>NC_064645.1:546374666-547077166 GCF_023864345.2 Schistocerca serialis cubense | reverse complement strand
TAGACGCGTCTTCAGTCTGGAACCTTACTGAACGGAGTGGAATTGACTTCACCGATGAGTCCCTCATCGAACTGAGCCCCGATGACCCGCGAAGGATGGTAATGATAAATGAAGTAAGACTGGCTGGATCACAACCTCTATTATTAACGGCTACCACTTTTAATCTGCTGTGCAGACCATCTTTAGGTCTGACCAATAGGGACAGCAAGTTTCTCCATACCAAGTTTCTTCATACTGCAATGTTTTGGGACTGGCCACTGATTTATCACTCGGCCGTGAATGATTATTTGTTATGACACCGAATGCCTACGATATCTATGAGGGCGGGCGCAAGGCTGGAGTGTGAGAGCGCACGTCTGTCAGGAGAACATTCATGGTACCAGTAGCAATAGTTGTAGGAGTAATAGTTGTAGTGGTTGCGAATACCCAGTGCTTTATATACTTTACATGTGACATTAAATGGAATGCTTTTATTGAGATACCGCATCTACTGAGAGGAAATATCAAGGCTCACATGATACAGTTAAATTCAAATTGTAGTGTATAATTTTTTTTATCTTTTCCAACAGTATCGAGTGAAAATCGACCGAGTAAAATGATCAATCTTACACCAAAGGTTGTCGATAAGAAAACTTTTGTAACTATGTCAAAATCTGGAAGTGTAATGCGTGCGATAAATGTTTGTTGGAAGAAGAGAGTATTTTCTGAAAAGTGAAATATTTTATGAAAAATAAAATATAGAATAAATGTAAGTTATAAGTGTACTGACTGTAACATTCTAAGGACATTACAGCATGTAATTCATTTAAAGAAAATGAAATCATATCGACAGGGAATACGCTGTGGGTTTTCGACCGCCGCTGTTTTGGATGACGTTGGTGCGAGCACCGTAAGGGAGGAAACAACAGGAAGACAGAGCAGTTGCAGTTGAGCCTCGACAGTGTATGTCGTACTGTGCCATGTATGGTGACGTGAGCCTTAAGCGATAACAATTCGGAGTGAAAGTGTTTAATATTTCGTGTGGCATTGGTTTATAGCTCCTGAAGCGTCTTCAGTTCCTTTTGTGTTGGAAAGCAAGAATATCTGACTGATTTTGTATGATGGAATAAGGAGCTGATGACACAGCAAATTAACATGGCTACCGCAAGTGGACGGTAGTTACCGATTCATTCCATCACAGGATTCGTGAGGGCCGGCCGCAGTGGTCTAGCGGTTCTAGGCGCGCAGTCCGGAACCGCGCGACTTCTACGGTCGCAGGTTCGAATCCTGCCTCGGGCATGGATGTGTGTGATGTCCTTAGGTTAGTTAGGTTTAAGTAGTTCTAAGTTCTAGGGGACTGATGACCACAGATGTTAAGTCCCATAGTGCTCAGGGCCATTTGAACCATTTTGATTCGTGAGGAGCCTATCCAAATTTTCATACAGCAAACACAAACTTCAACACCGACACAACTGCAATGAACTAGGTAAGACATTTTCGTATTAACAGTCTTTAGTAGTGTATCACAATGCTACGGTCAACCTCATGGTTTGCCAAAGTTGTAACACAGTTCTGTTAAAGGTACTTGTTAGATTCAAAGTTATATACTAGTCCAAAGGTACCTGCTATTTTGTTAAACATAATTTTTTTGTCATTCTGTACACTCAACATATGACAATCTTGCAGAGTCATATAAAAGTAACTACCAAGAAAAACCATTTACTTTCAGTTTGAACCGATAAGAAATGTGGTCGCTTTGATATGTCATTGTAAAGTTCAATTTAATGAGATGTCTAACCATTAAATTTGCTTTATCAGAATATTGACTTTACATAATTATTCACAGTAAACACGGCAGTCTACCTCCATCTTGTTTCCCAGTAAAATTGTTGCTATAAATTCATTAACATAAATTTACTCCTGGCACATTTAGAGAAATATATACTGAAATAAAGTATTTAAATTGCTCCTTCAAAGCTGGCGACCAAAACAATCTTTGAACATATAGTTTTCTTTCAGTGGATCTGTCATAAGGTAAGTTTACGTACTGTAGCTGCAAGCTGTTTGCTACAGGGGTGTGGATAAAACCAAATCCATGTAGGCCATATTAAGTGCTGTGTTTGTAATAACTTGTGTGGCATACCAGTCCTGAAAATTGAACTCCATTATCCACACCTCCTTATGGAGAGCGGTTTAAAACATAAATAACTTCCTTGCTTATAATAGTATTCTGTTAGGGAACACGTGTCAGAATTAGAGTTAGAAATTACTGTTAACGCTAAAAAAAAAAAAAAAAAAAAAAAAAAACAGAATAATGTAATGCAGTTTTAATGAAAATACTGTATTGGGCGAATAGAAGCTGTATTTTTCTGAGAAGCGATACGTAGTCAGTGCGGCAGGGGCGAAGGTTCTCCCTTTTGGTAAGGCAATCCTGGTAGGTAGCGATAAACGCGTGGCGTGCTGTTAAACCGATCGCTAAACGGATTCACTTTCTGTAGCGCGGCCAACGATACAGAAATTCTTCTGCGCATTACTTCCATATTAAGCAATATTAGTGAGTCAGACAGCTAAATATTGTCACATTCATAGTTGAAGAGCATTCCTTTCCCTGTTATGTAACATTGAAAACGGTTCAATTACTAGAAATTTGGACATTTAAAATACAACGGTGAATCGGTCACATGTGGAATCAGCGAGTTCGTTACAAAGTGCAGGGGGATGAAGTACGACCGGAAGTAAAGCTGTGATGACAGACCGTGTGTTGTACTTGGGTAGCTAAGTGTGTTCGATCAGATGGTAAGCTGCCCTCTGTAGTAAAAAACTGAGTGACTGGATCAACGGCGAACTTGGACGGGTGTAATGGTACGTCCGCACCGAACAAAATAGAACGAAAAAATGTCGATAGAGCACATGCCCAGAAAAGACAAATATCCCAAAGATCCCAGGTTCGAGTCTCGGTCTGGCACACTGTTTTAATATGCCAGGAAGTTTCTAATCAATGTACACTCAGCTACAGAACGAAAATTAACAATGGACAAAATTCCCCAAACGTTGGCTATGCTAGGTCTCCGTAATATCCTTTCCTACATGGGTGCTACTGGAGTTTGGAAGGTGGAGATGAGCTAGTGGCGGAAGTTACCGTCCAAAGTGGTCCTTGGATAGCTCATTTGACCGCCAAAGGGAAAGTTCCCGTGTTCGAGTCTGACCCCGGCATACAGTTATAATCTGACTCGAAGTTTCAAATCAGCATTGTGTGTTGTTTCTCTATGGGACTTCCTTGTGTTAACTGCTTGTCACAATTCGGGCAAACTTCAAAACTTTATCCCTCCTGCAAATCCCTTCCTAGTGATAGATACCTTTTTAAATTACGAAATGGAGATACATTTTTTAAAGAATGAGATGTGTGTGCATCAGATTAATGAGCAATATAAGGGCCATTGCCATGAATCTTAACCTTCTGTACCGATAACTTAAAAGTTGTACCAAGGAGCGAAGTAATACTTTGCGGCCTGATGCTCTCTTAGTGTCTTATGATCCACGGTATCGTAAGCAAGGCTGCTCGTCCAATCCGTTTGGATTCATAATCTTCCTTAATGTTTTGGGTTAAACTGTCTGAGTAGTGTCATTTTCTAGGTCTGAAACCTGTTGGTTCTTTAACGATCTGCCTATCGACAGTCTCAGAAATCCGATTTAAAATTTTAAAATCATTCTCACCAGAACAGCGCAAGTGGAGGAGCTCTTGGAAAGAGAGGATATTCGGCGAATGTACTAGCCAGCCCCCACGCCCCTTCTCGCTCTATTTAAATACTATCGAATACTTGTGGGATACATTGGGGACGTCTATTGCAGCAAATCAAGATGCACCAACTACCTTCCTGAAGTTGTCAACCGCGCCGGTGGAGGCATGGAACGCCCTCCCACAAGAACTCCTTACCAATGCCAGCATGAGAACACGTTGCAGAGAAAACACTGCCGACCGTGGTCACCACACTTATTATTAAGAACCAAGCCCAGCCTTTTATGTTGCCCAGTGGACCATCATGAAACGCAGTGAGTTCAGAATACTTTAAATGGGAGTGTCGTTTCTGATCGTCTACTTGAGTATTTCTCTCTGCATCATACTGGAGCACTTCTGTCTACGTATGGTCCAAGTTTCATCGAGCTACGTTTCATAGCAGTGGTACATCAAAACGAAGTTACTTTAGTTCTCAAATTTTGTGCAATTGAATAAGCATACATAATTTTACACCCTTTCAATGTTTTTAATTTGTACCTCATTTAATTTCATATTACAATTTATATTCCTTTATCATCTGTACCAGGAATTTACGTTTACCAAAATTTCAGGAAACTTCAGATAGGTATGCAAATGGATCACACTCTTAATCTGTCGTCACATCCAAGAATGAAATAGCGGTCACGTGATAACGGTTTCTGGTCAATAAACGTAGAGACAGTCAGGTACATGTAGGTATGAGATACTTACTAAATACTCAGAGACACAGGAATGTGTCGCTGGTAGAATGAGTACAAGTCTCCATAAGAGCACTCGGCTAAAATCGTCTCTTCATGGCCCATTATGTGCATCATACCCGGCCCATTATGTGCATCATACCCGATGCGCGATTTGGCCTGCGAGTACACCAGATTTGAATCCAGTGGAGCGTGTCTGGGAGTTTGGAGATGATCAACAGCACCGGATTTGATTCCAACAGAGAACATCTGGGGAGCGGAAGATACTCAGCAGAGCATAAGGTGCGACCCGGGATTGTTTCATATGTCTGCACAGTGGTTTCCTGGAATAATGGAATGAACAGCCAACAGAGCTGTTTGAATCGCCAAAAAGGAGGCTTAACGTTGCTACCAAGCCCTGTGGAAGCTGTTTGTAACGACAGTCTCTATTAACAGCTTCATTTTGTTCAAAACGAGTACTTCCAGTGTCAGAACTTCCCTGATATCGTTTAATGCTGTGTTGAAACCTCATTGTAGCTTATGTGACGAAATCTTGAGAAGACACAGGATTCACATATTATGGCATTTCTGCCCCATGAGATATGAAAGTGACATGTACAAGATCCCACCCACACACAGAGGCGAGCAGTTTCACAGCTCACCACACCATCTCGTCGTTGCTCCCCCCCATATTTCAAATAGTGCCAATTAAATGGCATAATAGGCATCTACTCTGAACTGTTATCTAGAAGGAATCCAATTAGGTGGATGTTGTTGACTGGAAGCACATACCAGCGGAATTTCACAACAATAATTTATTACTCTGTATTCTGCATTTACAATAAACGAATGAATTGTCCGTATGTTATTTATAAGACTTGAGGCCTCTTTTATTTAAGCCACTCTCAACTGACAAGTGTAGCACGTAAACACGATTCAGCAGCATGAAAATTTAACGTACATTTGATAAACGGACTATGTTACTAAATTTAAACATCATGCAAGATAGTTTGTAACACGACTTCTTCTGTCTTATCAGTGCTGCATAAACGCTCAGCAAGAAAATATTACAAAATGCTTTTCGTTAATTACGATGGAAATTTTGTAACTTACGGAACGTACCACGAAAGTGGTGGGCTATGTTGTATTAATCTGTGGTCTTATTGGACTCTAGGTTTGCGTCAAAGAAACGAAGATAATGAAGTCCGACAAAGGCTGATGAAAATTTACTGGAGGGAAACCCTCGTGTGAAAACTCCGGCGTACCGAACGGGTTAGAGCGGTTCACAGACTTTAATATCAGCGGTTGCGGATAAAATGTTTCGGATGTGGTGTCGATGTGGATGGTGTCCATCTTTCTCTCTCTTTCTCTCTACGTCCCTCCCTCCCTCCCCCATTTAAAATTTAATTATTACCTTCTGATCCACGGGACCTTGCATTTATGTTGTCTTTTTCGTTTTACAGGCTTCCCTATCGCAGTTGCAGTTTTATAAATAATATGGTAATTATTCCATCTTTTGCGATTGTAAAGGAGTCTTAGTGATTGTCTAATGGGTATCAAACTAGACTCAGGAGATCACATGTTCAGTTCCTGACTGAGATGGGGAACGTTTCCTTATCCCGGTCCCTACATGAAGGCAAGATGACCCCAGGCACATTCAGGCAACTGTCAAAAATAGTACAGGCGATATTTCCCATTGGTAAAGGGCTGCTGGGGCGAGGAACTCGCCAGCCGTCCCCTTCACAGTGCCACAGTGGATAGAAAGGCTACATTCTATCGGCAGTAAGGTTGATAGTCCGGCTGCAGGCTTACTCCACAGTCTCTACAAATGGAGTCTTACTTATACCAGAATCATTTCGCTTTTATCAGCTTGACGGGATCACAGAAAAACACACACAACCGCAATGAAAAACAGTCTCATTTATATGGTGTCTCTCAAATGGGTCGCGTTTTCTCTGAGGCTTCGGCAGATGTTTTCAATTTATTTTATCATTGTGTAACGAGAATAAGCACATACAAATACTACTCATGACGTTTTTCATGCTAAGCCCAGGGTCGACGGAAAGCGACGGTTGATATCCCGTTAAGAGCAAAATGATTTTTAGAGCAAAATCTTACGTGCCCATTCGATTGAGCGGTCCCAGATTTAGTGCGAACTTATTTTTATCGATATGTGTTAATGGGCTCAGTAAAACACGAAGAATATGCAGTACTAAGGTAGTGACAGCACTGTACAGTCCCGCACTTAGTGATACCGACATGCAGCAGCTCTTTCAATCACTACTGGAGTACTGGTTGGTTTATGTGTTTTACTGTACCTGTTAACACAGGTCGATAGAACGAATATAGCACTACACTAATTTGGCACAGCTCAGTGGAATGCGCGCTAAATAACGCTTTAAATATCGCTATGCTCATAACAGGAAACAAGCAGAAGCTTGCTGTCGCCACTGGATATAACATGAAACAGTTGGTGGGCAGTATTTGTTTGTAGCGAATCCGGCTACACATTCCACAAACTAAATTTCAAATATCTGCAGGAACATTAGAGAAAAGGTAGCTGACGACTTTTAGGATGCACACTATATCCATGTGTATATGTGTGTATGTAGGTATGTGAGAATCTACGTATGTACACTATGTGATCAAAAGTATCCGGACACCCCAAAAACATACATTTTTCGTATTAGGCGCGTTGTGCTGCCACCCACTGCAGGTACTCCATATGAGAGATCTCGGTAGTCATTAGACATCGTCAGAGAGCAGATTGGGGCGCTCTGCGGAACTCACGGACTTCGACCGTGGTCAGGTGATTGGGTGTCACTTGTGTCATACGTCTGTACCCGAGATTTACACACTCTTAAACATCCCTAGGTCCACAGTTTCCTATGCGATAGTGAAGTGGAAACGTGAAGTGACATGTACAGCACAAAAGCGTACAGGCCGACCTCGTCTGTTGACTGATAGAGACCGCCGACCGTTGAAGAGGAACGTACTGTGTAATAGACAGACATCTATCCAGACCATCACACAGGAATTCCAAACTGCATCAGGATCAGGATGACAGTTAGGCGGGAGGTGAGAAAACTTGGATTTCACGGTCGAACGGCTGCTCATAAGCCATACATCACGCCGGTAAATGCCAAACGATGCCTCGCTTGGTGTAAGGAGCGTAATATTGAACGATTGAACAGTGGAAAATTGTTGTGTAGAGTGACGAATCACGATACATAATGTGGCAATCCGATGGCAGGTTGTGGGTATGGCGAATGCTCGGTGAACGTCATCTGTCAGCGGGTGTAGTGCCAACAGTAAAATTTGGAGGCGATGGTGTTACGGTGTGGTCGTGTTTCTTATGGAGGGATCTTGCATCCCTTGTTGTTTTGCGTGGCACTATAACAGCACAGGCCTACATTGATGTTTTAAGCACCTTGTTGCTTCCCACTGTTGAAGAGCCATTCAGGGATGGCGATTGCATATTTCAATACGATCGAGCAACTGTTCATAATGCACGGCCTGTGGTGGAGTGGCTACACGGAATAACATCGTTATAATGGACTGGCCTGCACCGAGTCGTGACCTGAATCCTATAGAACACCTTTGGAATGTTTTGGACCGCCGACTTCGTGCCAGGCCGCGCCGACCGCCATCGGTACATCTCCTCAGTGCAGCACTTCGTGAAGAGTGGGCTAATATTCCCCAAGAAACGTTCCATCACCTGACTGAACGTATGCCTGCGATAGTGGAACCTGTCATCAAGTCTAAGGGTGGGCCAACACCATACTGAAATCCAGCAGTACCGTTGGAGGGCGCGACGAACTTGTAAGTCATTTTCAGCCGGGTGTCCGGATACTTTGGATCACGTAGTGCGTGTGTGTTCCGCATCTCCTCCTAAAGCAATGGATCTATGTCAAACAAACTTGGTACACAATTCATCACTGTCGGGGCAAGAGCCACCTAGGCATACTTTAGTCATCCATTATTTGAGAATGAGAGTACTTAATTACATGGAACAAAATTTACACATTATTCCAAACCTTTCAGAACCTTTTTCTCCATGACAACCAGTATAAAATGAAGAAAGGGAAAAGGTTTATCGCCTACTGTCTTTTCGCTGTTCATACAGTAAAACTGTTGCATAAACCGTGGTGTTTCAATTTATTGCTACTGAAACCTCCTCCCTCCTCATCTCTCTAGCACGGAAACAAGGAGTGAAGGTACCCTTTGGAGCAGGCGTAGCTAGGACACAAGGTCCCTTGAGTGGAAGAAACTAGGCCCAAAGGAATTAAATTTACTTTATTGACAAATTCATGTAAGGCACAAAAGAATGAAATATACTTTATTGACAAAATCATGATTCGGAATTTGAGGAATGGACACAGTTATTAAGAAAAACAACATACAACTGGCGTTAGTCACATTTCATAATAACACGTTCCACATTTAAGTTGAACTTAATAATACCCGTACAATCGGGGTTCATAAATTCCAGCCGATCGTTGCCCCCTTTAGGACAAATGAGACAAGCTGACTAGTGATTCAGAATCAACTGGCTTCTGTGACTAAATAATTACAAGACAATCATATCTTAGTGAAACGCCTGCTAAACCCGCTGGGCAGAACAGGTAATTAGGATTGTGGAAAGGACCAAATAAGGTTGGGGTCAGTTTCACCTTCTAATTGTAATTTAATAACACAATTACAATCAAAGCGGCACATGGCCGAACCTTTAGCAAATGCAACTCTTTCACGGCTGGAACCCTCCAAACAAGAAATCTTAAAAACTAACAAGATAAAAATCCAGTTAAAATAGCAATAAAATAAATAAAAAAACATGTATAACAGCTAGGTGGAAAGCCTCAAAGCAAGCAGATAGAACAATCATATGCAAGGTGCAATACAAATGGCTGAAGGCCACAATTAAGTTTAAAAAATTTAAAATATGTTACCACAGTCTCTTAAAGGCAGAAGGCCGCAATGTTTTAGCTTGAAAGATAATTTTAAGAATAAGGTTACTAGACTGAAAGCCCACAATTAATTTTGCAAGATTTTTAAGAAAAAAGAGAATAACTATAGGCCTTAAATTTTAAGTAGCTGAGAACAGATAATTAAACACCGGTGGGAAAAACAATAAAGCCTCCAGGGTGGTCGGTCTGCCATCGTTCACAGGTGGTGAGCCCAACTACACTTGATCCGTCGGAAACCCAACCAAGAGACAGCCACGGACCGACCGACAAAACGACTTGCTGGCCTGCAATCGCTACATGTGAACTGAAACACAAATTGTTACGGACGTAATTATCCACAATCAAATATGTATATGTATTAAGCTGTTAAAACTACACACCGTGTTGTACAGCGACAGCAGGTGAGGGAAGGACACTGCCTGAAATTAAATTAGTGGCCAGGGCATGTAACCGGAGCACTAACGGCCACAAAGCCAAAAATTCCAGTGGTGTACTCGAATTATTGTCAACCAATATAGTTAATTCCACCTCATGGCGGCTAAATTTCAGAAATACAAACACTCGGTTCTGCTGACAGGAAAACAGCCGACTGCACCGCGCGGAGATAACTTCCCTGGTCCGTAACAACCGACCGACTGGCCTCAGAATGCCGACAACATCTAAAATAGTCGTCAGTGTACATAACGCCAAGTACACACACAACCTGACAAACACTGCAGGAAGACTTGAACGATACCAAACAGTAACTAAGTACGCACTAAGACAAATCGGCAGTCGATAACACACACACACACACACACACACACACACAAACATACACACACATACACACACACACACACACAGCCGACTCATGAATGATCGACGAGCCAAAACGCGTTGTCCGGTAGGGGACAACCTACCGACGATTCACCAAGACCGTGGCACGGCTCAAGTGATGCGTGGCGGCAATGGTCAGGCGAGCCATGTCGACGTGACAGGTCCAGACTGCGTTCCAGACACGTTCCAATTGACTGGCAGACCCGAACTCGGAACCCGAACTCCCGACGCGAACTCACTTACGACAGACAACAACTGGGAAGTAATAGCAGTCGAGCAAAGATACTATGAGAGGGGATATATCGATATGCGCTGCTAACGCCGCTCACGGTCAGATAAAGCAGCAACTCAGTGACAGTAGTAACTTAAATTATCGTAGTGAGGTGGAAGTACTTTAAAAACAGGGTGTAAAATACATGATGGCGGGAACACTAGCCACGCACGGCTCACTTAGTATTTCCTACGGTCTCAGCAGCCTCACCTAAAACAATCATTTGTGATTCTCAGTACCACTACTCGCTCTAAGGGAATAAACACATAAGCTGTAGTATCATTCAAATCAGCACTCAAAATACTTCAGTTTTAATTGGAGTGTAGCCGCCTAAGCAATTCATTTTCCCAGATTGAACCGGCAGTCGCCATTTAAACTGCAAAATACTTTACAATATAAAGTAAGGCAAATTTTCCAATTTTCTAAAGATTGGGAAAACAGACAAATCATGGAGTCTAGCTCGCCGCTTAGCCGCCTTTGAATTCACAATATTAATCGATACTAGCCGTTTAAATTTTCAAACTACACATACAGTTAAATATTGAAATGCCCACGATGCTAACAGTTTTAACAGCTTGCACAACAAACAGATTAAATCTTAAGTACAATTCGGAGCTTAGCCATCTTTAAAGTCTGAAATGAATGAATCATACTGAATCGCCACTAGCCGCTTAAATTTTCAAACTGCGTAAACAGTTAAATATTAAAATGCCAGCGGTGCTAACCGTTTTAACAGCTTACGTAAACAGATTAATTTTTTAGCGTCTTTCAGCACAATGTAACGTCAGTTTTGTGGAAAATAGCTGATAAATTTTCCAGGAACGACACTTGATGATGATGTTACCATGAATCTAGGAGTAGTATTTCCCTCCCCATACTCCCAAAACTTCAGAAAGTTCAGGGCGCCGGACGCAGTAGCTTATTTTGGCCTTCTCTGAACAGCAGCGCGCCAGGCCCCGCTGTTCTCGACGAGTCCACAGCCGCTGCGGCGGGTCACGTGTTGTGCCCTTACTCGTCTGAAACATGCTGTGATCCCTCCATTCACTATCGCGCGCCACTCTCTACCTTAAAATCCCGTCCTAGCGACCTCTCGTATCCTCTAGTCGCGCAGACAGCGCTGCAACTGTCGCTGAAGCGAATAGATAGCCAAAGAATTCAGCGGCACACATTAGCTACTTTACTACTAACTGTGTGCTTGAAACATCTTTCAGACAGTACTGACATATGCCATTGACTGTAGCTGCAAAGTTACATCATTGTACAGTGCATTGTTCAAGAGATACGACGTCATAATCACGGAGAAGGGTGAAAACCTACCGCAACATGCAGAAAGTTTAAATTTAAGTAGACACGAGGAGTCTCACTTTGCCCTGAAAGCAAGTTTTTTCGTGAGTAAAAAATTTTGCTATCTTGTAAAAAGGTTACCCAGAACCAGCACTTTATATCTACTACAGTCCACAATTCTAGGTCAAAATAATGAATTTTCATTTAAAAAACGCCTATTTCATATTATATTACCTAGAAATTTGATAGAAATGAATATTTTTTATTATCATATAACTTATAACAAATTAATTATTTTTTATCACAGAAGATGAACATAAGAAAATAAATTTAAATTTCTTTAAAGAAAAGGTGAACCTAAAAGAATAAATAAAATGGATTATGGTGAATGTCAAAAAGTAAATAAATAAATTCCTCATCAACAAGGTAAAATTTTCAAAGGATGAATTCCAGATCATGACATTCATTGTCTCTATTTTTAAGTTTCTTCACTTCTCTATATTTAAATTTTATCTGCTCTTTTCCTGTTAACTGTAAATCAAAATCAATTTCATCTACAGAGAAAGGGAGAAAAAGTAGTAGAGTTTAAACCAAATACAGGACTATTTTGCATTAATATTACGATTGTTAAAATAAAAAAAATTAGATTGGGATACGGAAACGAAGAATGGAAAGTTTGTTGTAAAAACCAAGCATGTGGTGGTTTTATTAGTATTTTAAGATGTAGAATTTCCAAATTTCATATGGATGATCCTGGAGTAAAAGCATAATTTCCTTTTTATTAGATTCTAATGTACAAACAATTAATAGCATTAAACAAATTATCAATAAAGACATAAAAATTATTAAACAAAAATGTAACAACCCAATCGCCATTAATTATAAATTAGAATTAGCTGATGTTAAATTAGATAGACTTTCAAATGAATTACCAGAAATTTTAACAGAACTTGCAAAAGAACATTAATATTCACTAGCTTTACATGTAACAAAAGATGTTGCAGGTAATTTTGGTAACGAAGAAATGAGGAAATATTTAACAAATAATTTTAACTTTTGCAAACAAGGATAATATAAAGAAGATTGTAATGCAATAGTAAACAATGATAATGCTGTAGGAAAACACTGTTTAACTTGGATTTATTTCAATTCTAGAGTAAAAATATAAAATAAATTTATTTGACGATTATAGAATCCAGGAGTTAATAAACAACTTGGCAACCATATTATAGCTTTTTTAAATTGTCCCAGTAAATGATTAATGGAAACTTGCTTCTACATTAGCTAAAGAAAACGAAATTATAAAACTGGGACTAACAGTTTATAATTACATAAATCCAGATTGCCAATTGAACAAGACGTTGATCCACAAAAACATTGTTCAAAATTAATTACTAGTAACAGCAAATATTGCGAGAAAGCTCCTTTTTAGTATGTTCCAATATTTAAAATGTGGGAAAAATTAATAGATTCCTTACGAAATACTTGTATTTTTTAATTATCTTTCCACAAAATGTATATTGGGGTAATAAAGTACTAAAAAATTAACAGGAATACAAATAAAGAGAAATATCAGTTAAAGCTGTATTATCTGCACTTAGTTTTAACTATATACCTGTTAACTGTTCAGAAATTTTCGAAGAGGCACATAATATAATACCTGCAACCCAAATATATTTTATTAAATCTGGAGAATCATATTTCTTAAATCCCATAGCTTGCTTTTTTGATACCCAAAAACTAAAATATCAGAGAATTAGGATCAGTAAAAACTATTCCATTGTGTCTTGTAAAGGAATAAATATTTCCAGCAAACTCTGTCCATCTCCTATTAAAGAAATTAGTTGGTTTAAAGCAGTATATTTACAGTCCACAGTCCAGAATGAGAGCAAGAAATAGAAAATTTAAGTACACAAGGAAGAAAACTAGTATATTTCGCTAAACACAATCTTTAGGGGAAGAATACAAAAATATTTTGGAGAAGGAACAAAAAATAAGTGAAAAGGAAGAGAAAATCATTTTTAATGACAATGGATAGATTTTACAACAAGGTGAGTCTATAAAATTTATGCTTTTGTGGTGGTAAATGATGAAAATAAGTTTCCATATGTAGGTGTACTGGGGAACCAAATTGTACAATATATATATATTATTATTATTATTATTGGTGTTTTGCCCTTAAAGAGCGCATTTGGACTAAACTACATGGCCAGTTCCTTTTGCTGCCTTCCTTGCTGCCCAAACTTCCCTCATTCGCTCGCTGTGTTTCTGTTTCCGGTCCTCTGTCCATGCTTCTTGTCGGCTTTGTGTCTTCGGCTTCATCTTGATTGCCTTTTTGGTTGCCCATATTTCTTTCATCTTCTGGCTGTGATCTTGCTTGCGTTCTTCGGTCCATTTTATTCCTGTTCGTTTGTCGCATTGTATCTCATGTAGTTTACTTTTCTTAATGATGTTTCTGAACTTTATTCTGTCGTTTATTGTGTCTGCTGTTATGTTGAGCTGGTTCAGGTCGTTTTCTACCTCTGCCACCCATTTGCTGTTTCTAGTGGTTACCCAGTCAAAGATCTGTTTGGTCAGCCTGCGTGATGGCATTCTGTATATGTGTCCACAGAATTGTAGTCTGCGTTTTCTAATCTTTTCTGTGATTGTCTCCGTATGTTTGTACAGTTCCTCTGTAGGTTTCTTAAATATATATATATATATATATATATATATATATATATATATATATATATATAATTCTAGGCATGAATTAGAAATTTTTTATTATCCCAAGTAAGAACCATTTTTAGAAATAAAATGCGGTGATCTTTCTACTTATAATGGAAATTCTTTCCCCTGAATAGGTTACTTAAAAATACATCCAATTTTCGAAAACAAAGACAGTTTATTGTATAAAGGAAAAGATAAATAAACAATTGAAAACATATTTGGAAGAATATATTAGGAAAAATATAAGAAAAATAGAAGTAAAATAGTAAACGACTAGAAGAACTAGAAGAAGGATTAGAACTAAATATTTCAAGCATTACCATTGAAAAATATCACGGTAAAGATATATTTTTGAATGTGGAAATATAGATAGGTATTATGTATCTAATTATTGGTTAGAAAAACAATACAGGATACTAAAATTTATTCAAATTACTAGATTAAAGTTAAGACCAATAAAAGTAAAACAACACCAAATAAATGCCAAGAAAGATTAGTGTCTGTTGTTTAATTTTTATGTACATATTACAAGGTGTCAGTGACTGGCCGATGTCTAATCCGATTTATATTTTTAAGTACCTATTTTAACTGTTTCGAATTTTTCTGGAATAACTATATTATACTGTTTAAAAATGTCTAACATCAATGCTGGATATTTGTAATTAAGTCCAACCCAACTTTCTAAATATTTACAAATATAATAATTTCCAAAAATGTAACGAGGACGAATTAAATTTCCATCTTCTGCACAACAAACATGGTGAACATTATACCAAAAGTAATTAAATAATAACAGAAACCATTCTTTTTTTGTAGTTTCCTTACTTACATAAACAAATACATCTGTTTCCCAAGACGCAATATCTTTAGAAAGAATCAGCTTTTATATTTATTTTAATTAAAATTATTTGTAACTTACTAAAAATTTATAGTAATAAGTGAAGAAAGACAGGAATGCTAAAATATCAGATCTATTCTACAAGGATAAACTGCGTTACCAAGATACAAGAGAAAAATTGAATAATTTGTTACATGAAGAATACCAAGTACAAAGTTTGGATTTAATTTGACTAAAAATTGTTGTACAAATATAACAGTTTACAGTAAAGGAAAAGATGCATTTTTAGAATTAAAAGATTTAAATAAAGACTGTAGAGAGAAACACATAAAAATGATTCTTAAGGGAATTAATAAATGTTATTTGGAAGCAAAAGATTCGGATTCTAGCGAAGAAAGCGAAATAGATGTCGGTAAACAGTATAAAGACGATTTTTCACAAGAAGTAACTGTAAAAGAGCACAATTGTGATCGAATTTACCGAAGAAGAATTTAATTTTCATTTGTTGTTTTATTTGTTTGAGATCTGTAATGATTAAATTTGTAATCTCGGGATTTCCATAATGACTTTCCTAAGAAAAAATATAAGACGCCTCTCCTTGGGCGCCTCCTCAAAAATTCAACACACACTACAGTGGTCGGAAAAATCGACCGATAAAAAATAAACTCGAAAATAAGATAAACTGATAAACAAATTCTCATATTGGAATAGAGACTACATTAATCTGAGGTAAATTAATCAAGACGAAGTGAAGATAAATTAATTAAAGTCAAAACTAGATAAATTAATAACGATGATCGATTAAATTCGAAACGACAATAAAACCACCAATGAAACGTTAACGAAAGTTAACATAAATATAACTAACAAATTTTAATGTTATACCTAAAAATTTATGTTAATTATATTTATGCTAATAGTTTTAATCTATCTTGCAATGATTCCATAGAAGAGACTTTACAAAAGATACAGTTATTTGTTTCTGGACAATGGCGCTGTCAGTCTTTGGCTTTGTTAGTCACTTGCCTCATGCTGAATAATTAGGTGGTTACTGATCTTCCAATGATGCCTTAATCTCTGGCGAGGTTAAAACAGAAAAACTAAAAATTTAAACTTAGATACGAGATTACCTAGACAAAATTTCTGGTTGAGTGGCAGTAGGTTTTTAAAGTTGAAAAATGTAAGTTAATGCAGAGTAGTACGAAAAACAAACCCATAATGTTCGGATACAGCCTAAGTAGTGTCCTGCTTGGCACAGCCACAGCATTTAAAAATATAGGCGTAACATTGTGAAGTGACATTAAATAGAAGATGCATATGAGGATTGTGGTATGTAAAGTGAATGATCGACTTAGGTTTATTGGGAGATTATTGCGAAAGTGTGGTACATTTGTAAAAGAGACTGCAGACAGGACGATAATGCGACATGTGCTTCAGTACTGCTCTGGCGTTTAGGATCCGCACCAGGTCGGACTGAAAGATGACATCGAAGGAATTAAGAGGCGAGCTGCTAGATTCGTTACAGGTAGAATCAGCATGCAAGAGTTACACATACGCTTTGAGAGCTCAAGTGGCAATCCCTGGAGGGAAGAAGACGTTCATTTTCAAGAAGACCACTGAGAAAGTTTAGAAGACCGGCGTATGAAGTTCATTGCAGAACGATTCTGCTGCCACCAACATACATTTCGCGTAGCAACTGCGAGGATACGAGGAATTGGGGATCATACAGATCCTATAGACTGTCGTTTTTTCCTCGTTCTATCTGTGAGGAAAGGAAACGGCTAGTTGTGGTATGAGTACCCTGCACTATGCCCTGTACTGTGGCTTGCGTTGTATGCGTGTAGCTGTAGACGTAGATCAAAACTGAGGCGCATCGCGTCAGTGGCCACAAAAATATATCGTTGTACGGCACTTAGTTCAGGAGACATGACCTCAAATACTGAGATGCGTGAGAAACTGCCGCAAAATGTATGGCGTTTTAGTTGATAACTCTTTTACTACTAACTTTACTCGCTTCATATTTTGCAGACATTAGAGAGTACCCATATTTTCCACTCAATGTACCTAGAAATACATTTCATTGTGCAACAGATATTTCAGGAGATATAGCCTAATACACAATGAGATGCGTTAAAAACTTCCACATCATGAATAACGTTTTAATTTATTACATCTTTAGTACTAATTCTATTTACAACACACGTAACGGATATTACCCACATATAGTACTGGATGCAGCTGCAAAATTATATCACTGTACAGCACATAATTCAGGTGATACGACGTCATTGCGTGATGAATTTCGCTAGAGATACAGGTGAAATAGACGAACAAATATTTTTAAGATGTTTTGAACTGTGCTGTCTGTTCACATTTTTAACACTGTTTTCCAAATTTTTCGTGAAGACATCATTATTTCCTACAGTCTCCCATTCAAATCACCTTTCAATTCATGGTAAATGTCTCCTTGTACTATGTTTTAACTTTTGATTAGAGAAGAATGTCTACTGGCTGAAAAGAGGGTTGATTGTATCGCTGCCAGCCTACCCCAGTCACACATGGAACAAGGAGAATGAAATAACAATTAAAATTATACGCTATTGAATTTTATAAATTTGCCAGCGTTTGGAGTTCATATTCAGTTACCTAGTGCTCTTCTCCGAATTTTAATCATAACTGTAGGCAAAGGCCCGTAATAAAAAACAGCGGCACAGTAGAAAAGTCTACGGCTGCAGATACTGGTGCCCTTGCGAAACCAGGGCGGGACGCTAGCATGTGTACAGTGTGTCCAACAGATTCTATCACTGGCTTATAGGATTTGTAGAAGTGAATTTTTAATGAATCTTTGATAATGAATCCATGACGAAAATGAAGCGTTCGGAGGCAAAATCACTTCAGTGATCGAATTTCTTTCAAATCTCTCTCTCCAGGATCCACACACAGTGGAGACAGCGGGCTCTAACCTGTGTGTACATGACCTGCTTAACGTGGCGACCCGTTCTGTTCGTCGCACAGGTTGCATCTGCGGCGCGTGCTTCCATACACACTGTCCAAAACTTTCGTGCGCTTCCGTGGAGCATCACAGTCAATCCTCCTAGTTGCAAACGATCCAGTTTCTCGCAGCTATTGTTGTAGTCGGACGAATGTTGTCTGCGATGGACCGAGGCGATCCCATACACACGCTGTGCAGCTCTACCACTACGTACCGTACTGATAAGCGGGAGATTTGAAAATGATCCAATTTTCAGAATCATTTTGTATCGAAACAAACTCTAAGGAAAGAAGATTAGGCACCACGAAGCAGTTATCCGAATGGGGTGCTTATCAGAAGGTGTGATGTACATGTGCAGACAAACAAATGATTACAATCACAGAAAAAATGAATGATTTCTCAAGAAAGAGCATCGAAAACTGAGCAAGTCAGCATCGCGTTGGTGCACCTCTAGCCCTTACGCCAGCTGTTATTCGGCTTGGCACTGATTAATAGAGTTGTTGGATGTACTCCTGTAGGATATCGAACCAAATTCTCTCCAACTGGTTCGTTAGAGTGTCAAAATGTCGAGTTGGATGGAGGGCTGTGCTCATAATGCTCTAGTCGTTCTCAATTGACATCTGGCGACCTTGCTGGCCAAGGTAGGGTCTGGCAAGCACGAAGGCAAGCAGGAGAAACTCTCGGCCTATCCGGGCGGGCATTATCTTGCTGAAATGTAAGCCAAGGATGGTTTGTCATGAAGGGCAATAAAAAGTGGCGTATAATATCGTCGACGTACGCTATGCTGTAAGGATGCCACGGATGATAACCAAAGAAATTCCACTGTAAAAAGACATAGGACCCCAGACCACGTCACCTCGTTGTTGGGCCGTATAGCGAGCTACTGTCAGGTTGGTATCCCACTGCCGTCTGGGGCTCCCCCAAACCCATCGTCCTCGTCATTGGGGCTCAGTTCGACGTGGCACCATCACTAAAAATAATTCACCTGTGGTAGCGAATTTGTACATGGAGAACTTCGAGGAGGAAGCCCTGTCGTCATCCGTATGGAAACCTACTTGCTTTTTCCGTTGCGTGGACGACACGTTCGTCATCTGGCCACATGGTATGGATAAACTCCTTGACTTCCTTACACAACTAAACTCCATGCACCCCAACATCAAATTCACTATGGAGACTGAAATGGACGGTAAATTAGCTTTCCTTGACGTCTTGGTCAAGAGAAGGGCTGACGGCACCCTAGGTCATGGGGTGTATCGGAAGACAACGCACACTGATCTGTATTTGCACGCAAACAGCTGCCACCACCCTTCACAGAGGAATGGGGTACTTAAAACTCTAGTACATTGGGCGCGCACTATCTCTGACGCAGAGAGTCTACCCCAGCAAATGGAACATCTGAGAACTGTATTTCGAAAAAATGGGTACTCAGAGTGGCAAATTCAACGTGCTCTCCGCCCAACCACTGCAGCACAAGCTGTTGAGATGGATGAAGTCACGAGGGAGGAGGTAGGCACTGCATTTATTCCATACACAGGCGCACTCTCGGGGAAAATTGCCCGCATTCTGAAGAAACACCGGGTCGGAACTGTGTTTTGTCCTCCAAATAAAACTCGTGCACTGGTGGGGAGCGCCAAAAATGACCTCGGTTTGAGGAAGGCCGGCGTGTACCAGATTCCGTGTCAATGTGGCAAGTCGTATATTGGTCAGACGATGCGTACCGTCGAGGATCGATGCCGTGAACATCAGAGGCACACTCGACTGGTGTATCCGAGCAAGTCGGCGGTCGCTGAACATTGTTTGTCGGAAAATCACGCCATGGAGTATGACCGCACGAGGATTCTGGTACAGACGTCTAGATACTGGGACAGCGTTGTTAGAGAGGCTATCGAAATTCGCACCAATGACGACCTCATAAACCGTGACTGTGGCTATAATCTTAGCAAGGCTTGGGAACCAGCGATTGGGTTGATCAAGAGTAAATCGAGCAAACGTACAGTTGTGACGACCACGGCGGACAGAGCCATCACACCGACGTCATCTCAGACGCCGTCGCAATCTGTTCCACCGCGCGACCGTGGCGCGGGGCGCGGACGGCAGAGGGAGCGCGCCGCGGGCGGAGGGTATTTAAATCGGCCGCCCCCGCGACTGAACCCAGTTCCCTCTGAGCAGCCATAGCGTACGGATCTCCGTGCCGGCACGTTCACAGGAGCTCAGTCCGTCAGTTCACCTGATGATGGCGACATGTATGATCGCCGAAATATTGTGCCCGTTGGACAGTATAGACCGGCAGCACACCCGTGGATATTTTGATAATTCTACTCTAGTCAATAGGCTTCTAGGCCAAAGACATATCTGTAGACGTCGTGGCCAGTGAATGGAAAGCAATCTGCCTTTCACTCGCCATACAGCCCAACAACTACAAAATACTGTGGTGTAATTTGTTTTAATAGCAGGACCACTTTAATTCTCGTATGCAGCACAGTGGTACTCGACAATATTCTACATCATGTTTTGTTGCCCTTCATGTCTAGGTATCCTGGTCTTACATTTCGTGGAGGTAATGAACGCCTGCATATAGCGAGAATTTTTACTGGACATCTTCTTGTTTCCAAAACCTACTTTGACCATCAAAGTTGCTGACCTCTCCCGAACTCAGAACAAGTGGAGCGTTATGAGAAGAGCCCTCCAACTATCTCGCAATTTCAACGACACAACTCACCAATTGGCCAGAATTTGGAGCGATATCTCTCAGGAGGACATCTAGAAACTTTATCAACCAACACCACGTCGAATAACTGCTTTCATAATGGCCAGAGTTGGACCACCGCTTTATTTACCTCCCCAATTCGTGAAGCTCTTTCTCTTGAATAAATCATCCAATTTGTCTGAAATTGTAAATATTTGTTTGTGTGTACGCGCGGATTACTTCTATCGATTCTCACCCAATTCGGATAATTCTTTCATAACGCGTTGTTTATATCGTCTTAGAGTTTATTACATTTGCAAGCTTTACTATCAATAGAAGACTGTAATAGAAACTGTGAGACACACTTTATATTGCAGGCCACTGGTGATGCCTTTGACAAAATAAAAACGAAAAATGTGTTGACGTTAAAATTAGTTTGATTCAGTTGCGCGTAGGTACACAACAGCTGAACATTGTCGAGGTAAGTCCAAATGTTATCTTACAACTCAGGGATCGGTTCATATTGACCCTCATCCATGCAGGCCACTGTCTGCAACGTTTCACCCAGCAGTATAACACACTTTCTGCATTAGACGTCTTTAGCACGCTACCGGCGCGTTACGCGCCTGGAAAGCGTCATTTCGGAGCGCATGACATTCAGACGTGATACCGTCAGGAATGTTTTGAATAGCGCCGCCGTGAGTTGTGAAGGGCGTGACGCGTTTTGAGCCCGACAGCCCGCGACAGCGCGGGCTCCGGTTAACGAGCAGACACTGCGCACGGGAACGCAGCGCGCGTGCGGTGCGGCGCCGCTATGCAAGCAATCTACGCTAACTCGTCTGCTAACTGGCTCCGCCTGCGCCTGCCGCCTGTTTGTTTCGCGACAATAGCGTCGCGCGGGGGCGTGGGGGGCGGGGGCGGGGGCGGGGGCGGGGGCGAGGGGCGTCAGGCCGCGCCTGCAGCACTAATCTGCTCCGCGACGCTCCTGCTCGCCAAATTTGTTCAGTGCGGGGCTATCTGCCGCTGCATGCAGCAGCTGGTCTGTTGGAGGAAGAAAACGTACAGTGGTCAAAATAAATGTTGTCTCTTGCCTATTTCAAAACTGATCACTGTGATCCAGCTATGATGTCAATACATTCGTTGGTTTGGAATGCTAGTCCATACAGTCACTCTACTGCGAAGTGACAAAATTCATGGGATACCTCCTAATATCGTATAGGAGTCCCTATTGCCCAGTGTAGTACAACAACTCGACGTGGAAATTCGCTGGACGTCCTCTGCGGAAATACTCAGCCATACTGCCTCTATAATTGCCCATAACAGCGGAAGTATTTCCGGTGCAGGATTTTGTGGCCGAACTAACCTTTCAGTTGTGTCCATAAATGTTCTATGGGATTCAGGTCGGGTGATGTGAGTGGTCCAATCGTTCGCTCGAATAGTCCAGAATTTTCTCCAAACCAGTCCCAAACAATCGTGCCCCGGTGTCACAGCGCATTACAATCAACAAAAATTCTATCGTTGTTACAAACATAAAGTCCATTAATGGCAGAAAATGGTTTCCAAGTAGCCGAACTTAACCATTCTACAAAATTTTAAACATGGCTGAATCAGCAACTGTTGAAAATATTCACAGTAAATGATAACAGCCAAACAGTTGCAGAATAAAGATTTATTGAAATCCTTGACCAAGGTTTCGGTATATCTAAATATACCTTCATCAGAAGCAGAAATACACCTGAACAGGAAGACATCTTCATTAGCAAAAAACTTAGCACAATAACTGAGGAAAAAAAAAAACACTCATAGCTTTAAGTATCCGTGAAAATTACCAAAGTATTGCAAGCGCAAAAACGTTTAGTGACTCACTAAAATCCCATCCTGCGGCGGAGATACATGAAACAATATTGCCAAAGGCGTCGTCAGAATTAAAATATCGCCTTCATATGTACAACATAATTATGAAGAGAAGGTCCATGTGAACACGGCGTATTATCAGCACTTAGCCTGTGAACTTGCGTGAAGAGGGTGTGGAAGCCCTGGGGCAGACAGTTTCACCGAGAGAGGGCACTTGTGGTATGCGCGAGACACTCGCGCGCATTAAAACCCAGGGATTCATACCCATGCGCATCAAAATTTTAAAGGCTGTGCTAATTCAAACCCTTTGTGTTAATAAATAAAACATGCCAGACCATTTAAAAGACCTACATACAATAGAAAATATGAAACCAATTTGCCTGTGTCCTAGTGTCAAGCAGGTGAAGGTTGCTGTAAGTAATACAACTAACGAGAGAGGGCACTAGTAATAATACGAGAATCTCGCGCAAATTAAATACTAGGATACATACCAGCGAAAACGAACAAAATGTTGTAGTAAATCGAAACCATCTGTCGTCGTGAATAAAGAACATAACAGAATCATTTAAACCACACACACATTGAAAACCGCGAACAACGAACATGAAAAATACGTAAAATCCCAACAAGACAGGAAAGGAGCATCTCACCAGTATCAACAGACAAGAAAACTAGCTTCTAGTCAGCCAGAATATATTACGTTAGAGCAAGGAGAAGTTTGAAACTATCGGAAATTTTTTGTTTCTAAGCTGCACCTGTTCGTTAGGAATAAATCCATCGTTTTGAGATAGATGTTTGAAAATGTCTAATACCTCGAACAGGTCCAGTTTGTAACTCTTACTCACTTCGTGTAGCAATTCTACGTCATCCAGTTTACGTGGCGTATGCTGTAAGAGCAATAGATGTTCAGCAAACGTGGAACTGAACATTTTTTCCCCATTTTTACCTAGCATATGTTCTTTATATCTTACGTTAATGGGTTTACCTATCAGTCCAACGTTATAGTCGGGGCAGTCGTTACTAGCAAATTTGTAAAATCCGGATTTAGTGTCAAGTTCTTCCCGTGCCCCAGTAGTATGAATCACTCTCTGTTATAAGCTATTATTTACGGAACAAGCAACTCTGTAACAGTATTGCTTCTGCAGGAGTCTCCTTTTCTTGTATGATACGTTCTCCAAAAATGGAACAGGAATAATGTTATTATCCTTACTCTTTTTCGCCCTGTTATCTCCTAAGGTTGATCATTTACAGCTGTTTCTTTTTCCTAACAATTTAGTCAATCAACATAGGGACGTATCCATTGTTAGTAGCTATGGATTTTACTAAAGATATTTCTTTTTCTGAACAATCCTTCCTGAAGGTGTGTTGACGCGACCATCAACTGCAGAGTGAAAGAAGGCAATTTTATGAGTTTGTGGATGACAAGAATCTGCTGGGATAATATTATCAGAAAAAGTATTTTTATGAGAAATGTCGAAGATAACTGTGTTGTCAAATAAGTTAAGCTTCAAATCAAGAAAATTGAGTTCTCTCTCATCGTTTTGCATATCTTTTGTGAAATTCATTTTCTCGTGAAAACTGTTAAAAACATGAAACATTAGTTGCAATCCTTGGTCACTCCCTTGAAATATTATGCTTATGTCATCAACGTAAAGATCATAGAATGAAATTATATTACACAACACAGGATTAGTTTTGAAAAAAAATTCCTCTAAAGCATTCACAAAGATGTCAGCTAAGATACCAGCTAACGGGTAACCCATGGCTAAGGATTTCAATAAATCTTTATCCTGCAGCTGTTTGGCTGTTATCATTTACTGTGAAGATAACCATTCTCATCAGTTATCGGTTAAGGTGGACCAGAGGACTCAGTCCATTCCATGTAAACACAGTCCACACCATTATGGAACAGCCATCAGCTTGCACAATGCCTTGTTGAAAACTTGAGTCCAAGACTCCGTGGGACCTGCGTCATACTCGAACCCTACCATCAGCTCTGACTAACTGAAATCGGCACTCATCTGCTGCTACGGTTTTCCAGTCGCCTAAAGTCATTTTTTTAAAGGTGGGAACCCCTCGACGCTCGTACAAGCATGGTGACCAACCCAAAGGGTCTACTGTCACCTCTGCATTGTTAGTAATTATAATCGAGGAGATTGCAGGAGGAAGGAACTGCGATGTTATCCGTACATCTGGGTAAGGTTGCCCATTAATACGGGCGTATCTAGGTGATAGAAGTGGTCGAAAAAGCTCGACAGAGTCAAGCTTGAACGAAGAGCGGTTTTTAAGGGCAGAGGGAATAAAGTGCCAAGGCAAGTGCCAAGGGAAAAAAAACCCTCTGCGACAGTGTCAGGTTTGGTAGTAAGGGCAGTAACGGTTTCTTGCTATGTGCGACAGATCGTGCAAGGTAAGGTTATGTTAGTGGTTGGGTATCATGCGTCAATACCATAGAGCAATGCCAGATTGTCATGGAATGATCAGTCCTGTCGAGCAGGTGAGCGCTGCTGCAGCTGGGCCGACGACGTCGTCTCCTGGGCCAGCTGCTGCTGCTGCTGCTCCTCCTAAGTTGATGCGTGTTCCGGTTGCTGCAGCTGGGCTCGTATGGATTCTCCCGGGCCTGTTGCAGTGGCTTCGTCCCTGTAACAAGGAAATTAGTGCGGCAACGCGCGCTTTGCCATTACGCCCTCTGCCGCGCCGTGTCGTCAGTGACTTGGCACAGCTTCATCAGGCTGGTTGCTGAACAGCGGCAGGATGCCGCCATTCAGCGTCGTCCTCCTCTACTGCATGGCGCAGCTCTGCCGCATTTGAGCCTCGAGGAACTCCGTTTGTTCGGTGAACTGCTGCAGAGACGTGGGCGCCGCTTTCTCGGATAACGGCGAGAAGGGCTGCCTGTTTGGCTTCTCGGTCCCTTGCGGGGGCCGCCACCACGGCGGTCGGCGTCGCCGCCGATGCCGCCGGGCCGGCGGTTGTCTTCTTTGTGCCCCTCTCCCGCGGTGCTGCTGCTGGGGCAGCCGCTGGGACAGGCACGCGAACGTCCGTCTGCGAGGTCGCAGGAGTGTTCGCAGGTTTGGCAGCACAGAGGCCTTGGGCGAAGGTTGCACGTAGTTGCCTCAAGGCCTCTTCCTTCTCTGCAGCCACGGCGGCTGCGAAGGCAGCCCTCTCCGCCGCCATGGCGGCTTTAAGGGCTGCCGTGGCCTCCTTCACGAGCTGCGAGCTGCATCCCGACTGCCCGTTTCCGGGCGGTCGTCCCTGCCCCTGGCAGGTGGAGCTGCTACCGCGTCGTCCCTCAACTGCGCCGGGCTGGTCTGTGCCCTACGTCGTTTCCGACGTCGTCTTCTCTTCTTCCGCTGCGTCCGTGCGGACGCGGGCGCCTCGCCGCCCCCGGCATGGTTGCGGCTCGAGAAAGCCGGGTAACCGCGCCAGCTGGTGACGTGCGGGCCGCCACACCGGACGCAAGTCGGCAGAACGTTACTGCCGCGGTCGCAGGCTCGCCTGAGCACTTGACCAACCGCGCCTCGTTGCGGCAATACTTCGCGACATGACCCTCGCCCTGGCACCTGAAGCACTGGGGCTGGGGGTCCATGGCGGTCGGGAGAGCTTCTGTCGTAACCGGGAAGCCCAGCAACTTCCGCAAATCGAAGATGTCACTCCCGCCGTCGGTCGTTTGCACGGTCACGGCGTAGAGCGGCGCCCTCTTCCTGTCGGTCCGGTTGTGCAACCTTGCGGTTGCATTTCCAAACCCGGCTTCCAGCAGCACTTCCCGGACCGCTGCCTCATCACAGCACCAAGGTAACCCCCTAAGGAGTGCCTTGGTCGTCTTCATCCATCCAACGGAAGGTGCCTTCTCACTCTCCAGCGGCGCGTCGACAATGTGTTCGGTCACTGCGACTGTCTAAGAGTCCAGCCGATATGGCCGGGGCGCTGCCAGCGATGTCTTGCTCTTAGCAAAGCCACTCGCCTCGGTCGTCTACTGCCATAGCCCGCTAGCGCTGGATACGTTCGTCATGCTTCCAGTATTGATTTCTGCAGCTATTTCGCGTAGTGTGTGTGAGCACTGACAATTCAACCAAACGCCGCTGCCCTCTGTCGTTAAGTGAAGGCCTTCGGCAAATTCGTTGTCCATCGTGAGAGATAACACCTGAAATTTGATATTCTCGGCACTCTCTTGACACTATAGATCTCGAAATATTGAAGTCCCCAACGATTTCCGAAGTGTAATATCCCATGCCTGCAGCTCCAGCCACCATTCCTCTTTCAAAGTTTGTTATTTCACCTCGTGTGGCTCCAATCACTTCGAAAACCTTTTCACAATAATCACCAAAGTACAAATGACAGTTCTGCGATTACACTCCCCTTTTATACCTGGTGCGCGTGACACTAGCGCCATCTGTAAATGTATATATCGCTCTTCCATGACGTTTGTCACCTCAGTGCAGTGGGGCAGCGAATGAGACAGTGGTACGTTGCAGTGAATGTCGCTGTGAGTCAAAGTAATATATTTAGAATCGGGAACAAATTTACAGCCACAGGATCAGCTGAGGGTTGACACAGTAGTGGCCACGGAAGGAAAAAGAACAGGTGTGCAAGACCGATATCTGATTATAACAGCAAGTAGACACCCTGAACACAATGTGACACGTCTATGGTTCCAGACAGTTACAGGTGTGCAGGTGTCTGCACAAGTGATTCGAAGTAGGTTCTACGGCCAGAAGACCTCTCTAGACTCCCTTCCTCTAAATCAGGTTCGAAGAGGAGCTCGTGTCCCATATGCACGTAATCATTCTTTGTGAGCAACGCAGCAGTGGAACACAAAGCTCTTTCTTGATGAGACCCGTGTCAGTCTCAGCCCTGACAATACTGATACTCGTGTGAGGAGGCAACGAGGACAACGTTTACAGCCCAACTGTATCGAAGATGGCCACCTTTATCAAGTCGGCTCAGCCATGTTTTAGGGTGCAGTCGCATATTTCAGTAGGACACCCCTTGTGCCATGGAACATGACTGATGTGAAGTATCGGGACGAAATCCTTCCACCCAGTCTGGCTCCACTTGGTGAATATATTGGAGCGAAAGCCACGCTGATGGACATCAATGCATACTTCCATCGTCACAATCTTGTGAACAGATTCCAAGTGGAGCAAACAAACTGTGGGATAGAATGGCCCCCATATACTCCAGATCTGAACTGCATTGTAAATGAATGATGCACGCTAAAACAAGCGATTATCAATCATCCTGCGTCACAACAGATCCTCTGTGGAGGAATGGGGCAATATAAGATTTAACTGGACAGTGTGGTAAAGAGTATACTTAACCGCATTCAGAACTGTCTCCAATCACGAGGAAGACCAATTTTTCGCCGGAGACTCGAGTCCTCCCTCGGGCATGGGTGTATGTGTAGTCCTTAGCGTAAGTTAGTTTAAGTAGTATGTAAGTATAGGGACTGATTACCTCAGTAGGTTGGTCCCTAAGGAACTCACACACATTTGAAGATTTGAAGGGCAATTTGTACATAAACAATATGTTATGAGAGATGACAGTGAGAAGAGGATCTTTCATAAGTTTTTTTTTCTTCTTTCTTTTTCAGGCGGAAATGTGTTTATCTTCTTTTTCTTCTGACTGTATCTTACAGAAGAAAACCAGTTTCGTTTCCTTTTATGTCCAGTATTAACAATAAACCAATATGAAACATTTATTTTGGCCAGTGTGTACGTCACTAATTTTAATGGTTAGTGAAAGTCACCTCAACTATATTAGACATTATTGTGCTGTGACTGGCTTCGTTCTTAGAACATTTTCAGACTGCTGACTTGTGATAAAGTCACGATATAAATGGTTTGCTTGTCGTATGTAGTATTAAAGACTAAGTCCAGAAACATAAACAGTGCCCCGATCACCTGGCGGAACTATGGCGAGCAATATATAATGTATATATCGTAAGGCTTGGGCTGACCAGCTGCTTTTACCAAATTCTGCGCCTTCTAACTTGTTGGATAATTTGATCGTTCTCTCGAAATTCTTCCGTCACGTGATATCTTATGCAGTGAGCGCGATGCTATTTGGTCTTGTGCGCGTCGCTGTGTGTTTCTCTCGGGAGAGTAACGCTGTTGGCTGTGTGATGGCCCTCAGCGAGGTGTCGCGAGTGACGCGGACGGCTGTAGTATGTCTAAGGTGGCTGTTACTTGGGTAGTAGTGTTGTCCTGCTTGATATTTCTAGAGGAAACTGTGTCTCGAAGGGCTCTATCAGCTTCCTGAAAAGCAGATCAGTAGACTGTTCTTTCGGTATTCTGTCGAGCAGGCTCTCACGGAGTCTGCAATGAACTGGTGATATGGTGCGAGACTATTGTGGGAGTCTAGTCAGTTATTATTATTATTGTGGTAAACTGTCGCAACCCTATTGATTCTAGCTGGCCTGGAGAGCTGAGGTAGGTGCCTCTAGTTTCCTTCTGCCGAGTCCTTCAGATATAGGTGAGAATTTCTGTACTACTTATACTGTTCCCGCGCGCTGGTTACATATGAAAGCCGAGTTATGTTTATTCTCATGTCAGCGTCTGAACAGTGTCGTGACCCCAAGTCGGTCGTGTTTCGTTTACATTCTAATGAACAGCTATAGCACATAACAAGTATGTAGGTCATCCCTTATGTTTTAGTTATGTTGGTTTCTATTGGTAAAGAAACTATGTTTCAAGTATTTATACCCAAATGTTCTTCCCTGTTAACGCATTTTCAAAGCCACATTGATGACTGACGTTTTGTTGAAAACCCAGGAAAGAGCCATTTGACAGCAGGGCTTGTAACTGAGTTTTATCCTTTGGAGCCAGGCTCTTAAGTAATCTGGCTTTTATTTCGTTGTATTGTAAGCTAATCAATGTTTTCCTTGGAACTACTACTGTTTCTAATGTGATGCACCCACTCGTATTAGGTAGATACTGTTTTAAAAGGCTGTGTGCCTCAGATTTACGTTATTTGGTATTTACTTATTTAATATTTAAATTTTAAAGTGTTCACTAGTTTCCTCTGTACATTACAGTAACGCCGTTTACAGGTTTCAGTAATTTATAGGGTAATTTCAAGTTCATTTTTCTGGAACTAAATTAAGACAAAATTCGCGAAATTTTCTATCTAAGGGTTTAACTTCTATAGTTGTTACCCAAGCTCTATGATACTTACGTCTGTTTTGAAATCTTCTTTTCTTAAGCTATGGTTAATGCGTAAAATTCGTGGTTTCAGGTCGACCATCATCACACTGTTAAACTATTAATTCTTGGTGTATCATGTCATCGTAAATTGTAACGTAACGTACAGTTCATCCTGCGACAGTTAAAACGAGATTCCTCGGTTGTAATACTGAAGCTCGAATTTTGGGTAGCAAATTATTTTAAGCAAATTCTGTAATAAAATTTGGCCCAACATCTTACCACTTCCCTCCAGCTCCTACCACTACAACGCAACACTGTTTATATATTGTCCTATAACATACCTGCCCCCCGCTCATGCCCCCCCCGCCCCCCCTTCCCCCCCCCCCCCCCTCACCCATGAACCATGGACCTTGCCGTTGGTGGGGAGGCTTGGGTGCCTCAGCGATACGGATAGCCGTACCGTAGGTGCAACCACAACGGAGGGGTATCTGTTGAGAGGCCAGACAAACGTGTGGTTCCTGAAGAGGGGCAGCAGCCTTTTCAGTAGTTGCAGGGGCAACAGTCTGGATGATTGACTGATCTGGCCTTGTAACACTAACCAAAACGGCCTTGTTGTGCTGGTACTGCGAACGGCTGAAAGCAAGGGGTAACCACACCCGTAATTTTTCCCGAGGGCATGCAGCTTTACTGTATGGTTAAATGATGATGGCGTCCTCTTTGGTATAATATTCTGGAGGTAAAATTGCCCCCCATTGGGATCTCCGGGCGAGGACTACTCAGGAGGACGTTGTTATCAGGAGAAAGAAAACTGGCGTTTTACTGGTCGGAGCGTGGACTGTCAGATCCCTTAACTGGGCAAGTAGGTTAGAAGATTTAAAAAGGGAAATGGATAGGTTAAAGTTAGATATAGTGGGAATTTGTCCAGTTCGGCGGCAGAAGGAACAAGACTTCTGGTCAGGTGAATACAGGGTTATAAATACAAAATCAAATAGGGGTAAAGCAGGAGTAGGTATAAAAATGAAAAAAAAACAGGGTGGGGGTAAGCTACTACAAACAGCATAGTGAACGCATTATTGTGGCCAAGATATATACTAAGTCCACACCTACCACAGAACTACAAGTTTATATGCCAATTAGCTCCGCAGATGACGAAGTGATTGACGAAATGTGTGATGAGATAAAAGAAATTATTCAGATTGTGAAGGGAGACGAAAATTTAATAGTCGTGGGTGACTGGAATTAGATAGTAGGAAAAGGAAGAGAAGAAAATGTAGTAGGTGATTAACGAATGGGGGTAAGGAATGAAAGAGAAAGCAGCCTGGTAGAATTTTACACAGAGCATAACTTAATCATAGCTAACACTTGGTTCAAGAATCATGAATGAAAGTTGTATACATGGAAGAAGCCTGGAGATACTGACAGGATTCAGATAGATTATATAATGGTAAGACAGGGATTTAGGAACCAGGTTAAATTGTAAGACATTTCCATTGGCAGATGTGGACTCTGACCACAATCTATTGGTTATGAACTGTAGATTAAAACTGAAGAAACTGCAAAAAGGTGGGAATTTAAGGAGATGGGACCTCGATAAACTGAAAGAACCAGAGGTTGTACAGAGTTTCAGGGAGAGCATAAGGGAACGATTGACAAGAATGGGGGAAAGAAACACAGTACAAGAAGAATGGGTAGCTTTGAGAGATGAAATAGTGAAGGCAGCAGAGGATCAAGTAGGTGAAAAGACGAGGGCTAGTAGAAATCCTTGGGTAACAGAAGAGATACTGAATTTAATTGTTGAAAGGAAAAAATACAAAAATGCAGTCAATGATGCAGGCAAAAAGGAATACAAACGTCTCAAAAACGAGGTCGACAGGAAGTGCAAAATGGCTTAGCAGGGATGGCTAGAGGACAAATGACAGGATGTAGAGGCGTTATATAACTAGGGTGAAGATAGATACTGCCTACAGGAAAATTAAAGAGACCTTTGGAGAAAAGAGAACCACTTGCATGAATATGAAGAGCTCAGATGGAAACCCAGTTCTAAGCAAAGAAGGGAAAGCAGAAAGGTGGAAGGAGCATATAAAGGGTCTATACAAGGGCGATGTTCGTGAGGAAAACATTACGGAAATGGAAGAGGATGTAAATGAAGATGAAATGGGAGATATGATACTGCGTGAATAGTTTGACGGAGCACTGAAAGACCTAAATCGAAACAAGGCCCCGGGAGTAGACAACATTTCATTAGAACTACCGATAGCCTTGGGAGACCCAGCCCTGACGAAACTCTACCATCTGGAGAGCAAGATGTATGAGACAGGCGAAATACCCTCAGGCTTCAAGAAGAATATAATAATAGCAATCCTAAGGAAAGCAGGTGTTGACAGATGTGAAAATTACCGAAGTATCAGTTTAATAAGTCACGGCTGCAAAATACTGACACGAATTCTTTACAGACGAATGGAAAAACTGGTAGTAGCCGACGTCGGGGAAGATCAGTTTGGGTTTCGTAAAAATATTGGAACACATGAGGCAATACTGCCCATACGACTTATCCTAGAAGAAAGATTAAGGAAAGGCAAACCTACGTTTCTAGCATTTGTAGACTTAGAGAAAGCTTTTGACAATGTTGACTGGAATACTCTCTTTCAAATTCTGAAGGTGGCAGGGGTAAAATACAGGGAGCGAAAGGCTATTTACAATTTGTACAGAAACCAGATGGCAGTTATGAGAATCGAGGGGCATGAAAGGGAAGCAGTGGTTGGGAAGGGAGTGAGATAGGGTTGCAGGGTTGTAGCCTCTCCCCGATGTTATTCAATCTGTATACTGAGCAAGCAGTAAAGGAAACAAAACAAAAAAAGCAACTGAACTGAATGGACAGTTTCTTGAAGGAGGATATAAGATGAACATCAACAAAAGCAAAACGAGGATAATGGAATGTAGACGAATTAAGTCGGGTGATGCTGAGGGAATTAGATTAGATAATGAGACTAGAAAAGGGATCTGTTGGTAGGACATATTCTGAGGCATCAAGGGATCACCAATTTAATATTGGAGGGCAGCGTGGATGGTAAAAATCTTAGAGGGAGACAAAGAGCGAATACACTAAACAGATTCAAAAGGATGTAGGTTGCAGTAAGTACTGGGAGATGAAGAAGCTTGCACAGGATAGAGTAGCATGGAGAGCTGCATCAAACCAGTCTCTGGGCTGAAGACGCAACAAACAACATACCTGCATTATTATGGGATTGTTGATGGGTCATCGCAGTCTATTGGAGACTTACACTTGTTTACCGATCTATCCAGTTCACGGAAAGACATCGCAGTGTGACCTTATCTTTAGTAAATGTATCAGTGGAATTTGAAGCAGATGTGTCCATGTTACTACCACATATAAGGGGCAGTCCAGTGAATTGGTAGTAGTATGGAAATCGAAACTGGTTTTTCCAATTTTAGAGTCCGGGTATTTTTTTCTTTTGCTACGTTGCGCTTCTAAAGTACTGTTGAACGCAGGCAGCCAGATAATGGGAGCTTGACATCCAAAACAAGCAGCTGTGGAGTACATTCTTCATACACTCCCAGAAATTGAAATAAGAACACCGTGAATTCATTGTCCCAGGAAGGGGAAACTTTATTGACACATTCCTGGGGTCAGATACATCACATGATCACACTGACAGAACCACAGGCACATAGACACAGGCAACAGAGCATGCACAATGTCGGCACTAGTACAGTGTATATCCACCTTTCGCAGCAATGCAGGCTGCTATTCTCCCATGGAGACGATCGTAGAGATGCTGGATGTAGTCCTGTGGAACGGCTTGCCATGCCATTTCCACCTGGCGCCTCAGTTGGACCAGCGTTCGTGCTGGACGTGCAGACCGCGTGAGACGACGCTTCATCCAATCCCAAACATGCTCAATGGGGGACAGATCCGCAGATCTTGCTGGCCAGGGTAGTTGACTTACACCTTCTAGAGCACGTTGGGTGGCACGGGATACATGCGGACGTGCATTGTCCTGTTGGAACAGCAAGTTCCCTTGCCGGTCTAGGAATGGTAGAACGATGGGTTCGATGACGGTTTGGATGTACCGTGCACTATTCAGTGTCCCCTCGACGATCACCAGTGGTGTACGGCCAGTGTAGGAGATCGCTCCCCACACCATGATGCCGGGTGTTGGCCCTGTGTGCCTCGGTCGTATGCAGTCCTGATTGTGGCGCTCACCTGCACGGCGCCAAACACGCATACGACCATCATTGGCACCAAGGCAGAAGCGACTCTCATCGCTGAAGACGACACGTCTCCATTCGTCCCTCCATTCACGCCTGTCGCGACACCACTGGAGGCGGGCTGCACGATGTTGGGGCGTGAGCGGAAGACGGCCTAACGGTGTGCGGGACCGTAGCCCAGCTTCATGGAGACGGTTGCGAATGGTCCTCGCCGATACCCCAGGAGCAACAGTGTCCCTAATTTGCTGGGAAGTGGCGGTGCGGTCCCCTACGGCACTGCGTAGGATCCTACGGTCTTGGCGTGCATCCGTGCGTCGCTGCGGTCCGGTCCCAGGTCGACGGGCACGTGCACCTTCCGCCGACCACTGGCGACAACATCGATGTACTGTGGAGACCTCACGCCCCACGTGTTGAGCAATTCGGCGGTACGTCCACCCGGCCTCCCGCATGCCCACTATACGCCCTCGCTTAAAGTCCGTCAACTGCACATACGGTTCACGTCCACGCTGTCGCGGCATGCTACCAGTGTTAAAGACTGCGATGGAGCTCCGTATGCCACGGCAAACTGGCTGACACTGACGGCGGCGGTGCACAAATGCTGCGCAGCTAGCGCCATTCGACGGCCAACACCGCGGTTCCTGGTGTGTCCGCTGTGCCGTGCGTGTGATCATTGCTTGTACAGCCCTCTCGCAGTGTCCGGAGCAAGTATGGTGAGTCTGACACACCGGTGTCAATGTGTTCTTTTTTTCCATTTCCAGGAGTGTATATGTGTGCTGTATGCTAAATAGGGATAAAGATGCAGGCAGAAGTTGAGAGGGGTGTAAGTTCTACGTTACACTAGATGTTATTCTAACTCTACATTGAGCAAGCAGTAAGTATGTCTAAGGAGAAATAAGGATTAGACATTAAAAGAAATTATATATTGGAAGAAAACGTTACAGGAAACAGACCATAGTTACGATGGTCCACCAACAGGGAAGGGAAGTAGTAGTTGTGTAGGGGATTAGACAGAGCTGTGACTCTCCCGCCGTATACTCTACATGAAACAATCAGCACACGCATCCAAAGCGGGATCACGAAAAAAAAATCACGAGGAAGAAGTAATACCTTAAAAGTAAGGCATAACATTTCATTGTATCACAGACAGCAAGGAACTCGAGAGATGGGCGGAACGCAATGGCCATCGTCGCAAAAATAAGCTCTTAGATGAGTGTCAACAAAAATAAATCAAACATAACAAAGTGTAGTCGAATTAACATCCAGCCAGTTTTACACCAGTGCCAGCGTATAGCTATTTGCTTAGCAAATTACACAAGCCAAACTATATTTTATGCTTGATGACGGTTAATATCGTATTAAGCGTTATTTCTTCGACAGAGAGCTAAATACTATTTTCACGCAATTCACCAAAATTTGTATCTTTATGCTGAGAGTCAATATTCTCTATGGGGCTGCGACCCGAAAACCACTAACCAACAAAGAAATAAATAATTAGTAATATGTAAGTATGCAACTTATTTCTTGGGTTCAAAAATGGCTCTGAGCACTATGGGACTCAACTGCTGAGGTCATTAGTCCCCTAGAACTTAGAACTAGTTAAACCTAACTAACCTAAGGACATCACAAACATCCATGCCCGAGGCAGGATTCGAACCTGCGACCGTAGCGGTCTTGCGGTTCCAGACTGCAGCGCCTTTAACCGCACGGCCACTTCGGCCGGCTTATTTCTTGGGAACAGTTGTCGAATTAAACTAATAATGCTGGGAGAAATAGATTATGGCTAGCAATAATGGGAAACTCTTGTCTCAAAAAGAAAAATACATTTGAACAACCAGTATAGATGTAAGCATTGGGATGAATTTTCTAAAATGTAATGGTTATGAATCTTGCATGGAGTGCTACGTTGGCGTCAAACCAGTAAAGAAAAAAAGGGCACAGAAGGTTTTCAAATGTCATGCTACAGAACAACAATTCTGAAGAGCAGATGTACAATGGAGGACCCAGGTCAACGACCTGTTTGTCCTATCCAGAAATGCTACCCGAAGAGCAATATCCTCGACTGCACAGACAAGCCGTTAAAATTATTTCAGTGTTTGGTTCAACAATGTGTGTTAACGACTTTTCTTCTCTTATGAAAGTGATAAAGTAGCGCAAATTGTCGGTTTAACGGATTATAATCTTAATAATTCCATGTGCTTGACTGTATCATTAGCCATAGTTCCAGAATTATTATATGTTCTAAAATCGAGGTGTGTATCAATTTACAAACATAACACTGTAATGTTATATGGCTGTAAATAATGTATTCTGTACTTCCACTTACTGTATTATCCCTATATAAAGGTTTGATTTAACTGAGAAATGTAAGTAATTGTTGTGGCAGGAAGATAAGAGCTGAAGAAGGCAGCCGTGACAAACGCCTGCTTGTAAAAGTACGCTCAAATATTCGTTGCTTAGAACCATCTGTAGTGTGTTGCAAACACGTCTTCCTAAATGAGATTTTCACTCGGCAGTGGAGTGTGCGCTGATATGAAACTTCCTGGTAGATTCAAACTGTGTGCCTGACCGAGACTCGAACTCGGGACCTTTGCATTTCACGGGCAAGAGCTCTATCATGTGAGATACTGAAGCACGACTCACACCCCGTCCTCACAACTTTACATCTGCCACTACCTCGTCTTCTAGCTTCCTAGAGCACTTGCCCGCGAAAGGCAAAGGTCCCGAGTTCGAGTCTCGGTCCGACACACAGTTTTAATCTGCCAGGAAGTTTCACGTCTTCTTAAGTTTCCCGCTAGTGAAGGGTTCGGCATATAGCCGTCTCACGCACAGCTGCTGGGACTCGCACAGTGGTGGCGGAACCCAGAGCACTCAGCAAACTCTAGTGCGTTCGGAGAGCGCGAGTGCGATCCGGGAGAGCAAACGTTGACCGGACCTGTTTTGGACGGATGCTGTAGTTGTTCTGGCATTCTGTTGCTAATACTCCACATGTTAGCTTCAGAGAATGGCAAGTGTCTCTCGAATAAGATATCGCCTTCTTGATAACCAACAGGATTGCAGAAATGCATGATATTCTGTCGCTCGGTTCTGATGTGACATCAGGAAACGGGTTCTCTCTTCAAAGAAATATTTTTATCGATGAAGCTACCTTTACTAATCATGGAAACCTGAACGTAAGACATATACATAACTGACCTGCTAAGAGTCCGCACTGGTTGATGTTCAACTACCGAGGCAGTGGAGTGTGATCGTTTGGTTCAGGATTATTGGAGACTGTACGACTCATTCTCACTTCACTAATCATCCTTAATGAGCAAAATGAATGAACAATTCGTTACAGAAGTGCTACTGGCTCTCCTGCACGAAGCACTACTTGCGATAAGTGGATATATATGTAGTACCAGCATGATGGGTGTATGTGTCATTACTGGCTTGTGACTATAAAAACGCCTACCCAGCTCTTTCCTGGTCAGAGGGTAAGACATGAAGACATTATCAGTTGACTACACATTCACTTGATTTGAATCCAGTAGACTTCGTTTCTCTGTGGTAAACGCAAAGATAAACTACATGCACAAGTTCTGACGAACCAAGTCAGTTTAAAACGTCACATCTGTGCTGTTAGTTATATCAAAGGAATCTCTTCAGTCGGCCTGCAGCCATTACAGCAGCCTCTGAAAGCACGTATTACAGTAAATGGTGGACATCTTGAACAGTCATTGATATAAATGTAGAGTTACAAAATTACTGTAGGTTACCGTAGACTACATAAATGTATAGTTATAAAATTACTGGAGACTATCATAGACTACCATAAGTCGTGAATAGATAGTGGCAGTTTTCCCAGTACGTTTTGCCGATTGAGGTGGCAGCTGCGCTAACTGTATGTTAGGCGTGTTGCATCTGTACTGGGTGTTCTCTAATAACGATCCCGTTCTCTAAGTATGCGCTCAATGCCCTACTAGATTCCCCCAAAACCGGAAAGAATGAATGTTCTAGATGCTGAGTGAGGATATATAAAGGGTGAGGTAATCTACGGAATGTTTTTCTTCTAAATTGTTATCCTCATATCTGATGCTGAAGAATATACAGTATTTGCAGCAAAACTGAAACTGTTAATGTTTAATCCTGGTTTTATTTGAAAACTGTTGCAAAAATAAAGAAAACAATACAGATATATTATGTAATTCTAGCAAACGCAAAATTCTTCAATAAGAAGGTAAAGTGTAACAACACTTATAAGATATATTTGTTTATGTTTGTGCATGTAAAATGAAAATTGCATTTTCATCAAAAATATTTGCTTTGATTACATAAAAGTGTAGAAGTTACGCTACCATCTATTTTTATTATTTATAAAATACAGTTTCTATTCCGTAGGGATAAAAAATAGACAATGAAATAACACTGAACGATGTACAGTTCTAATTATGTGCAACATAAACAAACAAACAAAAAAAAAACACAGAAAGTTATGCAGACCTGAGGACAGGGAAGGAACTAGTTTCCCATTATTAACCATGTTATGGATTTAAGGTTGTGGTTGTGAATATTGTCGCTATCGTTAATTTGCATACTGCACACAAATATGAGGAATGTAATCTTGATAATGTTGAACACCACAGGTGAAAAGACACTAATTTTAATGATTAATGGAAATCATCTCGGCTGTGTTATTGCACATTTACTGTTTTACGGATGGCTTCGTTCTCTGCATCTTCAGGTTGCTGAGTTCTGATATAAAGTCACGATACAAATTGTTTCTGTGTCGTATGTAATGTTGTAGACCAAATACAGAAACAAAGATTGTCCCGACCGCCTGGCGTAAGTATGGCGAACAGACACGGCAAGCTGTTCAAACATAACGTGTAAGTACATGACATAACGCTACTGCTAACCTCATAAAAGATCCTTAAGCCCGCTGAAGCTCACTTTAGCGCTCTCTCCCGTGTCTGCACATTATGTGTGAGTAGTTTGGATAGAAAACAGTTGGTGTGTTGTTTCTTTATATCCCCTATAACATCCCTGCAATACTATGTGACTGTTGATGGCTTAGTGCAGTCAGTTGGAGCCGTATACTTGTTGACAGAAATGGGACAGGGAGACCTCTCAGTGTGACCTTATTCTTGAGTCTATGAGTGGGACATGAAGCAGATGTGGCCGTGTCACTACACATATAACGGGCAGTCCAGTGAATCGGCAGTATTGCGGAAATCGAAAGAGGTGGAGCCGACTTTAGATAAGACGTGGACTTCATGTCCGAATACTTTTTTCTTTTTACTCTACTATTACTTCGTTCTTTTTAAGTACTGTTGAGCGCAGGCAGCCAGATGGTTGGAGCTTGACATCCAAAAGTCGTAGCTGTGGTTTATAGTCCTAATACATGTTTGTTGTATGCTAGAGAAAGATAACGAGCCGGCCGCTGTGGCCGAGCGATTCTAGGCGCTTCAGTCCGGAACCACGAGACTGCTATGGTCGCAGGTTCGAATCCTGCCTCGGGCATGGATGTGTGTGATGTCCTTAGGTTGGTTAGGTTTAAGTAGTTCTAAGTTCTAGGGGACTGATGATCTCAGATGTTAAGTCCCGTAGTGCTCAGAGCCATCTGAACCATTTTTGAAATATAGTAGTAGTTGAGAAGGGAGTGAGTTCTATGTTACACCAGATATTATTCAAACTCTACGCTGAGCAAGCAGTAAATGTAACTAAGAAGAAATTAGGAGTGAAAATTAAAAGACATTATAAAAAAGTAAAGAAATATACATATTAACATTTCATTATGCATGTGCGTTTGTTACAGCAATGTAAAATCGAGATCGCTTAAAAACGGCGGGCGATTTTTATTGGAAGGAAACGTTGCAGGAAGCAAACTATAGTTACGATAATCCAAGGAGAGTAAGGGGAAGCAGTGATTGCGAAGAGAGTGAGACAGGGTTGTGGCCTATCCCCTACTATACACATGCACATGCAGCCAAGGAGGCTTTACGACGGTACGCTAAAGATTAATAATAAATAATGCCATTGAAGTCAGTGGTTAACATTTTCATTATATCACAGGCAGCAAAGAACTTGGAATATGATTGGAACGGAACGGCTAGCGTAGTAAAAATAAGCTCTCAAATCAATATCAACAAAAATACATCAAAGAAGTGTAGTCGAATTAACATAAGCCTATTTTATACCAATGACCAAGTATAATTATTCTTAGCAGATTCACCAAAATTTGTATCTTTATGGAGAGGGTCGCTACTCTCCAAGGACCTGCGACCTGGAAATCACTAGCCTACAAAGAAATCAAAAATTAATAACGTGTAGGCATGAGACTATTATTTATTGGGAAAAATAGAGAACATCAAGCACAAATATTTACGTTAGGATGTATTTTCTAAGAGTATTTAGAGTGTATTTCTATACGGAGTGAATCGTGGGGAACAAACCAGTATAGGCAAGACAGGCACAGGAATTTTTCAAGTGTGATGGTCCAAAACAATATTTCTTAAGAGTAGATTGATAGATTAGACTACTAACGAAGATCTGCGGAGTCGAATCACGAAAATAAGATACTTACGGTACAGCTTCACCGAAAGAGGTTGGTACGAGAAAGTAATGTCAGAAGACGACCAAAGTTTGACTGCAGGCTCAAGTTTGTATAGGTCGTGGTAACCAGTCGGACGTGAAAAGACGTGCGCAGGATAAACTAGCACCGTGAACTGTATGAAACATGCCTACAGAAGGAAAACCGCAACATCAGAAGAGCACTAGCCAATGGCAATAAATATTTACCCTCCCACACCATCTTGGCAAATTCACAACCTCATCGCCAGTGTATTCATTGTTTAACTGTTTTGTTAACTTGTACCATTACTGATGTATGTCTGCAGACTGAAGTGACGAATGAAAATTTGTACGAAGACTGGGATTCGAACCCGGGTCTCCTGCTCACTAGGCAGATGTGCTAGTCACTAAGCACCCTGAGACAGTTGTTTTAGTTTAGGGGCAGTACTAAGTATGCTGAGACATGAATGGAAGTTTGGGATGAGGTGTGAGGTACGCTAGGGTAGTCTGTGCAGTTGTACAAATACTTCTACTCAGCACTTACAAGTCTACTACATCCACGTCTTCTTTTTCGGGGTAAAATTCAGTTATCAATTACAAACCAGTTTTATTATGCTTTACCTGTCCTGTCAAATTAATTTGTCATTTGCAGAATCTTATTATTGCTTTAGCAGATGTCAATGTCTTCTTCACAGAAGCATAATGCCATGGTATGTCCCGAAATGTTCATATTATATGTGAGTATTTTAACGCTGATTGAAAATTTACAGTAACTGAATTACTTCTATGTATCTATTGTGCTAGCATCAAGAAGCAGGTATATTTCTTGCTGCTAACACAACAAATAGACTAATGTGATTTGGTTGCCGTGAAGTTTCAATCAATGTCTAAAAAAATCATATACAATATGTACATTTCTGGACATATCATGGCGTTATGCTTGTATGAAGAAGATGTTGACATCTGCTAAACCAGTACTAAGCTTCTGAAGATGACAACTTAATTTCTCGGAACTGGTAAAGCATAATACATTTTATCTGCCACTGATGACAATTTTATCCTAAAAATAGTAATCGAGTTGCCGAAAATTACAGCGATGAATGAAATAACACATCCATATCTACAGCCTTCGAACCACGACACTGGGTGCGGCGGAGTGTTCTTCCATCTCTTTTCTGCGTCATCAGTTTTCTATCTGGTTCCATGTGGCCCCTATTCCTCTCCTGTGCCAATCTTTTCAACTCAGAGTAGCATTTGTACTCAATGTCCCTAATTATTAGTTAGATATATTCCAATCTCTTTCTTCACCTAGTATTTTTACCCTCAAAAACTCCATCTAATCTGTCCTTTCTTTTTGCCAGTTTTTTTCCACATATTCCTTTCTTTGTCGACTGGGTAGAGAACTTTCTCATCCCTTGTTTATCAATATCCTTCTATAACGCCATACTTCAAACGCTGCGATTCTTCTCTTTTCCGATTCTCCCATAGTCCATAGTTTATCACCATACAATACTTCGTGCCTCACACAGACATCCTAAGAAATTCCTTCCTCGGATTAAGGCTGATGTTCGACTCCAGCAGACTTGTATAGTACCGGAAAGCCCTATTTACCTATATTTCTCTGCTCCTTACGTCCTCCTTGTTTCGTCCACCATGTACGTCTGATACTAATTTTATCGCTTCTCATTTCCTTTCACGAAGGGCGAGCGGGATGAACTAATACCGGTAAAACTTATGGAGCTTTCTGAGTTATCGACCTATCATTTATATACATACTGATCTTAAGCCGTTCGCCTCAAATATTCCCGGATCCGTTTAAGACATCATAATTCTGTTTCCACCGAGACGAATTGTGAAAAAATCCTCGCTAATCGATTTATAGACTCTTTTTTTGTTATTTTTAGTTTTGAGATACGCTTTTTCAAATGGAACTGTAATAATTTCTGTTGCTGGTATCCCACTTCTAAGAGAGAAGAATTCAACTTCGCTTCACTTTTGAAAATCGGATTACTATCTTTGAAGCTTAGAATTTATCTCCCTTAAACTTGAAACTGACTGCTGCTTCACCCTGATATTCGTGATTTCTTTCCCGAACAAGGAAGTACAGATACCGTAGTATCGGCATTCTGCGTCGTTCACGAGTGTCGAGTGCTGGTTAGTTTGAAAAACTAATGTCATTCGCACATCAAAGGGAAGCAGATAAATTCCTTACGGACAACGTAAAAGAAACAGAAGGAGATATGTTGAGTTATACACAGAAATGTATCACGATCGATAGTGTAGAAGAAGAATGACAGTTCAGCGAACTTGCAAAATGTTGTTACTAGGAGGACAATGAAATACTACAAAGAGGGTGCAGAGCGAACTACGAAAGAGAGAAGCAAACGAAATGCACCGTGAGCCCAAAAAGATGTGATAAGGGAAAAATTTAAAAAAATGAGAGAGAAATTTAAAGAAAGTTGTTTTTATTACTTCACGTTTTCTACACAGCCTCCTGAGTACAACGCACACAACGTTGATAAAATCATTTGAAACTGCCAGAAAAGTCTTTCTGTGGAAAGCTATTCAACTCGCTTGTCACATTCTCTCCAATGTCATATATGTCGTCAAAGCGTTGACACTGTATGTCCATTTCTGCAGTTTGTCGTTTTGTGGTAGGTTTGTACTGAAAATATCAAGTCTCATCATCTGTAATGATTTTTTCAGAACGGAGTCGTTCGAACTTTGTATTTCAATCGAATCACGCAGACGTCCACCGGTCCCTGTTTTTGTTTGGGAGACAGGGTGTGCGGCACCATTTCCATTTCGCAGCGGAGTGTGTGCTGACATGAATCTTCCTGCTAGGTTAAAACTGTGTTCCGGGCCGAGACTAGAATTCGTGATCTTTGCCTTTCGCAGGCAAGTCCAGGAGAGATTCTGCGAAGTTTGGAACGTAGGAGACGACGTAGTGGCCGAAGTACAGTTGTGAAGATATTTCACGAGTTGTGGTTGAATAGCTCAGTCGGTACAGCTCTTGCCCGTAAAAGGCAAAGATCCCGAGTTCGAGTCTCGATATAGTACACAGTTTTAAACTGCCAGGAAGTTTCATAACAACACCCACTTTGCTTCAGAGTAATAATTTCACTATGGTAACATCCCTTAGGCTGTGTCTAAACCATGTCTCTCTGCAATATCCTTTTTTTCAGGAGTGCTAGTAGTGCAAGTTTCACACGAGAGCTTCTGTGAATTAGTAATGTAGGAGGCAAATTACTGGCAGAAGTAAATCTATGAGGAAATGTTGTAAGTCGTGCTTGGGTAACTCAGTCGGCTGAGCACTTGCCTGCAGAAGACAAAGTACCCGGGTCCAGATTCAGTTTAAATATGCAAGGCTGCTTCATATCAGCGCACACCCCGCTGTGCAGTGAAAATTTCATTCTGGAATTTTAGAAGTAATTAAGCAAGCGGAATTTTGCGGTCAAATAACTTATCTTCATTAGTGATACCGAGATGCTGTATTGAACACTGACCTTCTGGCCTCTGGCCCCATGTTGCATGCCGACCCTCTACAAGTTTAAGCAGTTACTGTCAGTACACTCGTGTGAGTTTGGATTAAATCATGGCTATTGCTTTTGGATATTTCAGCTTTCACTGAAGTCGCTTCTAAGTGAGTCAGAAATAACCTTTCTAAATGGCATTTGCCTTGCATTTTCTAATACTACTTCACTGTAAATCAATATGGCGACATCACTTGTTAGAAGGCCGTTTATTTAACACAAATTCGTTTTAAATGGAAATAAGCTTACCGAAAAATTCCTGGTGCCCGTCTAGTAATTACAGTATTTAATCAACCCTTCTGTACTATTTTATTCTGATACCTAAGCTATGGGCACACCTGTAGACATATATTCGGATTTCGCGGTCTGCAAAGGATCAAAATGTTGTAGTACGGTTCTCTGTGTTTATCCATAGGGTCAATCTGTTGAGACTTACTAAATCAAAAGCAGCCGGGTGATTGAGCGGGAAATGTTTGGTTAATTTAGCCGGGCGTCAAGTATAAACATTGACCAGCTACGCCACCCACGGTACGCGTGTGTTACATGACGCTTTGTTTGACGCTCAGCGGAAAATACACTGGCGAGTAGGTGCTTCTCTGTTTTGTCAACTTGTTGTCTCTTCTCATTGGCTCCATTTTAATTGGCAGCTTGTGTTACGTGGATGGAACATAAGAAATTGATCCACGCCAAAGTATGTATTCTGTCGAAGCTAGAGCAGCAAGAATAGAATTTATGAAATCATAGTACGCATCATTCAATTTCACAGGACAAAATTTTGTGCAAAACATCCGGTTGATATTGGTAGCTGTACAGTGACTAAGATTAACATTCTGGAAACTGTAGGGAAAATAAGATACCATCTACCTACATCCACATCTATGTGAGTACTCTGCTATTCAAAATTAAGTGCCTGGCAGAGGGTTCAGCGAACCACCTTGAAGCTGTCTCTCTACCGTTCCACTCTCGAACGTCGCGCGGGAAAAACGAGCACTAAAATTTTTTCTGTCCAAGCCCTGATTTCTCTTATTTTATTGTGATGAACATTTCTGGAGATTGAAATTTCACGAGAAGATCCTGTCGCTACGAAAACCGCCTTTGTTTTAATGATTGCCACCCCAATTCACGCATCATGTCTGTGGCACTGTCTCCCCTATTTCGCGGTAATACAAAACGAGCCGCCCTTCTATGAACTTTTTCGATGTCATTCGTCAGTTGCACCTGATGAGAATCCCACACCGCACAGCAGTACTCCAGAATAGGACAAAAAAGTGTAGTGCAAGCAGTCTCCTTAGTAGATCTGTTGCACCTGCTAAGTGTTCTGCCAATGTATCGCAGTCTTTCATTTTCTCTACCCACATTATCTATGTGATCGTTCCAATTGAGGTTACTTGTGGTTGTAATCCCTAAGTATTTAGTTGAATTTACAGCCCTCAGATTTGTGTGACTTACCGCGTAATTGAAATTTAGCTGTTTTCTTTTAGTACTCATGTGAATAATTTCACACTTTTCTTTATTCAGGGTCAATTGCCACTTTTCGCACCATACAGATATCTTATCTAAATCATTTTGCAATTCGTTTTGGTCATCAGATGACTTTACAAGTCGGTAAATGACAGCATCATCTGAAAGTAATCTAAGAGGGCTACTCAGATTGTCTCCTACGTCGTTAATATAGATAAGGAACAACAGAAGGCCTATAACACTTTCTTGGGGAACGCTGGATATTACTTCAGTTTTACTCGATGACATTCCGTCTGTTACTACAATCTGAGACCTTTCTGAGAGGAAATCACGAATCCAGGCGCTCAACTGAGGAGATATCCACACAGTCCTCCACGGGCTATCAAGGGTAACTTCTAAAGGTCGATAAAATAGGTTGTTGCATGACAGTGTCTGGTGGCAAAGGAATAGTGGCACATCAACCCTTTATCGCACGACAGTAAAACCGAGGCTGATGTCCCTGATTCAGACTAATGTAAAGGTATCGCCAATAAACGTTGCCGAGTAAATCTCCGGAGCACTAAATGTAGCTCCATCTTGGATCATCGAAACTGGCTACCTAGTAAAACAACACCAACATAACGGAATAGTATTATTTATTAGTATTATAGTATTATTATATTTTCCTGAGAAATATGTTGCGAAATTTGTGTCATGCACAGCACGGTCTAAGAATGCGCTTATTCTGGTCGCGGCCGCTAATGGGGCTTTATTCGATATCACCGAAGCTCCATGGACGTTCTTAAGGAACGTTTCATAACGAGAAAATAGATTCCACAACGATTCCTTCCCAAAATCCCCCTCACGACATGTTCTTTTGATATATGCACCTGACATGTTTAGGAAGGATAGGACTGATGCTATGGGAGTTGGTGTGTTCATTGCAGTTAAAAGCTGTTTAAACGCAGTTGAGATGGATACTAGGTCGGACTGTGAAATAGTCTGGATAAAGCTGTCAATCAGACAATGAATGACCACTGTATTAGGATATTTCTATAGGCCACCAGCATCCACAACACAGGTTGCAGAACGTTTCAGGGAAAGTCTTGAGTACATAGGAAATAAATATCCAAATTATCCATTAGTTATACGAGGGTGGCGACTTTGATCTAGCGTCTATTGACTGGGAATATTACACGTTTATCATAGGGGGCAGAAGAAAAGACTATCAACATACAATCTCGAGCAATTGGTTAGAAAACCAACTTGAGATGGGAACATATTAGATATCCTAGCGACAACAGACCTGATCTTTTTGAAGAAGTAAACCTAGAAGACGGTATTTGCTACCATAATGTCGTTGTGGCTTCTATGTCAGTGGAAGTTGCAAAAAAAAAAAATAAGTAAAAAAAACCGCGCAGAGTTTTCTTGTTTGGGAAAGAAAATAAAAGTGTCATTAATAATTATTTTTATAGTCAGCTCCGAGATATTGAGCATCTTTGGTCGGAATTTAAAGGTATTGTCCACCATGTGCCTAGCAAAAATATAGGGGAGGGAAGGGATCCACCTTGGTTCAAAAAACATATTAGGAAGTTTCTGAGGAAGCAGAGACTTTAGCACAGTCGTTTTAAACATAGCCACTGCCCTGCTGACAAACAGAAATTATGCGAAATGAAAGCAGCTGTCAAAAGTTAAATGAGAGACTCTTTTAACAAATTTGAAAGCAATATTTTATCTGCAGATTCTAAAAGTAACCCCAAAAAATTTTGGTAGCACGTAAAATATGTGAAAGCTACAAATAATTCAATACCTCCTCTTGCTGACAGTACGGGTAATGCAGCGGATGATGATAAACAGAAGGCCGAAATTCTAAACCTAGCTTTCAAAAACTCGTTTACGGTAAAGGACTGCAGCACCATTCCCCCTTTCAATTATTGAACAAACGCAAGGATGGCTAACATAGTGTTTAGTGTATCTGGGATTCTAAAACAATTAAGATCCTTAGAGGCCAGGAAGGCATCTGGCCCAGACGGTATCCCCGTAAGATTTTATGTTGACTGTGCTACAAATATAACACTATTCTTATCCATCATCTATCAGACACCATTGGAACAGCAGAAAGTTGCAAGGGACTGGAAGAAGGCCCAGGTCATAGCAATCTATAAAAAGGGTAGAAAATTGGATCCACATAATTACAGGCCAATTTCACTGACATCGATTTGTTGTAGAATCATGGAACATATTTTGTGTTAGACGTAATGACCTTTCTAGACTCTAAGAAGCTTATCTGCAGAAACCAGCACGGTTTTAGGAAACAGCGTTCATGCGAGACACAGCTGGCCCTCTTTGTGCATGATATGCAACAGGCTCTAGACACCGGCTCCCAGGCTGATGCCATATTCCTCGACTTCCGAAAGGCGTTCGACTCAGTTCCGCACTGTCACTTGCTCCAAAAAGTGCTCGCTTACGGTCTATACGATGACATATGCGGTTGGATAGAAAGTTTTCTGACAGACAGAGAACAGTATGTCGTCCTGAATGGGGAGACTTCAACAGAAACAGGCGTAACATCAGGTGTGCCCCAGGGCAGCGAAACAGGTCCGCTGCTATTTACGATTTACATAAATAATCTTGTTGGTGGTATTGACAGCGGCATTAGACGTTTTGCCGATGATGCTGTCGTCTACAGGAAAGGAGTATCACACGAAATTTGTGATCAAATCAATGGAGATTTGCAGAAAATAAATGCGTGGTGTTATGACTGGCAGCTATCTCTCAGTATTAGTAAGTGTCACCTAATGCGTATAACAAGGCGAAAATCCCTGTTAATGTACGAGTACATAATGAATGCCCAGTCTTTGGAAGCGGTAACATCAGTCAAGTATTTGGGTGTGACTATTCGAAATGATCTCAAATGGGAAGATCAGATCACACAAGTAACGGGTAACGCGAACTCTAGATTGCGGTTTATTGGCAGAATCCTGAAGCGATGCAGTCCTTCAACAAAGGAAATTGCTTACAATACTTTAGTTCTTCCAGTCTTAGAGCCGGCCGAAGTGGCCGTGCGGTTAAAGGCGCTGCAGTCTGGAACCGCAAGACCGCTACGGTCGCAGGTTCGAATCCTGCCTCGGGCATGGATGTTTGTGATGTCCTTAGGTTAGTTAGGTTTAACTGGTTCTAAGTTCTAGGGGACTAATGACCTCAGCAGTTGAGTCCCATAGTGCTCAGAGCCATTTGAACCATTTGAGCCTTCCAGTCTTAGAGTATTGTTCGTCTGTATGGGTCCCTTACCAGTTGGGTCTGATACAAGAGATTGAGAAGGTCCAAAGAAGAGTGGCAAGATTCGTGACTGGTACATTTAGCCATCGCGAGATCGTTACAAATCTCATCGAAAGTGTGAAGTGGGAAACACGTGCAGATAGACGCACTAAACGGAAGGGGCTGCTCACTAAATTCCAAAATCGGATCTTGGCCGAGGGTGTAGAGCATATATTATTACCACCAACTTTCATATCGCGCAATGATCACCATTCAAAGATAAGGGAAATTAGAGGTCGTACTGAGGCGTTCAGACAGTCGTTTATCCCTCGTGCGATCCGCGAGTGGAACAGAGGGGGGAAAATTTGACTTTGGCTCAAATAGTGCCCTCCACCACACACCTCTTGGTGGCTAGCGGAGGATAAAAGTAGATGTAGATGACATATTGCGCGCGAGGTAGCCGAGATATCTCAGGCGCTTTGCCGCAGTTCGCGCGGCTCCCCCCTTATAAGGTTCGAGTTCTCCCTTGGTGTGGGTGTATGTTGTCCTTAGCGTAAGTTAGTTTAAGTTAGATTAAAGTAGTGTGTAAGCCTAGGGCCCGAGGACTTCAGTAGTTTGGTCCCTCAGGAATTCACCAAAAATTTCCAAATTTTTTTCCTGAGATATTGTCGACTGGAACAGCGACCAGTACAGTTCAAATGGTTCAAATGGTTCTGAGCACTATGGGACTTAACTTCTGAGGTCATCAGTCTCCTATAACTTAGGACTACTTAAACCTAACTAACATAAGGACATCACGCACATCCATGCCCGAGGCAGGATTCGAACCTGCGACCGTAGCGGTCGCGCGGTTCCAGACTGTAGCGCCTAGAACCGCTCGGCCACTCCGGCACCAATACAGTCATAAAAGGATTAGTTACTTTAGTCTGTAGTCATACTTTCATTCTTTTCTAATGTCTACCGGTTTCGGTGCCAGACATCGTAATCAGGCGATACCCCGGAGGAGAGTCTTCAAGCTCTGTTACCGAAGCAGGTGTGTCGTATATTCACGCGGTGCTCGTGGCTACCCACGTAAGCCAATGTAATGTCGTTCTCGGTGGTCATTTCTGAGCATCTGCTGTGTCTTAGATATGCAACTGTCGCCGCTTGTTGCTCTCAATCTGATCAGCACGAAAATAAGACTTACGGAACCCAAGTGCCTTGCTACTGCAGTGTTTTAATAGCTGCTCTGGAGGACTGTATCATTATAATTTACAGATTACGTGAGTCTAGACCTCTATTATGTGGCAGAGACGTGTAATGGTTTGTAGGATGACCCATTAGAGACCTATGAAGAAATATGGCTTACTCGGGAGTGTACGTCCATCCCACAACCAAGCGATACGATTGGAAAATAATTAAACTTGTTGCTCGTGGAAAACCTCTAGCTTTCCTCAACTAACTGTTGACATGATGCCTAAATTACAGGTTCTTGTGGTCGACGGAATGATTGTGCTAGATGTGGAAGCATGTGTTGTTCTGTCTAATGCGTGCTAATTTGATTGCTTTTCTCTGGTCCTACTTAAAATCTCTGCCCATGACACAATCTAACGATTGACCGAAGTGACACCCATTTTTATTGACAACCTATATGACGCTTTGTACCAATATCTGAAAGGACCACTGTGACCTGTTACCCTGGCAATCCACTTTGTACCGCCAGTTCATCTTGCAAGACTACTCTACGCGTGAAGGCAGGCTTTTACCCAAAAGACTTCATTATAACGGAAATCGACATTTTGGCAATAATTTTGAACATTTTATGCGCACTAGAAACCGCCGTAGGAGGTTCCGCCGTTGTCTGCAGTTTTTCTTGTTGTTAGACATGGAGTTTTATTTTGCGAGCACTTGTAACTGTTTCATGCTTTACGCATTTAAGTGCTCTATAATTTTTAAAGCTATTTGGTATATATTGTTAATATTTCAAATACAGAATCTTGTGGCGAGTAAAATGCTATATACTTTTCGATTTATACCACTTGTGGACGGTTAATACATTCTTCCTCGGTCGTGCACCATCTTGTATCTTGAAACATACCTGTTACCAAACAACACGTGATGCTTGCAAATCATCTAAGGTTCTTTAATGTCCTAACAATTTTAACTGTCATGAAAATGAGAATCTCAGTAAGCTCCAGTAGCGTCTGTTTCAAAATGTATGTAACTTGAAACTGATTTTTGTTAATGCTTCTGCTAATTGGATTTCGCATACTGATTATTAGCGTGTAGTGGAGTAATAATGTAACGAATGAACTATTAAATACCGTGTTGACAAGATTATCCTTAATGTAACACTTTTAAATTTCAATTGAATATTTAATCCTAGGCACATGATCACATTGCACTGTAGAACATGTTTAGGCATTTCGAAAAACCTTAATTTTCCATCGTAATTTTTGTTGTTTCAGAAAAGAAACTGCTGTGCCTAAAAATTGAATGTCATCATTTAAAACTCCTATTACAGAGCTGGCGGAAGGAAAAAGTTTGAGAAGTTGAGTAATGTAGAACACTCTCGCCTGCTCTCTGACAAGAGTTAGGATAAATACTTCTATAACTGTGAAGCATCGTTATACACTGAAGAGCCAAAGAAACTGGTACATCTGCCTAATGTCGTGTAGGACCCCCGTGACAAATCAAAACTGCCGCAGAACGACGTGACATGGACTCAACTAATGTCTGAAGTAGTGCTGGAGGGCACTGACACCATTAATCCTGCAGGGCTGCCCATACATCCTTAGGAGTACGAGGGGGTAAGATCTCTTCTGAACAGCACGTTGCAAGGCATCCCAGATATGCTTAATAATGTTCATTTCTGGGGAGTTTGGTGGCCAGCGGAAGTGTTTAAACTCAGAAGAGTGTTACTGGAGCCACACTGTAACAATTTTGGTAGCAATTCTGGATGTGTGGGGTGTATCATTGTCCTGCTGGAATTGCCCAAGTCCATCGGAACGGACAATGGACATGAATGGATGCAAGTGATCAGACAGGTTGCTTACGTACGTCTCACCTGTCAGAGTCGTACCTAGAGGTATCAGGAGTCCCATATCGCTCCAACTGCACACGCCCCACACCATTACAGAGCCTCCACAGCTTGAACCGTCCCCTGCTGACATACAGTGTCCATGGATTCATGTGGTTGTCTCCATACCCGTAGACGTCCACCCACTCGATACAGTTTGAAACGAGACTAGTTCGACCAGGCAGTATGTTTCCAGCCATCATCAGTCCAATGTCAGTGTTGACGAGCCCAGGCGAGGTGCAAAGCTTTGTGTTGTGCAGTCATCAAAGGTACACTAGTGGGACTTCGAGTCCGATTGGTTCGCATGATGATACATATTGATGACTCAACATTGAAATTTGCAGTATTTTGCGTAAGGACTACACTTCCGCCACGTTGAACGATTCTCTTCAGTCGTCGTAGGTCCAGTTCTTGAAGGAACTTTTTCCGCCAGCAGCTAGGTGAGAGAAGATTTGATGTTTTAACATGTTCCTGATATTCAAGGTACACTCGTGAAATGGTCATACGTGGAAATCGCCACTTCATCGCTACCTGGTTGATGCTGTGTCTCATCGCTCTTGCGCCGCCTATAATACCACACTCAAACTCACTCAAATCTTGATAACCTGCCAGTGTAGCAGCAGTAACCTATCTAACAACTGCGCCAGACATTTATTGTCTTATATAAGCGTTGCCGACCGCAGCTCCGTGTTATATTGTTTACATGTCTCTGTATTTAAATACGCATCCCATTACCAGTTTCTTTGCGCTTCCGTGTGTTATCATCTGTCGGTCGCCCTCTAAGCAGAAATAAAATTCAAATGCTTTCACTCACGAATTAATAGAGATTCTTTAGAAATTTTTGGGCACATTGGAATCTATTACTTAATTTTACGCGAGTACAAAATGTAATACTTACGTAATACACCAACTAATAAGTTTACCCCAATTTTATTCTGACGAAAGTATACTGCAAAACTGAGCTACTGTTATACAGCTACAACTTTCATTTTATGCTAGAAAGCGAAGTTCACGATGATACAAAAACTGGTGGCACATTCCGACTTTGTTTCAAGTGAACTAATTAACAAGTGAGGCATAAGATTGAAGTCAGGATATCACTTGCCTCGGTTAGTATAATTTAAAAGTAATGTCTGTTTGGTCAATACGGTACGTAGGTAACCAGTAGGCCCCTAGACGTCAGTTGTGCTATCAGGGAATTTTCGCTGCAATACCCGGCCAGAGGCACCACCACCGGCAGGATGCATCTGCTTATCGAGTGCCAGAGGAGCGTATGGCGCCGTAGCGCCTAAACTTGCGGCAGGGGTGATCGGAAAGCGCTCAGTGCCGCTAACTTACGGCGGGTGTCCCGTGGGACTTCCCCTCCAGCCAGGCAGCATCCGGGCTAGTGCACGTCGAGCTTGCGTCGTAGTGCCAACCAGATGTCAGCTACTAGCCCAACTTCGCTTTTCTTATTTAGATTTGTTCAAGTTGCGTAAGGAGTACTTTCTGTCACATATACATTTTTTTTTCTCTTCCGGACTCCACCGAGTCAGGTGGCGCAGGACGACGCTTTAAATGGGTTTCTGACCATCCAGATTTAGGTTTACCGTGATTTCACTTAACCCCTTCAGCAACTGCCGGGATGTTTCCTTTGAAAGGGCAAGGCCGATTTGCTTCCCCAGCCTTGATGCAATCCGAGCTTGTATGATGATGATGATGATGTTTGGTTTGTGGGGCGCTCAACTGCGTGGTTATCAGCGCCCGTACAAGTATCCAATCTTTGCTCAGTCCAATTTCGCCACTTTCCTGGATGATGATGAAATGATGAGGACAACACAAACACCCAGTCATCTCGAGGCAGGTGAAAATCCCTGACCCCGCCGGGAATCGAACCCGGGACCCCGTGCTCGGGAAGCGAGAACGCTACCGCGAGACCACGAGCGGCGGACCCGAGCTTGTACGCCGTCTCTAATGACTTCGCTGTCGACAGGACAATGACATGAATTCTCGGTAAATGCAAAATGCACATTAGAAGTGACACAGCGAGAACTGGAACTCTTCTTCGACGTGACTTTACGAAAGGTGTTTGAACAAAATGGCAACTCATGACAAAGACATGTGCTGTATTTTATCCAAATGTTAAGGGTGATGCGCGGAATCTTTTAACGCGTAAGGGTGTACAATAAATTGAAACATGTTATGTCGTGGAGGAGAGTTGCCTAAATTTTACCACTTTTGAGGTTTCATTTAACATAGCCAAAACAATAAGCCACAAAGTTATTTAAACGGTTCCGTCTCCGACCGGAGGATGTACTCGTAGTTCTTGATATCTGATATAAGGAACTAAAATTGAGAAAAATAAACACACTAAACTTAATTTTCTAAACATCTGAAAGTGATACAGATTAGGAATATGGTTTCCTTATTTGCACTAGCGGGTGCGTAAATAGTACCACCGTTATAAGTTATGTCCCCCACCTGGAGGCTACGTGTTAGTCCAGGTATAAGGAGATGTTCCATATTTTAGTTCTTACAGCACTATTTGCAGGTATTACAAGATTTTATTCCTTTCACCCATCCCTGCATACTTTCCATGAAACATCATTTTGCATTTCATGCCTCTGATCATTTTATCCATTAGATATTCCTCGCACAACTTGCAATACAATTTTTCTGGTATACTAATGAGTTTCTGGTAGCTTCTCCGCATAGTCTTCAGAACATTCCCTTGTCTTAAGTGAAGATATAGTGCTAGAAATGTTCTCCTTTGCTTCGGCTACCCTTATATGGTCTTCCGATTGGTTTTGAACTTCGTTAGAAAACATATTACTGCGGCAAAAAATTTTTACATCCTAGTTTCCGTACTTGTAGTTGTTTTCAGCATGCTCCTCAATTGTTGGCTCGGGCACAATTTACATTGATCAGCCAGAACATTGTGACCACCGACGTGCTATCATTATTAACCCGTCCAGACGATAGCAGCGTCACCTGGCGGGGATCTGCTGCAAGTCAGACACGCGCACGGTGCATGTAGTGAGTGTATGTCCGTGAAGGCGCGCGATCTGTCGAAGTCTGACCGAGGGCGGATTGCTATGGCCTGTAGGCTCGGCATGAGTACACTCCTGGAAATTGAAATAAGAACACCGTGAATTCATTGTCCCAGGAAGGGGAAACTTCATTGACACATTCCTGGGGTCAGATACATCACATGATCACACTGACAGAACCACAGGCACATAGACACAGGCAACAGAGCATGCACAATGTCGGCACTAGTACAGTGTATATCCACCTTTCGCAGCAATGCAGGCTGCTATTCTCCCATGGAGACGATCGTAGAGATGATGGATGTAGTCCTGTGGAACAGCTTGCCATGCCATTTCCACCTGGCGCCTCAGTTGGACCAGCGTTCGTGCTGGACGTGCAGACCGCGTGAGACGACGCTTCATCCAGTCCCAAACATGCTCAATGGGGGACAGATCCGGAGATCTTGCTGGCCAGGGTAGTTGACTTACACCTTCTAGAGCACGTTGGGTGGCACGGGATACATGCGGACGTGCATTGTCCTGTTGGAACAGCAAGTTCCCTTGCCGGTCTAGGAATGGTAGAACGATGGGTTCGATGACGGTTTGGATGTACCGTACACTATTCAGTGTCCCCTCGACGATCACCAGTGGTGTACGGCCAGTGTAGGAGATCGCTCCCCACACCATAATGCCGGGTGTTGGCCCTGTGTGCCTTGGTCGTATGCAGTCCTGATTGTGGCGCTCACCTGCACGGCGCCAAACACGCATACGACCATCATTGACACCAAGGCAGAAGCGACTCTCATCGCTGAAGACGACACGTCTCCATTGGTCCCTCCATTCACGCCTGTCGCGACACCACTGGAGGCGGGCTGCACGATGTTGGGGCGTGAGCGGAAGACGGCCTAACGGTGTGCGGGACCGTAGCCCAGCTTCATGGAGACGGTTGCGAATGGTCCTCGCCGATACCCCAGGAGCAACAGTGTCCCTAATTTGCTGGGAAGTGGCGGTGCGGTCCCCTACGGCACTGCGTAGGATCCCACGGTCTTGGCGTGCATCCGTGCGTCGCTGCGGTCCGGTCCCAGGTCGACGGGCACGTGCAACTTCCGCCGACCACTGGCGACAACATCGATGTACTGTGGAGACCTCACGCCCCACGTGTTGAGCAATTCGGCGGTACGTCCACCCGGCCTCCCGCATGCCCACTATACACCCTCGCTCAAAGTCCGTCAACTGCACATACGGTTCCCGTCCACGCTGTCGCGGCATGCTACCAGTGTTAAAGACTGCGATGGAGCTCCGTATGCCACGGCAAACTGGCTGACACTGACGGCGGCGGTGCACAAATGCTGCGCAGCTAGCGCCATTCGACGGCCAACACCGCGGTTCCTGGTGTGTCCGCTGTGCCGTGCGTGTGATCATTGCTTGTACAGCCCTCTCGCAGTGTCCGGAGCAAGTATGGTGGGTCTGACAGACCGGTGCCAATGTGTTCTTTTTTCCATTTCCAGGAGTGTATTTCGGAAACTGAATCACTTGTCGGGTGTTCGAGGAGTGCTTTGGTGAATGTCTTCAGCATGTGGCGAGTCCGAGGTGAAGCTCCATCCAGACGTCGTGCAGTTGGGCGGCTACCCATCATTACACACGGGCGGCTACCCATCATTACACACACACACAGGCGGCCAACTGTGGCAGAAACCCCCCCCCCCCGTCTGCCTTAGGCTGTGGTGTGTCATTTCCGTGTCTACTCTTTAGTGCAGTGTTTAAGTGAGTGTTAAGTGTCGTGCGTCATTTTCGAAGTGTTGGGGGCAGAAACAATACTGTCGCTAGGTATGATCTTCCATCTCTTGTGAACAAAAACCACACTGTCACCATTTTGTAAATTGTCTGTCTACTACTGTATCTGGCTGCTTACTGAGTGTCTTAATTAGCATCACCAACGCTTTGTTTTATATTTGAACTTCCCCAAATTTCCGCCAAATTACAATTTAGAAAGTCACCGTTTTTATCGTCTGTTTTTATTGTTTATTATCTTCTTATTATGTTTTTAAATATTTTGTAGACTGAAGAACGGCGTACTAAGCTGCTGCCAGCCCGCCCCCTCTCGGGAGGGGGGGGGGGGGGGGAAGGTATCGAAAGCCAATAAAGAAAAAAAAAGTGGCAGAACTAAATCATACTGTAATGCTGGTCAGAATACAAGTGTGTCTGAACACAGTAAACCGATTACTCCTAAAGATGAGAACCCGCAGCCGACAACCCATGCATGTGCCAACGTTAACACCACGACATCGGCAGCTACGGGTGAAACGGGCACGCCACCATCGGCACGACGTTGGACCAGTGGCAGAGCGTTGCACAGTCTACAGAATCCCGATACGTTCTTCATCATGCCGATGGAGGGACGAAAATGCGTCGTCTTCCAGAGGAACAGCTCCTTGACACTTTCGGGATGGAGAAATGATGGCGGCGTTTCCAGTATGCTCTGGGGAACATTCACACGGGAAAAAATGGGTCCAGTGGAGCTCGTGCAAGAAACCATTAGGGCCATGGAGTATCTTACGCTGGTTGCAGAACACGTACACCGCTTCATGACGATCATTTTTTCTGACGGCAGTGGCATTTTTCACCAAGAATATGCCATGTCAGAAAGCGAGGAGTGTGATGGAGTGGATTGGAGAGACCCAGTGGCGGTTTACAACTGAAGTGCTGGAGACCCAACTCGCGAGATCTGAGCCCGACCGAACACATCTGCGATGTGATTGAATGTGTCGTCAGAAATTATCGTTCCCCATCTCCAGAATTCGCGGTAATTAGGTGACTTGTGTGTCCAGATGCGGTGCCAACTCCCTCCAGCAGCTGTTATTCGTGCCAAAGGTGGACGGACGTACCGGTTATTAGGTAGGTGCTCATAATGTTCTGGCTGATCAATGTATATGCGTGCACATTCATTTAATCCATGATTCTCATTTACATCTAACGTTACAGCTGAACGCTGCTGAGCTGCGCTCAACTGTCCATAAAGCCTCTCTGTGGACACAGTAAAATACAAAATAATTACTTGGTAACCCAGGATAAAGAACGTATGTCCTTTCAAAATATCATGTTGTAGAAGGCATTAGAAATTGTCCACGTCATTCCACAACATTATTTTCCAATAACAGTGCTTCACACAATTTGTAATGCACACGCATTATCAAAATTTTATGGGAAACCTATGGTGGTAGGTTATGGGAAACGTCGCGGTTCTCTTTGTCAGATTTCTACAAATGAAACAAAAGCAATACCAATTTGTGACCTTCTGAAAAGTAAGGTTATTTTATGCATAGTCACACATGAATAAAATACTATGTTAGCACTTACCTTATAAAATAATTCTCTTCACAAGTAGTTAGATAAGAACTATAACAAAATCAACGCTTTTTCAGGAGATCTGTCCCTCCACATTCGGAACTCATAACTGACAATATGGCTCCAAGAAGCATGTAGTCCACACTGACCTTACTAACTGTCGGGTGGTACAAAAGGAACTAATCTCATGGTAGAGGTACAAATTATGAGCTGCTAAGAAATAGGCACCTCTCCCCTAGAGTTTATATCTTGTTGAAGGACACCCTGGGTAGAATCTGAGTACAAATACAGTGCCATTAAATCATGAATTTCAAACACATTTGTGGCTAGGACAACATTTAAAGAGGAGTCAGTGGCAGTCTGCAACCGCTCATTTGCAGCTGTCTCACAAACGGCTCGTTTGCGGATCCTTGTTTACCGGAACGTTTTTGCCTCTATTAACGTGTACGGTCACTCTTGTCAGTTTTCACTATTGATTGTGATACATCCTGTACAATGAAACAGCTGAGAAATGTATTTCAGTACTCAGTGTTAATTGTAAAAGACTGGCGGGTCCAAGATTTTCTTGTTACCATTCAGGATTCATCATAAAAAGCCAAAAAAAAAAATGAGCCACTTTCCTTAATAAACTTAATTTTCGTCGCTGGGCTGTGTAAGCTGCGGTGTCTGTGTAGTACGAAATTTCACAGATAGTGCGCATGACGGTCATTGCTGTTGTGTCATTCCACACTTTATTCTGCAATGGTGTTAAGGTTTGCTTATTCATCTGTGAGGACGGCTCGTGAGTCGAGCTTGGGCAGCTCAGTTGGTTGAGCACTTGCCCGAGAAAGGCAAAGGTCCCGTGTTCGAATCTCGGGCCGGCACACAGTTTTAACCTGCCATGGAGTCTCTACACGCATGATGTTTAATGAAGAGATATGTAGTCTTCTTCTGAATGGCAATACGTGTTTATAAGGGACTGGTAACAACAGTCGCATTTGGAGTCTTGAAATCGGCAAGACGACGCAATAGTCTTGACGTACATCTGCCCCTACGTACCTCTCTGAAACGTCCGTCGATCATCCTTCGAACATTATGAGTACAATACTTACTAGGCAATAAGCATTAACTCGTCAGATGGATTATAACTGAAAGTAACGTACAGCAGCTCTCTAAATTTAAAAATATATCTGGGACTACAAAGCTGACGAACAATATGAAATGAAAAGTACACTGTGACGTGGGTATGAAGATTGTCCTTGAAAAACAATGTGAAACTAAGCTTTTAAATGAAAGGCTTAGTCACACGCAAGGTGTGAAATGAAAGGATCGGGAGTTAAAACTACCACGCGACCAGCCGTTCATCAGCGTGAGCGAAAGAAAAGAAAACATTGAAAATCGCGCAAATGTGAAATCAAGTACCAGAATCACTTCCCTATCTTAATGTATGAACATCCTGACTTGGGAACGTGTAACTACCGTAGTTCTAAATATCTTAATAGGCTAAAGTAACAAATGGCTCTGAGCTCTACGGGACTTAAACTTCTGAGGTCATCAGTCCCCTAGAACTTAGAACTACTTAAACCTAACTAACCAAAGGACATCACACACATCCATGCCCGAGGCACGATTCATACCTGCGACCGTAGCGGTCGCGTGGTTCCAGACTGTAGCGCCTAGAACCGCTCGGCCACAGCGGCCGGCGCTAAAGTAACACTTTTCCACATAGGAAGAGTCATTGCCTGATCGACACATCACACTTGCATCTGCGCGAACGTTACAGCCTGCAGCTATACGTAAGTTGTTTCGAACACTCTGCTCAGTGTCCGAAATGCGATAGGATTCCTAAAAGTCCTTGGTTGTGCTGAGGCCGCGTGGAGCGTGCCAAGGCGTTAGCAGGTGTCCGTCTCCACCTTAGCAGCACTCAGCGCGGCAAATTACATACACCAGTCTCACTAATCAGCGGGTATTTGTTAGTGTAATTTACCTCATTAGATCTCAGTCCTTATTTTCTCTTTTAGTTTTGATTAACGAAACTCTCTGTAATATTAAGAGTTAATAAACCAATAGAACTACTTTATCACGTCAGAAATATCTCGATATATTAGACAGCCGACTTCTTCCGAGTGTTTCCTTACGACGGAGCAAATCCACCAGATTTTCAAGCCGAGGAAGGTCTACACACGCTAAGAGTCTTCTATAACGCTCTTGAAGGAAGCTGTTGTCTATCACATAATATATTTTAATCACCTCTGGCTACATGTGGTTACGCAAGCCATGCCATCCTGTAACACACCATTGCCTTCTCTACGCAACGTTTCACATGTGTTTGCGCAACGCTTGTACTGTGCGATTTAGTACTATTGTACTTAACAAAAAAAATTGTTAAAAATGAATAGTTTCGTGACGTTATCTTAACGGCAGTGAGTTTCTTTGTCATTAAATTTTGGTGAAGTCTTTAGTAGTTCTCTGTTTATAACAGTTTAATTAAACCAAAATTATAAAATGTAACTCCAGTAAGAAAATGAAACAGGAACTGGGAGACATTTATAGAACACTGTAGCGTACTTGCAATGCTAGACGGTGAACTTTCCAGCCATCCTGCATGTAAGCAATTACGGAGAACCCAAGTTTCTAATTGTCCTCGTGGCACTAATGAGGGAAAAGTTGCCACAGAGTCAGGCTGTAATGACGATGAAAAAGAGTACAATCTTAAAGTTTCTAAATGCGAAAAGTTCCCGTTTCACAAAAAAATTTACCACTGCTTTGAACTTACTCGTGTTTACGTGGTCTTTGTGATACAGTTCACGAAGACGGGGAGATTTCTGTACAGAAAAGGTAGCTGATGCAAATGCCGGTTATTGCTGAAGAAAAGAGGCTTTCAACTTTGATTTGCAACAGGTGTGCTGTGCGCCTCTTTGATGTGGCGCTGTGCCTCTTACACAAAACATAAAGAAAGCAGGCGAGGAACCAACGTGGTGTAAGGGACACATAAATAGAGACTGGGATACAGGGCAACAGGGAGCAACTCTGCATACTGAGGAAAACTTGAAGTCTCAGGTAATGAATGGACATGGACAAGTAACAACAATCAGAATCGATTGGGTCATAGTAATAGGCACTCATCAGTGAAAATGTGATGATGGTGATGATGACATGATGACAACTGCCATCAGAGTGATACGTACATATCAGTCGTTCTGACTTCCTGAATACATCATTCTCAGGGCCAGCAAATCCAGTATTATAGGCAGAGCTACAGAAATTTGAAATAATAGCGATCAAAATAATGAGTAGACATTGATAACATACTATCAGAATTTCTAAAATCATTGTGTGAAGTGATAATTAAATGATTATTCAAGATGGTTTGTAGAATGTATGGGTCTGGAGAAATATCAACAGACTTTCGGAAAAATACAGAGTGTTTCAAAAAGAATATACGTATTTCGCACGCACACTTTTACTAAAGTGTACGAGAGATGAAACTTGGGACACACATTTACGAACTTCTCAAGTTTGGATTGCCGATGTTCAACACGTCTGCCACCAGCGACACAAACAATACCACACAGACACTCGAATTCTACCCAAACTCGAGTAAGCAAGTCCATCATCACTGATGTCATGGCAGTACGGATCCGGTTCTTGAAATCTCCTTATTTCCGTTGTCGTGTTGGTGCATGAAATTTGTCTTTACTGAAATTCCACAGCAAGAAGTCACAGGGTTTCAGGGCCAGTGACCGTGGAGCCCAGCTGAGAAGTACTAAGTTGCCGACTGTTCGAGGACCAATCCGACGGCTCGGTAGAGTTTCATTCTGATATCCGTGCACTTGGCGACTCCAGTCAAGGTGTACCCCGAGTAATGAAGAAATGAAATTTTACCCCTTAAGCCGCGGAAACAACCAGTTTTGTAATATAACAAGATACTGCTAACCGTAAACCGTGTTTCCGTCAAAGAAGAGTGGGTCGTAACGGATTAATTGGATATCGCACAAAACATATTGTCTTTGGGTAATTTTCAGCGTCTGAATGTGAGTTCTGGTGGCCCAAATTCGAACACTGTGTTTTTTTACTTTTCCAATGGTTGGTTGGTTGGTTTTTGGGGGAAGGAGACCAGACAGCGTGGTCATCGGTCTCATCGGATTAGGGAAGGATGGAGAAGGAAGTCGGCCGTGCCCTTTCAGAGGAACCATCCCGGCATTTGCCTGGAGTGATTTAGGGAAATCACGGAAAACCTAAATGAGGATGGCCGGACGCGGGATTGAACCGTCGTCCTCCCGAATGCGAGTCCAGAGTCAAACCACTGCGCCACCTCGCTCGGTGCTTTTCCAAGAAGGTAGAAAGTCACTTCGTCACTGAAAACGATGCTTTGTGCGAAAGTGTGATCTTTGTCAATAGCCTTCTCAAGCTTGCTAGAAAACGCCACACGTTTTCGCATGTCGTCATGTCGTAGACCTTGTAACAGGTGTAAATTGTATGGCTTCAGTGCCAACTGTCCCCTCAAAACACGCCGAACTGTTGTTTTAAGCAGTTGTATCTCCGAATTGTCGGTACGAGTTGATTTTGTAGGACTACTTGGAAAGTCCAGAATGAGATTTTCACTCTGCAGCGGAGTGTGCGCTGATATGAAACTTCCTGGCAGATTAAAACTGTGTGCCCGACCGAGACTTGAACTCGGGACCTTTGCTTTTCGCGGGCAAGTGCTCTACTTGGAAAGTGTTTTTAATTCGTGCGACAGTTTAGTCGGACACGCGAGGGCTGGCAGAACTCTTTTCTTTACATACTCATCATGTGTCTGCGTAACATAGATACTGTCTGCGAATGTCCCATGCATTTGCAGGAACCTGTTGGTTCCTCGGCCTGTAACGTGTCTGCGCAGTAATCACGGATTTACGCTTCGAAAGCTCGAGAATACAAAATGATTTCCGCTGCGGAGTAGCCACTTTGCGACGTGTGATGGTAACCAAGCAAACAAAAGACAATCGGTATCTCGAGGTATGAATTAAAAAACGCCTTCAGTCACAGTTTTTCATGTTTTATTTAGTACACGGTGCATTTCGGACCCTGTGGGTCCATCTTCAGGTGTAATTAGTCTTAAAACATAACTTATTTGTTCTTTTGAACGAGATGAAATGCATATTCCTGTCACGACAAGCTTTGATGTTAGGTTACGAACTTCGTAAGAAGTGATACGCTTGAAAACGATGGAGGGAAAAACTTATACTGTTACAAGAACGATAAAATCACTTTTCTTGGATTATTTGGTAAGTTTACACTATTCATCTTTTCCCTATTTCACACATGTTTTCCGCGTCTGACTTACGAAGTTCGTAACCTAACATAAAACCTTTTCGTGACAGGAATATGCATTTCATCTCGTTCAAGAGAACAAATAAATCATGTATTAAGACGAATTACATCTGAAGATGGATCCACAGGTTCCTAAATGCATCGTGTACTAAATAAAACACGAAAAATTGTGACTGAAGGTTTTTTTTAATTCATACCTCGAGCGTATTACGTACAGTCACGTATGAAGCTGCAAAATACGGATAAAATTAAGCCGTCATCTAGTGTCAATGAATATAAACTACAATACGTATTCGCTCCTTCAATAATCGAATCATGGCGCAGCAATCGGTAGTGTTGACAACTTAATACTTTGTAATACAAAATCCTAAACATGGCTGCAATTCAGCAACTGTACAAATTTGAAGAGGTTGAAATAAATCAGCCAACAAGTTGCAAACCAAAGGTTTATTGAGTCCTTGACCTAAGTTAGGATATTTTTAAAATATCTTCTTCAGAAGGAGGGAGCCACAACCACCATGTAATGTAACAAGGCCCTCTCCTTCTGAAGAAGATATTTTTAGAAGTATCGAACCCAAGGTGAAGGTCTAAATAAACCTTTATTTTGCTACTGTTTGGCTGATTGTTTCAACCTCTTCAGCTTTGTAATAGGTATATTCTTTTTGAAACTCCCTGTGTTATACATACAAACCCGAAGACAGCAATGGCAGGTAAGTGCGGGAAATATCGCACAGCCAGCTTAACAGTCCTGGCAACCAAGCTGCTAAAAAGAATATGCAGATGAACGGAAAGCACATTGAGGGTTCGTTAAATGACGATGAGTTCCGATTTAGGGAAGGTAAAGCCATGTGAAACGCAGTTCAGACGTTGGCTTCATAACGAAAGCAAGAGTTACGATGATAAAAAAACATTCATACGATTTATCAAACTAGGATAATGCGTTTGACAGGGTAAAACTGTGCAAGATGTTGCAGTTCTCCCAAAGTTAATGTAAGAGGAAGTATTAAGGCAACTGGGAACATCCAAGTTTACTCAATGGCACTTAAGCATCGTTTATGGAAGAGCTACTATGGGCGGTTTCGATAACGTTGGTGCAGAGATGTACGTAGAATTTAGATTATTTTTAACAGCGCATTTATGATCGGGTTTGGACCCCAAAAATTAGCGAAAAGCTACCGGCTATGCCGAGCGTCGATGGTTAATGTTTATCGAAGTAATAGATCGATACCAGCATAAGAATTGTGACACCTCACCCTCAAAGGACAGCGACACGATGTTAATTTTCAACACTTACAGGAAGCGAACAAAGCTAAAAGTTAATCTAAAATCTATGTCATTAACAGCGGGAATTCTATTTCATTGACTGTAGGTACCCAAGGTGAGTGGTGATAAAACATACTGAAGTTCCTCGGGTATAGTGATATCTTAAGCCAAAATTCTATTCATTAAAAGAGGTTTCTATTTCAATTTTAATGATTATACCTTGATAGGAGGTCGGAAAAATAGATGTTTAATTCTATATTTTCTTTACACCGACTGTCGTTAGCTAAACTACCTCCTTGCCCGTATAAAATGAGCTTGTTTGAACTTGTTAGAATCTTTCGAAAGACGGGGAGTGCATGAGAACTTGAAAGGTGGCTACACTGAGCCAATGCGCCAGAGATTGCGCCAAAGAGTATTATTAAGCCGCCTCCAGAGTGCCTGTTAAGAACTCGTAGAAGTCAGTGCTTGTTAAGAACTCGTAGTAGTCAGTGCTTGGAGAGAGCTCGTAGTAGTGAGTGCCTGTCGAGGTCTCGTGGTAGTCTGTGCTGAGATGTTGTAGCAGAGAGTGTTTGTTGAGATGTGCTATTAGGCAGTGTTTGCTGAGATGTGATATTGGAGAGTTCTGGTTGAGATATAATGTAAGGATTAGAGTGATTTTCATCAATATAAATGAGGTAATTAACTCCGTTTGTTTTTATTTCTGTGTCTTAAATAATGCGTCACTACAGGTTCAGTCAACAAAGCATCTGGCGTGTGTTCTTGTATTAGAGTGTAATTCTGCTTTCCTTACGCAATTATCGTATTTCTAATTTTCTTTTATCACGTCAGTATAATTGGTATTTAAAAATTCTTGTCTTGTTGAAGAAGAACCGTGCCAGATGTACGTTGAGTCACACTCCCATATACAGAACAGTTATACTTGTGCTTTGGTTTGGTAGGTTTTATACTTGCTGGGGACTTAATTAATTAACTGTGTTTACGAAAAATTTCATTTCATTCTTTGTTGTTGTTCTTTGCAGTCAGATAGTGTAATAATACTAGTCAGGGCCACCGATTACGAGACACAGCGTAATCGGACTTACAGCTACGAAAAATAAAAATTATTTGCATTATATATTTAATTAAGCCCCCATGCAAACTGTAGCGCGAGCTCGTGGTGAAGTTAGTCACTAAGTCCTGGCAGACTGATAACCTAGCGTTTAAGATGAGTATCCGAAATCACAATGACTTCGCCACAAGTACAGTAACGATCGATTCATTGAGAGCCGGCCGCGGTGGCCGAGTGGTTCTAGGCGCTTCATTCCGGAACCGCGTGGCTGCTACGGTCGCAGGTACGAATCCTGCCTCGGGCGTGGATGTGTGTGATGTCCTTAGGTTAGTTAGGTTTAAGTAGTTCTACGTTCTAGGGGACTGATGACCTCAGAAGTTAAGTCCCATAGTGCTCAGACCCATTTGAACCATTTTGCTATACAAAGCGCAGTGGCTGCATTGTGAGATACATATTGATTCCATTCAGCCCCTTACATACTTACACGAGGAAACACTAATGAAACTCCATAATCTAATAATCAGCTTGAGCACCTAACGAGATGATTAAGATTCAGATTCCGGAATAAATGGGGAATGAATAATTCTGTACCACATTTTGAGGCATCCCTCACAAAGCAGGAAACTATGGGAATTACTACACTCTATACCAGTACAAGGAAGACCTTCGACCACTGTAATGGTGATAGTGGCAGTGATAGTGGTTGATATGGCTGAGCTCTGAGTGAAAATACATTTGACCAATTATATACAAACCACAGAAAATCTCAGTTTAGAAAATATCGTTAAAATGTTTTTAATTTTAAAATCAGTTGCCAAATCAATTACAAGAATTTATTGACAAGAGAATGCTTCCTCAAGAGAAGCCTAATGCGAGAGACAGTAGCGAGTAATTTAAATACCGGAAAGAGTAAACACATTAAAATTGAATATACTAAAACCAGGTAATGAATTTACGCTATTAAAAATAGACAGAAGCCAGAAGTATTCAGTTGTACACAATACATAATCAGTAATAATTAAAGTATCAGTAGCAGAAAATCAATTTACATCATTACAGTGAATGCTAATATAATCAGAGAACCACATAAAAATAACTAATAGAATACAAAGAAAACTGAATAGTATTTATCAGAGCTCTCAATCCCACTGAATTATACATTGTGAAGGAATCAGAATTACCACTCTACCTAACATATGTCAAACAGTGTTATACATTTAGATATCTAATACAAAGCATAGTCCATTAATTGATCACTGTCACACAAATATACAGCCCAACTTACAGCTTCTGCTCTAAATCAGACGGAAAAAACATTTATCAGCAAGCTAGTGAATACTATTATAGTACAACTGAACAAAGCAGTTTCTTATATCCACTAAGCCAGTTTTTGTCTCGCTTCCTGTAAATATAACAACATCCATGAGTAGCAGGGTAATGGGGGCATGGTTGCCAAATTTATAATCCACCCTCCACCTATTGATGTGCTTCATGTCATACCTCCTCTTCCCCTTAACCTATTGCTCAGTTCTCATCCCACTCGGTATGGTTGCCAAATTTATAATCCACCCTCCACCTATTGTTGTGCTTCATGTCATAACCCCTACCTTCCCCTTAACCTATTGCTCAGTTCTCATCCCACTTGGCATGGTTGCCAAATTTATAATCACCCTTAACCTATTGATGTGCTTCATGTCATAACCCCTACCATCCCCTTAACCTATTGCTCAGTTCTCATCCCACTCTGTATGGTTGCCAAATTTATAATCTGCCCTCCACCTATTGTTGTGCTTCATGTCATACCTCCCCTTCCCCATAACCTATTGCTCAGTTCTCATCCCACTCTGTATGGTTGCCAAATTTATAATCGGCCCTCCACCTATTGTTGTACTTCATGACATAACCACTGCCTTCCCCTGAACCTATTGCTCAGTTCTCATCCCACTCTGCATAGTTGCCAAATTTATAATCCGCCCTCCACCTATTGTTGTGTTTCATGTCATACCTCCCCTTCCCCATAACCTATTTCTCAGTTCTCGTCCCACTCTGTATGGTTGCCAAATTCATAATCCACCCTCCACCTATTGTTTTGCTTCATGTCATAACCCCTACTTTCCTCTTAACCTATTGCTCATTTCTCATCCCACTCTGCATAGTTGCCAAATTTATAATCTGCCCTCCACCTATTATTGTGCTTCATGTCAACCCTCCCCTTCCCCATAACCTATTGCTCATTTCTCATCCCACTCTGTATGGGTGCCAAATTTATAATCCGCCCTCCACCTATTGTTGTGCTTTATGTCATAACCCCTACCTTCCCCTAAACCTATTGCTCAGTTCTCATCCCACTCTGCATAGTTGCCAAATTTATAATCTGCCCTCCACCTATTGTTGTGCTTCATGTCATACCTCCCCTTCCCCATAACCTATTGCTCAGTTCTCATCCCACTCTGCATGGTTGCCAAATTTATAATCCACCCTCCACATATTGTTGTGCTTCATGTCATAACCCCTACCTTCCCCTTAACCTATTGCTATTTCTCATCCCACTCTGCATAGTTGCCAAATATATTATCTGCCCTCCACCTATTGTTCTGCTTCATGTCATACCTCCCCTTCCCCATAACCTATTGCTTAGTTCTCCTCCCACTCTGTATGGTTGCCAAAATTATAATTTGCCCTCCACCTATTGTTGTGCTTCATGTCATAACCCCTACCTTCCCCTTAACCTATTGCTCAGTTCTCATCCCACTCTGTATGGTTGCCAAATTTATAATCTGGCCTCCACCTATTGTTGTGCTTCATGTCATACCTCCCCTTCCCCATAACCTATTGCTCAGTTCTCATCCCACTCTGTATGGTTGCCAAATTTATAATCGGCCCTCCACCTATTGTTGTACTTCATGACATAACCACTGCCTTCCCCTGAACCTATTGCTCAGTTCTCATCCCACTCTGCATAGTTGCCAAATTTATAATCCGCCCTCCACCTATTGTTGTGTTTCATGTCATACCTCCCCTTCCCCATAACCTATTTCTCAGTTCTCGTCCCACTCTGTATGGTTGCCAAATTCATAATCCACCCTCCACCTATTGTTTTGCTTCATGTCATAACCCCTACTTTCCTCTTAACCTATTGCTCATTTCTCATCCCACTCTGCATAGTTGCCAAATTTATAATCTGCCCTCAACCTATTGTTGTGCTTCATGTCATACCTCCCCTTCCCCATATCCTCTTGCTCAGTTCTCATCCTTCTCTGTATGGTTGCCAAATTTATAATCCGCCCTCCACCTATTGTTGTGCTTCATGTCATACCTCTCCTTCCCAATAACCTATTGCTCAGTTCTCGTCCCGCTCTGTATGGTTGCCAAATTTACAATCCGCCCTCCACCTATTGTTGTGCTTCATGTCATACCTCCCCTTCCCCATAACATATTGCTCAGTTCTCGTCCCACTCTGTATGGTTGCCAAATTTATAATCCGCCCTCCACCTATTTTTGTGCTTCATGTCATAACCCCTGCCTTCCCCTTAACCTATTGCTCAGTTCTCATCCCACTCTGCATAGTTGCCAAATTTATAATCGCCCTTAACCTATTGTTCTGTTAAAGGTTTTTCCATGTCATCCCTGTCCCTCCAGCAAAGGCCCAGCCTTCACCCCTCTAAAAAACACTGCACTACTTTTGATATGACATTAATTGCCTAAATAATTAAATTGATAAAAGGTTGCTGGAAAATAGCTCATACACTCTTATCAGATGATGAGTTTCTTTCACACAATTGAGTCAAAATCCATACAGCCTCCACTAGGATTCGATCCCACAGACGCTTGGTTGTAACGAGCTTGCATATTGTAATCCCCAAATCCTCCAAAAATAAGCGTAAAATATACCTATTCGAAAAAGCAGATAAAAATTCACGTGACGCCTTCCTGAGAGACGATCTAGTCATTCCAAATTAATAGTATAAGTGTAGAAGAGATGTGGCTTGAATTCAAAGAAATAGTGTCGGCTGCAATTGAGAGATTTATACCAAATAAATTAATAAACGATGGAGGCGATTTACCTTGGTACACGTAACGGGTTAGAACACTGCTGCAGAAACAACGAAACAAACATTCGAAATTTAAACAGAAGCAAAATCCCCGATTGGGGATCTCTGACAGAAGCTCGAAATTTATCGCCGACTTCAATGCGAGATGCTTATAACACTTTCCACACCGGAACTTTGTCTCGGAACCTGGCAGAAAATCCAAAGAGATTCTGGTCGTATGTGAAGCATGTTAGCGGCAAGAAACAATCAATGCCTTCTTTACGCGATAGCAATGGAGATACTATCGAAGACAGTGCTGCCAAAGCACAAAAGAAGACGAATTAAATATTCCTGAATCCGAATCGACAACAGCTGCCAACATCAATAACGTAGAAGTAAATATCCTCGGAGTAGTGAAGCAACTAAATCACTTAATAAAAGCAAGTCTTGTGGTCCAGACTGTATACCAATAGGTTCTTTTCGGAGTATGCTGATGCTTTAGCTACATACTTAACAATCATATACAACCGTTCGCTCGACGACAGATGCGTACCCAAAAACTGGAAAGTTGCAGAGGTCAAACAATATTCAAGAAAGGTAGTAGGTGTAATCCACTAAATTACAGGCCCATATCGTTAACGTCGATATGCAGCGGGATATTGGAACATATATTGTGTTCGAACATTATGAATTACCTCGAAGAAACCGGTCTATTGACACATTGTCAACATGGGTTTCGAAAACGTCGTTCCTGCGAAAGACAACTAGCTCATTATTCACATGGAGTGTTGAGTGCTATAGACAAGGGATTTCAGATTGATTACGTATTTCTGGATTTGCAGAAGGCATTTCACACTGTACCACACAAGCGGCTTGTAGTGATTTTGCGTGCTTACGGAATATCGTCTCAGTTATGTGACCGGATTTGTGATTTCCTGTCAGAGAGGTCACAGTTCGTAATAATTGACGGAAAGTCATCGAGTAAAACAGAAGTGATTTCTGGCGTTCCTCAAGGTAGTGTTTTTTTTTTTTTTTTTTTTTTGTCATCAGTCTACTGACTGGTTTGATGCGGGCCGCCACGAATTCCTTTCGTGTGCTAACCTCTTCATCTCAGAGTAGCACTTGCAACCTACGTCCTCAATTATTTGCTTGACGTATTCCAATCTCTGTCTTCCTCTACAGTTTTTGCCCTCTACAGCTCCCTCTAATACCATGGAAGTCATTCCCTCATGTCTTAGCAGATGTCCTATCATCCTGTCCCTTCTCCTTATCAGTGTTTTCCACATATTTCTTTCCTCTCCGATTCTGCGTAGAACCTCCTCATTCCTTACCTTATCAGTCCACCTAATTTTCAACATTCGTCTATAGCACCACATCTCAAATGCTTCGATTCTCTTCTGTTCCGGTTTTCCCACAGTCCATGTATCACTACCGTACAATGCTGTACTCCAGACGTACATCCTCAGAAATTTCTTCCTCAAATTATGGCCGGTATTTGATATTAGTAGACTTCTCTTGGCCAGAAATGCCTTTTTTGCCATAGCGAGTCTGCTTTTGATGTCCTCCATCCGTCACTGGTTATTTTACTGCCTAGGTAGCAGAATTCCTTAACTTCATTGACTTCGTGACCATCAATCCTGATGTTAAGTTTCTCGCTGTTCTCATTTCTACTACTTCTCATTACCTTCGTCTTTCTCCGATTTACTCTCAACCCGTACTGTGTACTCATTAGACTGTTCATTCTGTTCAGCAGATCATTTAATTCTTCTTCACTTTCACTCAGGATAGCAATGTCATTAGCGAATCGTATCACTGATTTCCTTTTACCTTGTATTTTAATTCCACTCCTGAACCTTTCTTTTCTTTTCCATCATTGCTTCCTCGATGTACAGACTGAAGAGTAGGGGCGAAAGGCTACAACCTTGTCTTACAACCTTCTTAATACGAGTACTTCGTTCTTGATCGTCCACTCTTATTATTCCCTCTTGGTTGTTGTACATATTGTATATGACCCGTCTCTCCCTATAGCTTACCCCTACTTTTTTCAGAATCTCGAACAGCTTGCACCATTTTATATTGTCGAACGCTTTTTCCAGGTCGACAAATCCTATGAAAGTGTCTTGATTTTTCTTTAGCCTTGCTTCCATTATTAGCCGTAACGTCAGAATTGCCTCTCTCGTCCCTTTACTTTTCCTAAAGCCAAACTGATCTTCACCTAGCGCATTCTCAATTTTCTTTTCCATTCTTCTGTATATTATTCTTGTAAGCAGCTTGGATGCATGAGCTGTTAAGCTGATTGTGCGATAATTCTCGCACTTGTCAGCTCTTGCCGTCTTCGGAATTGTGTGGATGATGCTTTTCCGAAAGTCAGATGGAATGTTTTCTATCCCTTCTGCCTTATTTGACCGTAAGTCCTCCAAAGCTCTTTTAAATTCCGATTCTAATACTGGATCCCCTATGTCTTCTAAATCGACTCCTGTTTCATCACATCAGACAAATCTTCACCCTCATAGAGGCTTTCAATGTATTCTTTCCACCTATCTGCTCTCTCCTCTGCGTTTAACAGTGGAATTCCCGTTGCACTCTTAATGTTACCACCGTTGCTTTTAATGTCACCCAAGGTTGTTTCGACTTTCCTGTATGCTGAGTCTGTCCTTCCGACAATCATATCTTTTTCGATGTCTTCACATTTTTCCTGCAGCCATTTCGTCTTAGCTTCCCTGCACTTCCTATTTATTTCATTCCTCAGCGACTTGTATTGCTGCATTCCTGATTTTCCCGAAACATGTTTGTACTTCCTCCTTTCATCAATCAACTGAAGTATTTCTTCTGTTACCCATGGTTTCTTCGCAGCTACCTTCTTTGTACCTATGTTTTCCTTCCCAACTTCTGTGATGGCCCTTTTTAGAGATGTCCATTCCTCTTTAACTGTACTGCCTACTGCGCTATTCCTTATTGCTGTATCTATAGCGTTAGAGAACTTCAAACGTTTCTCGTCATTCCTTAGTACTTCCGTATCCCACTCCTTTGCGTATTGATTCTTCCTGACTAATGTCTTGAACTTAAGCCTACTCTTCATCAGTATCTGATTTCGGAATCTCTGTCTGACCATGGTGTAATCTAATTGAAATCTTTCCGTCTTTCCCGGCCTTTTCCAAGTATACCTCCTCCTCTTGTGATTCTTGAACAGGGTATTCGCTTTTACTAGCTGAAACTTGTAACAGACCTCAATTAGTCTTTCTCCTCTTTCATTCCTTGTCCCAAGCTCATGTTCTCCTGTAACCTTTTCGTCTACTCCTTCCCCTACATCTGCATTCCAGTCGCCCATGACTATTAGATTTTCGTCCCCCTTTACATACTGCATTACCCTTTCAATATGCTCATACACTTTCTCTATCTGTTCATCTTCAGCTTTCGACGTCGGCATGTATATCTGAAGTATCGTTGTCGGTTTTGGTCTCCTGTCGATTCTGATTAGAACAACCCGGTCACTGAACTGTTCACAGTAACACACCCTCTGCCCTACCTTCCTATTCATAACGAATCCTACACCTGTTATACCATTTTCTGCTGTTGTTGATATTACCCGATACTCATCTGACCAGAAATCCTTGTCTTGCTTCCACTTGACTTCACTGATCCCTACTATATCTAGATTGAGCCTTTGCATTTCCCTTTTCAGATTTTTTAGTTTCTCTACCACGTTCAAGCTTCCTACATTCCACGCCCCGACTCGTAGAACGTTATCCTTTCGTTGATTGTTCAATCTTTTTCTCATGGTAACCTCCCCCTTGGCAGTCCCCTCCTGGAGATCCGAATGGGGGACTATTCCGAAATCTTTTGCCAATGGAGAGATCATCATGACACTTCTTCAATTACAGGCTACATGTCCTGTGGATGCACGATACGTGTCTTTAATGCAGTGGTTTCCATTGCCTTCTGCATCCTCATGTCGTTGATCATTGCTGATTCTTGCGCCTTTAGGGGCAATTTCCCACCCCTAGGACAAGAGAGTGCCCTGAACCTCTATCCGCTCCTCCGCCCTCTTTGACAAGGCCGTTGGCAGAATGAGGCTGACTTCTTATGCCGGAAATCTTCGGCCGCCAATGCTGATTATTTATCAAAATTTAGGCAGTGGTGGGGATCGAACCCGGGACCGAAGACGTTTTGATTATGAATCAAAGACGCTACCCCTAAGACCACGGGCAGCTGAAGGTAGCGTTATAGGCAGTTTGCTATTCCTTATCTATATAAACGATTTGGGAGACAATCTGAGCAGCCGTCTTAGGTTGTTACCAAATGACGCTGTCGTTTTTAGACTAATAATGTCATCAGAAGATCAAAATAAATTGCAGAACGATTTAGGAAAGATATCTGAATGGTGCTAAAATTGGCAGTTGACCCTAAATAACGAAAAATGTGAGGTCATCCACATGAATGCTAAAAGGAATTCGTTAAACTTCGGTTACACGATACATCAGTCAAATCTAAAGGCTGTAAATACAACTAAATACCTAGGTATGACATTTACGAACAACTTAAATTGGAAGGAACACACAGAAAATGTTGTGGGGGAGGCTAATCAAAGACTGCGTTTTATTGGCAGGACACTTAGAAAATGTAACAGACCTACTATGGAGTCTGCCTACACTACGCTTGTCCGTCCTCTTTTAGAACACTATGGGATCCTTACCAGATAGGACTGACGGAGTACATCGAGAAAGTTCAAAGAAGAGCAGCACGTTTTGTATTATCGCGAAATATGGGAGAGAATGTCACAGAAATGATACACGATTGGGGCTGGACATCATTAAAAGAAAGGCTTTCTTCGTTGCGACGGAACGATCTCACGAAATTCCGATCACTAACTTTCTCCTCCGAATGCGAATATATTTTTTTGACACCGTCCTACATAGGGAGAAACGATCACCACGATAAAATAAGGGAAATCAGATATCGTACGGAAAGATATAGGTGTTCGTTCTTTCCACGCTCTATATGAGATATGAATAATAGAGAATTGTGAAGGCGGTTCGATGAACCATCTGCCAGGCACTTACATGTGATTTGCAGAGCATTCATGTAGATGTAGATGTAGATATAGATGAAGTAAATGATACCATGAGTATAGGGTCTCGTTTTTATTGAATAAACCTAACCCAGTCAGACCAGAATGTTCTGTAACAGCTAATCACCAATTCAGTTACACGAGATCGTTGGAACCACGCAAAAAACAAGCTCAACCTAGAAAATATGGCAGTGAAACACTATAATCCTGCAGGGATCGGATGCAAATGTTGTCAGTAAACTGCTGTAGGCAATTAAGAGAATGATTAGGGGACTTAACACTCTGTAAATCAGCACCAGTACACCATCACTCACGATACTCTAACTCTGTTATATCTGAGATATTTCATTCATATTACACATTCAGGTAAAAACTGCACTCTGCAAAGTAGCATGCATTGATTATTAGACAGCGGCGAAAACATAGAACTTAGCCAAATAGGAAATGCTGATGGCCGTGGCCTAATTGGGGTCAGGAACAAAGCCCAGTCACAAGTAAGAGGACCACCCTTAAATTTTATTGGAGTTAAAATGCGATCTTCAACGAAACTAAAATTTTACTAAACAGTCTTTAGCGTGTTGGTTTCCTCATTGTAGTCTACAGTCTAAAAAACGTAAAGTACTCTGAACTTACAAAGAACCATGCTACGAAGAACAGAGATAGCCACGAGTCGATGACTGAAACATGAGTGCCTTACAAAACTAGCCAACAGGTGGCTATTGGAGTTAGACCCCGTTAAGTAGCTCTAGCCAATCGGACAAACTAAAATGAAGCGTGTAAGCTCTGAATCTATAGTATTTTACTGAACATATGTTAATGAATATCGTTGGAAAGGACTTAGTGAGGTTGGTACTACCATGCTCTGGGGAAGGGAAGTTCTATGACATCCACCTGTACATCTGAAATCACTTATTCACGCATATACCTCTCACAGAAATTGTTCACGATGTGGGATAAGGAAGATGTTACTGCTTCTATTGTATGCTTTTCCCGAGTACAAATCAATTACTGGACTAGACAGCAGAAATAATGCCTGTGAAACTTCAAAAAGAGATATAATGGCGTGAGACTAGATATAATACTGAGGGGGCTAAAACACATCCAATTCATCATTAAAGAGTTACAAAATATCTTGGATGTCGATTGTCATTAAATATTATCCTTAGTGTGCAAAACTATAGATTTATTCATGCGAAGTGAAACGGGAGGACAAATGTGGCCAGAGCTTGTGGGGCGGCAGTAGAAAATATGATTGCTGTATAAAAATTCTGTTTGTAGAAACACTTCATTTCTCGGACGATTAACCATATGTGCGGCGGCGGGCGGAATTATTGTTGTTTAAAATGTTCCTATTATGTTTGTTTGAATGGAGAAGCACTGCATTTCCCGATATTTAGAATGTTATTTATGCTGTCTTTCGCCGTTCTCAACACTGGCTCTCTAACTACAATATTGGCAACCAGAAAGTGATTAGCAAAACGTGAAGCCTGTAATTAGAAAGAATCCACACAACCTAACTAACAGAGCAGTTCAGAGTCTAATGCGCTGATGCAACTATAAATGTCCAAATTAAATGTTTAAATGAATGCTCGCCATAATTTGATGATTAGGTTCATCAAACGCCACGCTAAATAATGGTAGAATGTTTGTCCCGCGACGGCACGTGAAAATACGACAATACGCAAACTGAAGATCGATAATTAAGGTAAACCCAGAATTAACACTTCACTCGCAAATGATTTCATGGTTACGTGTATCTCGAGTAACTTAATACGGCATCGGTGGCTGTTTGTAGCAATGATACCGACGCGACGCGACTCCCGACACAGATGACGTGCTATTCAGCGTCTGGAGAGAACTGGGGCCTTGCTTCCTCGCGCAGCGTTCTTATATATAAAGCCGCGGTGCGGACGGCTAAGGGAACGCCTGATCAAATCCGCTCTCCCGACTAGCCGCTGGGCTAGTAATGCACCACTTTAAGTCATTGAATAAATCATAGCTTCTCTTGCTGATGGCCGATGAAGCTCTTAATTTAAATGTGCATTCAGCACACAGGTAAGTATTGATAATAAAATTTTGACGTGGCTAAGTTAAATATTTTGGGCGAGAGAATTAATTTAATTACACTGCACGCAGTAGACGAGCTCTGAACTGGCCCTTTGGAGATACGCTATCGCTATAGTTTTATAGGTATTCAAATGAAACTTCTCACATCCTTATGGTGATAGCGGATCTGCATTCTACTTAAATATAAACATCCTAGCCTTATTTATTAGCCTACTTAATCTACCTTGCTTCCGTAAGTTTTAAGACGAAGACCAGAAAAACATGAATTTCCACTAAAATCTTAATTTGTGAGATACAGAGTACTGTTTTTATTAAATTGTTATGAAAGATGAATCTAAATATAAAATTTTAACTTTCTAGCTCTTTTCTGTTGCGCCAATGATTTTTACAGAAAAACGTCCAAATTTCGAAAATGGCTAAAGTTATCGAACTGATATTCAACACATATTAATTTAGTATTACTCCTGACATGCTAGAAACATTTCAGGTTATTTATTTGATTTTTAAAGTATTGCGCAACATTTATGACGTCAGACGGACGGACTGGCTGGCACACAATGGAAAGACTGATGTGAATTTACTACAGCGTGAGTAGGCTGCTTCCCCACAAGCTTGACGAGAGTGATTCTGTCAGAACTTGCTGCAGAAAGACTGTGCTAAGCCAGTCCCAAAAAGTAATGGCACTATGATCAGTATGGATCAACAGTCAAGTCATAAAATCACCAGGAAGCTTTACTTTATCTGCCAAGAACAGTTACGAGCCCATCAGTAACGTAATAGATATCCTTGTTCGTGCCAGGGGGCGGTCGGCGGCACTGCTCGACGCATCTCGCCGTCTCAGAAGCAACTCTCTCCTAACTTCTCCTTACTACAATTGACCGAAGTTGGTTTAAAAAAAGGTATCTGGCTGTGTTTTCAACTGACGAATCAGGGTCTAAGTGTTAACCCTAAGCTCCGCCTACAAAAATTCTGTGTATCCAATGAGAAACGTTATACTTTTCGTGGTCGGGCAATGTTTTTAACGTTTGCAACGTAGCAGAGACGCGAAAAAGTCTCACGCTAAAACTTGCAGCTGGTGTGGCCCTTTTGGTGTTATCGTAAGGGCTCTATCTTTTAGCATGGGCTGGGGGGTGGTTTTGGCGGTCAGCTGGCGACGTGGGTGTCCGTCCCTTATCGTAGGGCCTCCTAGCCTACACGATTCTGCTCTCGGCTTCTGTTCTCGTTTCTCCCCTCGGAACTGCGTCTGTTTCACGGTGGGAAGGTATGACATGCATTTAGGCGTTCTTGTGTTAGTCTGTGGTATTCCATTTGCTCACTCGTTGATCGTATTACTTTGGTTAATTTAATGTCAGGATTTATTTGGAGCTATGTGACATACTGTCGGATTTGCTATCATGTCAGGGTTTTCATGGAAGGTGTTGGATTTGCCTGACACCTTACATAGTAACACTATGTTCATGGCATTGCAGTTCTCTTTGAAAGAGCAGTAGAAGAATTATTAAGTACAGGCAAGGAAAATAAATTGCATTACAATATTCAGTTCAGTGCAGCAGATGAAACACCAGATGGCATTACGTATCTTGACTTGAAAATCTCTAAAAAAAATCAGAAGCATAGCTTTCAAATTTTCAGAAAAATGTCAAGTGCCAAGAAAATCATTTGCGCAACTCGTGTCTAAGTTTCTACATTGGAAAAAATGGCAGAAGCTTCAAAACAAGTTTCAAAGAGCACATAGATGCATTCTGTCTTAAGAACTCGAAAAAGTAGAGGTTAGACACACATCTTGCCCACACAGCCATTCAGCAAACAGTATAGAAGAATCTGCCGGTACTTCATAAGGCATAAAACTTTACCTTCTGAAACAACCTTAACGTATAGCGCCGGACAACATTTTCAATAACCCGGCTCACGTGACAAACTATTTTTTCCTTTAGAATTTCGAAAACTTAACAGCCTCTAACCAGAAAATTCCTGTAGTACTGTCCTTTTAGCATTATTATGTTGCTGAAGGCCATTTGCTGTAGTAGCCGAAATATTTGCTCATCATTTTACCACAAGATAAGGTCTATAAGACAAATGAAAATTTCTGGAAACCCTATTCTTTCTTGAAAGTCCGTTAATGTACATCAGCAACTCAAGTGAATGATAATACAGCTAAAGTCGGTGAGGACCGAGATAGGAAAAATGAACGACCTCGCATCCGTAAAGAGATGTCGGCACGTGTATGTGTTACGAAACTGACAAAGACTTTGACTCAGATATTACAGTTTCTAACTCATAATTCAACTGAAACAATACTTTAATTAGATAGAACAGGCGAATGATTACTGAGTCTTAAGAATCGAGATTTACAGGCATTCAGCTAAATGGTAAGCAGTTATGGAAAGACCATGTTCATGATCTTCCCCAAACACTGATAACTGCAGTACTTGCTATTAGAGCAGTATCTGCAATAAGTGATAGTCTAACACGACAATTAGTCTGCTTTGCTTATTTTCATTCACTTACGACGGAAGAGATTATATTCAGGGGTGACTCTTCCCATTCACGAAGGGTATTTTTGGCTGGGAAACGGACCGTTTGAGAAATGCGTGGTGTAAGTTCGCGAAATTTTTGTATACCCCTATCTAGGAGTGTGGGGATTCTGGCATTAGCTATCAATATAGATTTTCTTTAATGTCATTTGTTGTTAACAATACGAGGTTATTTCCGAGAATTAGTAGCTCTGATTTAGTTAATACTGGGCAGAAATCCAGTCTGCATCTGGATAGCCCCTCGCTGACGCTGCTGCACTCATTTTCAGTAAGCTATCAGAACTATTAAAATATCTTAGCAGAAAACCCACGCACATTCCAGTCTGAACTGAAGAATATCCTTATGCCCCACTACTTCTATTTTGCTGGGGAGTTGCTGGTAAAAACAAAGCAGGTTTCCTATGTCGCACTTCTGACTGTGTTAGTATATAATCAGCAATACGTTGCCTGAATAGGATTAGAGCAAAATATAGTTTTGTCTGTTATTAACTTTTATGGTATTGATTTCATATACCGAGTCGTTTGCACCTCAGTTTGGTCTTACGGGACTACAGGTGTAAAATAATAGAAGAAACTGTCAGCAACGACTATTGTTCTGCGGAAGAGCAGGGTTTTGCAACCTGAAAGGACGCGAGACATTCGAAGTAAGCCTTCCTTACGTGGTTGCAGCTTTCGTGGCCAAATCGTGGATACAACAAACTAGAAGAATTAATGAGACTGGAAGAATTAATATGCTGTTCTCCAACAAGCTATCAGAAAGTGCATGAGAATTTACAGCCATCAAAAGCAAAAACTGATCAGCGTTCGCTAGAAAACGAGAATAAGAAAACCCGAACTGTCACTGACGGTGGTCAGCCTCTCCAATAACCTGTCATGGAACTGTTGTCTTTTTAACCAAAGGACCAACTTCACATCTAAACGCATGTTGATGGAAACCACAACTGAATCTGAGAGAACTACGTTACAGTAACTGCCGCCATCTGCCGAGGAGAACGTAAGGCAAAGATCTGTGAAGTCTCTGTCAACCGCTAAGTCATCTAAAGAAAAGCTACTCAAAGGAGCAGGACGAGACACTGCAGAAGAAAAAACCGCGATATCCTTGTCAATCAAGAGGAGCGTCAGTAAGCCGATGGACCACGACAGCACAACGCAAGACGAACTCAGAGACATAACAGAAAAGCAGCTTAAAATTAGGATGGAAGGAAGGCAGACTAATGGGGCAAGTTATTGAAGACAGACCTCTATGATGCTGCAGAAGGATGGAGAAGGAAATCGGAAGTGTCCTTTTCAAAGGAATCATTTAAGAATTTGCCTTAGTCGGCTTAGGGAAGTACAAACAACCTGACTGCTGCCGCCATCCTCCAGAAATCTGTTCTGCTGTTTTAACTAACGCACCACCTCAGCCAGTACTGAAAAACCTAAGAGGATAATAAAGACGCAAGAATTACTTAATAAGCCCTATATAGATTTTTACACAGCCAATAAAAGGCCTCACACCGCGTAATAGCATGTTCTTTTCGATCCGTCACTTCCGCATTGGCATGGTTGGCATGGAGTGTCCCAGGAAGGTACTGATTAATGGCCTCAGGCACTCTAAAACGCGTCGGCATATGTGCGAGTCTCTCTAATCCAAGATCAGTCGCAACATATCTGTCAGATTCCTGTTGATCGGCTAGTTACATGGAACGATCGTCAGATGAGCAGATGTTAAACGGTTGTCGCATGGAATACCCGGTGACTTTAATAAATTACCTTTTAGCTCCTGCGACCCATCTGTCCCTCGCCTTCATTACAGATTGCTGTAATAAATGCACTTCATGCAACTGGATCTTTAAAAGAAAATTCGTTATAAAATTTTGTTTTTATGGGGATCCACAGCGTTCAAATGCCGAATAAAAGAATACATTATCCATAGTAGGCCGCAATACAGAGATCTCTATTTAATTCGTGGGACTAACTACTTTCAACGACTTGTCGTTTTCGAGCACTCTTATAACCTACGTGGAAGAGTTTCACATTATCTGCACACATCCCTACCTTGCCATGTATAATTAACACATTACACACCTCATATTAACGTAACACCTTACAGTGCAAAATTCCTACTTACAAGTGTAATATTTCGTACTACACTTCGTAATTGTCCAATTTTTCTGCGCTACACTTGGGAAGTAGACATTATATTCGATCCTTACTTTGCGTATGGATTCACATTAACGTGACAACTTTAAATGTCATATTACGAACTTGACAACTAACAGCAGTTAATATTTTGTTATCAAAGATGCGCATACACCCAAACAATGTAAGACTATCGACAGTAAATATGAGAGCCACATTACATATGTTGCCAGACTTAATTGATGTGTTGTCTATCAGACAATCAGCGACCAAAGATTGCTTAAGGGCATACGAAAGGGCATAATAAAATATTTCATACAGTACATTAACAATAATATATGAAATAAGAACAAATTTCACAAAATATTGGAAAATAATCCGTTAATTGCTGGCGGGTTAGAATTAGAGAATGCCTTGTATCTTAGCACATTAGTGTCTGAATCATGCATTTTGAAACAGAGAAGCCAAACTATTGCAGCTTGTACAGTAGAGTAATCCATACAAATAAAACATACAGACATGTGCTTATGTTTACAAGTTGAGGATTCTGCTGGCTATTCAGTAATAATATAATTTAAAGAACATGAAAATTATATCCCTGTGGATTACTCTTGTGCAAGACATATCAGTAGTTTGGTTAATTTGCAGAATGCATTTCTCGAGGTGTTTGTTTTTATCTTTGAATAGTTCTGGTGAAATGTAAGGCAAACTGCATCAAAATGCTCATGCAACTTATTATAATTTGACGACACAATCAAACATGAAAAGAAATACAGAAAAGAGTTGTTAGGATTATAATCGGTTGGTAAGGGTGGTGCGCAGGGAACTGAAACGGGAGCTTTGAAAGAGAGGCGACGTTGATCGCGTGAACAACTGTAGGATGAAATTACGTAGAGTGTTGATAGCGACCAACTTTTGTTTCTGCTATGTTGGTACAATAACGGCACTCGCCTGTTAACATTACCTCTGGAGTAGATTTGGCTATAACATTTTATATCTCTCCGTGCTGTATGTGTGCGTTAAAATGGATAAACTGAAATAATGTTTCATCTGAAAATTTTTGTCTCTGACGGTTTATAGACATCTAAAATAAATTAAAAGTTACGAGTCTTCGATTTCTCGCGGCGTATTAGCTGATCTAAGAGCGCGCGAGTGTACTGGCAGTTCATCGTATGCTGCCAAGTTTGGACAATGTCGCCTTCATCAGGTGCTCAGACGAACAGTTCATCGGCGCTCATGAGACTGTGAACAGGCAGTATACACGTGGACTGTAAAATCTATATTCAGAGTTAATGAAGGTTTATCGGACTATGCCATTCATTTTTAACTATTTTGAAATTAATTGTTGGATTCAGACCCGGATGAACTTCTCTTAAAGATGACAGACGCACAAGACACCCCAAAACTGCTACCATGTTGAGGAAATACTTTGCCATAAATAACCGGATATCGCAGTCGTGATGAAACACTGATATGACGTCTAGGGCGAAGCACTATCGTCTCGAAACGTGGCTTTGAAAGTAATAACTTGGATGAAACCACAGTCCAATGAATGAAAAGAAGAACGGAAAAAGGAAGGAAGATTAAGGTTAAAACTCCTGTCGATTAGAGACGAAGGACAAACTCGAATTGGGAAAGGAAATCGGTTGTATATTTTTCAACGACACAATACCGGCCCCAGTATTAAGCGATTTAGGGAAACCACGGAAAAATTGTATAAAAGGATGGGCATTTGGACCGCTGTTCTCTCGAATGCGAGTCCATTATCTTATCAGTCTGCCACCTGGTTGAGGCCCAATAGGTTACGGTCAAACGAATTTTGATGAAATGATTCAAATACGTGATGGTCCTTGTTTTTGATGACTAATAAGTGAGTTGACATTCTATCAAGTGCAATAAGCTTCAGCGCAGATTATTATCGTACTCATGCCCCTATAAACGCTCAAAACACAAACCGCATATGCTCAAGATTAGGCCAATCACTCCCCATGAAAAAATTCGCCAGCAAGTCGGAAACGCTGAAACAGAAGGATAACATGAATACCGTGTCACAGCGGTTCGTCTGGCTTTCTGCAGTGACCGTGAGTTCCCTGCAGTTGCACTTATTCTCAAAGCTGGAAAATCCAGTGTGCACACTCGTTTTCCTTCTCCGGGAGAGATTTTTGTTACCATCACCTAGGTCATTCGCAGATGAACTGAGATGACTCAGTTTATGGAAGAATAAAACCCAAAAAAGTGGTTGCATTAATTATAAGTTGACTTTTGTGCAGTAAGCCACATTCTAATGTCTTCTTTCGTGTGCTATATACGATGGTAATCAGTTGTAATTTCATCCCGGAAACAGCAAGAGTTCTCGAGACTTTTCCTAATAATCTGTAATTGGGAAAAAGGAAAACAAAACATATCGCACCCTCATTAATCATTCAGACTTTTGGTCGTCCCAGAGGAGAAAAAACAAAAAAGCGGTTTAATGGAGAAGTTTCGCACAAACCGATTTCGAGAGCTTTCTAAAGAGAGCCATCTTTTCTCCCCTCGGCTCTTAATTAATGAGCTTTATAAGACTCAAATATTTTCTGAACTTCGGAGGAATCGTCGTTCGCCTTTCTTTGTGAGTACACTGGTCCTTTCCGTAGGAAATCTGGTTTATTTGTCTGGGAATTCAGAATCCACTATTCAGAGATAAATTTAATCTTTTTGATTGGAAATACGACAAGATTGTTATACCTTACTTCAGGTAATAGATATCACTAGTGTTCAAAACACGTCTCTACAATAATTAGAATGTAAGAGATAGATCTGTTTAAGCGTTATGAAGCGATATTATTCAGGTTTCTAAGGGAGCTACGGAAAAGGCGTCAATAATAAACTGACAAGAAACAGTCTCTGGAGTACTCTAGCAATGGGAGAAACGAAAAGGAAGGAATTTCCACGCATCCCAATAGTGTAATGGCACCAATAACTTCTTTAGAGGAAGATGTCACTCGCTAAGTCTTGCATTCTGACCTCCATCATCGACAATGATGAGCTACGAAATATGATGACGTAAATGTCTCATTTATTTGTCCCAGATAAAGGAGGCAATGTTTCAGCTACCACTATAAATCACAAAGAGCAATCCGCCACAAATACAACCTGTTGTAGCGACACTGACATGTCATTACGATTTATCGTAATTTGGTTCCACGTTGCAAGATGCCTGTCGTGAGCATCGACGTAACTTGTCGCTTTGATGTTTGAAGCCGGCTGGACTTTCAGTAGTCAGGGCGCTCCCCATTAATTCTAACACCGGTACGCAGTTCAGTGTTCGCGCAACGGTTTAAAAGAAAATGATCCTCGTTGATAAACAACTGGTATCATCCTCCCAAATCATTAACTTGTAGGAACAGAGATTGCTTACCTACAGAAAAAATAGAAAAATTCCACTCACTCCCATAAGTACACACATGGAAAACTTAATAGATGGAAAATTTAGGTGCAAAAAGCAGAAAACTGTAGCAGACTTTGGGGCCATACTTTAGACTCTTCTGAGTGGGCTGCTTGGTATTGGAGAAACGAAACGAAGAATGTTCTCTCCAGGGATCAAGTTCGAATCTACATTCATTGATACTAGACAAGTAATTGCAATGATCATGCTGCGAGAGGGGGGAAGTAATCAGGCTTGCAAAGGAATTAATGATACAAACTTGGCACTGTAATGATCAATAACGTGGAAGCATGTGAATAAAGTTTCACTTAGAATCGAAGAAAAACAAATCATTTATGTGGTACTAAATACGTGAAGCGTCAAAGTATTGCTGTTGTTGTTGTTGTTGTTGTTGTTGTTGTGGTCTTCAGTCCTGAGACTGGTTTGATGCAGCTCTCCATGCTACTCTATCCTGTTCAAAGTTCTTCATCTCCAAGTACTTACTGCAACCTACATCCTTCTGAATCTGCTTAGTGTATTCATCTCTTGGTCTCCCTCAACGATTTTTACCCTCCACGCTGCCATCCAATGCTAAATTTGTGATCTCCTGATGCTTCAGAACATGTCCTACCAACCGGTCCCTTCTTCTTGTCAAGTTGTGCCAAAAACTTCTCTTCTCCCCAATTCTATCCAATATCTCCTCATTAGTTATGTGATATACCCATCTAAACTTCTGTATCGTAGGAGCCATAAAACCAGTGGTGCCTACTTGAAGCTGCCTCTGCTGTCCAAGCTAATCACCGGAGCGAAGTAGCACTCCCCGATCCACCATCAGCGTCAAAGTGACGAAAGGCTCTACTTCCTTCTACTCTTGGCGTCCCCGCGAAAAACATAAAAGCATCTGGATTAGCATTGGCCAGTTAATGCACACGGCCTGTTGTCACACAATGACAACAGAGGAGATGGTCATCGCAATTCACCTTCCAAACAGAAAATACGAGTAGCCAGCCAAGGGTCTCATCGAAAAAAAGAGACAGGCTCGCTGGTAACCAACACGCCAGGGGCCGAACTGCCGCGAAGTTCTCCTGCTAAGAAAATTTCAAAGATAGTAGATAAGTCTCCCCCCCCGCGAAAGAAAAGAAAGCACCTTAAATACGTAACGGCCAGACAAAGCCCTGGATCGTCACCATCCCCATGGCGTGAGATGTGACTGCCCTCAAAATCTCCTCATCCCAGAAAATTCCAAACATAAGCGAGTAGGCGCTCTCGCACAAGCCAAGAGACTCCTTATTGGCATAGGTCGGTCTAGGCCTTTGGATGTCGTCGCCCCACTGCATGAGGGGCGACTGCAATTTGACTACATGGCAGAACTTATTATTTTATTAGAAATAAGATGTTGCTCATGCATCGGCTCCGCAAGGAGTGCAACTAATTATTAGGAGAAATTGGGGTAAGAAAACTGCTAACCACTTGTCTTTTCTAGTTATTTCTGTTTTTGTTTGAATGTAAGGCGGAAATAACTACTTATATGAGTGCGTGATGTCTGTTATTTCAGACATGTTCCTGTGGCAATCTCTGAGTAGCGAACGGGAATATAATGGACAGTGACTGCGTATATGTGGCACTCAGTGGGAGTGTGGTCCGGCCGTGATGCGTGCCCAGACAGTCCGCGCATTTGTAATAACGCGGTGTCCCGGATGGCGAAGTGGTTATCGCATCAGCCAAGTAAGCAGAAGACCCTGGGTTCGAATACCGGTCTGGTACATATTTTAGCTCGTCGCCGCTGATTCCGCTTAATGTACCGCTGCAGCTCACAGCAGTCATCCCCCTTCAGTTTACATATAGGAAATCATTACCTCATGAAACGAGTCAGCCAGGTAACTAGTGGATACGGTTCAGTGTATGCACAAGTGTTAGCTACGGTGAATATCGTCTTCTTATTGACATTCATACAAAATATCTCACTTTCGCAGCGATTATATGTCTCTGGAATAAAATAGCATAAGCCTTTTTACAAATATTTCAGAAAATTTCTTTATTTGTATTGGAAATGATGACGTGACCAATACGGTACCTTCTTTACGAACATACACTAAGTAACATTTTGTAACGTTACGATTCTTGACAGAATTGTTGAAGATAAGAAAAACGTTGCTAGCGACTAACACTTCCATATGCTCTGCACGTTCCGTGATAACTATAGCCTTCCATTCTTCTAGTACAGATTTTTTCCAGCTCTACGAGGTATATTCACTGTGTATAAAACCGAGTCATACGCCATTCTACAGACATGTTACACGTTGGTCATAATTTTCAAGTAATTATGCGTGTATTACGTTGGCGACTTACGTGTTTAGTTATTTTCCGCAACTAGTCTCGGTATAGTCAAAGAGAGTGTACTCGTATGTCAAAATGTGACTTAATTTCGATCCATTATGATTAGGCTGTGATGCTTATTTTTAGAAAAAAAAAGACATATTGTCGGGAGGCTGACCATCTTTTTTTGTAAATTTAACTCTTCATTACGCTACGTTGTACATTTAGAAAGCAGAGTTTGAACAGGGTTTAACATTGCTCATTGGTTTGCTTATGATAGACATGGCTCTGAACGGGAAAAAATAGGACTGGCCACCAGTCGCCGATATCACAAGACATCACGTATCCTTGTGCGGTCCTTCTCTACTCTGGCTCACGATGCCCTCACTGTATGGCGATTATGTGGAGTTACGAGTGTCAATAAGTATAATTCTAAATTGCATTCATATTCTAGTAATATTCAGTGCTCGCAACTTCGTAATTAACATTAAATATCCTGATAAATAATTACTGACCAGTTTGAAATATGAAGAGAACAAAATGTAAGCTTTCCCACAGTAGGATATCCGTACGTCGTATATGAAAATGCCAACTGAATATATGCTTCAATAGAGATAAAAAATGCTCCCGTTCATTCCGTATCTGACTGTGAGACATTAATTTGTAATGTGGGAACACATTGTCTTAAGCGTTGGGCGTTTTTTATTATACCTCTCTTTGCTAAGCATTTGTTTAGTATTAAAATGTTTCTGTACTGGTGGACGTATCCACATATGCGCATTTTCACAGGTATGCAAAGCTACAAAGAAGATTACTCAAAAAACTATAACTGATATATTTTTTAAACATTTTCCCTACATTCCCTGAGAAATCCTGAACGTTAAAATTTGTATTAATTTTCTTTTACAAAAACTGTGGAATGAGAGGTCAATCTTTTTATTGAAGCAATCAAATGAAAGTTTAACATTGCTCGCTGGTTTCGTTCACTAACGACCATCATCAGAGCAATTGAACCCGCTATGGCAGCAACGACCTCGAAATAATGAGTCCGACATAACATTACTTGGAGCCCATTCTGACGTTGCTTATATTATTCTGATGATGGGCGATGGTGGTCGATATCGGTGAACAGTACAAACCAATTGTGTGATTACGTCAATGAAAATACAGAATGTACCAGCATATGTTTAAGCCTGTCTGTAGTCACAGTCAGTAACTTTGGAGCTAGTAATTACTCTACAAGCAAATTATAAGCTTTTGAAAACAATTTCGCTGTTACATGGACCAGTTAATATTGTGTGTGGCGGAGAATACTGTGCTCTTTGTTGGGAGACATTAGCGTAATTGCTTCATACTTAAGCTCAAATACTTTCTCTCCAGAAACGCTTTCAAAATTCACTTTGATGTCAGGAAAAAAAGGAAGGAAAAAACAAAATAATGGAACGGTGAAATCATGATCTGTACCAAAACGCTCTCGTATCCTGACACACCGATCAGCTTCAAACATGTAGAGTTAGTAAGACGAAATTAAAAGCACTGACTCACATAGTCTAATCAGCATATACATCTCACCTCATTTGTGCACATCACATCACTATGACTGGCAATAATGGTGCATTGCGGTTTTTATTCAAACTCATAGAAAGCTGCTCTGTGCAATGCATCACGGAACTTCCGATTTTAAATAGACATACATGCATTAACTATATTGAAAATATTATTCAAGGTTTCCAGTTAATGTGTTTAGATCTTTAACTAGGAATATAACTAACAAATAACACAGAAGATCATGGATTATGAATCCGGACTAAATAAGACAGTCGTACAAAGGCTTTTTTCACCACATGTAACGTACACGTATTCACATTAGGTTGATAGTACTATGTGTTGGCAGGACTTCACAGGTACTTGCCAACAATGTAAAATCCATGACAAATATACCAGCTTCGTACTGCAGGAATACTGTAGCTACATTCTGTTCAGCAATAAAGACAAGATTCCACCTTTTGAAGAGTGTGGGATTTTTAAGATTTTCTTTAATTTTTGTCGCAAACCGTATGATGGTACGGCTGTGGCAGCTTCAGTGAAGAAAATAAAAGCATCTGGAGACTGAAAAAGCAGGATTCCACCTTTAGTTGAACATGCTGTGAATGAATGTCATCCTTATGACGTGAAATCTATTGTTCTCCATACAGCAAGTAAACACGGAAAAATAACATTACTTGAAAGTCTGCCTATCAATAAACGCCTGTTCCCAGAATCCTTACTAAGTCATTAATGCCGAAATACACTTTCACTATTTAACATCGCTAAAGTTGCAGCAGCCAATTTCAGTACAATATAAGGTTCATTTGCTCATATCTTTTTTGTGTATTTGATTATTCCTATGTTTTCGTATATATATATATATATATATATATATATATATATATATATATATATATATGTAGTAATGAAAGGTCACATGTCTTTGAAAAACTTTGCACAGCTATAAACTGCCGTTGACAAGTGTAAACTATCCGATTTGATGGTGGGCTAAAAGGGCGAAAGCTAGTTCACAACAAACTATAAAACAAATATTATTGTGGAACATCAATAATGTATACTTCAGTTGTTAATACATATATTCCGTCAGAGAATTTTGAAGTGAACTTACATGAGTGATTATGTTTATTGTATTAAGACATTAAACATAACTGCAAGTATTAACTTATATAATTTCGGGCATGGCCATAGGTGGGATAGCAGCAAAGTCAACGTGATACGTGATGATGAGGCTGCAGTCCGTGTCCATCGTCTTCTTTCATGAGTTGAACAGCGCTCACTTAATTTGCACCTTACTTCTAACGTACTCTAGTCGTCAGCTTATTCATGAATTTTCGTTATCCGTAATCGCTATCCTGCACGCTATTGTACGTTTCTTCAGTTTGAAACTTCCTGGCAGATTAAAACTGTGTGCCCGACGGAGACTCGAACTCGGGACCCTTGCCTTTCGCGGGCAAGTGCTCTACCATCTGAGCTACCGAAGCACGACTCACGCCCGGTACTCACAGCTTTTCTTCTGCCAGTATCTCGTCTCCTACCTCCGCTGCAGAGTGAAAACCTCATTCTGGAAACATCCCCCAGGCTGTGGCTAAGCCATGTCTCCGCTATAGCTTTTCTTTCAGGAGTGCTAGTTCTGCAAGGATCGCAGGAGAGCTTCTGTAAAGTTTGGAAGGTAGGAGACGAGGACCGGGCGTGAGTCGTGCTTCGGTAGCTCAGATGGTAGAGCACTTGCCCGCGAAAGGCAAAGGTCCCGAGTTCGAGTCTCGGTCGGCCACACAGTTTTAATCTGCCAGGAAGTTTCATATCAGCGCACACTCCGCTACAGAGTGAAAATCTCATTCTTTCTTCAGTTTCTAAGATGGACGAGGTCGGGATTGTTCAGGGTCTCGTACACTACTCGCCTTTGTGAATTAATGATGATACTTCGCAGTAATTATGACGAACTCACCACTAGATTTCAACCATAATGTTTGGCCAAATTCATACAACATGTGGCACATAATTTAATGATCATTATTGAACAATTCTAATAACCCGATTTTGTACAAGTCTTTTTAAAGTTAAATATTACATACAGAAAGATGTTACGGTTCTACTGTTACTGCAGCGATTATGTTCACCCTGTTACCTTACAAGGTCTGTATCTACGTCTATAATACACAAAATATTTTACGATTTGTAGGGCAGGGTACTCTGTGAACTGCCCTATGTCAGCCCTTATACCGTTTGTTTCATGTGGGTCTTCAAAATAAAGTAGACAGGTGACAAAATGATCCATAACTCATGTTTTCCTGTGGTGACGAAACGTGTTGCTCCGCTGAAAAACGGTTCGAATGGCTCTGAGCACTATGGGACTTAGCATAGGAGCCGGCCGGTGTGGCCCAGCGGTTCTAGGCGCTTCAGTCTGGAACTGCGCGACCGCTGCGGTCGCAAGGTCGAATCCTGCCTCGGGCATGGATGTGTGTGATGTCCTTAGGTTAGGTTTAAGTAGTTCTAAGTTCTAGGGGACTGGTGACCTCAGATGTTAAGACCGATAGTGCTCAGAGCCATTTGAACTTAACGTCGGAGGTCATCAGTCCCCTAAAACTTAGAACTACTTAAACCTAACTAACCTAAGGACATCACACACATACATGCCCGAGGCAGGATTCGAACCCGCAACCGTAGCAGTCGCCCGGTTCCGGACTGAAGCGCCTATAACCGCAAGGCCACCGCTGCCGGCTCTCTGCTGAATTCGGAGGCACATTCAAATGCAGTGAAATGAAAACGGTGATATACATAGCAGCCATCAAGACTTGCAAATGCTAACTTCGACATATAGCCTTGGAGGTAGATAGTTTTGTGTTTGTGTGAAGTGTGGTTCAGAAGTAATTATGAGAAATAGAGAAATATGCAGAGCAAGACGAAGAACAAGAAGACTAAAATAAAGGAGAAGACACGAAAAGTGTACAACATGAGGAAGCGTGTTCAAAAAGTGACTGATGGCCTTGTAGGTTAGTCCCTTTTACTCTAGACCAACCAACCAACCTCAGTCCTTTTGTATTTACGCACAAGGGCCTTAAGCTGTTGTTTTGGGTGTACTGTTTACTGATGCCGCTTGGTCAGTGTTTTCTTGAGTGTCGTAGCCTTCCTTTTGGGCTGAAAGTTTACTTAAATTTGTGTAACATGTTGTTGCCTGTGTGTAAAATTGTTTACTGTGTTATAGAAGGCAGAGATCTCAGTACTCTGCCGGTTGCCCGTGTTATAAGGCATCCCAATGTTCCTTTTGGGGTTAGTTTCTGTAATTCGATATCCTCCCAAGGAAGAACCTTAGGAACTTATTTTAAAATTTAGCCTGAAGTCACTAAACACTGTTTCCTATTGATTAGTTTTATTCAGTTTGATTAAATATTTGAATCATGAAATTCTTTCGCAACTTACATTCTTTAATAAATGATGAATTTTAAAATTTAATTTGTCCTTAAATTATTTTGAAAGTCTCAAAATTCAGCACTTTCTTTGTTTCTTTTAATCAATGTGATCTGCTTTAATTATAATAGTTAAGAATTTAATAAATTATGTTGAACACGTTAACGCTACCTATGATGTTCGATCCCTTTTTGCCTAGTCCTTTCTTCCAGAAAAACCAAAACGCAAGAAGTGAGTTACATACGTAAAATACACTTCTTTGTCATAGCCTGAGATTGTCAGCTGCTGCATTTTGACTGCAGATGTATAAGAAGCGCTCAGAAGAAATAATGTAGCCCCTTGAAGCCGTGAAGTAAGCAAACGCACGCACCAGTCGATATGTCACTCGTCGGTGAAGTGTGAGTGAAAAACGATTTGTAAAACAATCATACTGGTTTTAACGTTACAATAACGTTGAATATGTACATGGTGCAACGGGTGTAAGTGCAGATACTTCTACTGGAGACTGAGAGATGAGTACGGAGAAACATTACTTCAGTATTTACGTCACTTGCAGACTAACAATTCTACCTATTAAAAGTGGTATGCTTTTATGTTGGATATTACCTCCAACTACAAGTGCCAAGAGCAAGTCATTAATGTTTATTTTCCCTTAGGTAGTAGGTCAGATGTTGAAATATGGACGCGTGGACGCAAAATGGTTACTCTATACTGACATGCGTAGTGGTGCAAAAAAATATCAGAGCGTAAAATTTGTGTAGTCGACTGATGTAGAGGGAAAATAGCCAACACACTGATGTGTGTACATATTAAGATATTGCACATATGGCTGTCTGCACATTACAGGCTGTTTATAGATAGCTATAGTATAGACTGTAAAACTAAACACGTTTTTGTTGCAAGATGCATTGCAAATCTTCGCAGAGCAATACTGTCGGCATTATGACGTCTTGCATTATTACGTTTCGCATACTTCAAGGAATCCTAAATTTCTGTCAAAGCAGCGCATGATTTAACATTCTAAGCACTTTAAATCAGCAAACAAAAATACACCAAAAGCCCTTTACCTATAGAAAAAATTTCGCTGTCAACGTGTGAAATCATTTCTTTCCAGAGTTCCACGATTTGATTATGTGTGTGGACTCAAGATCCTCACAATCTTCAACGCCTTCAAGGTCTTCTACTAAATGCTTATACCAATTGTAAGCCGGCCGAGGTGGCCTAGCGGCTCTTGGCGCTACAGTCCGGAACCGCGCGACCGCTGTCGTCGCAGATTCGAATCCTGCCTCGGGCATGGATGTGTGTGAAGTCCTTAGGTTAGTTAGGTTTAAGTGCTTCTAATTTCTAGGCCTGACGACCTCAGCAGTTAAGTCCCATAGTGCTCAGAGCCATTTGAACCAATTGTAAACCCTTGTTTCACTCACAACAGACCTACCGAAAGCAATACTTAACATTTCTAAAATTTTTCTTCACTTCATTCCTTTTATACAAAGTAACTAATCACTGATACTACCAAAACCTTTGTGATAGTTGACAACAGACAAAATTTCCGATATGGCTAATCCAGACAGTAACGAAAAATTCGCGGGAACCTCACTAACGCAACACGTGAATTTATCAAATTATTCCTGTTACGTTTAGAACACGCCCCGTCGACGAGCTGCTAGCTAATCAGTTACCGTGTGGATCCCGAGCAGCGAGAGCTCTGGAGATCCACCGCGTCGCGGCCTGCCTGGACTGATACGCGGCCTAATCAGTGATCCCTCTGCGGTCCATCTCGGCTCTCCTGCGCATCGATCTTCATTAGCGACGACGTGTCTGCTGACGACCGTCGGCTGTTTTGCGTCGGCGAAAGGGAGCAAGGGTCACCCAGTGGTGGTCGGGAACGAAATGTAACTCGCCTTCCAACTTTTGCGTTACTATTTAATCCACCTACATAACTAGCTATACTTCTTTGTAAGCAGGGTGGTATTATTTTGCGAATAAAGGATAACGGTGAGAACTCTTATGGAGTTTTGATAGAAAAGCATAATGGAAAAGTAAACCCTTTATTACAGCCAGTCTTAAAAACATTTCTACCAATGGTGTATGGAAACGAAATATCCGCTCACCCATTACACAGTAGCAAAATTAACCACATGATTATAGTGACATGAGCTGATGATCAGCAACAACTATGAAAGTTATGGTGCTGAATTTACAACACTGCAACACGGCACCTCATAATCATCATTTCATTTCAGTCTGGAATCTCGATATTTTCTGAATATAAATTTCTCGATCGTCAGTGGATCAGTCTTCTTCTGCGCATTTGTTTCCTTTTGTACTGCTACCAAACATTTCGGGTGGATGTCGTTATTCATATTCGTCAAAGATATATCAAGGAAATTACTTATATCTGGTTAGTGAAACTACCACCTCTGAAATACCATATAAAGTTTCGATACTGGATTAATAAAAATGTGTCCCGCCCCCCCTCCCCCCCCCCCAAAAAAATAAAGAAATCGAGTACAGGGCACAGAACGTTCATGCATCCATGTGTAACAGAAAAGTTCTTTTTTGGAATGTTGTCCAGCTCGCGAGTCACATTCGCATCTCCTTCGACCTGGGCGAAACGCCAGGAAACCATCCTGGACTTTGTCGTTTTGTAGCAGTTTCTTACTTGTAGCATAAGGTCTCATCAAGCCTGATGATCTTTTATAGAAAACATTTTCCGCGGTTTTCATTTCAATCAAATCACGACAGTCGTCCACGCGTCATAGGATTTTATCTGTGAGTCGAGGTGTCTGGGACAAACTTTGCATACACTTTTCCTTTCTTCGAAACATACTGCAGATCGTATTTAACACTCGGCTTAGAGACGTAGCTGCTTTGCGATTTGTGACACAACTCTGACACACCATGGCCACACGTTCACCACTTAACATTGCCTGCTCACGACTCACTGGTCACGTGCACATCTGTAATTTTTTAGAACATTTTTCGTTAAGAAAAACAGAAGTCTGGCTAAAATACTTTAGAAATAGATTAAAACAGTCTTCACCGCAACGAAATATGTATTTGCAATGGTTACCATTTTCGGACAGAATGTGACCATATGCATATATCGCTGCGGACGTCACTTATACTCCAGGAACACAATCAGTCTCGGAACTTTTTGAACGGACAGTGTATCCATGATATTGTTGTTGTGGTCTTCCGTCCTGAGACTGTTTGATGCAGCTCTCCATGCTACTCTATCCTGTGCAAGCTTCTTCATCTCCCAGTACTTACTGCAACCTACATCCTTATGAATCTGCTTAGTGTATTCATCTCTTGGTCTCTACGATTTTTACCCTCCACGCTGCCCTCCAATGGTAAATTTGTGATCCCTTGATGCCTCAGAACATGTCCTACCAACCGGTCCCTTCTTCTTGTCAAGTTGTGCCACAAACTCCTCTTCTCCCCAATTCTATTCAATACCTCCTCATTAGTTATGTGATCTACCCATTTAATCTTCAGCATTCTTCTGTAGCACCACATTTCGAAAGCTTCTATTCTCTGCTTGCCCAAACTATCTATCGTCCACGTTTCACTTCCAGACATGGCTACACTCTATACAAATACTTTCAGAAACGAATTCCTGACCCTTAAGTCTATACTCGATGTTAACAAATTTCTCATCTTCAGAAACGCTTTCCTTGCCATTGCCAGTCTACATTTTATATCTGCTCTACTTCGACCATCATCAGTTATTTTGCGCCCCAAATAGCAAAACACCTTTACTGCTTTAAGTGCCTCACTTCATAATCTAATTCACTCAGCATCACCCGACTTAATTCGACTACATTCCATTTTCCTCGTTTCGCTTTTGTTGATGTTCATCTTATATCCTCCTTTCAAGACACTGTCCATTCCGTTCAACTGCTCTTCCAAGTCCTTTGCTGTCTCTGACAGAATTACAATGTCATCGGCGAACCTCAAAGTTTTTATTTCTTCTCCATGGATTTTAATACCTACTCCGAATTTTTCTTTTGTTTCCTTTACTGCTTGCTCAATATACAGATTGAATAAGATCGGGGAGAGGCTACAACTCTGTCTCACTCCCTTCCCAACCACTGCTTCCCTTTCACGCCCCTTGACTCTTATAACTGCCATCTGGTTTCTGTACAAATTGTAAATAGCTTTTTGCTCCTTGTATTTTACCCCTGCCACCTTTAGAATTTGAAAGAGAGTATTCCAGTCAACATTGTCAAAAGCTTTCTCTAAGTCTACAAATGCTAGAAACGTGGGTTTGCCTTTCCTTAATCTTTCTTCTAAGATAAGTCGTAAGGTCAGTATTGCCTCACGTGTTCCAATATTTCTACGGAATCCAAACTGATCTTCCCCAAGGTCGGATTCTACCAGTTTTTCCATTCGTCTATAAAGAATTCGTGTTGGTGTATTCATAACATATTATTATTATTATTATTATTACAGAAAGTTGTTAACAATGGTACAAAGTACTCTCCAGTATACAACGTACAGTGTTTTACGCAGGTTGTATGTGGATACAGATGTGTAGGATGCAGGCATATGCCTACTATTCTGGAATTTTTCCAGAACACCGCTGGCGATCCAGCCCCACAAGCTATCCCGCTCAAGTTCATTTGCACCTGAATTCTCAAATACAAAATTGAATGCAAATTGGATCGGCGCGCAGAAGGAAATCTGTTTCCCACCCTACGTTCCACCTATTGTCTGCACGTCTCTCTCTACTCCCCCCTCCCCTTCCCTCTCTATTCCGTCATGAGTGTATGTATCTGTGTGTGTGTGTGTGTGTGTGTGTGTGTGTGTGTGTGTGTGTGAATGGCTGTGTGGTGGAAACGTATGGAGTCATTTCCTCTTTTACCAACAAAAATATCAGTGCAATCAAGGAGCTTCTTGCGGTGACAATCAGTAATACAAAGTTCTTGATAAATAAGCAAAACTTTTGAAAATTATTACGTCCTTGTGGCGTCCTCTACGCAAAAACATGAATACTGGTTTACGTCCCACGGACGTCACATGGATGATTACCAGGCGTTTGTCCGTAGCCAGTTGCATAGGAATCTGACCACTTAGGAAAGATCAACAACGGCTCGTGACGTCTCAGCATCAGCTGTGACAACGGAGAGGTGGCGGCAAGGCTGCTAAATGCATCCGCATGAAGTCTGTGTCGCTATCTCGAACTCAGTTCCACTGACAGAACCTTCATTCATGGACCACAGTAGGGTAAAGCAGGTATGTCCACAAATTTCCTGGACACAAACGGATCTCAACTGTCTCTTTTATCACCGAGCAACAATTGTGCGTAGAGTGTACCAGGATTTTCTTGTGTTATCTAATTTATATTTTTGATTACGTACACATTCAGCTTGAGGGTAATGAAATTGGCTTGTAAAATATTTCACGCACCTGAAGATAGGCAACCCAAGTAACATCATCAACACCTAGAGCTGATGGTGTGAGCTGGGTGTCCTGCCACACCTAGTGATGATGATGTATGTTGGGTTGCCTTTATAGGCGCGTGAAATATTTTCCGATCCAGTTGTACTTTGGACATCCTGTATATGCTAAGCAAGCTTCTACAGACTGTTTGGAGGTGTGTACATTATTAGCGATTTTCTGTCCTGTTCCACATGCGTGTTCAGCTTAAGGGAAATGACTGTCAATGTAGGTCTGTGTATGCCCCCGAATTCCTCTTACTGTAGCCTCATGATTATTGCGCGATATGTACGATGGTGACAGCAGAATGGTTGTCGCACACTCTTCCTTGAATAGTGATTCTCTACTATTACTCAACAGAGTTTCACGAAAACAACAACCCTTTTCTTCCAAATATTCCCATTTTTGTTTCTAGACCATGTCTGTTACACTTTCACAAGGACTATCCAGATCTATTGTGTTCCTAGCAGAGCCCCTCTGAAATCGTTCGATGTGTGTTGTCATGCCAACGTGATAATGACGCCAAATGGTAGAGCAGTACCCTAGAATTATTTACACTAACGTCTTGTACATGATTTGCTATTATTTCCCAGACTCCTTCCAACAAGTCTACTTCTTCCATTCAGCTTCCCTTTTACTGAATCTGCGTGTTAATACATCGCTTCTTAGTATTTCACCTAAATAATGAAACGATATTACGTGCTTCAAACGTAAAATGTAATCTTTTGCGGTCGTGTCACACTTATTAAACTATTCCAGTCTGTTACGATGTGAGCAAACAATATTTCCTCCTCGTCTGTGGAAGACAGCTTCCAGAAGGGTTGTAGCGTTTTGAAGGCCCGATGCACACCCTGCCTCACTACTGAATGAAGTATATTCCGCTTCCGCATGCTACTGCGGAAAGGTGACACGTCATTTGTTGTGAATACTTGAAAGCAATTGGCCATTGTCAGTTGCTGTCGTCTGCTGTAGTCATCATACCGAGATGGAAGAGTGGCATACAGCTTCTTCAGCACTGGAAGCCAGAAATTATTCAATTATACCCCGTCCTCCATGCAGTTAAAATTACTGGGGTGGTTAGTAATCTCTAAGGCCTCCCTGTATTGCGCTTGTGGCTGCCATTGCTTGTGTCTTATTAAATCGAATCCGGTGGTCTTCTGGCTGCAAAGCATGTTCCGCAACAGCTGTCTGTCTGACTGTCCCCTTCTACAGTCGCTTTTGTATTGTTCTAGTCGCTTTTGATAATTGTTTTACTAGTATCTACGTACATATCTACATGATATCCCGTAAATTATTGCTTGTTCCAGCATTTTTTGTCAGCAACCTTGACCAACTTTAGATGTTCGTCTGTCTTCCGGATGGGTTCGCAGCTTCCAGCGATATTCCTATGCGGACAGTTATCCCCTTAAGAACAGCAGTCTTCACGTAAAGTAGCCCGTAATACGTTAATATGTGTGTGCTCCAAATGTTCGTCACTTGTCTTGTAATCGGATACTGTCGGGTTCCTTCCTTCGCGATAGGCATTATCTTATTTCCATCGACATTGATAAGAGGTGACATACGGAAAATTTTGTCCAGGTCTTTCTTCGTTTTCTAACGATCGTCCAATGCCGATACTTTCTTGCTGATAACAGCATCGTCAACGAAAAATTTCGCACTGTCGATGACACTATGTGGTAAACCGTTATGATAAATTGTTGCCGGCCGGTGTGGCCGAGCGGTTCTAGGCGCTAGTCTGGAACCGCGCGACCGCTACGGTCGCAGGTTCGAATCCTGCCCCGGGCATGGATGCGTGTGATGTCCTTAGGTTAGTTAGGTTTAAGTAGTTCTAAGTTGTAGGGGACTGATGACCTCAGATGTTAAGTCCCATACTGCTCAGAACCATTTGAACCATTTGATAAACCATTTGTATATCTCGAGATAATTAGAGTTTCCGTAACGGTTACATGAGGCACACTTCATGTTACTTCGTTTCTGTACAAAATTCGTCACCCAGTATAAAGCATTGTAATCTGTTAATCTTAAGTTCATAGAGAAAGTTGCGTCTTTGCGAGGATATCTTGCGTAATCATAGTTTGGTTATTGGTCGTCGATGTGTACAGGGACAAACATCTTTCAGAAATCAAAGAAGACGGAATCTACATGTTCTCCTTCATCGAGTGTTTTCGAACTATTATCCACACGTATGATTTTTTAAATTCGTACTGATTCTTTGAGAGAACCTTCTTTTGCGCCTTCACGCAACTTTGAAAGCAAAACTTAGCTCCTGCTCTCAGGCTTCTGCTGCAAAGCAGAGTCAAGAAAGTCCACCCGAATTCAACCAGTTACATGTGTTTGCAATTGCCCGCATATTCAGTCAACCCAGCGATCACCAATGTTTAGCAAAGGTGGTTGGAGGTACATGGTGTGCTGAATGTCAAACGAAAATGTAACACTCTGTTTCTGTTCCTGCATCGGAACAATATGAGAAAACACAGGCAGAGAAAACGAACTGTGGAGAGCTAGGTAAAAACCACAAATTATACCAAAGCTCGATTGACTGATGCCTTTCAGCACGTCGACGGTATTTGTCCGCTGGTAAGATATGGTTGCGTTGTCTCTGATTTTTAAAACAGTCTTGGTTAATACAAAGACTGTATTTGTAGTGTAAATTAACAATTAGAACAGTAAAATTGTTGCGTGATCAAATGATATCCATATCCTTCGCTAAAGTTTCACCTCAAAATGTCAAATCGATTTTTCGTGTTTGGTGAAATCTTGTCAGTAACAATCTTCGGACGCTTGAACTGTTTCGTATTAAGAAAAGCTGTATGTCCAAATGAAAGCGACCCTATATCATTAAGAAGCACATTCAGTCACAGAAAGATTTTGTTTTACTCAAAACCAGAAAATAATTTTAATAACTTCAACTAGAAGCAATAAAGAGAATTACTTAATTTTTTGATAAAGTCGCCCTACGCCTCTACACCTGTTTGTGCTCGTGAAATCATATTCAGACTCTTTCTACGCAGGACTGTAACCTCGATAGTTTCACCACATTGACTTATCTTTCAGTTGATCTACCGCTTCTGGGCTGTTACGGTATACTTCCGTTTTCGAATATTCGCTTAGGTGAAAATACCAAAAATACATGTGGCTACAAACGTTTGCCTCTTGTGCTTTCTCCTATGAACGCTTCATGAAAACGAGACAGTGACTGAACAGTTGTGTGGAACATTGTTCAATTTTTCTGGAAAAATAATACTGCTTTCTCGAAAACTAGAAGACAGCGTAGTAATTCTCGAAATACAGAGCCCCACGTTGGGTGGCAAAAATATGGTGACTCGCCTGACATAGACCCGACGAGGTCAATGGGTAATTCTGACGGGTGGAGGGGGGGAGGGGGGGGAGGGGGGGGAGGGGGGAAGGGAAAAGTTAATTGATTTCATGTATGCTGGGCGGCTGGCTTGATCATAATAAATGAAGCTAAATGACACTTTTCAATTAATGTGTGCAAAATATAGAAACGTCTGGCAGATGAACACATGAAAATAGTTAATTAAAGCAACAGAAAGAATCCAGAAACGTCATTGAAGACAGGGTCCCTGGGCTCTCGGGTTGCGTAGGCAAGCCAAAAAGCTTTGAACAAATAACTTGTCAGTTAGGTATCATCAAAGTCTTGAATCAGCCGTCGGATGAGCGGCGTTGGCGTCGGCGAAAGTCGATCTGTGCCGGCGCCTGCCTTGGGCTGGCTGGATGATTGACAGCTGTCGGCTGTTCATTGGCCTGTTCCTTTTGTGCAGGTCGAGACGATTAGCATCGCATTCCGCAGCCAGGGCTTTCTGGTAATAGCGTTACGAGAGTTCGGTTCCCTGAAAGGGGTGAAGATTTGCATGAGGCCGAATTACAGTGGCGGCACCCAAGGAGTCGGTTTTGAACCAGATGATCGTGGTCAAAAGAATGACTCGTTGCAAGCAGAATAAATACTCTAATCACTATTCGAATGAGACTGCAAAGAAAACACTTATTACGGGACAGATGAGTGGCTTCAGAAAAGAAGGCGAATGCTGGTGAGAATAAGCACTGGACTGAAATTAAATCGATCAAAGACTGGAATGAGAATCAGAACAACATTGAGTAGATTAAAATACAGGTTAGATCAGCTCAAAGGGCGCCTGCAGACTATGTCACGACCACCAATTCTTTAGACGAAGTTCCAGCATTAAGTCTCAAAACGACCATTACGAAGTCCACCGAATGCATTCACGGAATCTCATCACTCAATCAGAGAGACGGTTCCTCCACTCTCCACCTCATCGGTTTTGTTCCAGCTCTCTCCTGTGTCGCACTTGCGGAGTGCTGAAATTTTGTCACCATATTTTATCATTGGCAGACAACATATCCGTGCCAGCCAATAGACGATTCCTCCTGGGCAGTTTTCCGCAACTTCATACCTCGAGTCAGGATGCCAACTCCCGGTGAACTCTCCGAAAATTCCCTACCAACAAAAGGTGATCGAAAAACACCTTCTAAGATTAAGGCCCTGTTGGCGTCCGTAAGAAATGATCGTGGTTTGCGTAAGGCTGCTATCGTATTCCTTGCAGTTGTGACATGTCAGATATTGGTCAGACAATCAGGACTGTGGAAGACCGGTGTACTGAACATAAGCGTCACACACGCTTACAACATCCGAGCATATCCGCTATTGCAGAACATTGCCTCGACACCGGTCATCCTATGGAATACAATAATATGGAGATTCTGGCTTCCATGTCAAGCTATTGGGATAGTGTTATTAAGGAAGCTGTTGAACTCAAAGTATCCAGCAACCTCATAAACAGATGTGGTGGATTTTGTTTAAACGCTGCTTGGAATCCGGCTCTGTCTCTCACCAAAAAACAGAGGGACAGAATTAGTGCTACCTCACCTGTTGATTAATAGTCACTATCGATATTTCTGATGTTGGTTATCTTTGTCTGTGTTGACACTTGTTCTGTGTGTGGTATCTTCCTTGCTTCTCCTCTGTGAACCGAGGTATTAAATTCGCTTGCACATTGCTTCCTCCTTGCATTTGTGCCTTGAGAATGGTAGGGTGTGCTACTGTCGAAATATCGGCGGTGGTCGACGGCGTCACCCGGTAACAAACCCGTAAGTTATTTAAACATGTTTCCAGTCATCAAAAGTGCATTGTTGCTGTTGACGGGTCCAAGGGAGCAGTGTCGTGCAGTCATCAAGGGTACACAAGTGGACCTACGGCTCCAAAAGCCCCTGTCGATGATTTTTCCTTGAATGGTTCGCACGTTGACACTTGTTGCGGCCCAGCATTGAAATCTGCAGCAATTTGGGGAAGAGTTGCACTTCTGTCACGTTGAACAATTCTCTTAAGTCGTTGTTGGTCCCGTTGTTGCAGGATCTATTTTCAGTCGCAGCAATGTCGGAGATTTGATGTTTTAACGTATTCCTGATATGCACGGTACATTCGTGAAATGGTCGTACGGGAAAATCGTCACTTCATCGGTATCTCGGAAATGCTGTGTCCCATCGCTCGTGCGCCGACTGTAACACCACCTTCAAACTCACGTAAATCTTGATAACCTGCCAGTGTAGCAGCAGTAACCGATCTAACAACTGCGCCAGACACTTGTTGTCTTATATAGACGCTGCCGATCGCAGAGCAGTATTCTGCCTGTTTACATGTTTGAATACGCATGTCAATATCAGTTTCTGTCGCGCTTCACTGCATATATACTCCTGGAAATTGAAATAAGAACACCGTGAATTCATTGTCCCAGGAAGGGGAAACTTTATTGACACATTCCTGGGGTCAGATACATCACATGATCACACTGACAGAACACAGGCACATAGACACAGGCAACAGAGCATGCACAATGTCGGCACTAGTACAGTGTATATCCACCTTTCGCAGCAATGCAGGCTGCTATTCTCCCATGGAGACGATCGTAGAGATGCTGGATGTAGTCCTGTGGAACGGCTTGCCATGCCATTTCCACCTGGCGCCTCAGTTGGACCAGCGTTCGTGCTGGACGTGCAGACCGCGTGAGACGACGCTTCATCCAGTCCCAAACATGCTCAATGGGGGACAGATCCGGAGATCTTGCTGGCCAGGGTAGTTGACTTACACCTTCTAGAGCACGTTGGGTGGCACGGGATACATGCGGACGTGCATTGTCCTGTTGGAACAGCAAGTTCCCTTGCCGGTCTAGGAATGGTAGAATGATGGGTTCGATGACGGTTTGGATGTACCGTGCACTATTCAGTGTCCCCTCGACGATCACCAGTGGTGTACGGCCAGTGTAGGAGATCGCTCCCCACACCATGATGCCGGGTGTTGGCCCTGTGTGCCTCGGTCGTATGCAGTCCTGATTGTGGCGCTCACCTGCACGGCGCCAAACACGCATACGACCATCATTGGCACCAAGGCAGAAGCGACTCTCATCGCTGAAGACGACACGTCTCCATTCGTCCCTCCATTGACGCCTGTCGCGACACCACTGGAGGCGGGCTGCACGATGTTGGGGCGTGAGCGGAAGACGGCCTAACGGTGTGCGGGGCCGTAGCCCAGCTTCATGGAGACGGTTGCGAATGGTCCTCGCCGATACCCCAGGAGCAACAGTGTCCCTAATTTGCTGGGAAGTGGCGGTGCGGTCCCCTACGGCACTGCGTAGGATCCTACGGTCTTGGCGTGCATCCGTGCGTCGCTGCGGTCCGGTCCCAGGTCGACGGGCACGTGCACCTTCCGCCGACCACTGGCGACAACATCGACGTACTGTGGAGACCTCACGCCCCACGTGTTGACCAATTCGGCGGTACGTCCACCCGGCCTCCCGCATGCTCACTATACGCCCTCGCTCAAAGCCCGTCAACTGCACATACGGTTCACGTCCACGCTGTCGCGGCATGCTACCAGTGTTAAAGACTGCGATGGAGCTCCGTATGCCACGGCAAACTGGCTGACACTGACGGCGGCGGTGCACAAATGCTGCGCAGCTAGCGCCATTCGACGGCCAACACCGCGGTTCCTGGTGTGTCCGCTGTGCCGTGCGTGTGATCATTGCTTGTACAGCCCTCTCGCAGTGTCCGGAGCAAGTATGGTGGGTCTGACACACCGGTGTCAATGTGTTCTTTTTCCCATTTCCAGGAGTGTATTTTGCTGGCTAGTATTCATTTCCTGCTGAAGGTATTCAACCGCTGCCAGAGTTCGAACTGAAAGACTAAGACTACAATTTTAAACATAGTCACTGGATCATTCTTTTGTTATAAACTTCTGAATACAACTTCTAGCAACAGTAACAGAGTTCGAGAAATATTTCATGTATCAACTTAAATGAGTAGGACAATTTACTTCAGAAGTTCAAAGAAAGACGGAAAGACGCTCACAGCTCATTCAAGTAACAAACAACAGCTGAAGTTGTGAGCATTAATGAAGTCATAGAAAGATCTGGCTACGGGAAAGAGTAATACGACTACGTATTGCTTATAGATTGGGGTTTATTTTATCTTAGACATACTATGTTATACTTTTTCATCAATTACTGCTCTTATTGCCACATATGCTGGTATCTAACAGAAAAATTCTGTACTTTTACTGTCGGAAGTTGGTTAATCAAGAGTACATACTTGGAAAAGTAAAGGTAGCTATATTTGAATGCTGTGTATAATGGTAGTTTTAAACGGGAAAAGATTCTTGAAGCATTTGTAATCATACGAAAACCGAAAAGTAACCAAAATTATAAGTAAATATATCTCATGAACACAATTCCCGTTGCAAATCAAGCATTTACAGTACATTTAGTACATCTTATTACAAGCAATTATCCTTAATGTTTGCTGTATATTGTTGAATATTTTTTGTGAAGACCGTCTCGCGATAAAATATTTTAAAATTGAGTCTAGGTCTTTGCAGACGTGTTGTTTCAACCAGTTTCGAAAATACTTGTGCAGCATGGACCTAGTTTTGCTATAATCTCTGGAAGACAGTGAATAAGGTGAAACCCTTTGGTATCTGATGAAACAGGTCACAACCGTTCCGGCGAGTCAAATCGAATACGCTGTGTTTGGTAAGGGGCAATCAACTTCCTCTTCCAGCTTTGAGTACAGACACTATTGGTGACGTGTAGTGCTTAATGAACGCTACACATGCAGCAAAAATCAGTACAGGCTACTCGTTTCTCAAATGTTTAACACAGATTAGCACATTGAACTCGTATTCGGGAGGACGACTGTCCAAATCCACGTCCATCCATCCTTAGATAGGACTTTCGTGATTTCTCTAAATCGATCCAGGTGAACACTGGGTAGTTCCTTTGAAAACGGCTCGGCCGGTTTCCTTTCCCATTCTTTCGTAATCCGAGTTTGTGTTCCACTTTTAATGACATGACTGTCGATGGGACGTTGAATCTTTTTAACTTTTCTTCATTTCTTCCTGTAGACTACAGGAAGAGTCTCCATAACTTCATCAACTTTGGACGAATTTCCATTTTAGTTACAGCTGCCTAAAACAAAATCAAAGATGTTCGGGATAACGTGACAATACTGTAGCTCCTTTATCCTCATGACTGATGCGCATACAGCGTGACAACTTTGATGAGTCAAATAATGATAATTACATCACAGATCACGTTATTACTTATCTTACATTTCTGGGCAGCCAGTACAAAAACAATAAAAAAATTCAATCGCATGAACAGCATACCTGTGTCAACCTGAGAAATTTGTTTCCCGAATATATCAAATGTATTTTCAGAAACAACGAAACATGCAAAAAGAAAAAGAAAACGGTACTTCCAAATCAAAACTTGGTGTCAGTTTGATACTGAGTGCTGTGGTAGGTCGCTAACACGGATCCTTCCTTCACTTCGGAGAACTAAATTCTGAACCGCCCTTGCAGCAGTGCTGCCTTTCCCCTTCATTTTTCAACTTGTGTTCCGGGAACACGCGAGGAAGGAAATAGCGAAGAAATGGCTTGGTCATAACCTAAGGGGTTACTTGCGGATTGGATCTTCCGCTTTGTACGCTATTTTCGCACTTTCGTTCCGGTATATGCCACAATGTCAGTACTATTTGTATAGTTCCCCTATCAGACAGATCTTCCTTTATACAAAGGGCTGTTTTGGACACAACAGGAACCTACCACGCCCATATTATCACTGCCTGCCCCCAGGTGGATTTAGGCACACGTACTATTACATTCCCTGTTGTCATCTTTCACCATTCCCGTTCCTGCTTGCCTTTCAGGGCGAAAAGGAATTAAGCGTGAAACTAAACTCTAATGACGTCATTCAACTCCGACGCGATCTCATTAAGACACCAACGTTTCAATCCAGTAACGGTCCGCCCGCTTTTTTGCTAAAAATGGAACGCAGTCTTTCAAAGAGAGCTCATTTTTTCCCTCATCCGCGAGAAGTTAATTAGTTTGACTTTTATCTTGAGTGGTACCCGCTGCTCACAAGGGAGCCAGCTGTGTGTACAGCCACGAAATAATGCACTGTGGACCGACTACTCTCCAGTCCGGGCGGGCGCAGCGCGGCGCGGCATATTGCGCAGCGAAGCCCGGCACAAGGACTTGGGACGGGTGCCCTGTGCAACGGCTCGTCTCTGCGTTATTGGTTCCCACATAATCACGTCGATGCAGCGTCGTCATCACGCAAGCGAGCCGCGAAGTAACCGTTTCTGAGAGAATATTCCATTTGCAGCCAGTCATAATAACACCAGGAGAGTTGGCACTCGTAAGAACCTGGATGTCTCATAAGATGCCACGTAACATGGCGTACAACTGGTTTTATTTCTTTATTGTCTTCGGCTCGAAGGCTGTATGGCTACGACGTACACTTAAACAACTCTACATACTCCCTCAAAATAGTAGCCATTGGCCGATATGCACGTCTGCCAATGTCCGTATAGCTGCTGGAATTACCGCTGAAATACACTACTGGCCATTACAATTGCTACACCACGAAGATGACGTGCTACAGACGCGAAATTTAACCGACAGGAAGAAGATGATGTGATATGCAAATGATTAGCTTTCCAGAGCATTCACACAAGGTAGCGCCGCTGGTGACACCTACAACGTCCTGATATGAGGAAAGTTTCCAACCGATTTCTCATACACAAACAGCAATTGACCGGCGTTGCCTGGTGAAACGTTGTTGTGATGCCTCGTGTAAGGAGGAGAAATGCGTACCATCACGTTTCCGACATTGATAAAGGTCGGAATGTAGCCCGCTCACGTTGGTCGAGATCCAATAACCGTTAGCAGAATATGGAATCGGTGGTTTCAGGAGGGTAATACGGAACGCCGTGCTGGATCCCAATGGCCTCGTATCCACTAGCAGTCGAGATGACAGGCATCTTATCCGCATGGCTGTAACGGCTCCTGCAGCCACGTCTCGATCCCTGAGTCAACAGACGGGGACGTCTGCAAGACGACAACATCTGCACGAACAGTTCGACGACGTTTGCAGGAGCTTGGACTATCAGCTCTGAGACCATGGCTGCGGTTACCCTTGACGCTGCATCACAGACAGGAGCGCCTGCGATGGTGTACTCACCGACGAACCTGGGTGCACGAATGGCAAAACGTCATTTTTCCGGATGAATCCACGTTCTGTTTACAGCATCATGATGGTCGCATCCGTGTTTGGCGACATCGCGGTGAACGCACATTGGAAGCGTGTATTCGTCATCGCCATACTGGCGTATCACCCGGCGTGGTGGTATGGGGTGCCACTGGTTACACGTCTCGGTCACCTCTTGTTCGCATTGACGGCACTTTGAACAGTGGACTTTACATTTTAGATGTGTTACGACCCGTGGCTCTACCCTTCATTCGATCCCTGCGAAGCCCTACATTTCAGCAGGATAATGCACGACCGCATGTTGGAGGTCCTGTAAGGGCCTTCTGGATACAGTAAATGTTCGACTGCTGCCCTGGCCAGCACATTCTCCAGATCTCTCACCAATTGAAAACGTCTGGTCAATGGTGGCCGAGCAACTGGCTCGTCACAATACTCCAGTCACTACTCTCGATGATCTGTGATATTGTGTTGAAGCTGCATGGGCAGCTGTACCTGTACATGCCATCCTAGCTCTGTTTGACTCAATGCCCAGGCGTATCAAGGCCGTTATTACGGCCAGCGGTGGGTGCTCTGGGTACTGATTTCTCAGGATCTATGCACCCAAATCGCGTGAAAATGTAATGACATGTCAGTTCTAGTATAATATATTTCTCCAATGAATACCCGTTTATCATCTGCATTTCTTCTTGGTGTACCAGTTTTAATGGCCAGTAGTGTATGTTGGCAAAAGGTTCCGTATGGCTTCTATTGTGACAGTCATGACCGATTTCGACTAAATGAAATTAACTTACTGTACAAGAACCCTAGCGCCCTCTTTCTAGTTCTCAAAACATATTGTTCTCTTTATGTGCTTTTTATTTTTTAATTCTTTTATTTTTTATTTTCGTATTGACCATCTAGGATCACATAAGAACTTCAATTCCTCTTCTTTTCTTGTTAATTTCTGTTTTTCAAATAATGCTTCATCTTCTTGTCATGTTGTCTTTTCTTTTTCTTCTCTCCATATTGTTCCCAATTTATTATTTCTTCTGCATTGAAAGCCTTCTAAATTTAATATGTTATTCTTAAAGATTTCTGTGATTTACGAAACTCGCTGTTGCTTCTTTCTAGATCTTTCCTTGTTTCTGTAATCCTTGCTACTGTCGCTTATTTCATCCACAAATACAGGCAAATACCGGGATGGTTGCTCTGAAAGGGAACGGTCTTCCCTCATCCGATGGGACCAATGACCTCGCTGTTTGGTCGCTTCCCTCTAATCAACCAACCAACCAACCAGAAATGCAGGAATATTTGTTTCGTGAGCCTGTTCTCATTCATTCAGTAGAGGTGTCCGAAAAATATTACTCTTCTTATAGCTACTGCCTCTGATATTTTCTCTGTATTTCTGTAGATCTCCTCAGTACTTTTCATTTTCCAATCATCTGTTGTTTATATTGCACCCATAATTTATGTAACTAACCATCTTGTAAGTACCTCAATTCTGTCACTGTTAGGCATTCGCATCCGTATAAACAGTAAGGTCGTACCACTGTGGTATAGTGTTTTAGCTTTGTTGCAAATTTTCTTCGTCAAACCATATGCTCCCTCAGTTTCGTCCACTGTTATATCCACTGAAAATTTTTCTAGTCTATTCTATTGTATAATTTCTCCAAGGCGGTTGAATTTACTTACGAGCTCTATTTTACCTGTTTGTGTTTGTATGAGTTTTGGCGCATTTCTTCATGTTTTTCATGAGTTTGATTCTTTGAGCTAAAATTTTTGAGACAGTTCTATCTGCTGTTTCCTTCAGAAGATTTATTTGAATAAATGCGTCTATTAGATTTCCTTAAGGTATTACAAAATCGTCTGCAAATCCGGGGAGTTTAACATAGTTCCATTTGTTCTCCACCCTAGAAGGACTGTTTCAATTTTGTGATTCCTTACATACAAATTCCACATCTTTACAATTTTTTCTAGAAATCTGCTAAACAATAAATAGGTTAAACGATCCTCTTGTCTAACTAGAGTTTTTATTTCAAATCGCTGAGATAGTTCTCACATAAATTCAACTTTAGAAATCGTCTTTGTGAGAGTCGACTTCGTTAAAGTTTCACGAATTATGTTAGCTAACTTTGTTTTAACACCAGATACGGTACTCTAATGATGTTATCTGTCGTTTATGTATCTACCGACTCAAATGACTTTTAAAATCAATAAATGATGCTATCACAAGTTCATTGGTTTACATTATGTGGCGAATTATTGATTTGAAGTTAAAAATCTGGACTGTGCAGGATCTTCTCTTTCGAAAACCTCCATGATAATCTTCCAATTATTTGTCTAAAAGTTCCTACAACTCTGACCAGAAGAAATTTTGATAATATTTTATTTGTCATTGGCTGAAGTAACACTCCTCGGTAACTGCTGACATTTTGTTTGTCTCCCTTTTTATGAAACTAGTGGATTACCGCTATTTTCCACTCTTCTGAAATCTTTTTAGCTTTGTAAATGTTCTCAAAAAGCAGTTGAAGATCATTTGTAATATTTGATTCTGACAATTTCTATAATTCTGCTGTAATGGAGTCTTCACCTCTTGCTTTGTTGTTCTTGAGTTATTTGACTGCATCACGATTTTTTTGCTCCATTGTTGCTTTTTATCTGTTCTTTATTTTTTTACGGAAGTCTGGTCGCGTCTGTGAAGCAGTTTGACATTTCTAGGATTTTAGCTCTCTAAATTCGCGCTCTCGAATCCAAGCAACAATATCAATACTTTGAACAATATGTTAGGCTCTAATGCACTCTTTGACTAATATTGACCGAATATTTACCTGACTGATTTTAATTTCGCTGTCCAACTTTTTGAAGCAACATTCTCTCGAACTGCACTGCTTACCTTGAATTTTCGTTTTGGTAATTTGGGTTTCCCAAACAAACATAGTGTCTGCTTTCACCACCGCGATAGAGATGGTGATTAAACTCACCTTGCGCTATTCCTCCTGAAATTGTACTGTTTGATATTTATCCTCGTTACTTTAAAACTTTCCGAAAAACATTTACGGTTAGTATTTGTCATCTGAATAAAGTTAACATACTCTTGAAACGTTAAGGAAATGATTTTATGTAAACGAATTTCACCCAAGTGCTGCAACAAAGTGACCATTCAAAGATGAATCTGTTTGAATAACTTGACTGTAACAGAAATTACTGTTGCTGCTGTTACGTTCAGATTTGATAAATTTTGATGTAGGATATAATAAAAACGAAATGAGTACGTGAAATTAAACAGTCACAAGCTTAAGGCATTAGTGTCTCTATATTGACCAAAAACTCACTTGTTCACGCTATGTGTTGAAATAAATGTGGGTCTTCTTTTTCAAGTACAACAGATAAATTGTTTGCAGATTGTCTGGTTCTGAGCAGTCCATTTGAGGATATGTTAACACAAACAATCCTGCAAGTTCTTCATGACTCTGGTTATAATGACATGGAAATGGCGTCGTAATCACCGTTTTCATGAAACTTGCTTGAAGCCAAATTGTACAAATGTCGCAACATCATCATTAAGCCCGGTAAATTTTGCAAAATGGTTCAAATGACTCTAAGCCCTATGGGACTTAACACCTGATGTAATCAGTCCCCTAGACTGAGAACTACTTAAATCTAACCACCCTAAGGACATCACACACATCCATGTCCGAGGCAGGATTCGAACCTGCGACCGTAGCAGCTACATTTTGTCACCAAAGCTGATAACTGCCAGAGACAATTTCTAAATGCAGAGGCATTAATAAACCCCAGTATTCCACTAATATACATGTCAGCACAAAATAATAACATCTTGCAGAGTACACCAAAACATAACCCATCAGTAGCACTGCCGACTGGCTACTCCTTACAGCTCAGTCTGTCTGCGGTAAACTTTTTTCCACATAAACGATGTTCCCCAGAACGGAATTGGACAAGGTCCACTCCCGTCTCAGCGCTGTCGACCGGGTCCGCCTTCATCTACTTTTTCCTTGCAGGAAAGGCGTTCACCAAACGGAAACGACAACGAAAAAACTTGGCCTCCCTCAGAATTAAGGGCTTCCTTCTTTCTTAAGCTTGATATACTCATCGTAAAATAAATGATTTATTAAATATAGAGGAACAAGCAGTCTTTGTTGGAGTTTTAAAATGTTTTATTTCCCAATGACACGTTTCACCTTTATGTAGTCATCTTCAGATTGGTTGATTTTGATAGCTATGGGTATATTACCATACATAAAATATCACAGCAGGTAAATGACCCTCGTCAAAGCTTTAAAAGAGCTGAGCAGTTTCCTTATTATGGTATGTGGCGCAGTCCAACGCAAACCAAAGGGGATCAGGCCTACTGTAAATCTCTTACATCGCAAACATGACGGAGTTGTAGTGCATATTCTGATAGCTTACCCCTGTTTTCCTGAGAATTTCGAACACCTTGCTCCATTTGACAGCGTCGAACGCTTTCTGCAGGTCGACATATCCTACGAACGTGTCTTGATTTTCCTTCAGTCGTCCTTCCATTATTAAAAACTGATCGTCATCCAACACATCCGCAGTTTCTTTACCATTCCCAGGCTGGCATATCGCTCTAAATGGTTCTGATGGCTCTAAGCACTATGGGACTTCACATCGGAGGTCATCAGTCTACTAGACTTAGAACTACTTGAACCGAAATAACCTAAGGACATCACATACACCCATGCCCGAGGTAGGATTCAAATCTGCGACCGTAGCAGCAGCGCCGTTCCGGACTGAACCGCCTAGAGAACCGCTCGGCAACAGAGGCCGGCTATCGCTCTAAATTTTGGTGACATGATACTACTCTAATGAACACTTTATCAACATCTTCTAGAACATTTAAGCGGCGATTCGCATGGTTTACAGCACGAACTTTCTCGACATGGTCATCATCTGTTGACCAAAACTGTGCCCTGTTGAAATTGCATAAACCACTCATAGCACTGCGTGCGATTCATACAGGCCTTTCCCCTCCTCCTTCTCCTCCTCCCTCTCCCATACTCTTAACTAACCAATCAAAATGTTTCTATAAAAATTCGTAGCACAATTTCACAGACATGTCTTGTTCTTCAGACTTTTTTATCGTTATTTTCTCACTAACCTAACAGCTTGTGCACGTGCTCTCTTCGGCGGCTGTAATTCGACCACTAGTGGTGACAGGGAAACAAGGCCAACGGCAGTTGTCTAGACCTGTCGCTACGAGTGTTCAGTAGCAGCAGCGTTCTCCCTCTTCCGGTCGACGCGCTGTATGAAACGTTTGGTCTTTTTGTAAAACATCTTGTATTTTGGTGAGCAATGTATAACACGCAGCGTTAGTTTTAATCTTGCCAGTGATGATGGGCGAAATGTGCAGTAGACTGCTAGTTTGGCAAGGCTCTGCTGTGTCTGACATCTCATACGGAACACAGCGATTCGAGTACAAACAGAGAACGCCACACGCTAGACAGTCTCTTGCATGGCGCCACCTAGTTATGGTCAGCTGCCACATGGATGGCGCGCATAACAGGAACGTTTTTGTGCTTTCACCATAAGACATTCAAATTGTCCCGTCTAACTTCCGACTGTTATATCTGATGTAACTACGTTATTCGTCCGCCAAGCCGATCGCAAATATAGACTGATCCAATGATTGTAGATTGTAGCTGGCGCACCACTTCACTCGGACAGTTGCCGACAAGTCCTAATCTCAACAGTTCCAGTTGCTGCAGCGTTGTCAGTGATCTAAGTTGAGAAGTCATAGGTCAAAGTCTACATCTATTAACAACCTGATTTTATGCTCTTTTACCGACAGCAACTCAGACTGAACTATTCGATTAGTTTGTCATCGATCTCTAAGTTAGACTAGACCATTACTCAGAACTTTTTTACATCATTGCCATGCTCTCTCGTCAAACTGAAGTTGATTATTTCTTTGTGTAGAGCATAATGTTGTACCTAGAGGAAAAGGTACGTTGGTCAGTACTTCATTCTAGTGACTGACTTTAGAATCACATGAAAAGACCGCCAAAGGCAGTTATGTGCAGCTTTTGTTGCTCCTGTTCATAAGGTTGTGCTTTATCCAAGAATTGTAAATACAATGACGGAAAAAAGATTCCAACACCAAAAATAATTAACGTGTAATAATGACATTTCGGGAATACATTTGTCTGGGTAACATATTTAAATGATTAACACTGCCAGATCCGAGTTTCATGTAAGCACGAAATAAGTGATTGCAAATGCGAAATGCTGGTACATTTATAACCGGTGTATTCGCCAGACCTGCAAACGTACATGAATTGTGTTGTAGACGTGCCGGATGACAGTTTGCGGAATGCTGAAACTGGTTGTGAGTGACGCTGGAGTTGTCGTCCACCGGCCGTTGTGGCCGAGCGGTTCTAGGCGCTTCAGTCCGGAATCGCGCTGCTGCTGCGGTCGCAGGTTCGAATCCCGCCTCGGGCATGGGTGTGTGTGCTGTCCTTAGGTTAGTTAGGTTTAGGTCTAGGGGACTGACGACCTCAGATGTTAAGTCCCATAGTGCTTAGAGCCATTTGAACCATTTGAGTTATCGTACGATGTTGTCCAAAACGTGCTCGATTGGAGACAGATCTAGTGATCGAACAGTATGTTGGGCTGCAACAACGGTATGTGGGTGAGCGTTATCCTGTAGTAAAACATCCCATGGAATGCTTTTCATGAATGGCAGCACTACCGGTCGAATCACCAAACTGACGTGCAGTCAGGGTGCGTGGGATAACCACGTGAGTGCTCCAATTGTCACAGGAAATCGCTTCCCAGACCATAACGCCAGCAGCAGGTTCAGTGATCAAGCACCTTTACAGGTTGGTAGCAGTCCCTCAACTGCCCTCCTGCTGACCGACAAAGGGCTATCGATAGCAAAAAAAAAAAAAAATTATGTTCAATTGTGGGTGAAATCTTAACTCAACTGCTAAGGTCATCAGTCCCTAAGCTTACACACTACCTAACCTAAATTATCCTAAGGACAAACACACACACCCATGCCCGAGGGAGGACTCGAACCTCCGCTGGGAGCAGCCGCACAGTCCATGACTGCAGCACCCTAGACCGCTCGGGTAATCCCGCGCTCCATGGCACCCTTACATGAGTATCCCTCGCTCCCCTTCCGACCGCGGTCTGTGTCAAACCAAAATAACACAGTGAATGTTTTAGCTGCGGCTGCTGCAAATCCTCATATTAGTTCTCAGCAAGCTGCACGAAGTTCAGGAATTTCGCAAAGAAGTGTTCTAAGTGTATTCCATGAACTAAAATGGCATCCATTTCATTTATCACTGCATCAAAAACTGCTTGGTGCCGATTTTCACAATCGCCTGAATTTTTGCAACTGGATTCAGGAACAACTGGCAGTCAGTGATAATTTCATTTCACAGATACTTTTCACCGGTGAATCAAACTTTACGAATCGTCGTCAAGTGAAGCGATATACACTACTGGACATTAAAATTGCTACATCACGAAGATAACGCGATACAGACGCGAAATTTAACCGATAGGAAGAAGATACTGTTATATGCAAATGATCAGCTTTTCAGAGCATTCACACAACGTTGGCGCCGGTGGCGACACCTACAACGTACTGACATGAGGAAAGTTTCCAACCGATTTCTCAAAGACAAACAGCAGTTGACCGGCATTTCCTGTTGAAACGTCATTGTGATGCCTCGTGTAAGGAGGAGAAATTCGTACCATCACGTTTCCTACTTTGATAAAGGTCGGATTGCAGCCTATAGCTATTACGGTTTATCATATTGTGACATTGCTGCTCGCGTTGGTTGAGATCCAATGACTGTTAGCAGAATATGGAATCGGTGGGTTCAGGAGGGTAATAAGGAACGCCGTGCTGGATCCCAACGGCTTCGCATCACTAGCTGTCGAGATGACAGGCATCTTATCCGCATGGCTGTAACGTATCGTGCAGCCACGGATCGATCCCTGAGTCAACAGATGGGGACGTTTGGAAGACAACAACCATCTGCACGAACAGTTCGATGACGTTTGCAGCAGCATGGACTATCAGCTCGGGGACCATGGCTGCGGTTACCCATGACGCTGCATAACAGACAGGAGCGCCTGTGATGGTGTACTCAACGACGAACCGGGGTGCAGGAATGGCAAAACGTCATTTTTTCGGATGAATCCACGTTCTGTTTACAGCATCATGATGGTCGCATCCGTGTTTGGCGACATCGCGGTGAACGCACATTGGAAGCGTGTATTCGTCATCGCCATACTGGCGTATCACCCGGCGTGGTGGTATGGGGTGCCATTGGTTACACGTCTCGGTCACCTCTTGTTCGCATTGACGGCACTTTGAACAGTGGACTTTACATTTTAGATGTGTTACGACCCGTGGCTCTACCCTTCATTCGATCCCTGCGAAGCCCTACATTTCAGCAGGATAATGCACGACCGCATGTTGGAGGTCCTGTAAGGGCCTTCTGGATACAGAAAATGTTCGACTGCTGCCCTGGCCAGCACATTCTCCAGATCTCTCACCAATTGAAAACGTGTGGTCAATGGTGGCCGAGCAACTGGCTTGTCACAATACTCCAGTCACTACTCTCGATGAACTGTGATATTGTGTTGAAGCTGCATGGGCAGCTGTACCTGTACATGCCATCAAAGCTCTGTTTGTCTCAATGCCCAAGCATATCAAGGCCGTTATTACGGCCAGAGGTGGTTGTTCTGGGTACTGATTTCGCAGGGTCTATGCACCCAAATTGCGTGAAAATGTAATCATATGTCAGTTCTAGTATAATATGACTCTCCAATGAATACCCGTTTATCATCTGCATTTCTTCTTGGTGTAGTAATTTTAATGGCCAGTAGTGTAATATACCTAACTGGTCAGTGGAAATTTCTCCGCTTCACTGCGCTCGACTCGTATGGAAGTTTGACGTATGCACCATCGAGCGGCTTTTTAACAACAGAGCCACTACACGGCAGTTGTATTCAGTTTCAAAGCGTTGGTTTCGCCTGAGTCGGACTGCTCATTGCCCGCCTTCTTTCTAATCTGAAGTGACGTGTTGTTGACCTCACTTTCTAGTATAAGTGAAATGGTAAATAAGCGATATACTGTGAAGGAAGCTCTTTCTGTCATGCTGGGTAGTTGGTTTGAAGATGAAGGCGAACCATCGTCCGAATCCGACGATGAACATGAAACACCTATAACAGCTGCTCTTAAATCAGGTACACGTGCTACTCCAGCTATTCCATTGACATCCCCAGTCTTGTATTTGTGCACAGAGACGACTCAACAATATCAAAAACATGTGTGATTTGTATAAATATTTCCCCGAATAAATATATAGTATAAATCCAATGATTGCGATAACACCACAAGTGTTAAAGCAGGACAGAGCAAGCGCCGCGGGGAGCCTAAATGCGTCGTACAGCGGTACGGCCGGGCGGGGCAGGCGCTGCCCGCAGCGCACGACGCAACAGTCGCCATGCCGATGTGAAAGGGCTAATGGACGATGTTCCACTTCAAACGGGACAATGTGTGGTTTCAACAAGGTGGATGCCCAGCGCATTATTCTCGACTAGCTCGAGAAGTTTTGAATCGAAACTATAAGGGTCGATGGATTGGACGACAAAGTCCTCAAATGTCGCCCGCACCTTCACCCGATTTGCCTTGTCACGTAATCCCCGCCGCGCTTTTGACTTTATACGCAGTTTATATGGCATAACATTTTAATTAACTGTATATTGCTTACTGTTGCGAGCAAAACAGATAAAATGCGATTCTCACTATTAGTTTCTTCAGTTAAAATATTTTAACTTGATGTATTACGTGGGGAGACGCACAACACTAAAAGATTTCCTGCTGTGCAAGTATGATCCAACTATTTTCACGTAACCCTGATCTGGCTTGTTAGAAATGGAACACGATATCATTACTGTAACTAATTATGATATTAACCATGTCCTCCGCTACTTTCATCTCTGAAATGCACTGAAAATTACTCTTATTACATGTACAGAAATTACAGTATGTATGTTCGCTAAACGTAAAAGCTGCGGTGGATTTTTTAATATATGAACACTTTTCATTGCCACGACTAACACGAGAGTGTGAAACTAAAAATGAAATTTGGTTTTTGTATTGTTAGCCAGAACAGGTTTCATCACAGCAGTCTTTGATATCACACAAGTATAATGTTATTGCTCCTATTTACTTAAATTATTTACGTCACTGATATTGTAATAGCAGTTGCCCATGTACACCTGAAAATGACATAATAAAATCCATCATTCACCTCTGAGGTCTCCGGGAACCTGAAAGAAATAATTTTAATGTAGCGTTACCTGCCCGCTTAATTGCGGGAAAACTGCATACATTTAATTTAAATTGAATTTGCCGCGGCAGCGGCTCCCGCGATCTATGCACAGCTCTGCGGCATGAAAATTTTTGAATATGCTGTAAAAGGCTAAAACGTGGAATGAAATATTGAGCAAGCTGGCAATAAATTATTACAAGTATTTTTAATAATTTCTATATTTAAAAATCAACAATAATTTAAGGTACGCAACTTTTACGTTCATCAGCCTCCAATGGCGTCTTACTCGAACAAGGAACAAAAGAAAGCTAACCAAGCATTCAATCGAGCGTTAAAAGCTCTTACAACTTTGACGGCTACAAGAGGACAAAGAAAGTAATGTTTTAACCTCCACTATTCATAGGCAATTTAACATGCAGCTTTGTTATCTTTTTAAACTATCATTGTAGGCTTAGATATCTATACTTGCCGACCACAGACGTTATTTGCAAAATATAGATACATAATTATTGCACAAACAACCGTTCATACAGAGATGAAATAATAATAATAATATAATCCAGATAAATGTCCTTTTTTTCTTATATATTACATCGATTTTGTGAATGTCTTACCAGGAGATGTCACATTCTGCCGACTTTTTCCTGTGGGGATGGCTAAAAGAGAGAGTTTACATGGATGTACCAACAACCTCCGATGATATGCGGCAGGCAATTCGCAATGAATGTGGAAGCATTAGCGCAGACAAACTAATACACGTCGGATTTTCATTCAGACACAGGGTTACAATGTGCATTAGAAACAACGGACAACATTTCGAACATTTGCTGCACCGAAACACTTGTGAGAGGCAAGGGAGGTCAAAGTAATCAAGCACCCCGAGATACGGAGAGGCAAGGGGACTCGCCAAAATCAAACACCTCGAAGGGAATACATTACTACAATGTCCACGTAGTTGTTCCTGGGTAACGCTGAATGTAGTCTAAGAATCCATTGCGGGAGGATACACGGTCTAACATAATATCATTTTCACAAATATCAAATAATGTACTTATATTTCCCGAACTGCATGTGTATTTTTGTGAAATATCACCCCTTATTCATGTGCGCCGATTACAGCGCCATCTATCATGAAACCAAAGAAATGTTTCATACAAAAGTTATGAGCTGTGCTGCGGCTCGCGTTGGTGCTGTTTGTAGGTTTCCGTCCACTGCTGGAGGCCAGACGGTATCGTTTAGTTGGCATGGTTGCGGTTGTTTGTCTTCTTCTCGTGTTGACTAGCGCCACTCGGTTTCGCAAGAGTTGCCTGTCCGCTAGTGGCAGCAGCGGCGGTTATCGATATGTGGTAACTGTTGCCCTATCTTTGGGACGACGTCGTTGTATTTCCGGGTCGGGTGAGTGGCCAGTTCGGTTGGGGACTCAGGAGGAGCCAGGTCCGCGCAGTGAGCGAACACGCCGGGACTGCTGGCGGCGCGCATGGGCTGCCGGATGGAAGGCCTGTGGTCACGAGGGTGCACGACCTCGTCGAAACCCAGACCCAGCAGGCTTTAAGATGAGAGCATTTCAATTCAAGTAGAGAAATCTCCACCATTGTGACATATCGCGATTCTCCAGTGACTTGGGTTCATGTTGCTGCTCGTAGTGTTGCCGAGGCAAAGAGCAGCGAGTGGAGTACTTAGGGAAAGCGGATCTGATTAGCTTCCTCGACTTCTTATTACTATTTACTGCGTTCAGCTTGTTGCGATTTGTTAAATTCAACCGGCGTTATTTTTCGTGACTGGTGGTCGCTAACGCCCCAGTTGCCTGCCCTGGGGGGTAGTGTATGTAACAGCAATGTACGTTTCCTCGCCTTGGCCCTGCTGTCTGGTAAGGAGTGTAGTTTTGACAGCTTTCTTGATTGTAGGCCGTTTGTGATTCTTCTACTCTGGCGGTAGTATTTCCTTCCTCGTTCTGGGCGCTCTAAGTACAGTTTTCTGGACGTGGTGCAGCCCGCCGCTTCCGGCTTTGGCGTGTTGTTCCATTCCTGAGTTTGGTTTATCGGACACCAGGTAGCTTGAGTAAGATTATCATTAGTCATTCGTTGGACTGCCACTAGTCTGAGTTGCCATCTTGTGAAGTGAATGCAGCTCTTGGCTGCGTGTCTCGTCGCTCGCGAAAGTGTTTGTTGCCGGAACTTCTCAGAGGTCGATTCCTGGAGCACCGTCTGTAACTGGTCCTTGTGTTTTATTATTGTATTATTTATTATCATACCTACAAAAAAATGGTTCAAATGGCTCTGAGCACTATGGGATTCAACTGCTGAGGTCATTAGTCCCCTAGAACTTAGAACTAGCTAAACCTAACTAACCTAAGGACATCACAAATATCCATGCCCGAGGCAGGATTCGAACCTGCGACCGTAGCGGTCTTGCGGTTCCAGACTGCAGCGCCTTTAACCGCACGGCCACTTCGGCCGGCTATCATACCTACATTAAAGGTTATGAACGTCTAGTTAATAGTTCCGGCCGCCTTCTGGAATAAATCTAGCAGTGTAAAGGTTGTGTTACAAGGCTACCATCATCTTATTTCACCCGTTTGGTGGTCAGTTCCGTGTTACTTTCAATTAACCTTTGGTTGTATTTGCTATTTTACAGCAGGTTTCTAAAATTTTTTATATAATTGCCGATCCTGGCGTTTAAAGCCTTGAGCCGTGATCACAGTGGCTTGCTTTTATCAAACACTATCTGTATCTGTATTTTATGGTGATTTGCTAAATTGTAACGCACTGAAAACACTGTTATTTACACAGTTGTTTATTCCTTCATTTATAACGTGTGGTATTTTTTGTTGTTGTTGAGTCTGGAATTACTGTTTTAAATGAATTGTGTAACTGAAAAAGGCAACCAATAGTAACTGATCACGGCCCCGTCCACAATCGTAACCAAATCCTGCCTTTTCTTGAGTATCCGTTCTCATGTTACATATTTTCTCAATGATCATCCTAATCTGCAATAAAAGGTAGAGTTTCCTATTTAAGATTTCAAAGTCGCCCCCCCCCCCCCGTCTCGCCCCCTGGGGTGGTGAGGGGGGGTCGAGCATTATGTTAATGGATGCCCTCTTCCAGCTGAGTAACGTTTATTAGCAGTTTCTTTAATACGATGTTTATTTCGCCAAATATTCCAACAGAAGGTTTTAAATGCCTCACCTATTTCGATGAAATTGTTAATTCATCAGTTATATATGCTTGGTCCGTCGTGCATCTTTTTGTATGCCGAAACAAAAGGAAGTGTTTTACTATAGAACAGGCGGTATTGTGAAAGTAACTGAGTTTCGTTAATGTCTTAAAAGTTTCCCATGTCTTGAAAATGGATAATTGTTTTAGTTGCTATCAGCTTCTATTTGAAATTTTTTAACTTGCAACTGTTTCTGACTTTATATGTATTAATAAATTTATTATTATGTGCGATTAGGTCCTGTTGGGTCATGCAAAACTTCTTGATTCATTTTCCTTTTTTTTACAGTGCTCTCGCTTTTTCTGCTTGGGCTCTCTTCCTTTCATCTGTCGATTATGTTCCTGCTTTCTTCGGAGCTTCGTTCTCTTACTGATCTTTCCATCTGTCAACTTTCTGCTTAAATACATTTCCGTCCTAAAATCGGAATAATTTATGTGACCTTTTTGTAGGTCCTTTTAGACCTCTTCTATCCGACGATCACCCGTGGTCTAGCGGTAGCGTCTTTGATTCATAATCAAAACGTTTTCGGTCCCGGGTTCGATCCCCACCACTGCCTAAATTTTGATAAACAATCAGCATTGGCGGCCGAAGACTTCCGGCATAAGAAGTTAGCCTCATTCTGCCAACGGCCTTGTAAAAGAGGGCGGAGGAGCGGATAGAGGTTCAGGGCACTCTCTTGTCCTAGGGGTGGGAAATTGCCCCTAAAGGCGGAAGAATCAGCAATGATCAACGACACGAGGATGCAGAAGGCAATGGAAACCACTGCATTAAAGACACGTAACGTGTATCCACAGGACATATGGCCTGTAATTGAAGAAGTATCATGATCATCTCTTCATTGGCAAAAGATTCCGGAATAGTCCCCCATTCGGATCTCCGGGAGGGGACTGCCAAAGGGGAGGTTACCATGAGAAAAAGATTGAATAATCAACGAAACGATAACTAACGTTCTACGAGTCGGGGAGTGGAATGTCAGAAGCTTGAACGTGGTAGGGAAACTAGAAAATCTGAAAAGGGAAATGCAAAGGCTCAATCTAGATATAGTAGGGGTCAGTGAAGTGAAGTGAAAGGAAGACAAGGATTTCTGGTCAGATGAGTATCGGGTAATATCAACAGCAGCAGAAAATGGTATAACAGGTATAGGATTCGTTATGAATAGGAAGGTAGGGCAGAGGGTGTGTTACTGTGAACAGTTCAGTGACCGGGTTGTTCTAATCAGAATCGACAGCAGACCAACACCAACAACGATAGTTCAGGTATACATGCCGACGTCGCAAGCTGAAGTGGAACAGATAGAGAAAGTGTATGAGGATATTGAAGGGTAATGCAGTATGTAAAGGAGGACGAAAATCTAATAGTCATGGGTGACTGGAATGCAGTTGTAGGGGAAGGAGTAGAAGAAAAGGTTACAGGAGAATATTGGCTTGGGACAAGGAATGAAAGAGGAGAAATACTAATTGAGTTCTGTAACAAGTTTCAGCTAGTAATAGCGAATACGCTATTCAAGAATCACAAGAGGAGGAGGTATACTTGGAAAAGGCCGGGAGATACGGGAAGATTTCAATTAGATTACATCATGATCAGACAGAGATTCCGAAATCAGATACTGGATTGTAAGGCATACCCAGGAGCAGATATAGACTCACATCACAATATAGTAGCGATGAAGAGTAGGCTGAAGTTCAAGACATTAGTCAGGAAGAATCAATACGCAAATAAGTGGGATACGGAAGTACTAAGGACTGACGAGATATGTTTGAAGTTCTCTAACGCTATAGATACAGCAATAAGGAATAGCGCAGTAGGCAGTACAGTTGAAGAGGAATGGACATCTTTAAACAGGGCCATCACAGAAGTTGGGAAGGAAAACGTAGGTACAAAGAAGGTAGCTGCGAAGAAACCATGGGTAACAGAAGAAATACTTCAGTTGATTGATGAAAGGAGGAAGTACAAACATGTTCCGGGAAAATCAGGGATACAGAAATACAAATCGCTGAGGAATGAAATAAATAGGAAGTGCAGGGAAGCTAAGAAGAAATGGCTGCAGGAAAAATGTGAAGACATCGAAAAAGATATGATTGTTGGAAGGACAGACTCAGCATACAGGAACGTCAAAACAACCTTTGGTGACATTAAAAGCAACGGTGGTAACATTAAGAGTGCAACGGGAATTCCACTGTTAAATGCAGAGGAGAGAGCAGATAGGTGGAAAGAATACATTGAAAGCCTCTATGAGGGTGAAGATTTGTCTGATGTGATAGAAGAAGAAACAGGAGTCGATTTAGAAGAGATAGGGGATCCAGTATTAGAATCGGAATTTAAGAGCTTTGGAGGACTTACGGTCAAATAAGGCAGAAGGGATAGATAACATTCCATCAGAATTTCTAACATCATTGGGGGAAGTGGCAACAAAACGACTATTCACGTTGGTGTGTAGAATATATGAGTCTGGCGACATACCATCTGACTTTCGGAAGAGCATCATCCACACTATTCCGAAGACGGCAAGAGCTGACAAGTGCGAGAATTATCGCACAATCAGCTTAACAGCTCATGCATTGAAGCTGCTTACAAGAATAATATACAGAAGAATGGAAAAGAAAATTGTGAATGCGCTAGGTGACGATCAGTTTGGCTTTAGGAAAAGTAAAGGGACGAGAGAGGCAATTCTGAAGTTACGGCTAGTAATGGAAGCAAGGCTAAAGAAAAATCAAGACATTTTCATAGGATTTGTAGAACTGGAAAAAGCGTTCGACAATATAAAATGGTGCAAGCTGTTCGAGATTCTGAAAAAAGTAGGGGTAAGCTATAGGGAGAGACGGGTCATATACAATATGTACAACATCCAAGAGGGAATAATAAGAGTGGACGATCAAGAACGAAGTTCTCGTATTAAGAAGGGTGTAAGACAAGGCTGTAGCCTATCGCCCCTACTCTTCAATCTGTACATCGAGGAAGCAATGATGGAAATAAAAGAAAGGTTCAGGAGTGGAATTAAAATACAAGGTGAAAGGATATCAGTGATACGATTCGCTGATGACATTGCTATCCTGAGTGAAAGTGAAGAAGAATTAAATGATCTGCTGAACGGAATGAGTACACAGTATGGGTTGAGAGTAATTCGGAGAAAGACGAAGGTAATGAGGAGTAGTAGAAATGAGAACAGCGAGAAACTTAACATCAGGATTGATGGTCACGAATTCAATGAAGGTAAGGAATTCTGCTACCTAGGCAGTAAAATAACCAATGACGGATGGAGCGAGGAGGACATCAAAAGCAGACTCGCTATGGCAAAAAAGGCATTTCTGGCCAAGAGAAGTCTACTAATATCAAGTACCGGCGTTACTTTGAGGAAGAAATTTCAGAGGATGTACGTCTGGAGTACAGCATTGTATGGTAGTGAAACATGGACTGTGGGAAAACTGGAACAGAAGAGAATCGAAGCATTTGAGATGTGGTGCTATAGACAAATGTTGAAAATTAGGTGGACTGATAAGGTAAGGAATGAGGAGGTCCTACGCAGAATCGGAGAGGAATGGAATATGTGGAAAACACTGATAAGGAGAAGGGACAGAATGATAGGACATCTGCTAAGACATGAAGGAATGACTTCCATGGTACTAGAGGGAGCTGTAGAGGGCAAAAACTGTAGAGGAAGACAGAGATTGGAATACGTCAAGCAAATAATTGAGGACGTAGGTCGCAAGTGCTACTCTGAGATGAAGAGGTTAGCACAGGAAAGGAATTCGTGGCGGGCCGCATCAAACCAGTCAGTAGACTGATGACCAAAAAAAAAAAAAAAAAAAAAAAAAAAAAAAAAAAAAAAAAAAAAAAAAAAAAAAAAAAAAAAAAAAAAGAAAAAACAAACAAACAAAAAATCCGAGGTACGTTTTTAAGTCTTTCTATGTATTTATGAGTAAATCTTGTTTTGGGAAGCCTAGAGACGTGGCCATAAAATTTTAAACGTCTTTCTCTAATTTCTGCTGCACGATAGGACAATTTCTCAGTTTTTTGACGAGATTGTAGTCTATAATCCTCTTCTGTTTTCGTTGGCCCTAAAATCTTTCTGATGATTTTGCGTTCTTCCTTTTATAAGTTATCTTGTTCACCTTTTGTGTGGACTGTCAGGGTTTCACTGGCGTACAGAACTTCCGGTTTTAATACTGTATTATAGTGCCAAATTTTAGTGTTTTTGGACAAGCATTTTTTATTGTGTGCCTTGCAGGTTCTTTCATAACCTCTTTTTAGTTTTTGGAGATGAATGTGTTGGTTCAAGGGCTCACCTAACTATTTAAGCATTCTACACTATTGAGATGATCGTATTATGTAGTCAAGTTTAGTTTTTGTGGCGATGAACTCAGACTTTAAGAAAGATATTTGCAGACCAACTTACTCTGCACATTGTTTAAGGGTTTCGACGTTTTCAATTGCTGTTGTCTCATCTTCCGCTAGTAACATTAAGTCGTCAGCAAAAGCTAAACATGACATTCCTATGTCATCCTTGACTGCTCCATCTGTCTAGGTTTCCAGCAGTTTTTATTCATCAGTTACTTTTCCCATTCGCGGATCAACACTTGTGCGTAGTTTGATTTCAGTTACTTATTACTGGTGTATAGTACAGTAACAATGAAACAACGCTTTTAAATTTCAATAGAATAGTGCTTCCTAGGTACATGATAATGTTGTACATTGGAACATGTTTTTACATTTGAAAAAACCTTGACTTTCAGGAGTAATTTTTGTCACTTCAGAGAAAAAAGATTGCAGAATGTATGAGGTAAATTCCATCATTAAATACAAGAATTATAAAATATATGAAACTTGTATTACAAAGCTGGCTAGAGGTGAGGCTCTGAAAAGTGCCCCATGGTATAAGGTCCTCCTGTAGATATTATTACAGTAAATTGTTGTTTCTCATCGTGTTGACAACATCATTTTTGTTTTGGTTGTACTGTACCCTACGACACGACAGACGCAGCGAGCTGGCACATCGTCTCAAGACACGAACTGATCTCTATTTTAGGGTTTCGCTTCCTTCTACTTCTATGTCTGACACCTAACTTAATTGGTGAGCGCAACATGACGGACTCTAAACAAACATTCACATTATGAAAACTCAAGTCATATTATTCTATAGAAAAATGACTTTCATTCAAGATTCTCAGATTACTCAGCGGTAGTGTTGTGTATTCTTACAAAATTTTGCTTCTGGAGCTACAAATAAAACGTTCGCTTCCCGACAGGTGACATTCAACAGAGATGATTTTACAGAAAATTCAGTTTATAGTTTCAGAGGGTACTAGAACAAAACTCAGCAACAGAAATTTCCCCAAGCTTTCTCGCATTCTTCTTCTCCAACAGTCACAGAGATCAAGTTTTATGTAAAAGATGGAGAGGGAGGAAAGAATCAGCAGCGACTTGCGAAAATGTATGCCAGCCCGGGAATCGAACCCGGCGTCTACTGTTTATTAGGCAGTTGCGTTAACCATTGCGACACCGCAAATTCTCGGACTGTCTCGGCACGCTTACCGGCAGACACATTCACAACTAGTGCCACCTATCCTTCCATGCACGATATTTTTAGATTACCGCTGGAAGTCGAACATAAACATGCATCCGCACCGAAGGGTGTGGATTCATTGCCCGTTGAGGCGAATAAATTACATGAATGCATCGTTTCCGCTCGTTTGGATATGTCTGAAAGAAAGGCACCACGCATTCATATAAATCAAGTTTTCCGATCCGTCATCGTGGAATTACTCAGTGAGCCTCACCAATCAAAAGCGATTACGAAAAGGCATAACCGTTGCGGTCGTCAATTCTCTGGCAATCATAGAATAAAATTCCCGTTATCCAGGAGTTACTCGTTACCAGTAATGTCGTAAAGCCTGCAAACCCCTTTTAGGAGTGGCAGTCGATAAGGAATGAGAAGAAAGTTACTGGCGACGAAAGCAGTCTGAACGCAAGCGCCATTCAGCTATTCTAATTAATTAACGAACGGAACAGATAGCGGATCACGGGATATGAGTTATATAGTAAGCCGTGAAAAAGTTCTCTGAAGCTCTTCCTTCGCCATAACACGAACGGCACTAGCACTCAATATCTTTCACTACTTTCTCTGATTAAATTTCCTTGTCTGAAGCCTACGCTTTGAGAGGATTAAAACTGAGAGAAGCGTACAGCGAAAGTTGATAATGTCAAAAAACCACCGAACACACAACACACGTGCTTTAACCCCTTATTTTTTCTGCACAGTTCGCAGTTAACAGTGGAATAACCTGTCATTTGTTTACCACAAACTTTCTGTTTCACCCTCGCACTCTTTGTGATATTCATCTGTGCTTGTATTGTATTGAAAATAGCAGCTGCCGTTTGGTTACTGTATACTTCAAAATTGTCTCTCTGGCAACTCACTCCTAATAAACTTTAGCACTCCTTTCAACTTACCTTGTCGTGGATTCTCGAAAGAAAGCGTAGCTTAGTCCTGTGCTTAACTGTTTGCTTTAAATTTGTAGAATTCTAGCGATCGGCCCCAGCTTCAAACGTGTAGCACAAAGTAACTACGGCTGTTCGACTAGTCTGGCGTAGCGGTAATTTTGATAAAGGGACACCGCGTAGAGTTGTGCCTGAAATTCAGAGAACAACGTAACCTCCATATAACTTACATAACTCACACAGCGCACTCCAGGAAAGTTCTAAGGAGACATGAATATTGTCCGCTCCATACTTCACTGGAGATTGGAACGACATTTCGCGGCAATTAAAGGAGAAATGTAATATTTAACAATAGGTGTAAATGTGTGTATATATATATATATATATATATATATATATATATATATATATGTGTGTGTGTGTGTGTGTGTGTGTGTGTGTGTGTGGCTGTCTGTGAAGAAACATTCGCGTAATCTGACTTCACAGCGCAATTCCTCACATACTGGCAATAAATAATTGTCTGTCTTATAATTTCGTCCTGCTCATATTTCCGCCAGTAAAGGGAGGTTAAAGATTGGCAATCTGGCAACAGGGTAATCATATGTACGGTAATTACCCTTGTCAGCATAGCTAAACAGGGCTGTGCAGTAGGTGCAGTGGATAGCGTTTCGGGGTAGCATGCAGCAGGTCGAGGATTCGATTCTAGGTCGAGGCGTATTTATTTTCATCTGCCAGTTTCATTCTGCCATGTAATACTGTACTATGTACCGTTTCTTAAGTTACACGTATCCGACACGTACAGTGTTTTGTAATGGCGAACATAAGAAAAATGTGGTCAGACAAGTCACATACAGGCAGCTGAAACAAATGGCCTCTCATAGGACAGAACAACTAAAGAAGCAATAATAATTTCGAGATGCTAAAGATTATTGCACACTTAAACAGCTCAACATTTACTAGTCAGTTATACTACATGCAGTACGTCCACCCAGATGTAACACATTAGCAACCAGTGACAATAATAATTTCCATATTAATGACCGCATGACATTTACGGAAGAATACACGGTCCTCAGAGCAAATACTGATAGTGACCCCCTTGTAGGTACAAACATTGCTCGACCCGCTGGACCATACAGCTCTGGAATCTTTGCAAAAAGGCTACATCCACAAGTACAAAAGCATTATGAACACGCACTTATCAGTTCTTCCACATGTGTCGGTGGAGTAGAATACACGTGCTCCTTCAAGTGTCCCCATTGGAAGAAAACCGTCAGGTGAACGCAGAGGCCATACAATTGAACTCCCACATCCAAGCCATTTCCAAGTGTGAGGTGCACCTTCATGTTGGAACCATAACCTCTGCCGAACATGAAGTGGAACATCTTCCAGTGCCTCAGATAAATAGTTTAAGAGAAATGCATCATACCTTCCCAGGTCAATCGGTCAGGAAACAAGCAAGGATCGAAACTCCTGTCTGCCAACGTTCTAGCTTCCGCCCCGATAGCTGAGTGGTCAGCGTGACGGATTGCCGTCCTACGGGCCCGGGTTCGATTCTCGGCTGGGTAGGAGATTTTCTCCGCTCAGGGACTGGGTGTTGTGTTGTCTTCATCATCATTTCATCCCCATCCGGCGCGCAGATCGCTCAATGTGGCGTCGAATGTACGAGTAATAAGACCTGCACCATGGCGGCCGGACCTGCCCCACAAGGGGCCTCCTGGCCAATGACGCCAAACGCTCATTTCCATTTCCAATATTCTAGCCCAGACTTAGATGCCAAAGCGAATTGGATACCCACGATTACTGGTGACGTGCAGGTTAAAGTCACACCAATGGTGGACACTGTGCACATTGAAGAGTCCCTCACGAGTGAACGCTGGTACAACCGACCATATTACATTGTCTATGAAGTCGTCGTTGACTTCTCGTCGTTGGCTTCCCGTTGTTGTTGGAACCACCCACAGAACTGCATCCGCAGACGGCGGTCTGCAGGATGCAGATGTTGCGTTAAAGAATAATGTTAGGGGTACAATTCATGCTCAAGTCAACGACCACATGTCGCGAGACACGCAGCTGCCTTGCTACGCGACATGTACTTCTCTGGATTTCTTGGTGTTTGACTTCCAGAATAGCTTCCAAAGCAGCTGGAGTACGGTGAGTTAGTGGACCATCTCTGCCACGCCATGGCTGAAGGAGAGAGCCTGTCTCCCGAAGGCGAAATTCCAGACGACGAAACACATTTTTATCTGGATAACGTCGACCAGGATATCTAGCAGCATATTCAAGAGGGACAACACCAGCACGATCATCACATCCACCAAGAGTCAGAAGCATATCCATATATTCATCGTTTGTGTATACCATACGTCTGCCACATTGTTTTAGAATAACACAATAAGGAAATACCATACATGTACATAGAGCCTGTCACGGACGCATTACTCCGCTAGCAAGCAGTTCCTCTCTGGTGAACAGCGCATAAAATATAAACACGTCATTAGTTCCAGCGGGCTGTTCCACCTCTCTTACAGGTTTTCCTCGGCACGATTCATCCCGACACTACTAATTGTGAAATGTTCGTTTTCGAATTAGTTTCCATGCCGGTAATGAAGGTGATGTTTCCCTATTTCCATCGACAATAATAAAAAAAATAATAATAGTAACGTCTGAGGATACTAAAAAGCGTGGGATTATCAGACTCAATGTTGAGAGACATAATAAATGGTTCAATGGTGATAATACATACAAATGGTAACTGAGTTTGGAAATTATTTGCAAAGCACGTTGCTAGCCCTATTGGTGACGTAAGGCCCTAAAGAAGTGTAATAAACCTGAACGTGGCAGGAATGATAGCTGATACTAACCGATTGGACCATTGAGCGAGAGTACACAGAAAATAGGTTTGGAATGTAGTAGACGCAGTGGCTGGAAACAATTCGCGTCCACGACTTGCAAAAGGTTTCTATAAAACCAGACCAATGAAAACGATTGTACTTCCATTTCTGTGTTGGTAGTACTACAATCGCCATATGACGATTATGACGCCACATACATTTCGAAAATAAAAACAAATACGCCTGGACCCAGATTCGGACCCTCGACCCCTGCGGGTTGGGTTGTTTGGGGGTCAGAGATCACACAGCGAGGTCATCGGTCTCATCGGATTAGGGAAGGACGGGGAAGGAAGTCGACCGTGCCCTTTCAAAGGAACCATCCCGGAATTTCCTAGAGAGATTTAGGGAAATTACGGAAAACCTAAACCAGGATGACCGGACGCGGGATTGAACCGTCGTCCTCCCGAATGCGAGTCCAGTGTGCTAGCCACTGCGCTACCTCGCTCGGTTCGACCCCTGCCTACTAAACCACAACGCTATGTACTGCACCGAATGTACACCAATACTGCTACATACTGATAAGTATGAACATGTGGTTACAGTGCTGCCAGATTGGCAATCTTTAACGTCCATTTACTGGCAGAAACATGCGCACGACAAAATTTTGTGAGACATTTCTCTATTGCTTGTACTTGAGGATTCACGCTGCGATTCATTTTTTGCCCAAAAAACTGAAAATCACAGATCTTGCAAATCGCATGTTTCTTCGCTACTGAAAAAAAGAAAAAAGAAAACATGTTACAGCTTTTTTTAATTAACTGCTTGACTTGGTACTTTCATGAAAGTTCAAACGATAGTCAAAATCATCACATAATACAAGTTACATATTGAGAAAACTAAACAAAAATTACAAAAATAATTATTAGTAATAAAATAAGGGAATAAGGAAACGAACTAACAACCCATTACCTATTTTTAAAAATTTTTTGTTATTTTTTATGTTCAATAATCTTTAATATTTTTTGTTTTGTATTTGTGTGTAAGCAAGGAATGTGAACAAAATAAAGCTTTCCTTGATTAGGTACCAGAGACAGCGAGGAATCAAAAGCCACGAGGGAACTTAATCAACACCCTGACTACTAAAAACAAAGAATAGCGTATTTGCAAAGAGAACTCGATGACGTGGGAACCGCAGCCACTAAAAACGCGCGGTCTCCGGACACTGGCGAAAACACGGTGATCAGGGGCGTTCCCTCATTAAACAAGGTTGTGAACCCACGAGCCATGCAGTCGTATTCGTTATCGTCCGAGAAAAAAATGATCGTCCAGTAGAATTGCAAATTAATCAGAAATAGCGGATTCAAACCCATGTAAAAGAGTAGCCACATACCGGCGGAATCAGATCCAGCGATCCTATTCACAAGAGACCAACCTGTTATGTAAGGTATCTGTGAGTTGGCATACGTCACAGTGATCAGCCGGGCGAAGACCTCTGTGAAAAGGACGTGGTACGCAATATCCGCGTCAGTCTGTCTGTGGTAGGAAGAAAAGGGCCGAAAGGAGATTGAACGTCATTCGTGCTGTGAACTTTCTCTTTATTTTAACAGAATACACTAATTTAGATTTATTAAACATCTATTAGAAGAAACGTCCAGTGCTGACTACTATGAAACAGAATAATTTGCAATCACAAATCGGTACCAGATCTATTAACAGATTAAACGCAATAATAAAACTGTAGCAGTACAATAAAAGAGCTAAAACTTCTTCCTCGAAATAAACTAAGATTTATATTCCAAAATAGAAGTATAGTCAGCAAATAAGCACCATATAAGAAAATTACTTTACCACCGGATAGCGGAGGCGCGCAAAGGACGGAAGAGAAATATCAAGAAAAAACAGATGTTAAATATTGCGTCCTGAATGGTACCAATAGTCAGGGACAACCTTCGTAAAATTAACGGATCTTAAATATCCTAGTATCTGGCCAGTTCAAAATCCGACAGAGCATACAAGGAATAAGATTAATAATCATTCAGTTGGCCCTGTCACACATGCATAAACGACCTTAAGGAAACAAATCTAGCAATTAACTGGCAAAACAGCAGGTTAACAGTTCAACAATGCACATGAGCTAGAAATAAAATATTAAAAGGAGAGCTGCAAATAAATACGTAGCCGTGCTATACAAATCTGTCTTAGCAAAGCGTAGTGGGTTTCGAAAGATTTAGTGGTGCAGCACCGGCCGTTCCCGGCTGGTCGTTCGGTCTAGGGCGAACTTGTGCCTGCTTTCGGGTGTGGCGCCTGCTCTACCAACCAGGCAGATTTCACACAAGTCCCTCCAAAAGAAACGCAAATGGTAGCCTAATTAACAGAGGAATACAGAATTTAGTACATGAATTGGTCTAGGCGTCTACTATAGACCGAACACCGCCGCACTAAAGTCCAAATTATAGCAAGAAGGGAAACAAGTAAATTTCAATAATATAAACGTAGGTGTCCGCGGCCATTGTCACAGTCAATGAAATTTTTCTGGGTTTTTGAACGCATTGTCAATATGTAAAACTACCGACGCTTCGGTCACTGTTGCAAGTGACCTTTTTCAGGATGTTTTTGTTTAACAAGAACAAAAACACCCTGCGTTCAGAAAACCAGAAAAATTTTGTTTATTTTACAATGAGTTAAAGGGGACAAATCAATGAAATTTGTAAGGCGGCCAAAATCTAAACACAGTTCCAAACACAGGTACCGTGCGGGAAATTCGGATGCCAACGACAGATTGTACCGAACTTGTACCACTCCCCCATGCGGAGCGTAGCACCAAACGTCTTGCAGGCGCTTTTGGTTGGCTAACGAACCGCTGACTAACAGCAGACAGAGCATAACTTTTTGAATAATATTATAGTCACGTGTAAGATAGTAGTAACAATCGCAAAATAAAGTACTCACTGAAAGAGACTTAATAATTGAGATAAAGAGGCCCCATCCTTACAAACGATGAAAAAAGTCGCAGTTGGTAGTATAAACAATAAGACAATGAATGGAATTTTGCACTCCAGTAATAGTACAAGCAGGGTGTCGCAGATGAAATGAACCCATTTAATACATAAATACGGATAGCTACAAATCCGACCCCTTATAGCAGCCAACTAACAAGCAGAGATCGAAGTTCGCAAATACACTACTGGCCATTGAAATTGCTACACCACGAAGATGACGTGCTACAGACGCGAAATTTAACCGACAGGAAGGAGATGCTGTGATATGCAAATGATTTGCTTTTCAGAGCATTCACACAAGGTTGGCACCGGTGGCGACACCTACAACGTGCTGACATGAGGAAAGTTTCCAACCGAATTCTCATACACAAACAGCAGTTGACCGGCGTTGCCTGGTGAAACGTTGTTGTGATGCCTCGTCTAAGAAGGAGAAATGCGTAACATCACGTTTCCGACTTTGGTAAAGGTCGGATTTTAGTGTATCGCGATTGCGGTTTATCGTATCGCGACATTGCTGCTCGCGTTGGTCGAGATCCAATGACTGTTAGCAGAATATGGAATCCGTGGGTTCAGGAGGGTAATACGGAACGCCGTGCTGGATCCCAACGGCCTCGTATCACTAGCAGTCGAGATGACAGGCATCTTATCCGCATGGCTGTAACGGATCGTGCAGCCACGTCTCGATCCCTGAGTCAACGGATGGGGGCGTTTGCAAGACAACAACCATCTGCACGAACAGTTCGACGACGTTTGCAGCAACATGGACTATCAGCTCGGAGACCATGACTGCGGTTACCCTTGGCGCTGCATCACAGACAGGAGCGCCTGCGATGGTGTACTCAACGACGAACCTGGGTGCACGAATGACAAAACGTCATTTTTTCGGATGAGTCCATGTTCTGTTTACAGCATCATGATGGTCGCATCCGTGTGTGGCGACATCGCGGTGAACGCACATTGGAAGCGTGTATTCGTCATCGCCATACTGGCGTATCACCCGGCGTGGTGGTATGGGATGCCATTGGTTACACGTCTCGGTCACCTCTTGTTCGCAGTGACGGCACTTTGAACAGTGGACGTTTCATTTCAGATGTGTTACGACCCGTGGCTCTACCCTCCATTTGATCCCTGCGAAACCATACATTTCAGCAGGATAATGCACGACTGCATGTTGCAGGTCCTGTACGGGCTTTTCTGGATACAGAAAATGTTCGACTGCTGGCGCGGCCAGCACATTCTCCAGATCTCTCACCAATTGAAAACGTCTAGTAAATGGTGGCCGAGCAACTGGCTCGTCACAATAAGCCAGTCACTACTCTTGATGACCCGGCTGGAGTGGCCGTGCGGTTCTAGGTGCTACAGTCTGGAACCGAGCTGCCGCTACGGTGGCAGGTTCTAATCCTGCCTCGGGCATGGGTGTTTGTGATGTCCATAGGTTAGTTAAGTTGAATTAATTGTAATTTCTAGGCGACTGATGACCTCAGAAGTTAAGTCGCATAGTGCTCAGAGCCACTACTCTTGATGAACTGTGGTATCATGTGGAAGCTGCATGGGCAGCTGTACCTGTACACGCCATCCAAGCTCTGTTTGACTCTATGCCCAGGCGTATTAAGGCCGTTATTACGGCCTGAGGTGGTTGTTCTGGGTACTGATTTCTCAGGGTCTATGCACCCAAATTACGTGAAAATGTAATGACATGTCATTTCTAGTATAATATATTTGTCCATTGAATACCTGTTTATCATCTGCATTTCTTCTTGATGTAGCAATTTTAATGGCCAGTAGTGTAACAGACTGGAACATTAAACAAGGAAACAGATTCAGTAACTTTATAGGAGTGCATATGAAACTTTCCTGTCTACAGACAGAAGGTGGTCAATAATCAGAGGTCTAATATGGAATAGGACGTGAACCTCGACCAAAAAACTAGAAAAATACTGAACTAAACAGTCCCAGCACTGGTACAGGAAATTGCAATTATAGCTACTGTTTCTCCCCATGCTTGGGTCACTCGATTCGGTAAAGCAAATCGTAATCTCATCATACATATTTGCACAACGATCCAGGAAGGACAACGTGGAGCCAACACACAAGTTAAACATAGCGACGGCCCGCCGCCCACTTCCTGGTCGGGTCACTGAAAATGATATATTTGAAGAGTTTTGGCCAGAGAAAGGGTTGTTAGTTGCGTCTACGATGGCAGCACTGTGGAGTCGTAGAATCTTTGACAGAGAATAGTAGAAAGCCTCTGTGTGCAACAGGCGGGGTTCCGTGAACTGTACAGTGTAATGAATGGACGCACTTTTGCTACTGTATGAGTCGCAGATTTATTACTAGGAGAAATGATGAATCAGGACAATGTTGGATAGTATACGGACATAAAAAAGACTTTGAAATGAAGAACAAGGTATTATTTGGTGAGGTAAACAGTTTATTTTTATTTTTGTAGACTTTTATTGTTGGTCCACTTCACCCTCGACACAGTCGAGTTTTTGATAATTATTCTGTTTACTCTCTAGGTCGGAAGAGGAGTTGGAGCAAATGACCAAAGCACTAAAGGATACTGCCAGCAAATTTGGGCTAAACATAAACGAAGCCAAAACAGAGTACCTCGTTATGACGCGTGGTCTTTGTCAGACTGCTGATCATCTACAGTCACTGCAGGTTGGGGACCATTCCTACAAGAGAGTGCAAGAATTCAAATACCTAGGGGCACTTTTCACTGAGAACTCGTCATGTGAAGCAGAGATCAATGCCAGAATACGAGCAGGAAACAGATCTTACCACAGCCTAGCACAACTGCTTCGGTCCAGATATCTCTCCAGACAGTTCGAGATTCGACTGTACAAAACCATGATCCAGCCTGTTGTTATATATGGCTGTGAGACATGGAGTATCGGGAAACGGGACTCCCATAAGCTCCTTGTTTTTGAGAGGAAAGTGCTTCGGAAGATCTTCGGTCCGGTTCTGAATGCAGATACAGGGGAATGGAGGATCAGATATAACCAAGAGGTTGAGGACCTGTACCAGCAGTCCAACATAGCAGGAACTGTCAAAGCCAAACGAATGCAGTGGGCCGGCCATGTGGCCCGGATGGAGGATCATAGATGGCCTCAGAAGCTCCTGGATTTCACACCTACAGGAAAGAGACCGCCAGGGAGACCCAAGAAGCGTTGGAGGAATGGACTCCATGAAGATTTAAACCAAGTGTCAATAGATGTGAACGGATGGCGGATAGCAGCAATGGACAGAATACAGTGGAGGAGGAAACTTGTAGATGCGTGCGGTCCACTGGGCCTGATGACTTAGTAGTAGCAGTAATAGTATTCTATTGATCAATCTATTGAGTTAATTTACTGAACCATGGAAGTAATTAGATTACATGAATTTTCATATTAGAGTCTTTTAATGAGAAGTTTCTTCTAACTGCGTTTTCAGAACTCAAAGGTTGAGTCATGTGTGTCACTGGCTTTCTGTGTCGCGACTATGAACCCAATTTTCCTGGACCAACTGTAGTTAGTTCTTAGCAATATCTTTTTAGCTGTTGCGGAGTCCTGCTGTGTTGCTGTTTTTGACAGTACTTCATTTTGCAGGTGAGACTCATAATACGTGATTATTTTGTTTCCTTTGCGCTATTTAGGTCCTGTCAGATTCTTTATTTTACCATGGCCGTATGTCAGTACAAACATTTTCGTGTGTTTCTGGTTATGTTCTTATACCGGTCTACATTAGAGTTTCCTTTTTTTATGCAGTTAAGTTTTTTTCGAAGAGTTCCCACATACCAAGTCTACTGAGCTAGGAATTATTGGATGACTTGTTTATTTTCTTACGAATGAGATCGGTTTACATATACACAGGATTCTTTCGAGTTTCATGTATGTGTTGTGGCTTTTGTACTGTTTCTCCTGGGTAGACTTGGGTTTTAAAAAAATGTAAACTACATATTACGACAAATTTTATAAATAATCGACATTACGCCAAGGAAGAAGAGATAGAACTACAATGGACATGTTACTCCATGGACTTTTGCGCTTCTATGCATGAAAAATCTTTCCATTGTCATTCACTTATCTTATCTGCTTGGATTCGGACCTAAGAGGGCGTTCTTGTGTAAAGCGCATCTTGCTGTACCAGCTGATAATGTAAGTTTTACTTAAAACCCGAAAAATATAATGGTTATTCTGTCAAAAGAATTTGTGTGTGTGGTCAATCTATTGTAAGTCTGATACCTTTATTGTCTTAAGTAGATATGGGCCTTAACAAGGAATTTTCACTGTTAGGCGCCACCTTAGAAAAATCTTTAACATTTTTCTTTTAGCTCGTCTACGAGACGTGCCGTCGGTTAGGACAATTTATTTCAGATCCTACGAGACCGAAGGCAGCTACTAATAATTTAACAATTTTACTTACAGATTTTCTTCATATAACGAGATAACATCCCAGGCAGGAAAGGTCTGGTCACAGGATTCCAGTTCCATTTTGGGATTTCATTTGTAGATGTTACTCTTGCTTTCTTATATTGAGGAATCGAGACGAAACCACGATGTATGGACGATTACGTAACTACCATGAGAACTGAGCTACTTTACTGAATGCTTATACACGTCGGGCTAAATTATAAAACTTATTACACTATTAATAATATTCCCACATTTGTTATTTCTCTTTTATGCCGAGCCATGGCATTCATGTGTGTTTCTTTTTTGTATAAGTCACGGCTCATATTTTATTTTATTACATTACACTAATAGTCACAAAACAAATAAAAAATTTATATTTTATTACATTACACTTTGAGCTCAGTAGCACATTTAGATTGTCAGTTAACATTCCCATGTTTGTATTTACGGTACCACATACACAAGTGAAGGCTACTTACATACAATGGTTCGCAATACAGAACCCTGCCTGAGTGTCTCTTCCTGGTATCGCTGTTACGCTCAGAGCTGACGACTGTCAACTACCGTACTTGTGATAGACATCAACTGCCGGCACGCTGCTCGCCTAGCCACGAGGTTCGAACTCGGGCCCTCACCCGGAGCGAACAGTTTCACCTTCCCGGTCTCACTGTCACTGCCCTTGTTCCTCCAGTCTCCGCGCGAACCACGATCTCCTAAGGCAAAGAGGCTCTACTAGACACCGTGGCGCGACATATCGATCCCACAACGATTCAAGACGGTCGCTAGTCGATGTGATGAAGTACCCTATACCACGACGAAGCGAAAACTATTGTTAATATAGGAAGGCTCAAACAGCACCACGCAATTTTCCAAGTTGCCGACGGGAGACCTATTTCAACAGGAGAGAGGCAAGATGGTTGACCCCAACGAGTTAATAAAAGCCCGGTAGTGATGTGCGTCTTTGATAGGATATCTGCTCCGAAGAAACTGACAGTTATAAAATATTGCCGGATACATCGCAACTTAGGGTTAATCCGTCTAACATCATCAGTTGTCAGACCGACAGGCTGAAAAAAAATGTAATGGAATATGGCGGAATAATGTTAAGACTTTGCAGCGTACAAACAAGATGGACGCCTTCATTTTCATATCGGGAAGACCTAATCTTCCAAGCTTGCGGAGGGTTACCATCACTTTCTATTCAACTTGAAAGACCATGCAGTTATTTGACTCTGCGGGCCATAATCGCGGGAAACGGAAGTATCTGTGTAATGTAATACAATTTATTGAAAATATATGTACGTGAGAACCGTGCTTTGTGAATGACGCTAAAGGAACGGCTTTCCTGTTCAAGAAGCGCTCCCTGAACACGAATCGAACCTCTCATCAGTTAAATGGTGCCATTTTGGTCGGATTGCGAGCAACTGACACCCGTAAAGCCCTGTAGCTATCGACCACCGTCGCCCAAGGAATTGCCTCAGTTAAACCCATACAGTGGCAACAACGTTCATTTGTGATCATTAATGTGAGCACGAGCAAGGCGACAAAAGGAATCCAAGGTATCCTTGAGCCAGCAAATTTCGTCGGCATCATTTGCTACTAAAACTGTGCCACGTAGCTACATGGCGGTACGCCGAAGCAAGGGCTCTAAAAACAAAACATACGGTAAATTGATAAGGGACTTCCCTGGGACAGACTCCGTCGACCTGAAATCATTACCGTTCACAACCGTTGATGCATGAATACCAATGAAAAGATAGGCTAGGATCTGGCATGCGTCGCCAGTAAAACACAAAACGGTTTACGCAGACACTAAGGAACTGTAACTGATACCGTCAAATGGCTTGTAGAAGTCGGAAAAAAGCAAGGCCCTCGATATATTAACTGCCGCAGCCAGTGAAACGACATCTCACCATCCGATAACAGAAGTCAGTATTGTGACAACTTTGGTTCATCAGTCCCATAGAACTGAAAACTGCTTAAACCTAACTAACCTAAGGACATCACACAGGATTCGAACCTGCGACCGTAGCGGTCGCGCGGTTCCAGACTGAAGCGTCTAGAGCCGCACAGCCACACCGGCCGGCGGTGTAAATCATCATGGACATTTTCACCAGGAAAGTGATCATCATATATTTCGGTAAAGTACTTAATAATTAAATTGAAAATGTCTCTGTTGAACTACGACACTTAGTCATCGGCGTTAGCGAGGGTTGCAGTGGAAACGATTTTCTTGTTTGCCAGTAAACTGATATGATGGTGTAGAGAAATCAGTTCATCTTTGAAAATCGAACGTATTTGAAATCACGTCCGGGGTCCCTCCACCTGAAATTGTTTTAATTGTAGTAATTTGACTTTAATTCGCCGTACCTACATAAACCGTAGAGAATCTTGCCTAGCACTATCGTAAATTTGACGTAATATTGAATAATAAAATTCTTGGGTCCGCCGCTCGTCTGCCGTTCTCACGACATCAAAACGCGTGAAAGCCTTACGAATTTGTGGTTTGGCATGCAGTGTCCACCGTTTCACGATAGAACAGCACCGTTCTATTGCGCGAGAGGAACTAAGGGAATGGTCTTGTAGATAGGCTATATTTATCATCCAGGGAAGACGATACAATTTTACCGGCTGCTGCATGTAATTAAATGTGACGGCTACGGCACAATGATCAGTAAAACAGGCGGCTATCACGTCAACGCCCAAAAGCTGCCCACACAAGGAATGAAAAAGGTAAAAGGATCAAGACAGCTGCTAGAGGTGGCAGTAAAATATCTGTATCGGGCAAATGTAGGATACCGACAAACCCACGCGTCACGTAGTTGCAAGGTGTCCACCATGTCATCGAGTTCGTTACTAAAACTAAAACAAGAAGACTGATCCACCAGCCGGAGAACACAATTAAAATCACTAGCCAATAGAATATTTGTGTACCAGATAACTGACTTTATGTTTGTCGAAACGCTAACGTTTCATGGAGCGGCCAGACCAAAAAGGGGCGTAAAGGAGAAGTGAAGTGAGATCAGAAAAGGTGCATCCTATACCTATACCATTAGGGAATACTTGCCCGCCCGGTTGGCCGTGCGGTCTAACGCACGGCTTTCCCGGCGGGAAGGAGCGCCTGGTCAGCGGCACGAATCCGCCCGGCGGACTTGTGTCGAGGTCCGGTGAGCCGGCCAGTCTGTGGATAGTTTTTAGGTGGTTTTCCATCTGCCACGGCGAACGCCAGCTGGTTCCCATTATTCCGCCTCAGTTACACTATGTCGGCGATTGCTGCGCAAAAAAGTTCTCCACGTACGCATATACCACCACCATTACTCTACCACGCAAACATAGGGGTTATACTCGTCTGGTGAGAGACATTCCCTGGGGGGGTCCACCGGGGGCCAAATCGCACAATAACCCTGGGTTCGGTGTGGGGCGGCGATGGGGTGAAGTGAACTGCGGTAGTCGTCGTGGGGTTGTGGACCACTGCGGCTGCGGCGGGGACGGAGCCTCTCCGTCGTTTCTAGGTCCCCGGGCAACATACAATACATACATACAATGGAATACTTCGAAATTTAGAAATGGATTTCCTTCTCTATAAGACAAGGCAGTACCTGTAGAAAATTCGGAAAGATTCATTATTAAAGATCAAGAACCATGGAATTGAAAACTAGTCAAATAATTGTTCCTGTAAAAAAAGGTAACATCCGCACCAGAGTCAAATTCCCGTGCCGACGTTCAGTACCAATCCTGTTAATATTCAAAGTGGGAAAAGTATATGCTTGCATAGACAACTGAACCGGAATAAAAACTAGAAAATTAGAAAACCCATCTGATATAGCTTACGTAGCAGTATACATGGCAAAATCAAGGGACGAAAGAGAGAGAGACTCCAACCGTTGTTTTCTTCTTCCGCGATGCGATTATCTCAAACTGGATACGTTCCTTACTGCGGGTCCCCGGAATTGCCACTGCCTTATGCGGTTGTGAGGGTGGGACATGCAGAAATTCGGTTTCAGACTGTTAGGGAGAGACCCCTGTACCCCACTCGTCGACGGACCGAGACTTGCGTGAGGAGATTTGTTGTACACGACAGGGTCCTCCTGCTTTTGAGAAACAATCAAGCTATGCTCATCAAGAGGTTGTGAAGTGGAGGCCGCGATAGAAGGCGCATAAGTAGTTTGGGAAGCTGAGACAACAGCAGAGGAATCCCATAGCGCCGGCGGAGACCTGTGGTGTTCTGAGAAAATCATCCTTAACAGGCGACGCCGATGAGGCGACTGGATAACGAGAGGATTGCCAGAGGAATTATCAGTAACTACCTAATCTGGTGCAGAAGCAGCCAGGACGAGGGTCCACGTATTCAGGCATGAAAAAAGGTCCTTCAATTGAGGGGTATCCGAAGGGCGAGAAAACTGCATCATCGTCCTGCGTTCTGCGACGCGTGATAAGAATAACCGGGGCCGGCATCGATGGAGTGATAGTGTTAAAATGTCCATACGCATGGGCAGCGGGGCAAAGTTACGAGCATTGTCCCTCAAAGATCCACTCTGATCCTCAGTAACGGGGGTTGGTTCAGCTGCAGAATCCTGTGGGAGTAGAGCCGCTGAAGTCAATTTTATACACTGTTCGTGAGCGGGTCTTATTACCGCCACACGAAGCGGACAATTGGTACAGAGGTGTCCACTCTGATAAGAAATAAAGCAGGTTCCTTCCTGATCGGCATATGTAATATGGACCTGATAACTACATAATGGCAAGTGAGAGGGAATATATTTTAGTAACTACACTCCTGGAAATTGAAATAAGAACACCGTGAATTCATTGTCCCAGGAAGGGGAAACTTTATTGACACATTCCTGGGGTCAGATACATCACATGATCACACTGACAGAACCACAGGCACATAGACACAGGCAACAGAGCATGCACAATGTCGGCACTAGTACAGTGTATATCCACCTTTCGCAGCAATGCAGGCTGCTATTCTCCCATGGAGACGATCGTAGAGATGCTGGATGTAGTCCTGTGGAACGGCTTGCCATGCCATTTCCACCTGGCGCCTCAGTTGGACCAGCGTTCGTGCTGGACGTGCAGACCGCGTGAGGCGACGCTTCATCCAGTCCCAAACATGCTCAATGGGGGACAGATCCGGAGATCTTGCTGGCCAGGGTAGTTGACTTACACCTTCTAGAGCACGTTGGGTGGCACGGGATACATGCGGACGTGCATTGTCCTGTTGGAACAGCAAGCTCCCTTGCCGGTCTAGGAGTGGTAGAACGATGGGTTCGATGACGGTTTGGATGTACCGTGCACTATTCAGTGTCCCCTCGACGATCACCAGTGGTGTACGGCCAGTGTAGGAGATCGCTCCCCACACCATGATGCCGGGTGTTGGCCCTGTGTGCCTCGGTCGTATGCAGTCCTGATTGTGGCGCTCACCTGCACGGAGCCAAACACGCATACGACCATCATTGGCACCAAGGCAGAAGCGACTCTCATCGCTGAAGACGACACGTCTCCATTCGTCCCTCGATTCACGCCTGTCGCGACACCACTGGAGGCGGGCTGCACGATGTTGGGGCGTGAGCGGAAGACGGCCTAACGGTGTGCGGGACCGTAGCCCAGCTTCATGGAGACGGTTGCGAATGGTCCTCGCCGATACCCCAGGAGCAACAGTGTCCCTAATTTTCTGGGAAGTGGCGGTGCGGTCCCCTACGGCACTGCGTAGGATCCTACGGTCTTGGCGTGCATCCGTGCGTCGCTGCGGTCCGGTCCCAGGTCGACGGGCACGTGCACCTTGCGCCGACCACTGGCGACAACATCGATGTACTGTGGAGACCTGACGCCCCACGTGTTGAGCAATTCGGCGGTACGTCCACCCGGCCTCCCGCATGCCCACTATACGCCCTCGCTCAAAGTCCGTCAGCTGCACATACGGTTCACGTCCACGCTGTCGCGGCATGCTACCAGTGTTAAAGACTGCGATGGAGCTCCGTATGCCACGGCAAACTGGCAGACACTGACGGGGGCGGTGCACAAATGCTGCGCAGCTAGCGCCATTCGACGGCCAACACCGCGGTTCCTGGTGTGTCCGCTGTGCTGTGCGTGTGATCATTGCTTGTACAGCCCTCTCGCAGTGTCCGGAGCAAGTATGGTGGGTCTGACACACCGGTGTCAATGTGTTCTTTTTTCCATTTCCAGGAGTGTATTTCTACAGACCCAAGACTACATAGACTTGTTAGCGGTGCTGGTATATCCACATAAGCGAACAGAATGGGCCTCAGAAAACTATATACGTCGGGCGATGATTAAAAACTCCAACATCGGTGTTGACCACTGCTGCATACGTCAGAAGATCCATGCTAGCGAAACCATCAGGATGCGTAAAGGGTACTTCAGTACAATGACACAGCGGCATACCGTCAACCTGAAGTGGGTCAAGAAATTTAACAAAAAGTGAAATCCCTGGGCTAGCAGGACAGAGCGGAGGAGGTTATATTTGTGGAAAGGGGCCAAAATAAGTTACTGTGAGTTGCACTGAACATACAAACTTTATTTGTTAAAACATACAATCATACAAGCAAGAATCAAAAACTATCAAGGTTTTAACGAAATATCTCCTTTAATTTAAATTAGATCGGTTGAAGGCCATGTCGAAAATCCAAGGCACAAAGCCCTAACAAGGAATTGAGGTACAGGAGTTCTTCTGGAGGTTTCATTTCTTTAGAAAGAAATTTTTTTATCTTCAATATAAATAGGCTGAAAGCCTTAGCTTAAATTTTTCCCATAGAACTCAGCTGATGGCCACGCCTTAATCAAGAACAGTGTTACGGCTTAAGGCCGAGACAAAGATGTTCAATGTTTAGTCTAAATAGGCTGAGACTCGGCTGAAGGTCGCACATCAACAAAACAATTTAACAGCTAAAGGCCTAGGAAGAAGAGCTTTCAATTTGAAAAGGCTAAAGGCTTTATCTTAAAATATTTCATGCAAAACTCGGATGAAGGCCTCACACTAAAGAATAACAATCTTATGACTTAAGGGCAAGACAAGGATTTTGAATTTTTAATTTAAGAGAATTAAGACTCGGCTGAAGGCCACACACCATGCAGAAAACAATTTTACGGCTAAAGGCCTAAATGGAAGAGCTTCGAAATTTCAACTAAAATAGGCTAAAGGCTTAACCCAAACAATCTCACGGCTTATAGCCGAGACAGAGAAATTTCCAATTTTTAATTTAAGCCGAAAAACTCGGCTGAAGGCCACATACGAACTAGAAAATATTTCTTGTATTTTAAGGCCTAGACAAAATTTTTGGTTAACCTTTAATTTGTAATGGATGAAAATTCGGCTGAAGGCCACGTACAAACAACAAAATATTTCCTACAGCTTAAGGCCTAGACAAAATTTTTCAGCTTTTGATTTGAAAAGGCTGTAAACTCGGCTGAAGACCACATACAAACCGGAAACAAATTTAGAGCTTAAGACAGGGACACAAGGAATTTTCAATTTTAATTTTGAAAGGCTGTAACTCGGCTGAAGGCCACATACCATACAAGAAACTATTTTTTTTACGCTTCAAGACCTAAAAAAAAGCCTTCCAGTTTTAATAAGCTAAAACTTGGTTCAAATCCACACAGAGAACTTAATACTAAAAAGGAAATCACTATGTAAAAGTCAAGAAGCGGCGCTCAGAATGTTCCAAGGGTCAGCCTGGGAAGGTAATACTAACGCACGTTTAGGTGAGACAGGCAGCCAGACAGACAACCTCTTAATCGGAAGGCAACCCAACCGAAAGCCAGCCGATGAACCAACCAACAAGATCAGTTCTGCTCCATCAGACCGGCAAAACGACAAGAAGATGTCAATAGCACAACGTTCTGGATACTGGTGCCCAATCCAGCCAAGGCACAATAAACGTCCAAAACTACGCGCCGTGCTGGACAGCATCAACACGACGAGGAAAACACACTGCTGAAATTACGTCAACGCCCAGGGCAGGTAACCGGAACGTCCACTGCCACAAGGCAGAAGGCTGGTACACTTCATTAATGAAGGAATGAATTAAATTAAGTTAAACACAGGAAAACGGCTGCAACTCTAGCGGACTTCAACTCACACACGTTGTTGCTCGCGGGAATCTCCCAGAAAGCAATAACCAGGATCAAACGAAGAGATGTGAAAGTTGAGGCTTGATAGTAGGTTAAGTGAGCACTCAACTTTAGTGTCCAGGATCGGTCGGTGACGCACTTCGTAACCCTCGCAAGAAGCACCTCACAACTCCAACCGCGCATACACGCCGCCAGCGGTTCTGTCCTGACCACACGCAACGGAGACTTTCACGCTGCTCTGCCCAACAGACCAACTGCCACACACAGCACACCTAGAAAATATATCTGCCCCACCAAAGCTAGTAGAGCAGTGATAGTACCGCCACACGCTGCTGCTGCCACTTACAGAGAGAAGACAGCCACATGGGCAGTAACCGAAGAAGAAGAAGGAATGACACCACTAGACTGCAACCAATGGAAAAAAGGGGGCATGATGCGAGCCAGCCACAACTTAAAAAGAACATATAATTCTGAATCAAAGCACGCAGTTTGCACTTGATCTGTAGTAACATTCATCTTGTCCACCAACCATGTCATGTATCTCTAAAGAGCCGGTCTGCAAGTGCCATGTGGATTTATTAAAACTGACGCTGATAGTACCTGTACTTGGAATGGACGTGAGAAGCATTGGCGCGAGACAACGTCCGCCGCGTCATTAAGGGCTGCACAAACGCCAGACGCTAGGAAACAAACAGCAATGCGACGCGCACCAGGATTCATGAGACGCTGAACAGATACAGTGAAGACACGCGGTGAGAGGGTAAGACAGCCTGTTGTCCCGACGCGCGTACTGGAAATTACACTCTGCTAAGGGGGGCGGCCTGCGAAGGCTGGACCACCAAGCCAGCGCCGCACGGGATTAGCCGAGCGGTCTCAGGCGCTGCAGTCATGGACTGTGCGGCTGATCCCGGCGGAGGTTAGAGTCCTCCCTCAGACATGGGTGTGTGTGTTTGTCCTTAGGATAATTTAGGTTAAGTAGTGTATAAGCTTAGGGACTGATGACCTTAGCAGTTAAGTCCCATAAGATTTCACACGCATTTGAACATTTGAACCAAGCCAGACACGGGGTTTGGACAAGCTGCGGCTTTCTGAAGGACGTGGATTATCCTGCTGAAATGTAGGGTTTCGCAGGGGTCCAATCAAGGGTAGAGCCAGTGGTCGTAACACATCTGAAACGCAACGTCCACTGTTCAAAGTGCGGTCAATGCGAACAAGAGGTGACCGAGACGCGTGACCAGTGGCACCCCATACCATCACGCCGGGTGATACGCCAGCATGGCGATGACTAATACACGCTTCCAATGTCCGCTCACCGCGATGTCACCAAACACGGATGCGACCATCATGATGCTGTAAGCAGAACCTAGATTCATCCGAAAAAATGACGTTTTGCCATTCGTGCACCCAGGTTCGTCGTTGAGTACACCATCGCAGGCGTTCCTGTCTTTCATGCAGCGTCAAGGGTAACCGCAGCCACGGTCTGCAAACGTCGTCGAATTGTTCGTGGAGATGGTTGTTGTCTTGTAAACGTCCCCATCTGTTGACTCAGGGATCGAGACGTGGCTGCACGAACCGTTACAGCCATGCGGGTAAGATGCCTGTCATCTCGACTGCTAGGGATACGATGTTGTTGGGATCCAGCACGGCGTTCCGTATTGCCCTCCTGAACCCACCGATTTCATATTCTGGTAACAGTCATTCGATCTCGACCAACGCGAGCAGCAATGTCGCGATACGATAAATCCCAATCACGATAGGGTACAGTCCGACCGATAAACCGTAATCGCGATAGACTACAATCAGACCTTTATCAAAGTCTGAAACGTGATGGAACGCATTCTCCTCGTTACACGAGACATCACAACAATGTTTCACCAGGCAACGCAGGTCAACTGCTGTTTTTGTATGAGACATCGGTTGGAAATTGCCCTCATTCAGCACGTTGTAGGTGTCGCCACCAGCCCCAACCTTGTGTGAATGCTCTGAAAAGCTAATCATTTACATAACACAGCATTTTATTTCTGTCGGTTAAATTTTCCGTCTGTAGCACGTATCTTCGTAGTGTAGCAATTTTAATGGCCAATAGTGTATGTAGGAGATAGGAAATTTATCCATTGTTTGAAACGATTCTTACCTTAACATCACAAACGTATGCTAGGTATAATATCTTATAAGCGTTCATTTCGTAGTGGTAGTGTACATATCGTGTGATTATTTTCGTCTCTGTGAGCATGAAAATTGAAATACTGGTAACACATTAATCGATATGACCATAGACCCTTAACATTGGTCTGAAATGACTGAATAAAATCCTCGCTGGGTTCCAGCGGCTTTGACTCACTAAACATTCACGAGCAATGCGTCTCGGCCGTTAATCGTCTGGTAAATTGTGTGGCTATTGTCTGTGTCCTGGCTGTGACGTTACCAGTGGTCAGCCTATCACTATATAATTTTTCCGCGTCCGCTTTAATCGTGCGATGGCTGGATTCGACGATTCCACGATGTACTCAGCTGGAAAACACCTTCTTTGTTAGCGGTGTAATAGATATTTTAATCTGTTTAGCTTAATTAATTACGCTATCACAGATACCGTTAGCCTTTCAACTGAATCCAATTGTATGTCCACATTCCACTGCTGCACCGATTTTTGTGGATAGCGTACTTACACACACTTTCCATGTTTAATGAGGCGTTTTTAATCGTATAACGTCTCCCCGGCGTACTACTGTCAGCATTCAAACGATATTTTGTAATTACCTGTATTTCTGAGTCCTATATTAACCTTCAGTGACCTCATTAGTTGGCCCATTTTAGTTGGAGGCTATTCAGGAACCGACTGATTTTCCTTGTCACTGAATCACAGAATGGTAAGTAGTGTAAGTTTTTTCTCCTCTTCTTGGCTGTATTCAGCTCATGGGTGCCTGTTGAAATTGCTTGCGATTATATGTTTGTTGCTAATGCCAGTCACTCTAACAATTTTTCCTAGGTACTTCACTCTTAATGGCACGTTTTCAGCAACAGAGACGGCTTTCGTTCAGTGTGCGAAGATCTAAGAAATGAGTCCTTTTGGTGGAGGTGGTGGTGGCTGACAACGATGTCAGCCACGATAACTTGGGTCGAAAGTGCAAAATACCAGTTCGTATAAGAGGTTTTATGTATACACTTCATAATATTTATGCTCTCTAAAACTATCTTCTCCAGTATTCCGTAAGATACTCCTATTAACTTCGAGTAGTCGAACGAATCTATTTGGGTTATATATTTGTGGAACCACTGAAGCGGGTTTGTATCTTTGGTGTGCTGCTCGTGCATTCAGCCATACTTGAAACACTCGCGATTGTCCGGACGCTAGGTCGAGCAGAATCGCTTGGGCGCACGAAATTCTGCATTCTGTTTCCTTATTTTCGGCGTTCTGCTGTCTGCTTGGTTAGCGTGACGCGGTTCGGAGTCCTGCAATGCTTTGAGACTTTGGGTGAGAGCTGTGTAATTACATGTTGTGGTAGTTAATAAGTGACGTGTAGGTCATTTCTGCCGAGTGATCGAAGTATTGGCACTGTTATTTTGCAATCATTCCGCTACAGAGGTTGTAGCGAATTATAACGTAAAGCAGTACCTCCGGCATGCCGACATATGGGCTCGCATATCGCTCGTCTGTTGTACACGCGAAGCTGATTTATAGGATCGAGTAATATCTATTCAATCCGTTGCATAAAATATTCAGTTGCATCATCCTCTGTTGCAATATAAATGGTTTGCAGACTTGCGGGAAGTACTATGTCGAGAACATGATATTTTGTAGCTTTTCTCGAGCTGTAGTTCGTGTTACGTGCACTAAGAACCCACGTGGTCTGTGTGTCTGTCTGCACATTTTTGAATACAGTAAGAGAACTATTTGTGATGTTCCTGCTAATTATTTCGCTCAATCCAAGTCGTATCTTTACTACTGCATATAAAATAGTGCCATGTTTTTGCTACAATTTTTGTCGCATCACTTCAAAAATGGCTCTCAGCATAATAATCCTTAAGTTCAAATGGTTCAAATGGTTCAAATGGCTCTGAGCACTATGGAACTTAACTTCTGAGGTCATCAGTCGCCTAGAACTTAGTACTACTTAAACCTAACTAACCTAAGGACATCACACACATCCATGCCCGAGGCAGGATTCGAACCTGCGACCGTAGCGGTCGCGCGATTCCAGACTGTAGCGCCTAGAACCGCTCGGCCACCCTGGCCGGCTGTCGCATCAATGATCAGACAGTGTGCGAATAGTCAAATAATTCAGTCATATGCAGCTGGTTGGTTTGGGGAATAATGAGTCCAAACTATAGGGTCATCAGTCCCTATACGCTGATGTCTCAGTCTATTAACAACAAATATCCCTTTCTTTTTCATGAGAAATTTACAAGTAGGTTACTGAACGGTGTTCTGGAATTCAGACTACTGTGGAAGACAATGCAATGTGCTTCTGGTAGTGAGCTGTTGCTTATTTTCAATAACATGTGTAAATTTCTTTCAAAATAAGTCATGATCTCTTTGGTTTAATGAAAGATTCCAGCAGTCGATATTTTGGAGCGTGGACAGAGAGATTACAAATACGAGGAAAGATCTCAAAGAGCCACCTTTGGCTGTAAGCTGAAAGTGAACACATTTAAAAATTTCTGCATTGGCTTCTATGAAATTACCTTATATTGGGTGTTCGAATACTTATCTATGCAAATTCATTGTTGTTGCGCATATATTAAGAATATGTGTGTTTTTATCTGTGACTTTTTCTTCAATCCTCTGGGATTATAACGCGTTTTCTTTTGCATACAGTGGTGAAAACATTCATATAATGCAGCAAAGCCTAATTTATCAGGACTTTACATAATAACTCGTGATAGTAGCTTCCTTTTTAACACACCATGTTTCCGGCGGATGTCAGGTAAGAGCAAGGAACCGTCCATTTCTGTCTGTATCTTGAAACTCAAGTGGTCATGGATGCTGCTGGAGTGTTCTAGAGCTCACCCAGTTAATGACGTACATATAGTCAGAGAACTAATATGTCATTTACATAGCGATAAATACAACTTGGCTTAGAGGGAACCGTGCCCAAGGCGATATCCTCATACAACTCATGAGCAGGTTAGCTACGGTTGGAGCTAGCAATATTTTCATGGCAACGCAGTACTACAGTCCCAAGTAGATAACTACGTCCACCATCGTGCTAACAAAGAACTGTAAGAGCAATTCTGACGAGTCTTCGATGGTGCACATGTCAGTAATGTGGCCACACCAAAGCTGATCAAAGTACCACTTTCTCTGGTATGCAGTCGTTTAATTCGGCTGACGGAACCGTCTGTATTCTTTATGTGATGTGCTATGCGTCCTACATGCCAAGCACGGTGTGCATGCATAAAAACATGCTGAATACAATACATTAATTTTTGATTATTTAAGCTTTGATATAAGAAGCCAGGGGTGTTAATCTGTTTAAATGTTATAATCCAAATCTCGTGTGGGAAAATTACAGAATTCCAAGGCATCTATTCTGTCTTGATGATTTTATTACGAGTGCATAGAAAAATGGCTTCAAGCTAGGAATACTTAATGTTGACTGTCTACTATATCACAAAGCTATATGCATAAAACTTACAATCACAAATCCAGAAAAAGTTTATGAGCATCGGTATATTAGACTAGTAACTGAATAAAATCTCTGTTTTCAAGCAGCGTTATTTCAAATAAAAATTTCGAGCTTTCGATGGTTATCAGTTTTGAGGATAAATTGAAAATATTGAATTGGAACAGTGTTACATACAATTTCAGGAACTTTGATAATATCTTCGCCAAATTTATCAGCACTCAATCTGAAAATATGAATGTCTTCTGCTAGTTGTTATGAAACATAATAAAACCAAAGCAAGCAGGCGTGGGATCACAAACACTCATAAACTCTTCTCACCTCTTCTGCACAAACGAAAACCGTTAGTTATGATCTGTCAGGATAGGCCTAAGAGTCGTAGTCAAGATCTAACCGCTTGCGTTAGTCTCGAAAGAGATTACAATCAAAAATGAGATTAGCCAAATGTTGAAGATATGGTGACTACATTGACAGCTTTCACAATAAATGTAAGGCTGCTTCAAGTAACATTAACGCAAAATTTATTAGAAGTAGAAAGTTTCTAAACGCTAGAGGTGATATCAGTATTACCACAGATGTAACAAATGTCTTTTCTGGTAATACTAGAGAAGCCAGGTCCCTACCTCCTGGAAATGAGAAACTCAAACCTAACTCTTACTCCGCTTGTACTAAGATAATTTCTTATAGTATTTGCAGTTACTGACAACTTATACCTGGTGAATGGCGAGTGGCAAGTCTAGTGTTCCACACCAAGAGTGTAAGGGAAATGGAGAGACAAAATTCTTCAAAGTCTATACAGCATGCGCTTGCTCAAACATACGGAAATATCAATTCTAGCAAGCCTCGAGACATAAACATTTCGTCACAATTATTCGGTCACCAAAAGTGAGAGCGAGATCAGCAGAAATGTGTAACACAAGTGCAGACTAAATTCCTTCCATTACTGTCGAAACATTATGTAAGAAGCACTAGGTAATATGCAACAACATCTGTCAGAGGTTTGACCGAGCAGTTCTGATCTGAAACGAATTGATTGTGTCAATACTGCAGAACTGAAGACCGCTGACAATTCGTAATGAGCGTGACTGAGTCAGTCATTGCAAATGATGTGAAGCACAGTCGATCCTCGGCCTCATAAACACTCCACCACACTAGCCTAGAGGCATACTATGAGTAGGATCGTTGGTGTTCATGTTGTTCGCACTCGATTCTCTAATAACTGTATTGCAATATTCTGTGTAAAACTGTTCCACTATTTGTCATACTCTTGCTGCCTTCTGCGATGACCAGCAGTCTGTAGCCACGGATGACCAATATCCAGTACTGAAGAAGCCAGTGATTCATATTCCGCATGTCTATCACTTAGTTTCTAGAGCTGTACTGTCGCTACAGCTCAATAGCACAATGTTATACAGAAATGAGTAGGTCCATTACCACCTTCAACGAACAGTGCATTATTTAAACAGTTTACGCTGGCATCCTACATTTGAATCAGTCTGTTCTTATTTTAAGGGCATAAGTCAAGAAAATGAACCCAGCACGAAATTAAAAGAAAACTGTTTTAGAAGAAAAATACGATGAAATAAGAAAGTCTCCTCATGTGAGCTAGTGGTACAGGTGCCATTCACGGGCATACATACTAATTCGTACATAAATACAAATATGTAAAATGTTATGGATATTTAAAATGTGAAAGAATCCGTCTTTTTAAAAGCATTTGGTATCAAAGGAAGAAGACACAGAACAAAACGTTGGTATTCGGCCACATTAGTGAATGATATGCCGTAAAAGTGACTCAGAGGTACAGAAAATGAATATATTTTTAAACTTGCAAAATAAATATGTAGAAATCTTTGAAAAGGTACGTAACCTTGAGTATTTCCACTTGTGATGAACTGTTCCTGAGTCATCGTCATGTGCTTTGCTTCTGTTAGTAGTCTACCCCACAAGTTCCTCGTAGAATTGAAAATGCTCGCTTGGAATGTAGCGCTCCTTCGTTTCTAAATCTTGAATTTTTTTCAGTTTTATTGGCACTCGTCCTGCTGGGTGAGTGGGTTTCGTTGGTGGAGGAACAAGTTCTCGCTGATGTAGCATGAAGAGATGTTCGAAATTCTGAGAAAAATAGAGATAAGCTAGAAGGAAACAAGGGTAATATACAGTATGTACAAGAGTCAAGAGGGAATAGTAGGAATAGACGACTAAGAACGAAGTAGTCGGATTAAAAGGGTGTAAGACAAGGATATCGTCTTTAGCCCCTGCTGTTCAATCTACACATCGAAGAAGCAGTGGTGGAAATAAAAGAAAGGTTCAGGACGGGAATTAAAATTCAAGGTGAAAGGATATCAGTGATACAGTTCGCTGATGACATCGCTACCCTGAGTGAAAGTGAAGAAGAATTGCATCATCTGCTGAATGAAATGGACAGTCTAATGAGTACAGAATACAGACTGAGAGTAAATTGAAGAAAGGTGAAAGTAAAGAGAAGTAGCAGAAATGAGAACAGCGAGAAACCTAATACCATGATTGATGGTCACGAAGTGGATGAAGTTAAATAATTCTACTACTTAGGCAGCAAGATAACCAATGACGGGCGGAGCAAGGAGGACATCAAAAGCAATCTAGCACTGGTAAAAAAGGGCTTCCTGGCCATGGAAAGTCTACTAGTATCAAACATAGGCCTTAATTCGAGGAAGAAATTTCTGAGAATGAACGTTTGGAGCCCAGCATTGTACGGTAGTGAAACATTGACTGTGTGAAAACCGGAACAGAAGAGAATCGAAACATTTGAGATGTGGTGCTGCAGACGAATGTTGAAAATTAGGTGGACTGTTAGGGTAAGGAATGAGAAGGTTCTGCACATAATGAGAGAGGAAATGAATATGTGGAACACACTGACAAGAAGAAGGGACAGCATGATAGTACATTTGTCAAGACATCAGTGACATAACTTGTATGGCAGCAGAGGGAGCTGTAGAGGGCAAAAACTGCAGAGAAAGTTAGAGATTGGAATACATACAGAAAGTATTTGAGAACGTAGGTTGCAAGTGCTATTCTGAGATGAAGGCTTGGCACTGGAGAGGAATTCGTGGCGGCCCGCTTCAAACCAGTCAGAATACTGTTGACTCAAAAAAAATATATATATATATATATATATATATATATAAAGAAATAAGAGAATCCAAAAATAATGTGTAATTAAGTACCCATTGATGTAGTCCAACCTTTGATGAACTCCACTCTGGCACTCGAATACATAATGTGAAAGACACTGTTGATTGCAAAATTAATCTGTTCTATCTTGGCTTGTTGCTTATTTCTCCAGCGAATGTCACCTTCTTATAATATTGTGTTCACGACTCTTTAAAATCCAGCATGTCAGATGTATTGACTTCTATAACTATAACTTTTTCAGGTTTGGTACCACTTTGCAGAATGTGCGGTGTTATTTGATGAACCGTGAAGATCTTGTCATTCTGTAGAAGCTTCTTTGAAATGATACTTAAGTCTTCATTTCACGTTAAAAGGCTGCGTCATCTCACTGGGAAATACTGTTGAATAAGTTTGAAATGTTCAGAATCTGTCAGTGACAGGAGGAACATAGAGAGCGTTTGGTTTTTGTTCTGTTCCGTAGAATTATCAGAGGAGAGTCGAAGTTCTACATCTGTATCTATATGGATACTCCGCCAAACACATTTAAGTGCCTGGCAGAGGGTTCATCGAACCACATTCACAATTCTCTATTACTCCAATCTCGTGTACCCCGCGGAAAGAACGAACACGTATATCTTTCCGTACGAACTCTGATTTCCCTTATTTTATCGAAGTTTCGTTTCTCCCTATGTCGGTCGGTATCACCAAATTTTTTTTCGCATTCGGAGGAGAAAGATGGTGATTGGAATTTCGTGAGAAGCTCCGTCGTAATGAAAAACACCTTTCTTTTAATACTATTCAGCCGAAATCCTGATCATTTCAGTGACACTCTCCCATATCTCGCCATAATACAAAACGTGCTGCCGTTCTTTGAACTTTTTCGATGTACTCCGTCATTCATACCTGGTAAGGATTCCACACCGAGCAGCAGTATTCTAAAAGAGAACGGACAAGCCTAGTGTAGGTAGCCTCCTTAGTTGGTCTGTTACTTTTCTAAGTGTCCTGCCAATAAAAAGTAGTCTTTGGTTAGCCTTCCCCACAACATTTTCTATGTGTTCCTTCCAGTTTAAGTTGTTCGTAACTGTAATTCCTAGATATTTAGTTGAATTTACGGACTTTAGATTTGACTGATTTATCGCATAACCGAAGTTTGACGGATTCCTTTTAGCACTCATATGGATGACCTCACAGTTTTCGTTATTTATGGTCAACTGTCACTCTTAGCACCATTCACATGTCTTTTCTAAATCGTTTTGCAGTTTGTTTTGATCTTCTGATCAAGTTATTAGTCGATAAACGACAGCGTGGTAGATAAAGAGCAACAAAGGTTCTATAACATTAACTTGGGGAACGCCAGATATCACTTCTGTTTTGCTCTATGACTTTCCGTCAGTTACTACGAACTGTGACCTCTCTGACAGGAAATCACAAATCCAATCACATAACTGAGACGATATTACATAAGCACGCAATTTCACAAGCCGCTTGTGTAGTATAGTATAAAAAGCCTTCCGGAAATCCAGAAATACGGAATCGATCTGAAACCCATTGTCAGTAGCACTCAACACCCCGTGCGTTTAAAGAGCTAGTTGTGTTTCACAAGAACGATGTTTTCTAAGCCCATGTTGACTATGTGTCAATATACCGTTTTATTCGAGGTAATTCATAATGTTCGAACACAATATATGTTCCAAAATCGTGATGCATATCGACGTCAATGATACGGGCTTGTAATTAAGTGGATTACTCCTGTTACCCTTGTTGAATATTGGTGTGACCTGTGCAATTTTCCAGTCTTTGGGTACGGATCTTTCGTCGAGTGAACGGTTGTATATGATTGTTAAGTATGGAGTTAATGCATCAGCACACTCTGAAAGGAGCCGAACTGGTATACAGCCTGGACCAGAAAACTTGCTTTTATTTAGTGATTTAAGTTGCTTCATTACTCCGGGGATACTTACTTCTACGTTACTCATGTTGGCAGCTGTTCTTGATTCGAATTCTGGAATATTTACTTCGTCTTCTTTTGTGAAGACGTTTCGGAGGGCTGTGTTTAGTAACTCTGCTTTGACAGCACTATCTTCGATAATATCTCCATTGCTATCGCGCAGAGAAAACATTAACTGGTTCTTGCCATTTTTCACATATGACCAGAATCTCTTTGGATTTCCTGCCAGATTTCGAGACCGTTTCGTTGTGGAGACTTTTATAAGCCTCTGGCATTGAAGTCCACGCTAAATTTCGAGCTTCTGTAAAAGATCGTCAATCTTGGGGATTTTGCGTGTGTTTAAATTCGACATGTTTGTTTCTTTGTTTCTGCAACAGTGTTCTGACCAGTTTTATTTACGAAGGAGGAACGGCTCCGTCGTTTGTTAATTTATTTGGTATAAATCTCCCAGTTGCTGCCGATACTAGTTTCTTGAATTCAAGTCACGTCTGGTCTACACCTGTATTATGAATTTGGAAGGAGTGGAGATTGTCTCTCAGGAAGGCGTCAAGTCACTTTCTATCTGCTTTTTTGAATAGCCTCTGGGGACACAGAGTATGGTGCGACTGCAAGGACTACACACTACATTTGTTGCGCCTTTGCCCACCATACTCATTACTCGCGGCAGTCAATCTAGCGATTCCCGTAAGTGTTCGGGCAATGTGAGTGCATCTGCACCGAAGAAGATCATTGGCCGGTAAGCCTTATCTAATGGTATCTGTTCTTTCGGACATGTCCGAAAGAACCGATACCATCTTCATACAATCGTATGAGTCGGGTACGTGTTTGACATCAAACTCAAGTTTTTTTTTCAAACTTTCAGCAGCTGTATCATCTGAAATGGGAGGTCGGTGAAAGGATCCGGTTGCCAACAATGACCTCTGCCTATATTAACTCACAGGAACTATCCACTTTAATTTCGCGACAAGATAAACTATGTCTAACAGCAACAAACACGCCACCGCCATCCGTGTTTAGCCTATCCTTTCGGTACACCGTTACGTTCTTCGTAAAAATTTCGACTTTGCTTATCTCCGGCTTTATTCAGCTTCCAGTGCCTATAACGATTTGAGCATCAGTGCTTTCTATTAGCGCTTGGAGCTCTGTACTTCCCCAGCTCAGCTACGAGAATTTACAACTGTTATACCGATGGTTCCTTTATCTACGTTCTTCCTGTGCTACCCTGCACCCTTTGTGACTGTAGCCCTTCTTGTGTTTTCCCGAGACCATCTAACCTAAAACACCGCCCAGTCCACGCCACACAGCCCCTGCTACCCGTGTAGCCGCCTCCTGCGTATAGTGGACACCTGACCTATTCAGCGGAACCCGAAACCCAACCACCCATTCGGCGTAAGTGGAGGAATCTGCAGTCTACATAGTCGCAGAACCGTCTGAGCCTCCGATTTAGACCGTAAACTCTGCTCTGTACCAGAGGTCCGCAATCGGTCCTGTCGACTATGCTGCAAATGGTCGTGAGCGAGTTGGCGGCCTTTACCACTTCTGTTAGCCCTCCGAAACCAGAGAGAATCTCTTCTGATCCAGAGTGACACCCATCATTGGTACCGACGTGAGCAACCACCCGTAGTTGGCTTCATCCTGTGCTCTTCAAGGCATCCGGAAGGACCCGTTCCACATCTGGAAGACTGGATCCGATATTCACATGGAGTGCACGTTGGTTTTCTTTCCCTTCTTGGCAGCCGTTTTCCTGAAGGGCCCCATAACGCGCCTAACGTTGAAGCTCCCACCCTCTGTGATTGTGTGGATCTTGCAGGCTGAGAGGTTTCCTCTGAAACAGGACAGCATCTGGCTCAGCGACAGTGTCAGCCACAGACAGCACCTGGAACCTGGTTGTCAGACAAACCGGGGAGGCCTTACGTGCGACCGCCTGGGAAGTCTTTCGGCGCCTGCTACGTCCCTGGGCGACCTCTGTCGTATTTTCTGGAGAGATTTCTGATAATCAAATAAAAAGGAACAGACTTCATTGGCACACTTTCCACCAGTTCCTTCGGGATAATCACACAAAGTGCTAGACTCTTTTCTGAATTTCTGTACTCATCAGACCATTGCCACCTGTTTAGTTTTAATAGGACGCACGTCACTGATTTGCACCTCGTTTCCCAAGGCGACTTCCGTCGACTCCCCCTCCCGGATAATGCCCTCCCTCCCTCCATTTATCCCTCCTCACCTCCCCCTCCCTTTCTCTGTCCTTCCCAGGCTCCCTCTGCCCCCCATTTCATCCTGTTTGCTATCCACCTACCCTTTCTCTGCCTCCCTTCTCTCCCCTGAGTCTTTTTTGCTCTCCCCTCCATTGCCTTTCCAACTCCTTCTCACGTCCGCCCACCCCCTTTTTCTATGTCCCCTCCCTCCATTGGCTCCCTTTTTGTTTCTTTTCCTCTCATCCCCCCCCTTTCCCCTCATAGGTCCAGGTCCTCCCCCCCTCCCCCTCCCATCTGCCGCCATGTCATCTGTATAGTGCTGTTACAAGTGAGTGTTCAGTGTTGTGCATCCCCTGTCAGTGTTGCGAACAGCCACCATACTGTCGCTAGTTGTGTTTTATCTCGTGCGAACAGAAACCTTACTGTCGCCGTGTTTTTTTTTTTTTTTAATTGTGCATATCTCCTTCCTGTGTGTCTTCATCCGCATCGTCAACGCCGTGTTTGTATTTTAAGTGCTACAACTTTCCGCCATTTTACTGTTATTAACAAAGTCACCATTTTATTGCCTTTTTATATTGCTTGTTCTCTCACTGTTGTTTTGTTTAACTTTCTCTCGGCTGTAGATCAGCTTAGTAAACTGCTGTCAACCCGTCCGAAAATCAATAAAGAAAACAACCTGACTTACTCCAATTTAAAACGAAATGTGATTTTCAATTTCAAGTCACAAGGCAACCTGACGTGTTAGAGAGACACTGTTTAAAACAAATGATGGATCTACCCTCATTATATATGAACTACTACATAACATGACGTAGGAAAAATAGTGACTTACGCCGTTTAAAAAAAGACCGATTCATTTAAACATTTGTCAGCCTCCACTCACTGTGACGTCAACTAAGAGGAGTAGTCTGCCACAACGACATTAATATCGACTTGCAGGAACTTTCCTAAAACCACACGACAAGCACAATACATCACTGTTACCGCTATGATGAGTGTATAGAACGGGTTCACACTGTTTAACGAATCCATTATTTCGTGTTACTCATTTATACTATGATTCACTGTGGGTTAGAAAGGATATGAAGTTATTGTTGTGCTCACCAGCGCCCATACCAACCACTGTCCAGAGCGAGCCGTGTACACTTCTGCAATTGGAGAGAGAGTAGTCGGACATGCCACAGTTGGTGAGTGCACTCTCTCTCCACAGACCACCAGAGGCTTGCATCAGACCTTAGAGCAAACACTGAAGGTACTGAGGCGCTTGATCATTGCATTGTAAAATGTGCCATCTCCAACTCAGTCAGAATCACAAAATATTACGATTTCATATTCCACTCATCAGGAAAAGACTGTTGGAATAATCAAGACTGCAATAAAAGCTGTTTACGTCACACAATGATCATTATATCCTTTGACAACGGACTAAATAACGGTTGGATCTATTGTATTCGGTATCCAGAATAGAGAAGAAGGACGATTACAAAACAGTCTAGGACCGTCAATGATCGTTGCACGTACATTTTACATGGGAGCTGGTTTCTATTGTATCATTGTCCTACCTGTTTAGCGTCAATGTTAAAACGTTACAATACACGAGTATGTTCCATATGAGATCCAACCTGAATCTAAGTTCCTGTTCGTTATAAGGAGGATTACACAGGGCAGCCACTGCACGCAACCCTGGCTGGAGATAAAGTAACAAGAGGCATGTTCCAATTGCCGTTAGCTGTTGCCTACTGCGGTTTTCCAATAAGACTCTTTCATGAGAGGTCACAACTTTCGCCCACATAAGGCTGCCGCAGTAGAAGGGCATTAGTTACATGCTTCCTATTAAAACTGACCGCCACCATTATATGAAACTCACTATTCGACGGAAGGTACCGCACTAATGATGTGTGCCCTACGTTGTGATCAGAAGCACACAGACTCCTGTTTATAGTTTTGATAACATATAGCTTGTGTTTTTTTTCTAATTTTCAGTTTAAATCTTTATCCTAATCATCTAATTCTTTTATACAACCAGTACTCGAAATAAAACGAATAATGTATGATGAAATAAAATAAATTATTCAGATAGTGAAGGGTGACGATAATTTAATAGTCATGGGTGACTGGAATTCGGTAGTAGGAAAAGGGAGAGAAGGAAACTTCGTAGGTGAATATGGATTGGGGCTAAGAAATGAAAGAGGAAGCCACCTGGTAGAATTATGCACAGAGCATAACTTAATCATAGATAACACTTGCTTTAAGAATCATGAAAGAAGGTTGTATACATGGAAGAACCCTGGAGATACTAAAAGGTATCAGATAGATTATATAATGGTAAGACAGAGATTTAGGAACCAGGTTTTAAACTGTAACACATTTCCAGGGGCAGATGTGGACTCTCACCACAATCTATTGGTTATGAACTGTAGATTAAAACTGAAGAAACTGCAAAAAGGTGGGAACTTAAGGAGATGGGACCTGGATAAACTGAAAGAACCAGAGGTTGTAGAGAGTTTCAGGGAGAGCATAAGGGAACAATTGACAGGAATGGGGGAAAGAAATACAGTAGAAGAAGAATGGGTAGCTTTGAGGGATGAAGTAGTGAAGGCAGCAGAGGATCAAGTAGGTAGAAAGACGAGGGCTAGTAGAAATCCTTGGGTAACAGAAGAAATATTGAATTTAATTGATGAAAGGAGAAAATATAAAAATGCAGTAAATGAAGCAGGCAAAAGGGAATACAAACGTCTCAAAAATGAGATCGACAAGATGTGCAAAATGGCTAATCAGGGATGGCTAGAGGACAAATGTAAGGATGTAGAGGCTTATCTCACTAGGGGTAAGATAGATACTGCCTACAGGAAAATTAAAGAGACCTTTGGAGATAAGAGAACCACTTGTACGAACATCAAGAGCTCAGATGGAAACCCAGTTCTAAGCAAAGAAGGGAAAGCAGAAGGGTGGAAGGAGTATATAGAGGGTCTGTACAAGGGCGATGTACTTGAGGACAATATTATGGAAATGGAAGAGGATGTAGATGAAGATGAAATGGGAGATACGATACTGCGTGAAGAGTTTGACAGAGCACTGAAAGACCTGAGTCGAAACAAGGCCCCCAGAGTAGACAACATTCCATTGGAACTACCGACTTCCTTGGGAGAGCGAGTCCTACCATCTGGTGAGCAAGATGTATGAAACAGGCGAAATACCCTCAGACTTCAAGAAGAATATAATAATTCCAATCCCAAAGAAAGCAGGTGTTAACAGATGTGAAAATTACCGAACAATCAGTTTAATAAGCCACAGTTGCAAAATAGTGACTTACGCCGTTTAAAAAAAGACCCATTCATTTAAACATTTGTCAGCCTCCACTCACTGTGACGTCAACTAAGAGGAGTAGTCTGCCACAACGACATTAATGTCGACTTGCAGGAACTTTCCTAAAACCACACCACAAGCACAATACATCACTGTTACCGCTATGATGAGTGTATAGAACGGGTTCACACTGTTTAACGAATCCATTATTTCGTGTTACTCATTTATACTATGATTCACTGTGGGTTAGAAAGGATATGAAGTTATTTCTGTGCAGACAAATGGAAAAACTAGTAGAAGCCGACCTCGGGGAAGGTCAGTTTGGATTCCGTAGAAATACTGGAACACGTGAGGCAATACTGACCTTACGACTTATCTTAGAAGAAAGATTAAGGAACGGCAAACCTACGTTTCTAGCATTTGTAGACTTAGAGAAAGCTTTTGACAATGTTGACTGGAATACTCTCTTTCAAATTCTGAAGGTGGCAGGGGTAAAATACAGGGAGCGAAAGGCTATTTACAATTTGTACAGAAACCAGATGGCAGTTATAAGAGTCGACGGACATGAAAGGGAAGCAGTTGTTGGGAAGGGGGTAAGACAGGGTTATAGCCTCTCCTCGATGTTATTCAATCTGTATATTGAGCAAGCAGTAACGGAAACAAAAGAAAAATTCGGAGTAGGTATTAAAATCCATGGAGAAGAAATAAAAACTTTGAGGTTCGCCGATGACATTGTAATTCTGTCAGAGACAGCAAAGGACTTGGAAGAGCAGTTGAATGGAATGGATAGCGTCTTGAAAGGAAGATATAAGATGAACATCAACAAAAGCAAAACGAGGATAATGGAATGTAGTCGAATTAAGTCGGGTGATGCTGAGGGAATTAGATTAGGAAATGAGACACTTAAAGTAGTAAAGGAGTTTTGCTATTTGGGGAGCAAAATAACTGATGATGGTCGAAGTAGAGAGGATATAAAATGTAGACTGGCAATGGCAAGAAGAGAAATTTGTTAACATCGAGTATAGATTTAAGTGTCAGGAAGTCATTTCTGAAAGTATTTGTATGGAGTGTAGCCATGTATGGAAGTGAAACATGGACGATAAATAGTTTGGACAAGAAGAGAATAGAAGCTTTCGAAATGTGGTGCTACAGAAGAATGCTGAAGATTAGATGGGTAGATCACATAACTAATGAGGAAGTATTGAATAGGATTGGGGAGAAGGGAAGTTTGTGCCACAACTTGACCAGAAGAAGGGATCGGTTGGTAGAACATGTTATGAGGCATCAAGGGATCACCAATTTAGTACTGGAGGGCAGCGTGGAGGGTAAAATCGTAGAGGGAGACCAAGAGATGAATACACTAAGCAGATTCAGAAGGATGTATGTTGCAGTAGGTACTGGGAGATGAAGAAGCTGGCACAGGATAGAGTAGCATGGAGAGCTGCATCAAACCAGTCTCAGGAGTGAAGACCACCACAACAACAACAATGTCACGGCACTGATGCAGTGTCTTGGATTATTCTAATGGGTTCAGGAGACACAGTACTGAATGCTGTTAAGCATGAGGAAGATTGCTATTCGCATGAGATTCGAGGGTTTACATGGTGCAGTTATGTGAGCATAAATGTAAACCTATATTTGTAGATGAGTGTTGTTTATAGTATTTGATGCATTCGGTTTCTAATATAAGGTCTTGCATAGACCTTAACTGCCACCCTGGTTTACTGAAGCCACAATGAATTTTATTCAGATTACCTGTAACGCACATACAGCCATGTGAATGTCTGTAGTCATAAGTGCGTCCACCACTGCTCAGTATTCTGTACATTTCTAAGCGTTTCGAGCTGCTACACGCTATAACACGTCTCTCCAAGCGACTGGATGTGACTGATTAACGTGCAGTCAATATCAGAGCGTGGCGTCACAGTAAGATAGAACTATGATTTTATAATGAAACTCCTTGTGATACTGCATCACCTCTGTTGTAACAACTACCACTGGAGGTCGTTTAATAGCCCCATAACACTTAATGCATACCACTATATAAGTTTGATATCTCTATTAACGTGACCTGCTGATTTATTTGGTATGTAAGTGCGGTTTAGGGGCTTCTGTAGAATTCAGGCAAACCCATTTCAACCACAATATCTCTACATTGAAATTTTTTCAGGTTACCTGTCACTTGATGGCAAGGTTGCGCGTGAAGAAAACCAATGTTGTAGTCGATTCTTCCAGGTTTCCAGAGCTATGTGGCACCACATGTTTCACACGAAGTCTAATGAGACAGCATGTGATACAGAAGTTACGCTACATAGAGTGAGATATGTGTAGGTGAGAATAAAACTAAAAATTTAGAGGAGGATTAGCTGAGAATAATACGAAAATTTCACGTATTTAGGAGTACTTTATCTCAAATAGACCTTATCTACGTATTTTCTTTATGGTATGCAGGAGGAATCCAGATGAACAATTTTCTGAAGTATCAATCATTTAAGCCTTACTGCTACGACTTTGTCTGCAGAGTGGTAACAAACACATTATTGATAGGCTACTCGACAGTGTGGAATCAGCTTTTGGTTAGAGTATGCCATATCTTCTCCTACATGGGCAGTGTACATACAGCTGCTCCTACGAATTTTATGGCAAATACTATTTCCAGCGATAGTGTATAAGTGATACGTGCCATATCCATTGTCAAATCCAAGTCTCCCTACAATCGGTACAGTCTACCAGTATTACTATTCATCTTCTTGTTATAATCAGCTGTATAAAATTTTGTCTGTATTACGATAAAAATATATGACGTTTCTTAGGAAAATCTAAGTAAAAAGAACATTACCACTTTATCACTTAAGAAGCATTGACACCATCCACTTCCTTGCTTATAAAACCAATTCAATTCTCTGTTTCTCTCACGACAGGATCTCCATCCAGGAAATTCAGAAATAGTACCAATACATCCAAACAGTCCACCTCGACTTCAGGTTTCAGCTTGACAGCGCTTCCATCACCACTGGTATGCTGTGACTGATAGACAGCAATTGCTAGAGGAGTGTATGAACCTGTCGCCCTGCACACAAGTAGGTAGCCATCAAAGCGATGTTACTATTTGCCAATACCTATCATTTGACCGCCAACCGTTTGGAGTGCGTTAATCTCAGGATAGCACCTGACATTGGCTTCGAAGTTACGGTAGAAGTCGAAAATGTTCGACGAGGTAAGAAGCTGACACTCATTCAAGTAGAGTGGGAGCAGTTATGCAGTAGTCTTACATATATCGAGTGTCAGTTAACAACCCAATACAGTCTATTCCATATCGGCATTCCCGTCTTTGGCAGCAGCAGCACCAGTGTGTGTGCATCAAAAGTCATTGTGTTTGATGGTGGTATATTGAAACGTACAATTCAAAATTCGTTGAAGAGCGTATTTCTGAAGTGTCGAAGTAGTGACAGGATGTGTGTTTCGATGGATGCGATATTCAATGGAGTGGACAGATGAAGTTATTGGTGAGTCCAAGCTAAGACAGTTGTTGCCGATATTGTAAAATGTGTATTCGTACATAAAGAGACGATGATGTTGAGTTAGGTAACTGTATAAGTGCACGTATCGGAAGTTCAGTGCAAGATGGTTTTGTATACCTTCCCAAAAATGTTTCACTATAATACATGCAGAACTCAAAGCATACAAAAAACAAATATTTACGAAATGTTGTTTGATAATGAATGAACTTTCATGCAGAATGAAGAAGAAGAATGTTTTAAATCTGTAATGTGTATGCTCAGTGTTGTCACTTTGTCAGAGCATTATGTATATGAGACGATACTGTAACAAACTGATACTTTTACAAGTTGCTATATGTGGATAATTAAATCGTATTGTTATTATTATTATCAGTTTGTTTCCTGAGAGATATGTGTACCTTAACACAGTTTATTATCATCCTCTTTAATGTCACTTACAACTTGTCTCAACCGTCAAAACTTTTTCGGACTACGTGTCAGATGATAAGTGTCAGGTATCGAATCGCAGTTACTGCTGATGACTGCAGGAGGAAATAATTCTTGTTACTTAACGCATTATCTGTCTCGTGGGCCCCTACCACCACGGCACAGCGCGTCTCCAGGTTGCGGACAGGGGATACGGCCTTCAGATATGAAGGGTAGCCGCGAATACAAAAAATAAGCAGTCGCGGACAGCCGGTGGGGAGAAGGCGATGGCGTGATGAACCATCCCTGTTTCTTCTCCTCTTACTGTCAAATCTATTCATCAAGAATCAGCAACATTAATGGGCGTGGGTCCCTTTGAAGTAAAATATTCCGAAGGTAAACTAGGTTCCCATTCGGATCTCCGGCCGGAACCTACTTCGAAGAGATTCAGGCCGAAACGAACTTTCAGGTTGGGAACATGGAACGTTAAAAGTTTGAACAGGATAGGAACGTTCCAAATATTATTAGACGAATTAGATAGATACGATGTAGACATTACAGCTATTCAAGAAACTCGGTGGCAGGGGGAGGGTAGCATAAAAAGGGGTAACTATACATTTTTCTATGGAGGTACGGAAGCTCACAGTTTCGGAACAGGTTTCGCAGTACAGAGAAAAGTGCTTCACGCAATCAGAGATATAAGGTTCATTAGTGACCGACTATCAGTTGTAGTGTTGTCCGGCAGGTGGAATAGACTAGTAGTAATTAATGTACACGCACCAACTGAGGACACTGAAGAGGTTGTTAAAGACGGCTTTTATGAAGAAGTAGATCAACTGTGGGATGAGTTTTGCTCGTATGATACAAAATTAATCATAGGTAATTTTAATGCGAAGATAGGGAAGGAGGAAGCATTCCGGCCTACAATTGGGGAAGAAGGTTTGCATAACATTTCGAATGAAAATGGCACAAGGGTGGTTTGTTGAGAGCACATACTTCAAAAGGAAGGACATTCATAAAGCAGCTTGGGTCCCTCCGGATGGACACACCCGAAACCAAATTGATCATGTTCTTGTGGATCGGAGATGGCACACTAGTATAGAGAATGTTAGGACTTTCAGGGGAGTAGACTGCGATTCTGATCATTTTCTTGTAGTTGCCAAAGTTCACCAGCGGCTATCTACAGCAACAATGGTGTCACAATGCAGAACTTGTTAGGTTCGACACTGACAAGCTAAATGATGAAAACTTTAGAAGAAGGTACATGATAGAAATTTCAAATAGGTTTGATGCTCTCAGTACACACGAAGATCAAGACGAGGATGTAAATAAACAGTGGATCACTGTGAGGAATAATATCAAAGAGGCAGCGAAGGTCACAATAGATACAATTAAGAATAACAGGAGGAAACCGTGGTTTGATGAGGAATACAAGAAATTGGTTGAGAAAAGGAGAAAAGCGCGATTAGATTGGGATACAATGGGAGACAGAAAACGAGAGGAGCTCTTGAACTTGAGAAGGGAAGTTGGTCGTAGGCTACGGGCAAAGAAGAGGGATTATTTGAACAATCAAATTACAAAAATGGAAACAAACAGTAAAACAAAAAATATTAGGGAACTTTACCTAGACATAAATGGGTGTAGGAAGGGCTACAAGGCTAGGACAAATGCACTTCGAGGGGATGCTGGGGAAATACTGACAAACCCCAGTGCTATATTAAGTAAATGGAGGGCGTATTTTGAGCATCTATTAAATGTACACCAGGAAATGAGCAGGCGTATGAAATACATACAGCAGAACCCCAGATACCTGAGCCAACGTTAAAGGAAGTAAGAGATGCAATCAAAAAATTGAAAAACCGTGAAGCACCAGGATCAGATTGCATAACTGCAGAATTAGTTAAAAATGGGGGACAGAAATTGGTGGAAGTAGTTCAAAAAGTGATAACTAAAGTATGGAACTCAGAGATGATACCTGAAGAGTGGCAGGAGTCGATTCTGATCCCAATTTTTAAGAAAGGTGACAAAATGGATTGTAGTAATTATAGAGGGATATCGCTATCACCAGTATGTTCCAAAATTTTCTCGAATATTCTGCTAAGCAGGCTTACACCATATGCAGATGAAATTGTGGGGGATTACCAAGCCGGCTTTCGGAGGAACAGATCAACTATAGACCAAATATTCACCCTGCGTCAAATTTTGGAAAAGAAATGGGAATACAATAAACCAGTTCATAATCTTTTCATAGATATTACAAAAGCGTATGATTCAGTACTGCAATCAAAATTGTACAGAATTCTTTTCGAACTTGGAATACCAAGGAAGTACATTAGACTTATAGAAGCGAGTTTGAAAAACACAAAAGGTAGAGTACGCGTGGGGAAATTGGAGTCAGAAGAATTTGTAATAAAGAACGGACTTAAGCAGGGAGATGCTCTGTCTCCGCTATTTTTTAATTTACTCCTAGAATATATTGTACGAATGGCAGCAGATAATTCAGAGGGTGTGGAGTTAAATGGAAATATTAAGATATTAGGGTATGCAGATGATCTAAACATCGTTAGCGATAGGAAAGAATCTGTAACAGCAAATGCGAATGCGTTAATCAAGGCTAGTGAAGATGTTGGTCTAAGGATAAGTGAAGACAAAACTAAATACCTGATTACTACTAGAATGCCAACAGCAGTAGATCAGGAAATGTTAAGAGTTGGAGACATGCAGTTTGAAAAAGTGAACACATTTAAATATCTAGGCGTGGACATCACTTCGAGAAATGAGATTGAATCCGAACTGAACAAGAGATAAGAGATTACGGGCGGAAAATGCGTGCTACTTCTCACTGAATAGATTACTTTCATCACGGATATTGTCTAGGAATTTAAAGATTAGAATATATAAAAATATTATTCTACCAGTTATGCTGTATGGGTGAGAGACTTGGTCTCTCACTGTGCAAAATGAAAAGCCGTTTCGAGTATTTGAAAACAAAATTTTGAGGAAAATTTTCGGAGCGAAAAGGGATGACATTAGTGGAGAGTGGCGAAAACTGCATAACGAAGAGGTTCACGAACTCTATTCAAACCCTGACATAATCAGTATTGTTAAATCACTTAAGCTGCGATGGGCGGGTCACGTAGCTTGCATGGATGAGGGCAGGGCAGCGCGCAGAGTACTGGTAGGGCACCTAGAAGGAAAACGCCCTGTGGGGGGAACCGAGGCGTAGATGGGAGGACAATGTGAAGGCTGATTTGAGGAGCCTAGATATTGAAGGTGAGTGGAAGGAAATAGCCCAAGACAGGGACAGATGGCGAAAATATGTTGCTGCGGTAATGGACTCTCGAGTCCGGTATGACCAGTGAGTAAGTAAGTAAGCAAGTACTTAACGCATTATATGCTAACGTGCCAATGATTCCTAAACGGCCACCCAACAAATATGATATCCATTTCTACTTACAAGTACGTTGATCACACAGAATACTCGTCATCGTTAGCCACTTATTTATGTAAGGTACACAGATCTTCAAACCCACTTTTAATTTGCACCATTGCTTATGGTAGACCGCAGGTTTTCCACAGCTCATTAATCATATCGACTATTTTCAACGTACATTACACTGACCAGTGCGACGGAAGCAAGCTCCTTGGCAAAAATTAGACAAATGCCTGTGAGGACCAAAACAGAGAAAATTCTTTCGCGCATTTCGTCCGCACATACAGCTGAAGCACAAAGGTAATGTGCTATCATTACAGCGGACAATACTTAACCAACGTAATACAGACACCTATACTACCAGAATACGAAACACAATTTTGCAAATAGTTTCTATTAACGTTTCTGAGGATCACATAGTTGCCTTGGCCTGTAGAGCACACACACACACATACAGTATGTGTGTGTGTGAAAAGAAAGCTCATTTATGATTGGTTATTACGTCAGTCCATGTCGAAAGCTTAAAAAGTTTTAGAGGAGGTTATGACTTCGGATGTTTTAAGTGACGCATGAGACTGGAGATTACATATCACATACCAAAATACCCCAAAACTCTAACAAAATGTAGCATCTTGTCTTCAGGCTGTGGTGTAAGTACCATACGTTAATGTGACAACATAGCAAACCGCATTAAATATCAATAAATGAATAAATGATGTACAGCTTTAAGGAGATATGTCGCAAAATTATTTTTAATACATATAGATGCAATGTGCAATTCTCAAACACTGATAGTGTTACTTGATTGCCATTCAGTATATATATGTGGGTGGGTGTGGGTGTGTGGGTGTGTCACTGGAGAGGGGATAATTGTACATATAAAAGGGTGAAGTATGGTCAAACTGTAACGACGTAGCAGCATACCATTGTCACGCGCCATTATCACGTGCAGTATCTGATTTTGTATTCTTCATTGTGAAGGCGTCATCGAAATTAAAAAACGCTAATGATCTGAGACATAACATCAAAGAGACATATGCTCTATCGAACTAAAAGTACGTTCGTTTTCGCGGTTTTAAACGTTTAGCAATTACTATAGCGCAATATTTAAACAAGGTACATTAATATCAGACATTTGAAGAGTCACTGCACACATGTGTTGTGAACCAATTCGCTTAACCAGTCTAAAAGAAAGCCCAAACAGCGTTAAACACACAGAACATTATGAAACCACTCTTCTAGCAAGGACCTGTCAGCGACATAGTAGGCTTGTAGAATACGAAACATATCAATCAACCCCTACAATACTGTGGCATAATAGATGAACGATTACGACTGCTCACATCATCGTCATGGTGCACTGGATGGAGTACAGCTCACTGGAGTGAAGTAAGAGCCAACATGTAGGTAAAAAGAGAAAATAATGTAGTTTTGGGACGATTTGCCACCAATAAAGCGTCGGAAGGGTCACAGCTGCACCATACCCCTGCCCCCAGACCACCGCGGCTGCCAAAGACATCACAAAATAATGGCGGTATGTTGATGATATTACAAGTACTGTATAATTATTATTATTAATACTAACATAAATTCATATACATTACATTACTGACGAGGAGATGTACGGTTAATCGAGCCGCCGGAATCTATACTAAGCATGTCTGTCCTTTTGGTATAGTTGAGAGAGAAGAAAATAAAATATCTATGCGTAAATATATATGAAGTGTGCAATGGTTGCGGTACCGTGCGCTACACTACTTTTCTGGGAGTTAGTGGGGTAGTACACACTTGCGACAGCTTGTTGGTGGAACGTTGGCTGTGGAAACGTAGCTGCAAAAGGTCGCGACCTCCAGAGATGAGTTGTTCGAGAGGCGCCATGCCAGACAAGCGTCTCACATAACCAAGTGTCGTGAAACGTAATAAGAGACAAGCGTCAGCATACGGATTTATTACTCAGATAACGTGTGTAATGAGAGCCGTGTCAGCAGTCGGAAGACATAACAGACAGAAGCCTCCCATGGCCTTCTTCTGTAACATGGTAGTTCCCAACTAAGAATGAGAAGACATTGCTCTGTGATGTGGGTTTCTGTCTGTTATTTTCATCTGGTTACATACATTCATCTACAAGGAAAATCCTGTAAAGTATTATTTCACTCACTTGACTTATGTTTCTAATTTAATTTTCAAACAGGTATGGAAAGTGTTGTTATAATTCCTACGAAAAACAATATGTATTCACTCTGATGACATGCAGATACGAATTACTCCTTACCAATCTTGTAGCGAGAATTCGGGAATGTGCAGGATACGCTTTGCTGTCCTCGGTGATCACACACATTGTTAACAACCGTGTGTCGTCTTTTGTAATACCCAGGGGATCATCCTAAGTCGCGATGAGCTCACTGCAGTTTTTGTCTGTGAGCAAAAGTGCCTTCACGTTCTCTCTCTTTTTAAGTTATCTTCTACTCTATACTGTCACTATACTTCCTTTGCCTGTTGCAGTTTTCGTCCAACTAAACTGGAGGTATTAGTTTCAGAAATATCCTAGTATATCTGAGCAAAGGAATAGGATGTGTTGCCGTTAAAAGAATACTCCAATACTGCAGAAAGTGGGGCTCAATCAAACACATTAAATACATTTGCAGGTAGGCTCGGTAGTCTGACTTCAATTTTAAATTATTCAGGCGAAATCCGTTAAAATAAAAGAATCCAAGCGAGTACAAAGAGTCCCATCACTCTGTTGCAGGCATACGTGTTTCGGAGCACGCCGCTCGTCGCACATTGCTGAACGTAATGCAACACAGCAGACAACCCCTACATGTTCTCATGTGCAGTCAATTATGATATTGCTGTGGACGGGGTATCATCGAGACTGGATCGTGGGAACGTGTCGCCTGTTGAGATGAATCACGTTTATCTCAACCAGGTCGATCTCTAGTCCAGGCGCTGTAAACGTGTGGTACGACACGGACACAGGTCGATACGGGCAGCGTTGTGCTATGACGGACATTCACCAGAGTTTCCGACCGCCACCGTAGCGTAGCGGTAGCGTTACCGCCTACCACGCCAAGGGGCCCGGGTTCGATTCCCGGCTGGGGCGGGAGATTTTCTCCGCTCAGGGACTGGGTGTTGTGTTGTCCTTATCATCATTTCATCCCCATCTCCGGCGCGCAAGTCGCCCAATGTGGCGTCAAATGCAATGTGCACTTGCCCTTGGCGGCAGAACGCCCCCGACTGGGGGACTCCCGGCCCACAATGCCGTACGCTCATTTCCATACCAGAGTTTCCACTGGACTGTGGCAGTAATCGAAGACAACATGACAGCTGTGGACTTGTTTTGAATCATCAGTCCTCCGACCTATTTGTTGCGGCCTGCCATGAATATCTCTCCATTGCCAACCTTTCCGTCTCAGAGTAGCAATTGCTACCTACGTTCTTAGTTATTTACTGGAGGTATTCCAGTATCTTCGTCTACAACTTTTACCCTCTACAGCTCCCTCTACAAACATGGAAATTATTCTCTCATGTTTGACAGATGTCCTGTCCCCCTCTCCGTCCATTTCTTCAGTGTTTCCCATATGTTCCAGTCCACGCCTTTTCTGCTGAGGCCCTCCTCATTTCTTGCCTTATCTGAGCACCGAATTTTCAATAGTATTCTGTAGCACCATATCTCCCGTTCCAGTTTTCCAACAGTCCACGTCTCACTACCATACAATGCTGTGCTCCAAACGCACATTCTCAGAAATTTCTTTCTCGCAGTAAGGTCTACATCTGATACAGAAAGATTTCTCTAGGCCAGGAATGCTCTGTTTTACAGTGTTTCTCTGCTTATTATGTCTCTTTGCTCCGTCCATGAAGTGTTATTTTGCTGTCTAAGTGCCAGAATTCCTTAACTTCATCTGCTTCGGGACCATCAACCCCCATGTTAGCTTTCTCGCTGTTTTCATTTCCACTATTTCGCTCTACTTTCGTCTTTCTTCTGTTTACTCTTAATCTATATTCTGCACTCATTAGACTGTTCATTATGTTACTCTTCTTAACTTTCACTGGGGATAGAAACTGTCATCAGAGAATCTTATCAGTAATATTGTTTCACCCTGAATTTTAATCCCACTCTGGAACCTTCCTTGCATTTCCATCATTGCTTATTGGGTGTGTAGACTGAACAGTAGGGAAGAAACAAAAGGCCTCTACTTTACACCCTCTTTAATTCGAGCACCTCCTTCTTGGTCTCCCAGTCTTATTTTTCCCTCTTTGTTTTGTACATACAGTATATTATCCGTCTTTCCTTATAGCTTACTCCTATTTTTCCCAGAATTTCGAAATCTTGCAATATTTTATGTTTTCGAATGCTGTTTCCAGGAATTCAAATACAATGACAGCAGTTTCATGATTTTTCTTTACTCTTATTTCCATTATCAACCGCAACGTCAGAAATGCCTCTCTGCTGTCTTTACCTTTCCTAAACCCAACCTGATCGACATCTAACAAGCCCTCAGTTTTCTTTTCCGTTCATCTTCATATAATTGTCAGCAACGTGGATGCCTGTGGTGTTCTGCAACAAATTAAGCTGACTCTGCGACAAATTTCACTCTTACACGCTCTTCCTATCTTCGTAATGGCTCTGAGCACTATGGGACTCTGAGGTCATCAGTCCCCTAGAACTTAGAACTACTTAAACCTAACTAACCTAAGGACATCACATACATCCATACCCGAGGCAGGATTCGAACCTGCGACCGTAGCGGTCGCGCGGTTCCGGACTGTAGCGCCTACAACCGCTCGGCCACTCCGGCCGGCTATCTTCGTAATTGGGTGGATTATATTTCCCCAAAAAGTCAGATTGTATGTAACTAGTCTCATACATTCTACAAAACAATGTGAATAGTCGCTTAGCTACCACTGAGATTAGAAAATCCGATGGAATGTTGTCCATCTCTTCCGCCTTATTTGATCTAAAGTCGACATTTCTGATTCTAACAATGGATCCACTCTCTCGGTCGACTCCTGTTTCTTGTTGTACCACGTCATCAGGCAATTCTTCCCCTCGTACAGGCCTTCAGTGTACTGTTCCCACCTATCTGTTTCTCCTCTGCGTTTAATAGTGGAATTCCCATTGTTCTGTTTTTAATTTCACCAAAGGATGTTCTGTATGCTGAGTTCGTCCATCCGACAAGCATTTCCTTTACGATTTCTCCACAATCTCCCCTGCACTTCCTATTTATTTCGTTCCTAAGTAACGTGTATTTATGTATCCCTGAATTTTCATGAACATTTTTGTACTTCCTTCTTTGGTTGATCAAATGAAGTATTTCTTCTGTTACCTATGGTGTCTTCGCAGCTTCCTTCCTTGTATCTACATATTTTCCTTTCCAACCTCCGTGATTCCCTTTTTAGAGATACCCATTTTTCTTCAACTGAACTGCCTATTGAGCTATTGATTACCGCAGTATCTATGGCCTCTGAGAACTTCAAACGTATCTCTGCGGTGTCCCACTTATTTGTGCCCTGTTCTTCCTGACTAGTCTCCTAAACTGCATCCAACTCTTCTTCATTATTAAATTGTGATCTGAGTATGTAGCTGGTCCTGGATAAGCCTTAAAATTCAATATCTGATTTCGAAAGCTCTGCCTGACCAAGATATAATCTAACTGAAATCTTCCCACATCTGCCGGTTTTTCCAAGCAATCTCCTCCTCTTGTGATTCGTGAACAGAGTATTCGGTATATCAACTGATATTTATTGCAGATCTTAAATAGTTGTTGATTACTTGAATATTACTGCAGACGACCTGCATCCCTTCATGCTTCAAGTTCTCCCCGACGACGATATCATATCTGAACAATATAACCAAGTCACAAAGCCAATATCGTGTATGACTGTTTTGAGGAGCACCACTGGCCATTAGCTTACGGGAACGTGTGGTGCCGCATACCTCCGGAATCGCTGGTGTGTTGTGTTCCAAAGGTGCAACAAATATAATTAGCATTACTGAGTTGTTGGTCAGGGTGTTTTGGCTCACCAGTTACGACATGTTTTTCTCACCAGTTCCACAGCTCCTTTCTTCGAGTCTAGCTTCCCTATCGGTAGTTTTGTGTTATGATGTGTGATGGTGAGTAAGTAAGCTATTATATGTGCAATAACGATCCTTGCCCTCATTTGTCAACGAAACTGAACAACACATGACACAACAGCACGCGTAGTGTCGCTGCCAAGTGGTGTGTGCCGAGGGGCATGGGCAGGAGTGTTCATCTCTGCAGTGTGCTATTGAAGTAAGAATACGTTATGCAATGTGCACATTATGTAACAAATTTCATAATTCTCTAACGTGGTTTATGTTCAGTTATGCAAAGAAAGATGTTTGATTCTCTGCTACACTATCTTAGGGCAAGAGTAGATTTTTTTATTTTTTTTTTTAGTGCCATATATTTTTTCTCATGGTTCCAGCTATCCCCATATCAGATTCCATCGAAACTGGTTCAGCAGTTTAGTAGTAAGAACAGAACAAACATAGTTATTTTTGTTGTGATTCTCGTCGTCAGTTGTTATGATGACAGGTGGCTAATGCTAAATAGAAACATATATTGCAGGTTTGGCAGTGAAGTCGGTAAGGAGCTGGCTGCATAGTCTGTATCTGCAATGTCTTAAGTAATTAGTGGTCGTTGGTAAAAAAATAATATATATTGTAGTTGTGTTACAGGCTTCTTCATATGCTGCATACATATAATTACAGACATATCTAGAGAGGCATTACTTATACCGCACTTGACTAAGAGCCTTGTTAGAGGTTGCTTCCTATCAGCTGAAGGCTATGCTACACTCCTAGTTGACTTCCCGAGTAATAGTGGATGAGAGCTCGCTAGATACTTGTCACAAGCCGCGGATCGGCTCTAGAGGCGCTAGTCGCGACTCGCGGGTCCAGCGATATCTATTACGAACCGCGGTTGATATCTGCAACTTTAACAAGTGTTATTTCGAACCGTTGATACCACAATTTTCGCATTTAATAATTTCAAAATGTGCCTATGGAATTCCACAAATTCGGGGTGCAGTTATGATTTGCTTAAATGCTGTACCTGGTGTGACTAAGCTTGTTCTGATTCTGGGCACAGGATTGTTTCGGAATAATTACAGCATTATCCGTTCGTACACACATCACTTCTCCAATCTGATGTCATTCATAATAGCAGTGAAGCAACTGACGGACGACAGAAAACATAAGCATGGAGGTAACACAGCTCTGTCGACAGGGCAGTTCTCTACGAAATATCTTCAGGTAGGATATCGGCCGCTAAGCATGGCAGTGAGTCTCGGAACTTATTCCGCGCTGCCTGCGCGACTAATACAAACACGAGTCTATCGTGGCCACAGGGCTGAAAGGTCCCTTCAACAAGTCGGGTCGGGCTCGGCAAGCCGGCAAGGTGGATAAAAAATGCACGAGGCGCGTGGTGGGCGGCGACGCCGAGCAGCCGCGCGGGACGGGCGCGGCCAGTTTACCCAGCTTTTGAGCGCGCCTCTCTGGGGGAACAAACCGCCGGGATGACGCGCCGCTCACAGGGAATAGTCTGATGAGACCGGCCGCTAGCTCGCTAAGTGCGCCGGTTTCGCAGGTGGACGCGTGAATCCGCAGGGGGCTACGTGTCCTGTGGGAGGAGGCTGTGTCAGGAGCAAAAAATCATATCAGACAAGTGCAGTATACTGAACCAGAGCTGTAGAAATGTATATACTTGTTTTAATTGGGTGACGATTTACAACATTTAAATAATTTTAGAAATGTAATGATTTGGCACAATTGTTCTTTGCCAATTTATTGAAACTAACAGCTTCAGTCGAACAACAGAGCACCGTCACATATCTGCACTTATTATTCGATCTGCCAGATACATTTTACAAAGAACAGATAAGATTAACATAAATCACAATAAACGTTTGGAACTTACAATTTGAAAACAAATTATATTTGTCGTTACTTTACAATTATGTCAGGGAAACTACATTATTACATTATTACATTAAATGGAACAAAAATCACATAAATTGAAGACAGTTTGTAAGAGGTCCATGATTAAGGAATTTGTTGCTAGCGCACTCGAGCAGATGTAATTTCGATGGATTACTCACGCGCTACCTGCGATACGTAAGCTATAAGAGAATCTGAGACCAAAGAGCAGTGTTGACTGCAGTAGGAACTCTGTGTTAGTAGGAGTAAGTAGTTGCTAGCGAGCAGTAGTGTGTATGGAGTTGTTTGGGCCGGTCGTGGTGGAGCGATGGCGGAGCCTGAGCGTTGTAGTATAAGGTAAAAGCAGCCTCGCGCATATGTGGTATTGATACATCAAGTCCCATGTAAATGTTTCTAAAAAAATCTCTTAATAATAATCTTTCTTATAAAAAGTAACTTTTGACATTCACTCATCTCAATTTAAAGAATTTACTAATTTCCCCAATCCATGTTGTTGTTGTTGTGGTCTTCAGTCCTGAGACTGGTTTGATGCGGCTCTCCATGCTACTCTATCCTGTGCAAGCTTCTTCATCTCCCAGTACCTACTGCAACCTACATCCTTCTGAATCTGCTTAGTGTATTGATCTCTTGGTCTCCCTCTACGATTCTTACCCTCCACGCTGCCCTCCAATGCTAAAATTGTGATCCCTTGATACCTCAAAACGTGTCCTACCAACCGATCCCTTCTTCTAGTCAAGTTGTGCCACAAACTTCTCTTCTCCCCAATCCTATTCAATACCTCCTCATTAGTTACGTGATCTACCCACCTTCAGCATTCTTCTGTAGCACCACATTTCGGAAGCTCCTATTCTCTTCTTGTCCAAAATGGTTATCGTCCATGTTTCACTTCCATACATGGGTACACTCCATACAAATACTTTCAGAAATGACTTTCTGACACTTAAATCTATACTCGATGTTAACAAATTTCTCTTCTTCAGAAACGATTTCCTTGCCATTGCCAGTCTACATTTTATATCCTCTCTACTTCGACCATCATCAGTTATTTTGCTCCCCAAATAGCAAAACTCCTTTACTACTTTAAGTGTCTCATTTCCTAATCTAATTCCCTCAGCACCACCCGACTTAATTCGACTACATTCCATTATCCTCGGTTTACTTTTGTTGATGTTCATCTTATATACTCCTTTCAAGACACTGTCCATTCCGTTCAACTGCTCTTCCAAGTCCTTTGCTGTCTCTGACAGAATTACAATGTCATCGGCGAACCTCAAAGTTTTTATTTCTTCTCCATGGATTTTAATACCTACTCCGAATTTTTCTTTTGTTTCCTTTACTGCTTGCTCACTATACAGATTGAATAACATCGGGGAGAGGCTACAACCCTGTCTCACTCCTTTCCCAACCACTGCTTCCCTTTCATGCCCCTAGACTCTTATAACTGCCATCTGGTTTCTGTACAAACTGTAAATAGCCTTTCGCTCCCTGTATTTTACCCCTGCCACCTTCAGAATTTGAAAGCGAGTATTCCAGTCAACGTTGTCAAAAGCTTTCTCTAAGTCTACAAATGCTAGAAACGTAGGTTTGCCTTTTCTTAATCTTTCTTCTAAGATAAGTCGTAAGGTTAGTATTGCCTCACGTGTTCCAACATTTCTACGGAATCCAAACTGATCTTCCCCGAGGTCCGCTTCTACCAGTTTTTCCATTCGTCTGGAAAGAATTCGCGTTAGTATTTTGCAGCTGTGACTTATTAAACTGATAGTTCGGTAATTTTCACATCTGTCAACACCTGCTTTCTTTGGGATTGGAATTATTATATTCTTCTTGATGGTCATCCCGATTATTGCTAAGAAAAATCAGTTGTTCTTTTTATACGTGACAAATCTATCGGCCAGCATTGCACTGGCCTGTGCCACAAAAATTTATTGTAAGAGCAGATATATATGCGTTATCCGGCGACTTCATTGAGGTAAGAATTTTCAATTTATTCAGAATGATCTTTCAGGGCCATGACGCAGCACTGCTGACGTCCAAAATTTACCAGTTTAAATTCACAGTCAATTATTGAAAGGTTATACGTGAGTCACGTTTTTATTATTCCTAGGTTACGGAATAATAAACTATTGGAAGGTTACGCTGAATGTGAATGAAATAAATAATTATATTGTTTTTACTGTTGGGAGGTTACGGAATTTATTTTGTGGGGAGGTTACACTTGTCAACAACCGGCCAGGATCGTATTTTCTTTGTGAATTTCTGAGAAGTAGTCATATATCTGCTCTTATTTACTTAATGTTAAATGGAGTTTGCATCTGGCGCAACGCATTTACTAACTTGTCGCTCTTTCTTTCACAGATCATCGGCAATTTATTGCTCTTTGTTGTAATTGTATTTGTTCCATTTTTGCTTTGTCTTTGTTTGAGTCTGTGCTTAGCTTTGATTTGTGAAAATGCCGCGAAAAACTGCTGACAGCACATCGCGATGTGCAATGAGTGAGAAAGCCGACTCGAATAATTTGACCGATTATCCTAGCGACACTCAGTGTCATAATGATAATCCTCTAATTTCAGATAATCAGTGCGTACCGACCACTAGTAATGATTTTAATCCTAATGATGAGCAAACAAATTCAATTGCGTCCACTATAAATTTAACGACAATTGATGACGCGGCACGTTCCTTACAATGAACGCTGCCCATTTTGAAACACCTGATTTGCAAAATTTACACAGTGAACAGACAAATGTTTCTAACGAAGGTGAACAATATATACAAAACGCGTCAGATTTACTTGATTCCGATGTAGTGACCAACAGAGCACATCCAATTAGCAAACCTTTTTGTGAATCAGACAATGACCAAATGGTTATACAATACGTGACACATGCAGATACACCATCACACAGCACAGAGAATACAGCAGCTAATTTTGGCATGGATCGGGTTATGGCATTATTGCTACAACTTAATGAAAATCTCAGACAACAAATTAATGAAAATAATGAAAATCTGAAACAACAACTTAATGAAAATCTCAAACAACAACTCAATGAATCGAACAAACAACTTAATGAAAATCTCAAACAGTCGAATGATAAACAAGACAACAATTTCAAACAACTTAGTGAACAGATGACAGCCGTTGCCGTGCAATGTCATGATACTAAAGAACAATTACGTGAGGAAATTAAGGCTTGTGCTAGGATCAGTAGTGAAGAAATTAGATATGTTGCTCAAGAATTAAGTGATACACGTGCAGCCACAACTAAATTACTTAGAGATGAAATTAGTGCAGTCGCTAAACAATGTTCTGAAAACGCAACACAGTTACGCGACGAGTTTAAATTAATGTCATCAGATCTGTCACGCACACTGGATGCGAAAGTAGACACGAAATTTGACCAACGGAACAGCCAAATTGACGAACGTTTTAATCACCACCTACAAAACAGTGAAACGCGTTACCGTAAATTTATACAGGAACAGAATAAAGCAAAGAAACAAGTCATGGAAACAATTACGGCACAGAGACAGGAAGACAAGCGTAAGTTATTTACGAAAGCAAAAACATACGTAGACACCAACATTGCTACAGTATCAGACGAAATTAATACTATCAAACAGTTGAACACTGAATTGCATGATGAAAACTCCACTCTTGAAACAAAAGCAGACACTCACACAGTAGACTTTCAGACAATGACCAGCAGACTTGAACAGTTGGAATTAATACAGGATCCCGATGCTATTAAAGCAGACGTTAAGAAATTAAACAAAACCACACGTAAAATCCAAAAACAAATTAATGCTTGTGACACTAAAAATGATGATCAGGTTAAAGCATTGACCGAAAAATTTGATGAACTGGCCAGTCGTATTGAGGTTATCGAAAATAACAATGACACTAAATGAGACGATACGTCACCAATTTCGTTCGATCAAACACCCGAATTCCAAAATTTACAGCAGACAATCAGTGAGATGAGTTCGTCCAATAATATATTGCGTAGGAAAGTGTCGTCTTTAAAGCAAGAAGTGACAGAGATGAAAAATGTTTCAGCCTCTAACGCGGCACAGCATACGCCACATTCCGAATATTTCTCACACTCGCACAACCAGTATAATTTAGGTAATTTGCAGAGTGTACGTGACTTATATTCAGAACAGTCACAGACAAACAGATTATCATACAATCCTGAACCTGTTCAGACATACAGAGACGATAATTTTGATTATAAGCATTTTCTGTCCGTGAGAAAATTTAAGGTATTTAAGAATGACAGAACACAAATTCACCCCTTGGATTGGATACAACAATTTTGTTTTGCTTTTCCACCAACTTGGTCCTTAACACACAAACTTGAATTTATTTGCAGTTTTTTGGAAAGCGAACCGGCAAGTCTTATGAGACCGATCGCGAGACAATGCTACTCGGTAGAAGAATTTCAGAATGCTTTTCTGTCAGCGTATTGGTCGAAAACGACACAGTGCGGAATCAAGGATCAATTAATTAGCTTACCGAATTATGAGAACTCAAATTTTCCCACTGTCACGCAAGTTTTTGAGCACATGGTACAACAAAACCAATACTTAAGTGAGCCATACAGTGAATCTGCACTTATCCAATTATGTATTTCTAAATTACCACGATCGTTAAGAGTATCACTTTTAACAGGGCAGAAGAAAGAAAATATTTCGGCATTTAGAGATCTGCTACAGCTTTTGGAAGTTCAGCAATCAGACTATTCTTTCACAAACAAAAACTTTTCACGTCATAACCAAGGCCAACAAGCATACAGTAATTAAGACCAGCCACGCTATTTTAATAGCAAAGGTGATAGATGCTCCAGGAATGACAACCACCAGAACGTAAATAACAGACAAAATTTTAATTATCAGTATCGTCAAAATTATCAGCAACAGGAAACACATTTTGGTAACAATAGAGGTTTTTCCCTTCAACAACAACAAAACCTGACGGTTAGCATACCTAACCAACAATATAGTCTGCAAGGTCAACCAAGCTTTAATGTTTCGCCGCCTACACGTATAGCGTCGGCTCCACCAAATAGTAACGCACACCAACAAGGAAATCACTACATACAGAAAACACACCATTTCAACTCATATCGCAATGCACCGTATAGCAACGATTGTTATGACAGACGTAAAAGTAAAGAGCACAGTTTTCAGCGTACGTTTAATAACAGTCGGTCTTACCAGCAGCATTATCATCCGCAACAACAAATTATCATGAACGAACCAGACAGTCGATATCATCCCGAACCTAATACGTCAGCAAGAAATAACAGAACAGTACAAATAGTTGAAATGCCACAGCATCCTCCCGCAAATAACAGCACGTCAGAAAGAATTTGACTAGATACAGTACAGGTTGCATTTTCCAGCAACGGAAGCAATACTTTTGACACAGAGAATCTTGTTCACGAAAATGTTATTACTTTTGACGACATCCGAGACACTCTTTTGCAGGAAAAACCAGTTATTCAAAAAACCATTTCCCACCCTGTCATTGAAGTAAAGATTGGATCATCCAAATTTTCAGCAGTAATCGATTCTGGATCACCTATGTCAGTCATAAATGAAGAAACCGTCAATGAATGTAACAAAGAGAATATTTATCCTACGTTACCATCAGGCAGAACTAAAGTAAAAGGAGCAGTATCTAGTAAAGGAGTAGATGTAAAGTTACAGACACACTTATCATTTTGTATTGCAGGTCATACGTTTCACTCAAATTTTTGGATTGTTCCATTATTGACAACAGACGTTATTTTAGGTACGAATTTTCTGGTACAACACGACGCAATTATTGTCTTTCGAAATTCCTATTTAATGTTAAAGGGTGAACATGTACAACTGGCATTAGAATTTCAGCACTCTTTATCTGCAGAAGAACAAACAATTAATCGGACAGAGGTCATTTCTGCATCACGTAACATAATCTGTCATTCCACATTGTTCACAGATACGTATGTTCACAACTACAATACACCAGACGAAGCCGACTATGACGTTACGCAAATGATTTCTGATAAAGTTAAACAGAGCAATGCAAATACAGACGGCGAACGTACAGAGCTACGCAAAATTCTTTTACAGCAACCTCCAGTTTTTGACAACTTCCCTGGCACTATGTCCGGTTTTATGTATGAATTTCAAGTTAAACAGCACGACACGTGTAAAGCCAAACATTATCCCATTCCATATATTCACAGAGAACAAGTTAAGAAAGAATTGCAAGCTATGCTTGACCAAGGAATTATTGAACCGGCAGTTAGTCCGTACATAAACCCGCTCCATATTGTTAAGAAAAAGGATGGCTCACTTCGGCTCGTACTTGATTCGCGTCACATCAATGTCATTATTATTAATGATACAGATCGCCGTCAAACACTAGAAGAACTTCTACAGAAATTTCATGGTACTGCTGTTTATTCCACATTAGATTTGTAATCGGAGTTTTGGCAAATTCCGCTCCATCCGAACTGCAGAAAGTACACAGCATTTCTCAGTTTTGGTGACTGTTATCAATTTTGTAAATTACCGTTCGGTTTAACAATTTCTTCAGCAGCGTTTATTCGCGGTTTGAATACTATACTTCCGACAGAATTAAAAGACAGAATCACAACGTATGTAGACGACATTCTTATTGCAGAAGCTAACTGGTCTGAACACAATCTGATTCTTGAACAACTGTTGCAAACTTTTCGTGCACAAGGACTCACAGTTAATCTTAGCAAATCGCACTTTGGCAAAACTTCCATAAAATTTCTTGGACATGTAATTTCAGCAGAAGGTATTACGCTTGACCCGGAAAAACTTCAAGCTTTACGTGACATTACTGTTCCAACGACGAAGAAACAACTACGCAGCTTTTTGGGATTAATTAACTTTTTACGTAAATTTATTCATTACTCTGCTTTAGACACCCCTAGATTATGCCAATTGACGGGTAAAAACGCTATTTGGTCCTGTGATAGCCAAGCACAGTCTGAATTTGACAATCTGAAAGAAGCTTTGTTGAACGCACCACTTTTATCACACCCAGGTCCTACCAGAAATTTTTCCATTGCCACCGACGGTTCTAACACAGCTTTAGGCGTACACATTTTTCAGGAAATTGAAGGAGACGGTACTACAGTAATTAAAAACATCGCCTTTGCAAGTCGCATTCTGTCACCTGCTGAACGCAATTATTCTGTCACAGAACTTGAAATATTATGTGTTGTATGGGAATTTACGAGATTTAGGCATTTTCTTTATGGAAGGCATACTTCCGTTTACACAGATCATAGAGCTATACAGTTTTTACTTTCCGCAAAATTTACACACGACAGGTTAAGCAGATGGAAACTTTATTTACAGGAATTTAATTTTACAATTGTTCACATTCCCGGTACACAAAATGTTGTAGCAGACGCACTATCCCGTTCTCTCAGCAACAATCAGCAAGACATCGCAACCAACTTCTGCCAAGCAAATTCTAGGGTCATGTATATTCAGCAAGTCGCATTTGAAAATTTCATTTCATCGTCATTACGAGACATAGCATAAGAGCAGAGCAAAGACAACGTGTGGAAAGTAATTAAACGCCTTTGGCAAGATAAGAATAATGTTACCATTAGAAAGCATTATACTGTACGCAATAATATTCTGTTTCGCCGCTCTCACCCTGACAGCAACAACTGGTTATTATGTATTCCTGACGAGCTTGTTAACAAATTAATTTGGTATACTCATTTAAGTTACGCACAGTATGGAGCCAGAAAATGTTTTCTTATACTGAGACAGAACAGTTATTTTGCGAACATGGAGAAACGTATTCGACGAGTTTTAGCGTCACGTAAAATCTGCCAGAAAGCTAAATCAGACACGACTTCACATATTTCTCCGTTACATCCCATTGTACCATTAAATTAAGACACATGACCGCTGTAGACATTTATGGTTCGATTCCCAGATCTAATAGAGGTTTTTGTTACATTTTTGTCGCTGTTGAACTCACTTCGAAATTTGTTACCTTGACTCCGTTACGCAAAGCTCCTGCTAAATCTGTTTTGAATGCATTCGTAAAATATTTTCTATTTCATGTAGGGCATGTATTGAAGGTAATTTCCGACAATGGACCACAGTTTCGATCTGCGATATGGACCCGTATGTTACGAGCTAGAAACATTTCTCCGATCTGTATGTCCAAGTATCATGCTTCTTCGAACCCTTGTGAACGACTGATGAGAGAAATTGGTAAACTATGTAGAATATACTGTCATAAAAAACATATTGATTGGGAGACACGCATACTCTCATTCCAGGATGTAATTAACTCCATACCAAATGAATCTACTATGCTATCTCCGACTGTTATATTGAAAAATGTTGAACCACCTAACAAAATTAAAGAATTAGTATCTTTTCCTACATCTCGTCGACTATGTCACCATGAAATAATTGACATTGCGCTCAACAACATCAAACGTGCCGCAGAGCGCCGGGGACGACAGCAGAAACAGGTTTGTACACGCCGTGACTTTCACATTGGACAGAAGATATTAGTACGTACACACTATTTATCCAACAGAGGAAAGAGTAGATGCAGTAAATTTGAGCTTCTATACGCAGGTCCATATAGAATACGAGGCATTCCTCACCCTAACGTATTGCACGTCGAAAACTCTGAGAACCAGGAAAAAGCAAGGGCAGTCACCATGTCTCCAATATTGAATCCTTTATTGAATGAACATACTTTATGATTTATCACACTGTAATGCTGTTTCCAGATATTTATATGGCCACTTACTGATGATGATTATATTTTTTCTTGGCAAGTGCCCGGCAAGGTAAGGTTAGCAGGTCGCTTTTCTTGTCGTTAGACATCAGACCGTGCACATTTTCGATTTTTTGTGTATGTATGATTGTTTTCCTATCGAAAGTAGAATTTTTGTCTGTATGCACTATGAAATCTTTAAAATGTAACAAACGCCAGTTGACATTGACATTTTGCCTTATGATATCTCAACATCTTGACAATTTTACATTTTTTGCTACTACATTATGATACTGTGTGTACATTTTTTGTACTTGAAAACTGTCTATGTTTTTGACATAATACGTTTTCTGTCATGCTATGCTGTATGCTTAGTTATATCACTAGAAACAAGTTTTCTTTTAATGAGTATGTGATTTAAATGCAAGATATTAATCCTTATTCATCATTTTCAGAAAGCAATACCGTGAAAAAGAAATAAATTAAACAACCACAGTGGTTTACTATGAAATGGAAATTTTACCATCAGGATGAAGGAAAGAAAATGTAATATCTAGTCATGAAGAGTAAATGGATCAGAATTGACAAGCATTAACCAGAATATACTATACACATCGTATGGTAGCAGTCTTGACTAATTATTTATCTTTCAGAATACGAGGCGATTGATGCAGGCTGTCATACAGAACTACACATGTTAATTTTAGTGATGAAATATGCTAGAAGTAAGAAACTCTATACTATATGAAGTAATGAATGATAATGAATAGTTGTATGAAGTAAATGGTATTATTTGAATGAAGTGTCTATTTTTTGCAGATGATAATAAATGACGATGAATATTTGTATGAAGAATATGGTAATATGAATAATGAAGTTTTTCTTTGCAGATGATGATAATGATGAAGTATTATAATATGAATAATGAAGTTTTTCCTTGCAGATGAGAATAATGATGAAGTTTATATATTTACTATTAGTTATGAGATGCTATGTAGTTATTTAAGTATTTGTTGCAGTTCCTTTTGACAGTATGTCTTATGTCGCATAGTATAATGATTGAATGTTTTGGGAAAGAGAGCTAGAGTACATACATATTAAGTACACGTTTCATTACCTGTTAATTCGAAGTTTACTACTTTTCAGCATAATATGCGTTTTTTTCTGTCAGGTCAATAACCCATTTTGAAATTTTTCCAGGAGAAGCTTTTCATGATATTATTATGCTATAAGCATTTAGTTATTAAACCTGTTCTAGTACTTGCATTTTCTTTACCCAGTTGTGTATCATTCATGAATGTGATCACATATACTCTACTTGTTTGATAACCTTGGTACAGCTGGCTCATGACGAATGACGTTATTAATCCTTATTTCCAGCAATAAGTCAAAAGCAAATGTTTTCATGCCCCAGCAATTAATTGTCGATCCCAACGCAATGCATTGCTAGCAAAAAAAAAATTTTTTTTATTGCCAGTCCCAGCTATTACCAGTATATAACTAAATAATGCTACCAGTTTAAGATATACACTCCTGGAAATTGAAATAAGAACACCGTGAATTCATTGTCCCAGGAAGGGGAAACTTTATTGACACATTCCTGGGGTCAGATACATCACATGATCACACTGACAGAACCACAGGCACATAGACACAGGCAACAGAGCATGCACAATGTCGGCACTAGTACAGTGTATATCCACCTTTCGCAGCAATGCAGGCTGCTATTCTCCCATGGAGACGATCGTAGAGATGCTGGATGTAGTCCTGTGGAACGGCTTGCCATGCCATTTCCACCTGGCGCCTCAGTTGGACCAGCGTTCGTGCTGGACGTGCAGACCGCGTGAGACGACGCTTCATCCAGTCCCAAACATGCTCAATGGGGGACAGATCCGGAGATCTTGCTGGCCAGGGTAGTTGACTTACACCTTCTAGAGCACGTTGGGTGGCACGGGATACATGCGGACGTGCATTGTCCTGTTGGAACAGCAAGTTCCCTTGCCGGTCTAGGAATGGTAGAACGATGGGTTCGATGACGGTTTGGATGTACCGTGCACTATTCAGTGTCCCCTCGACGATCACCAGTGGTATACGGCCAGTGTAGGAGATCGCTCCCCACACCCTGATGCCGGGTGTTGGCCCTGTGTGCCTCGGTCGTATGCAGTCCTGATTGTGGCGCTCACCTGCACGGCGCCAAACACGCATACGACCATCATTGGCACCAAGGCAGAAGCGACTCTCATCGCTGAAGACGACATGTCTCCATTCGTCCCTCCATTCACGCCTGTCGCGACACCACTGGAGGCGGGCTGCACGATGTTGGGGCGTGAGCGGAAGACGGCCTAACGGTGTGCGGGACCGTAGCCCAGCTTCATGGAGACGGTTGCGAATGGTCCCCGCCGATACCCCAGGAGCAACAGTGTCCCTAATTTGCTGGGAAGTGGCGGTGCGGTCCCCTACGGCACTGCGTAGGATCCTACGGTCTTGGCGTGCATCCATGCGTTGCTGTGGTCCGGTCCCAGGTCGACGGGCACGTGCACCTTCCGCCGACCACTGGCGACAACATCGATGTACTGTGGAGACCTCACGCCCCACGTGTTGAGCAATTCGGCGGTACGTCCACCCGGCCTCCCGCATGCCCACTATACGCCCTTGCTCAAAGTCCGTCAACTGCACATACGGTTCACTTCCACGCTGTCGCGGCATGCTACCAGTGTTAAAGACTGCGATGGAGCTCCGTATGCCACGGCAAACTGGCTGACACTGACGGCGGCGGTGCACAAATGCTGCGCAGCTAGCGCCATTCGACGGCCAACACCACGGTTCCTGGTGTGTCCGCTGTGCCGTGCGTGTGATCATTGCTTGTACAGCCCTCTCGCAGTGTCCGGAGCAAGTATGGTGGGTCTGACACACCGGTGTCAATGTGTTCTTTTTTCCATTTCCAGGAGTGTATTTCTAGTCTTAAATACAATGCAAATTTTTCTGTGTATTGATTCCATTATGTCTATGTATTATTGGACTCCTGACCTTGAGTAATAGTTCCAATGTCTTACATTTTAAATATGTCTTGTGTCACTTACATGATATCGTATATAAACACCAGTAGCTTGATCCTACACTCAATAGCTCCTGTTTTCAATGATGACTTGTGAATAATACTGAATAATGTTTTGTAAAACTATATGAATACTTCGTAAATGGCCAATGAGTGCCAATAATTACTGCAATCAGATGAGTTATGAATAGTGTTTTGTAATACTCAATACTTGCTACATGTTTAGTAACTGGCAAATGAATGCCACTGATTACTGTAACAAGATGACATATGCATAAATGAATGCCACTGCTTACTGTAATGAGATTACTTATGCATAAATACTATGCCAATAATTACTGTAATAAGATGACTTATGAATACTGTTCTGTAATTTTCCATACATACATAGAAATGTTTAGTAACTAGCCAATGAGTGCCAACAATTACTCAAATCGGTTGATACACTAGTGTAATTCTGAATTATGACTAGCATAAGACTTAATGTCCTTCGCCATCTGACCCAATTACCAGCAATTACTGCAATATCCGTATGTCCTGTCCAACCTCATGGTCATTGAGCACTACATTTGGTTTCGCACTAACTCTACGTTGATACAAGAGCATGGATTATACAAGAATGTGGTGTTGACGTACCAATCTGTCCACCACCTTGAACGATGGAAATGTTATTATGGTCCCACTGTTTGGTGTACCTAATGTCCTACCAAAATGATAACATTGAATATTAATACAACATTTCAGTGTCTTGGCTACACTGATAAATACTTCGGGGAAGAGAACTTCAGATTGTCTCACTTGGTGTTGTGCTTCTGTAGAAAGATATGGACTTTCAGTGAAGCTACGTGCAACCTACTGTGCTACAACCATGATGCAATCCTTCCCATTCCTTTCCTAGTTCTTATAAAATGGTAAAGACTTATACAGTGCGTTTAAATTCTTGCCAAATGATAAAGACATATACAGTGCATATGCACTTCATTTCATTTATTAATAAGATCAGTTGTCCTAAATATGATAAAGACTATTACAGTGCGTGTGCACTTTATTTCTTTTCTTAATGTATCCAGTTCTTGTAAAATGCTAAAGAATTTTACAGTGCGTGTGCACTTTATTTCATTTCTTAATGTTTTCAGTTCATGTAAAAAAATGCTAAAGACTTATACAGTGCGTGTGCACTTTATGTCATTTGTTAATATGTTTTGTACTCATCGCGTATACAGTATTTCATTTCTTAATATGTTCTGTACTCATTGCGTATACATTTTGTCATTTCTTGATATGTTCTGTACTCAGTGCGTGTGCACTCTATTTCATATCTTAATATGTTCTGCACTTATCAGTAATGTATATACTCTGTGACTGTGGACTTAGTAACTAAATAGATTATAGAAAAATTTGTTGGTCATGGCAAGTCCAATTGGCTCACCATCGCTGCCATCTATGGATTGCTCACGCGCTACTTGCGATATGTAAGCTATAAGAGAATCTGAGACCAAAGAGCAGTGTTGACTGCAGTAGGAACTGTGTGTTGGTAGGAGTAAGTAGTTGCTAGTGAGCAGTCGTGTGTATGGAGTTGGCTGGGCCGGTCGTGGTGGAGCGATGGTGGAGCCTGAGCGTTGTAGTATAAGGTAAAAGCAGCCTCGCGCATATGTAGTATTGTTACATCAAGTCCCATGTAAGTGTTTCTAAAAAAATCTCTTAATAATAATTTTTCTTATGCGTTATCCGGCGACTTCATTGAGGTAAGAATTTTCAATTTATTCAGAATGATCTTTCAGGGCCATGACGCAGCACTGCTGACGTCGAAAATTTACCAGTTTAAATTCACAGTCAATTATTGAAAGGTTATACGTGAGTCAAATTTTTATTATTCCTAGGTTACGGAATAATAAAGTATTGGAAGGTTACGCTGAATGTGAATGAAATAAATAATTATATTGTTTTTACTGTTGGGAGGTTACGGAATTTATTTTGTGGGGATGTTACAAATTAATTACACAGTAACATTAAGATTATGGAGTCATTTCCTGGCATTGTCCGTTAACTTGTGGGGCGACATCAGAGAGCCGTCTCTGAAACCATTAATGTTACAAACCAGAAGATGGTCCATTGTTTGTACCTTGCCACAGTCACAACACGAATCGTCTGTATAGCCCCATTTGGTTGTTTGCTGTCTGCATCGTCCAACTCCCATGCGAAACCTGTTTAGGGCCGACCAGTGTTTCCTGTTGAGATTGAAGCCTTCAACCCTTTCGGTTGGGTCGTGGGTTAGGTAATGGTTTTCCATGACGCCTCTTCTCAGACCCTGCCATGCATTCTTCCATTCAGCATCGAAACCATCTGTGCCCAATGTTCTGCTCCAGACGATAGGTTTCCTAGACTTTCGTGGGTCCTCCCATGTCGGCATGTATGGGTAGCCTTGCGTTTGCTTCAATTTTTTCTACTATGTCCTGGGTTGCTTTCTCTCTACGTATGGAAGCAGGAGCAATGTTTGCCAGCACCGGAAGCCACTCAACGGGGGTTGGCCTGAGAGTGCCGGTGACGGCTCTCAGAGTGGCATTTAGTTGTACATCCACTTTTCTGGTTTCCGGGCTTCTGCCCCAGACTGGGGCACAGTATTCTACAGAACTATACACAAGTGCCAGTGCAGCAGTTCGTAGAATGGCAGCATCACAACCCCAAGTGGTGCCTGCCATTCCGTTGAGCAGGTTATTTCTCTTCTTTAGCTCTTGGGCAGTATCAGTTAGGTGTTGTCTGAAAGTCATGCTGCGATCTAGCTTAATACCGAGATATTTTGGGAAATTCTCGTGGCTGATAGCTTTACCATTTATAACCAGGCGCAGTTCCCTTCTCGCTTCCTTGTTGTTTAAATGCATGACTGTGCTTACTGTTTTTGTCACATTGATTTTTAGATGCCATGTGTCATAGCATTTTTTCAGTGTAGCTTGATCTTCATTAGTGTTGATTCCAGGTTTTCAAACGAGTTACTTTGCACTTTAATAGCTAAATCATCTGCGTATGCAAATTTACGTGAGTGCAGATCAGGCAAATCTGCTGTATAGGTGTTGGAGAGCTAGGGAGCTAAGACTGATCCTTGCAGAAGACCATTTTTTAGGGTATCTACACTGACGGAAAGAAACCACAACAACAAGGAGTTGCGTGACTTAAAAGAAATTTGGTAAACGTGTTTCTACATCTGAAAGATGACACTCATTCAAATTTCGCGCCATTTGCGTAAGAGTGGCGCTGCTGGCTTCATTATGAGGACTGAAATTAGGTTTGCTTAAAGTACGAGCTGGAACGGTCGCGAGCGTTAGTTTCCTTTGAGACTGGATGTGGTGAGTTGATGTCAGTCAAGAATGCTTTTAAGGCCGCAAAGACCCCATTATCAACATCTCACCGAGTTTAAATGCAGACGTGTAATTGGGCTGCAAATCTGTTAAGGACAGCTCTGACCCAGACGTCCTGTAGAGCGCATTACACTGACCCAAAACGAATGTCATTACTGACTTCAGTGGCATGAAGCGAGGGATCGTTAGAGGGCAGAGTGGAGGTCTGTCGTGTTTTATGATGAAAGCTGGTTTGTCTTGGTACCAGAGGTGGCCTTGTGTCGGTTAGAAGGAGCACAACTGAGGGCCTGCAGCCAACAAGTCTGCGTACTAGACACTCTGGATCTACACCTGGAACTATGGTCTGCAGTGCGATTTTGTATGACAGCATGGCTGCTGATGCACACTAACTTCCAATTTGTACGCCATTCCGGTGATTCCACATGTGCTGTCATTCAAGAAAAGCATCCCAGAGGATATTTTCCAACAGGATAACGATCGCCCACATACCGCTGTTGTAACCCAACGTGCTCTGCAGTGTGTCCACATGTTGTCTTGGCCTTCTTGATCACCAGATCAGAGTCCAATCGATCACGTGTGGGATATCATCGACGACAACTCCACCGTCATCTGCAACCAACATTATTCGTCCTATAGTGACAGATCAAGTGCCACATTTTCTATTGGTTACTTCACGCTTACATTAACCCCATTATCTTGCAATATTAATCACTTACATATGTTACTTAGAGAAACATCACATTCTCTAAATTTTATTACTCTTCATCAATATTTCTTTATAGTGTTGTGATTTTTTTTCTGGCAGTGTGTATGCGAAGAACAAGTTCATAACTAGGCAGAATGATAATTAACCAACAACCAGGAAAAAATCTCCTGTATGCAGCTGGTACTCATTATGCCTAACTATGCTCTTTTTCATCTCATGCAAATACCTGAGGACTATCTGTTATCTGAACAAAACTAGTGGGTCTAACAAGTTGGCATGCAGCCATTATACCAAATCATAGTTTTTCGCAACATTTATATCTTTATTTATTTCATTGCTAGGTTGAACAAAGTAATGTTAACACCTTGCTGCAAGTGTGCAATTCTGAAGCAAGTTTTATAAGTTAACTATAGTGCTCACATTGTTGAAAAACATCAGTAGTTTTATTTTGTTGCTGAAAGTGTATCTGGAGGGAACTGGCCATTCGCAGAACGGTCTTTCATGTTTTCTCTAAATATCTGCGTAGGCAATATTGGATAGGCAATCAGGTGATGGTACGAAGTTGATAAATACCTTACACTTGGAGACTAGAAAGTCTTCGACTCATAGGTTACATTTAGGCATAATTCTAGTTGCAAAAAAGGTATTTTTAACAGCACCATAATTTTGTTTGTTATTTTACTCGTATATATACCTATGATGTATCGAATACAAAAATCCGTATCTCAATTTTCTGCACATTCCTAAAAACACAGTTATTTATTGGAAGTCAAGAGGACACTTCGTTCATATTAAAAGGCAGTCTTAGTGAACTGACTCATTACACATTATAATTCGGGATTTAGGTAGATCATACTGCATCACATGTGAGTGTGTAATGCCTAACATGAAATAGCTTAAGATTATTTCTGTGCAACCAACAACAGACAAGTAAGTGCTATATATATTAGTTCTGGATTAATAAATCTCCATTAAAACATTAATTATTCACAACCATTCATTGCATAAATATTTCACTGCAATAAACGACCTTTATACGTAGTGGGCAATCTGGTAATCAGCATGCTCATAGAGACTAGAGACGTTCCGAGTTAGAGTTCCGATCCGGCGACACACAGTTTTAATGTGACAGGAAATTTAATATACAAGTGTATAGAATGCGTTAGCAAATTCATTTTACAATTATAAATTTATGGAGAATTTTTTTTTTCATTTTTAAAGCCAAATTCAGTCAAATAATTATAGAGATTATGTATCAAAACAAATGGCATTCTGCAAGGGTCTACGCTTACAACTGCTCTCCGTTGTTCTATGTTGTAATATAGTCATCAGCGAACAATAGTGATATGTGAAATGACTTCTCTTGCAAACTAATTTTTTTAGGAGCTGCAGGTCATCAGTGTGTTAGCTATGTTAGTCTGAAGGCAAGTGTGCTGCTTGTTGGTTTATTTCCAAGATAAACGCGTAATATGGTGACAGAATTTCCTTACATTAATGAATTAACGGATGGGCGTACCCATGGTCTAGGAGTAACGCCATTTCTTCGTAATCAAAACGTTCTCGTTAAAGGGTCCGAAGTCGGCCACTGCTTCAATTTTGAATAAAAATCATCAGCAGTGCCGGCTGAAGACTTCCAGCATAAGAAGTCACATTCATTCACCCAATAACCTGTCAAAGAGGGCGGAGAAGCGGATAGCGGTTCAGGGTACTCTCTGGCCCTTGGGGTGGCAAACTACACCTAAAGGCAACGCCATGAAGACGCAGAAAGCAATGTAAACCTCTGCATTAAAGACTCAATGTGTATCCATAGTGCATGGGGCCTGTAATTGAAAAAGTGTCATGATGATCTCTCCATAGGCAAAAGATTTTAGAATAATCCCCTATTCTGATCGAGAGTGGACTGCCAATAGAGAGCTGGTGACCTTTGGAAAATAACTGAACTATCAACGAATGGATAATGCCCTACGAGTCAGGACTTGGAATGTCAGAAGTTTGAAAATAGCAGGAAGGTTAGAAAACCTGAAAAGGGAAACTCTAAGGCTCAGGCTAGATATAGTGGGCGTCAGGAAGTGAAATGGAAGGAAGACGAGGAATTCTGGTCAGATGAGTATAGGGTAACAATGGCTGCAAAAAACGTTATAACGTGAGTAGGATTAGTTATTAACAGGAAGGTATGGCACAGAGTGTGTTACTGTGAACAGTTCAGTGATACGGTTGTTCTTATCAGAATCGACAGCAAACCGACAACAGCAATAACAGTTCAGGTGTACACGCAAACGTCGCAAGCAGAAGATGAAGAGATAAAGTATATGGGGATATTCAAGGGGTACTGAATGGGTAATTCAGTGCGCAAAAGGAGATGAGAATCTAATAGCTCGGAGGATTCAACGCGGTTGTAGAGAAGGGAGTAGAAGAAAGGGGATTGGTAGTAGGAATGAGATTGGAGAAAGAGTAACTGAGTTCTGACATAAATTTCTGCTAGTAATGGCGAATATTCTGTTCAAGAATCACAGGAGGAAGAGGTTTACAAAGAAACAGCCGAGGGACATGGGAAGGTTTCAGTGAGATTAAGTCATAGTCAGGCAGAGATTCCGAAATCAGATACTGATTTGTTAAACGTACCCACGAGCATATATAGACTCAGATCACGAATTAGTAGTGATGAAGAGTAGGCTGAAGTTTAAGAGAATAGTCAGGAAAAATAATTGTTGAAAGAAGTTGGACACGAAAGTACTAAGAAATGAAGAGATACGTTTGAAGTTCTCTGAGACTATAGTCACTGCGATGATGAATAGCTCAGTGGACAGTAGAGTTTAGGGTGAAAGGACAGCTCTAAGGACGACAATCACAGAAACTGGATAGAAAACCCTAGGTACAAGGAGGAGAACTGCGAAGAAACCATGGATTAGATTTGAAATACTTAAGCTGATCAACAAAAGGAAGAAGTATAAAGATGTTCAGCGAAATTCAGGAAAACAGAAATATAAATCACTTAGAAACGAAATAAATAGGAAGTGCACGACAATTGTGAAGGCATTGGAAAAGAAAAGATTTACGGAAGGACGGGTTCAGCATGCAGGAAAGTCAAAACAACCTTCGTTGAAATTAACAGCTAGGGTGGTAACATTAAGAGTTCAGTGAGAATTCCACTGTTAAATGCAAAGGAGAGAGCGGATGGGTGGAGAGAGTACATTGATGTCTCTTTGAGGCTGAGGACTTGATAGATGACGAGATAGAAGAAGAAAAAGGAATCCACAGGGAGTTGTTAGGGGATCCAGTATTAGAATCAGAATTTAAAGGAGCGTTGGAAGACTTACGACGAAATAAGGCAGAAAGGAAGGGGATCATTCCATCGGAATTTCTAAAATCGTTGAGGGGGAGGGGGGGGGGGAGAGAAGTGACAATAAAATATGACTGTTCACTTTGGTGAGTCGAATGTATCAGACTGGCGATATACCACCAGACTTTCGGAAAAAGATCAGCCACACAATTCCGAAGATAACAAGAGCCGACAGGAACAGAAAAGAGCCGTCAAGTGCGAGAATTCTCTCACAATCAGCTTAACAGCTCACACATCCAAGTTGGTGATAAGAATGATATAGTGAAGACTGGATGTGTTAGATGATCAGTTCTCTTTCGTAAAAGTGTAAAGCCACCAGAGAGGCTGCTCTGACGTTGCGGTTGATAATCGAAACAAGACTGAAGAAAATTCAAGACATGTTCAATGGATTTGTCGACCTGGGAAAAGCGTTGATCACTGTCAAATGCCTTCCCCCAAGAACTACGGACCGTATCGTTGGAGGGAAGGTTTGCGAATCTTAGTAAAACAGATAGCCGTACCGTTGGTGCAACCACAAAGGGGGGGGGGGATCTGTTCAGAGGTCAGACAAGCCTGTCATTCCTGAAGAGGGGCAGCATCATTTTGAGTGGTAGCAGGAGCACAGTCGGCCTGATTTACTGATCGGGCCTTGTAACATCAACCCAAATGGACTTTTTACGCTTCTTGTCTCTTTCGTGGAATCGCTGGCTGTGTAGATCCTCGTCGCCAGAGAGGCTTGTAGTGTGAATGTGGTCCTCGGTCCGGCGTGGTTCAGGCAGCGGAGGCGTCTTGAGTTAGCAGCGGTACGAGGAAGGTAGTGAGCGAGCTCCTGTGCTGGAAAACAACCTGACCTTATCTGGAGGAGTAGCGCGATCTAGCTGTAGCTGAGAGACATTGTTTGGGAAGGTGTAATTTGGAAATGAGCTCCCCATTTGCACCACAACAATAGTGTTGGTCGAAGGAGCTCGGCGGTTAAAGCAACGGTTGGAGGTCGTACAGCCGTCACTATACTGTCGCCTGGTTTCACTGACACACGAGTCCAGATAACTCCACGTGAAGCTGAGTAACCTGATTACTGAATACTTTCCCATCTGCGTGTTTTAGTTGTTCATCTTGCAAAATTGTAATTGAGTATGCTCTTGTGGGGCGCCATTAGTTCCACTATTTTGTGACTGGTCATTTGTTTGTTTTAACTGTTCATGTTACAGGGTTATCACTGAGTTTGCCTGGTAGGGCCCATTATTTGTACTCATGTGTGGGACCATTGGTAACTGAGTTAAGTTTCAGGTCTTATCACGCCAATGATGTGTGTAGTGAACTGCCAGGTAGTGCGCGCAAGACTGACGTGTGAAATAAAATAAAATGGCATTATTACGGCTCTGTAAACCCTCTGAAGTAGCATCAAATGAACTCTAATGCTGCAGATTTGTTCTTTAGTTAACTAATTACCTTTGTAATTGAATAATTGACACTTCTTAATTTGGCGTTTATCTGAAGAAGTCTAGACTCAAACTTGTTTGAAATTGTTCGGTACTCCTGTAGAGTAAATGAGCAAATCTTAAACTGTGGCACAAGACACAGATGTGTACAAGACTTCTGATAAGGAGGTCCGCTGTAATTTGTTGTGTATTTTAAATGCTTTGGTTAAATTGGATTTAATTGAATACTGCTTTTAGGTTTGAATTGCTATCAGTTCATTATTGTAAATTTGTTTAAAGGTTACTACATACATTTTGAAATAGCCTTGGACATTTTAAACGGTTTATCACGAATGGTTATGGAAGTTGAGTTGAAACTTTATTTGATGTTAGAATTGCTTTGGGAAGAAAGACAATGTTTTCTAATAACTGTTGAGTAAGAAGTGTTGTTAATAAACTTGCTTTAAGGATGTCTGAATTTATTTTAACTCGACACATTACCACTCCTTCTCAGCTCCTACCATGAGTATAGAATATGGATTGAGAGTAAGTCAAACAAGGACCAAGGAAATCAGAAATAGCAGAAATGAGAACAGCAAGAAACTTAGCACTACAATTGTTACCTAGGCAGTAAAATGAAAAACCAGACGCGAATTGAAGTCTTTGAAATTTGGGGCTACAGAAGAATGTTGAAAATTAGGTGGACTGATAAGGTAAGGAATGAGAAGGTCTCCGCATAGTTGTCAAAGAAAACAATCACAAGAAGAAGGGACAGGTTGATAGGACACTTGTTAAGGTTTCAGACGACAACTTCCATGATACTGGAGGGAGCTGTAGAGGGTAAAAAATGTAGAGAAGGACTGAGGTTGGAATACATCCATTAAATAACTGAGGACTTTGGGTCTAAGTGGTACTCTGAGATGAAGAGATTGGCACAGGAGAGGAATTCGTGGTGGACTGCATCAAACAAGTCCGAAGATTGATAAAAAAGCGTTTTAACTAATGAACATCGGGACTTAGAGCCTCAGTGTAGAAAATCGTGTACAGAGAAAGGTAGTTTGTGATTACGTAAGACATAAAGTAGTATTGTGTTCTCATGGACCACAAGCCTGTGTACTCCAAACCACTGTGATTCTCGCAAAAGCTTGACAGTAGGAAATTATTATTTCATTGGATGGTGGATAGAAAAACTTTATGTACAAAAAATATTAGAAATTTATAAGCAACGAGTAGTTATAATGTTTCATTATTTTCGACAACTGTGAGTTTTGTAACAGAAGTCTATTTATTGTTGATCACCATTTTTATATCTTTCTAGTCCTAGGAATAGTATAAACAATACAGACCCATATAAAGATACCCACTTATTTGTACCTCGCACAGCGAGCGAGAGTGCTCTCGTACACAGATTAGCAGGTACATGTACAAGTGTGTATACTTCTGGCATATATAGGATTACCGTTGTTAGTTCCTCTCACACGTTATGTTACGTGATGCCTACTTACCTGCACACATCATAATTAACTTCGTATATAGTTATTTGCTGTCATGTATGGTATGTGAGCTAGTGGTCATAACATGTATGATCTCTGGTATGTTCTCATTTGAAGTTGTGTCTACAATGACATCAAACCAACACTCTTGGAATTACAAGTGTACTGCTGTACGGGTGGAAACCTGAGAGCTTTTCGTTAAAAGATACAAGATTCTAACACCGACATTAAGTCCTGTTTTCATTTCCTTGTATCACATACTGCTTAGTAACAAGTTCAGTACATTTTGCACTTACGTATTTTCTTACTACGCATTTGCTACATTCACGACTGAGTAAACTCCTGAAATATATTTGATGTGATCTGCATAACAATATAAGGCTAGGAGACGGATTTTGCAAAATTTAGCTGGTCTTTGTAGGTTTCTCTCTTGGTAATTTATTTTGGATATTCAGATTTCTCTTTCTTTACTTTCCGTTAATCTATCCTTTTAAACTCTAATTATCTTAATTTTTTCTGTCAACAGTGATTGAATTTTCTGGCTCTCTGTGTGCCCTATGCTCGCCTGCAACAATACTTCTCGTTACAGTACTCTTCAGATATACTGAGTACCGACAGACACATTTGAGAATAAATAAGCAATAAGGATAAAATGTTTCAAGTAAATGATCCAGATATAGGACAAGAAATTAGCTATGGGAATTTGAACCGCTGAGGGTGACCTCAACGCTTCCTGTAATACATAATTTTCATTTGTTTAAAATTAATGTTTTCCCTATTTTCTGCGTGTACTATGCTAACATTTTTATTTATTTCTGATGAATATGAACTTGATATAGGACTTGTAATCTGTGAAAATATTGTGTGTTTTAATGTGCCATGTACAGCATTAATAGGACTGTAACGACAGGATAGAGAAGGCTGTAGGCGGGGGGAGCGGGGAGTCCCTCTGTGTTAAGAAAAAAAGAGCGCGCCAATGAACAAGATAGTTGGAAGCACGAAGAGAGCGCCACCAGTCATTATCGACCGTCGTAGTGAACACATCCCGTATTGAATACGACGCTAACATCTATACACTTGCATGGAACTGGTCCCTAGAATAGTCGTTGGCCTTGTGGGTAAGAATGTAGAATGTTTAAACACTTTCCACGGCATTTATTAATTAGAAGAGGAGACATTTGTGAGCCATGTAAACACCTCAACGACGCAGCGCCATGCAACGCTTCCTGCTGGCAATGTGTTGCTCTTTTAGTATTCTAAATCATATGTGCCAGTTTTTATTTTGTGCTCATTATCAATATACTTTAATTTACGTGTGTATACAGTCTGTTAATGATCCAGGTGATGCTAGGTGTGATACTATAGCTTCCTGGCCGGAATCTTAAAATTTATCTTAGCCTCTTAATTACAATGAAAAACTGTCATTTTCTTAACGAAGATTTATGTTATGTGGATAAAGAATTTAACGGATTGGTCTAGTTCCATTGACAGTCAATTTGTGGTGCCATGTTGTACCAGTTTTTGAATTCCATGAAAAGAGTACAATCAATTTAAAAGTAACCTCTGACAATATTGATCCAGCATCCATGACGGATGATGAAAAAAGTACAATTAATTTAAAAATAACTTCTGACACTAATACTGAAATAACATTAATTATGGATGAAACTGTTTAGCATTTTCTTCTATACAAAGCGTGGCAAGCGTATGCTCTTTGAAATGAATTAACTACTATGAGGTATCTCTCTAGAGAAAAATAATTCAGGGTGTAGGATGCGAGTGAAAATGGCTCTATGAGACGCAAAGATCGGCACAAGAGAGGAATTCGTAGCGGGTTGCAACGAAGCACAAGACTGATGACTCAAAAAAGTTGTAGGGAAGGTACGGCAGCATATTATCTCCCTCGCCTACTTTAGATGTTAATTTATTCAAAGCCATCTAGAAAAGTTTTTGTAACAGTTAACGCGAGGGAGTGGTTTTCTGGTTAATTAGTGTATTACAGTTAAGTGAACCATCAATATTACAAGTAAAAGTTTATCTATTAACTTTTCATGAACTAGTTAATGAAGGAAGTTAGTCATTGAAATTTTGGATTTAATTATTACATTTCCTTACTCGCTAAAATGTGTGTCCCAATTGTACTGGAAAACATTATTTTACCTTGCCAAAACTTGCAATTAGTTCTGAGTGACTTTTCAGAAATTATTACAGTCCACGCTATTTCCTGTACTGTTTAAAGAAAAAATAAATAATTTTGAGTCCTACAGCCTAAACAAACAATTAGTAACAAGACTACAGCCAGAATTTTGCAAAGAAACAGCATATGACTTACGTACATGAAGTTGTGAGTTGGTGTTTTATGTGGCGCCTGCGTGAAATGACGCTGTATTAAAATTAGCTTTCAGTGGAATGGGTTTGTTGTACCGTATTTAGATACAAAATTTTTGAAAGATTGTTAAATTGTGAAAAGTGAGGAACACAAACTGTAAATTGTGGCAAGATAAACATATAAAAATTGAAGTTAATATGTAGACTGAGGAAGCACAGGGTAGTGACAAGACACTAGGGCATCTTGTTCAGCAGCGTCGGACAGAGTATGGACCCGACGTGTTTGTACTGTTAGACTTACATAGTCATAGATGACAGCGTAACCAACGCAGCAGGTACAATGAATATTTCATAGATAAAACAAGAAGCAGAACCTGAAATTGGGGCAAAAAATGGCTCTGAGCACTATGCGACTTAACTTCTGAGGTCATCAGTCGCCTAGAACTTAGAACTAATTGAACCTAACTATCCTAAGGACATCACACACATCCATGCCCGAGGCAGGATTCGAACCTGCGACCGTAGCAGTCGCTCGGCTCCAGACTGTAGCGCCTAGAACCGCACGGCCATTCCGGCCGGCAAATTGGGGCAAAGAAACTGGGATTGTATTGACGTCTGACAGGATTATGAATCTCAGTTAAGCATGAGTGATTTTCTGAAGGTTCTGTCAACTGAAATGGCTAATCAAAATCTATTAATAAGCAATAAAATTGCATGAGAGAGTAGTCACTGAAACTGATGACCAAGTAGTAAATTGAGTAGCAAAAATGATGGCTAGGGTAGCCAGTTAGGGGAAAATTGGCTCGGTAGACAGAAAAGTAAATGATCTTAAACTTAAGTAATGAATATTAAATAGATTATGGACACTATGAATACGAAAGTTGAAAATGTGGGAGTTTAAATGATAACATCAGTTGCAAGATTCATGCTGAATAATTAAATTTCAGATAGTGTAAAATCAAAATTTAGGATAAAAGTTATCATCGATGAAGAACCTAAACAGTAAAGGAAAATAAAACTGGTTCTTCCAATTTGAAAAAAAAACTGTCTCTGAAAGAAAAAAAAAAAATATTTACTCAACAAGTCCACGTTCCTGAATGACTGACTGCCTCAGAAATTCAATGTAAAATTTCGAAACTAGAAAAGAATGTTTAGGAGAAACTAAGTTACATTATAAACAGAGATATCAATAATTAAACACAACGAGGAGAAATTTATGTCACACAGAAGACAAGGACCTTATGAACAGCTGTGAGGAAGAATTACCTGATTCCTTCTATACAATAACCAGAATGAACGAAACAGCAATGACTGCAATAAATATGAAGGAAACCATGTAACATGATGAACAGATATGGAGGACTCATTAGATAAAACGACCACTCCGTTGCAATGTTAAAGATACATATGAGGAAAACTAAAAGCAGCACATTTTGCGTGAGGAAAAAATGCAGAAAGCAGTTTTTCACCGAAAAATAGACAGGACGGTTATGAATGAGGGGGCAGTTACGGTACTGAGCTCTGTAGTAACCAGAAGAGAGACATGTACAGCACAGTGGCAGTAGAGGCAGCGAGAGTGAGACATCACGGCTGAGAGAACTGAGGTTGCTTCACTGGAGCCTGCGAGTGACTGCAGGGTGGTTGAGCCACCTGAGGTTTGGAACATAGCAGCAATAGAACCAAGGCAGAAGAATAACGTCACTGGTGTGAACACCGCACACTCTTGTCCATAGAAAAACACAATACCTGTCAAGGATGGATGTACAAATGCAAACAAAGGAAAGGAGTGTGATAACAGTAATCTGATAACATTAAACTCAGTTACTAAGTGTGAGAAGAGACAACAGAAATGCCTAACTGGATGCAACAAATCAGTAACCAATATCAAGGATTAAAACCACGTGATTGGGAGGACATAAAGGAAGAAGTAACGAGGGAGTTGGACAAAAAAGAGAAACATTGAGGGCAGTAGCAAGATGACGCCATTTATTCCAAAAGAAGGTTTGGATGCATTGTAAATAGTACTCGAGCATCTGTTGACAAAGACGTTACTTCGAATGGGGCAGATGTTACCAAGCATACCAAGAGAGCTGCTAATAAAGATGATGATGATGATTGCTTCGTGGGGCGCTCAACTGCGCGATCATCAGCGCCCGCACAATTTCCCACTTTTTACATTATCAAATTTTTACTCAATCCGATCTCGCCACCGTCACGAATGATTATGATGATGAAATAACGAGGACAACACAAACACACAGTAACCAGGTGGAGAAAATCCCCAACCCGGCCGGGAATCGAACTCGGTACCCAGTGATCTAGATATAGCAACGCTAGCCTCTAGACGACGAGCTGCGGACGCTAATAACGGTGAAATTATTTGTGATAAAGTAAGAAAAGTTGCGGGAAGTACGCGACCAGGTGAAAATATCGATAGCATTACAAGTATTTACGGTAAGTAATGGTAAATTGAATAAACTAAGGCACTTCAGCTTTGTTGGACGCGACTTTGTGTGCATAATACACTCCTGGAAATTGAAATAAGAACACCGTGAATTCATTGTCCCAGGAAGGGGAAACTTTATTGACACATTCCTGGGGTCAGATACATCACATGATCACACTGACAGAACCACAGGCACATAGACACAGGCAACAGAGCATGCACAATGTCGGCACTAGTACAGTGTGTATCCACCTTTCGCAGCAATGCAGGCTGCTATTCTCCCATGGAGACGATCGTAGAGATGCTGGATGTAGTCCTGTGGAACGGCTTGCCATGCCATTTCCACCTGGCGCCTCAGTTGGACCAGCGTTCGTGCTGGACGTGCAGACCGCGTGAGACGACGCTTCATCCAGTCCCAAACATGCTCAATGGGGGACAGATCCGGAGATCTTGCTGGCCAGGGTAGTTGACTTACACCTTCTAGAGCACGTTGGGTGGCACGGGATACATGCGGACGTGCATTGTCCTGTTGGAACAGCAAGTTCCCTTGCCGGTCTAGGAATGGTAGAACGATGGGTTCGATGACGGTTTGGATGTACCGTGCACTATTCAGTGTCCCCTCGACGATCACCAGTGGTGTACGGCCAGTGTAGGAGATCGCTCCCCACACCATGATGCCGGGTGTTGGCCCTGTGTGACTCGGTCGTATGCAGTCCTGATTGTGGCGCTCACCTGCACGGCGCCAAACACGCATACGACCATCATTGGCACCAAGGCAGAAGCGACTCTCATCGCTGAAGACGACACGTCTCCATTCGTCCCTCCATTCACGCCTGTCGCGACACCACTGGAGGCGGGCTGCACGATGTTGGGGCGTGAGCGGAAGACGGCCTAACGGTGTGCGGGACCGTAGCCCAGCTTCATGGAGACGGTTGCGAATGGTCCTCGCCGATACCCCAGGAGCAACAGTGTCCCTAATTTGCTGGGAAGTGGCGGTGCGGTCCCCTACGGCACTGCGTAGGATCCTACGGTCTTGGCGTGCATCCGTGCGTCGCTGCGGTCCGGTCCCAGGTCGACGGGCACGTGCACCTTCCGCCGACCACTGGCGACAACATCGATGTACTGTGGAGACCTCACGCCCCACGTGTTGAGCAATTCGGCGGTACGTCCACCCGGCCTCCCGCATGCCCACTATACGCCCTCGCTCAAAGTCCGTCAACTGCACATACGGTTCACGTCCATGCTGTCGCGGCATGCTACCAGTGTTAAAGACTGCGATGGAGCTCCGTATGCCACGGCAAACTGGCTGACACTGACGGCGGCGGTGCACAAATGCTGCGCAGCTAGCGCCATTCGACGGCCAACACCGCGGTTTCTGGTGTGTCCGCTGTGCCGTGCGTGTGATCATTGCTTGTACAGCCCTCTCGCAGTGTCTGGAGCAAGTATGGTGAGTCTGACACACCGGTGTCAATGTGTTCTTTTTTCCATTTCCAGGAGTGTACAAGTAAATGCAGCTGTACAAAGCACAAAAATTTAAAGTTGACGTCTTAAGAAGTCACTTCGACGAAAACACATGTAAAGGAATTGAAATAACAACAGGAGGCATATGCTGGAGCCATACGAGTTGTGCCGGCCGCGGTGGTCTCGCGGTTAAGGCGCTCAGTCCGGAACCGCGTGACTGCTACGGTCGCAGGTTCGAATCGTGCCTCGGGCATGGACGTGTGTGATGTCCTTAAGTTAGTTAGGTTTAACTAGTTCTAGGGGACTGATGAACACAGAAGTTAAGTCCCATAGTGCTCAGAGCCATTTGAACCATTTGAACCATACGAGTTGTCTTTACGAAAATCGGAGACTGATACGGAAAAAAGGAAAAGAAACCACAAAAAAAAAAAAAAAAAAAAACTGTTCATGAACAGAGCCGGATGAAAGTCGCCTATAACATAACAACGTGTAAACCCAAAAAAGGCTCTGGACAATGCCACAATAGCAAAATAATTGATATCTACATCTACATCTAGATTGATACTCCGCAAGCCACCCAACGGTGTGTGGCGGAGGGCACTTTACGTGCCACTGTCATTACCTCCCTTTCCTGTTCCAGTCGCGTATGGTTCGCGGGAAGAACGACTGTCTGAAAGCCTCCGTGCGCGCTCTAATCTCTCTAATTTTACATTCGTGATCTCCTCGGGAGGTATAAGTAGGGGGAAGCAATATATTCGATACCTCATCCAGAAACGCTCCCTCTCGAAACCTGGCGAGCAAGCTACACCGCGATGCAGAGCGCCTCTCTTGCAGAGTCTGCCACTTGAGTTTATTAAACATCTCCGTAACGCTATCACGGTTACCAAATAACCCTGTGACGAAACGCGCCGCTCTTCTTTGGATCTTCTCTATCTCCTCCGTCAGACCGATCTGGTACGGATCCCACACTGATGAGCAATACTCAAGTATAGGTCGAACGAGTGTTTTGTAAGCCACCTCCTTTGTTGATGGACTACATTTTCTAAGCACTCTCCCAATGAATCTCAACCTGGTACACGCCTTACCAACAATTAATTTTATATGATCATTCCACTTCAAATCGTTCCGCACGCATACTCCCAGATATTTTACAGATACGTGTCAATGGGCTATGAATTCACAACCATCAGTGCAGATGCACTTTTACATTCGATCTCCAGCGGGAATACTAAATCAGCGAGCACGATGGACATGGATGGGGACTGTGATAGAGCTGGGTGGGAATGTGGGTCGGCCGGGAGCATGCCGAGATAGTCCTCGCATTTGCAGTTAACACTGTGTCTGGGTGCCGCAACGGTTAACACAGTTGCCTAGTAATCAAGGGATCCTGGGTTCGAGTCCCGTCCACCACACATTTCACTCGTCGCTGCTGATTCTGGGTGAAGTCTCGATGGAGCCGATATCATTACTTTCTTCGCTTTCCTTTCTCCTCCCTCCACCTTCGGTTTACATAATACGTCTGTAATTTTCCTTGGAATTATTTAATGATCGATTCAAATTTGTTCAGGAGGATATGGAAAACGGGAAGGTCAAAAATCTGAAACGAATAATTATACCGAACTGAATACGTGACGCACAGTTCGAAATGTAATTGGATATGGATTCTCAGATCACTGTCCTTTCCCAAATGCCTTTTGAACAGATCAAAGACAAAACAGGACAAGTGTATAAGCTGGTTTCGGGAATTAGCTTACATATTAGGAGTCACAAGGAAATCGAGAAAAGTTGTAACAAAAAACAAGTACTTTCAGATTTCACTGGAATGTGAATTTAGGACTCAGATTATTCTTGGAATTGATTGAATAATAAAACGACAGGTGTGATGTATATTTACAGACTGAACCGACAAATGAAAATTTGACCGAACGCTGGTATTTGAGCCTAGATCACCTGCTTCATCGATTCACTCTGCATATATACATGACATATGTTTGAGAGGTGAAGTGTATGGATTCAAGCAGTTTCAGTTGATTAAAGCACTTATGCATCGGTTCCAGGCAGGATGTGCGTTACGTTCGGTGGTGAGGTGCTGTTCCATTACAACTGGAGAGCCCCCGCAATGCTGTTCGAGTCTAGGAGGAATACTAAGTGGGCTGAGGTGTGGACAGGAATTCGGATTGAGGACAGAGGCATGCTGGGGTAGTGTATCCATTTGTGCACAGTCATACTGCCAGGATGATGTAGTAACTAGCGCATCTGCCTACTGAGCAGGAAACATGGTTTGGAATCCTATTTTTGGTACAAATTATCAATTGTCGCTTCAGTCTGCTTACGTACTTCATAGATGTTTGAGACCTGAAAAGGCCTCTCGAGCCATAAAGTTTCATTTGAGTAGAACGATAGTTGACTAACAGTCGTAAAACAATAAAACTATTAAATATAGAATAAAGTGTAAAATGTTTTGAGGTAGAATATGAATAATTAAGCGTTGTATGTAAATTGCAGTGTCAACCATTGTAAATCACAACAGAAGCCTGTAATGATGGTTAGACCGTGGTTGGGAAAATTATCATGATATATACCTGAAACAAGACAAGCTACAAGAAATAGTAAATAGAATATAAGATCTTACTTTTCCGAATCTTGTAATATTCTGAGTAACAAAAGTGATGTATTTCATTTCCTGATTCGACACTGCTTGTAAGGAATTTTGGATACCAAATGGATGTGGAACTATATGTGAAGTACTGAAAAAATAAACTAGATTTACTTCTGGAGGAGGTCGAGTGGCTACTACAACACATACACAAGTTTATACCAAATTATTAAACTTTAATCAACGTAAAATTCCTAACCTAGAAACAATCCATGTCCACAGGAATGTCTATGTAATTCTTTCTGTCACTGAACACCATCTTATCAGTTGATACATTACAGAATGACAGTCATATCTCAGTGTACGATTGACTATAAATTTTTATGTACATATCTTGATTTTCATACAACTCGCATCTAAAGTAAGACGATGGTAACCTCATAGGTAATGATGAGACAGTGGAGTGAATAGTACTGCTATCTAACGTAAGCACTCTTTCAGCTGCAGCGGTAGCGTATGGAAATTGTTGAGGCCGTGCATACGTCTACGTCTCTCATTTGTTACTGTGTCAGGCAGTGACTGTCCCGACTTGTGGCTCTGTTGTGCAGTACCAGCTTTGACACTGGACCTCATTCTTCAGATGAAACAACACGTATCTTTTGTCATACACCTGTGTCTTGTTCTATTGTCGAAGATGGAAGCTATTCATCAGCAAATAGACAAAAGTTAGAATGGTGTATGACTGACAGAATTAGTAATCCACACAACAACACACCTATTGTAGTGAACATAAATGATGGAAGAGCGAGAGCTGTGATTGATGTATGGGCACTAAATAAAATAGAATGAAGAGAAATTAATTATCCCAGAGTATCAAGCTAAAGTAAATATTAGTATGAATGAAGTACCTACGCAAATCATAAAATTCAGCAATACTTCAGAATTAGTCGCTACTGACCTTTATCGACAATTACTGAAACTTCAGGAAATGTTATCTGCATATCAGTTGGTTTGGAAGTTTTATCAAAAACTCATCAAGTTGTTTATATGTATCTACCACCAAGAAAGTATTTAATAATTTCTACTTCCCTAAATCTGTTTTAACATTATAGTCTTCAGTTCACATGAAAGAAAATAAATGGAGAAGTTCTTTCTCCCCAAAATCGGTAAGGAAAGCAATTTTTGTAAAACATTGACAAAAACAAGGGACAAAACGCTAGGACATGTTCAAATAAAACAGTTTACTGCATAGTCGTTTGTCTGTTTGACCACTAAGCACTTCAATGTTTCACAAAATCACCTTCAAGTGGGGAATTGTGCTGGTACATTCTGCAAGAAGAATTTGATAAAGCTCTAAAAGAATTATGGGACAACAAAGCAACGGGTATTGATGACATCTCTGCAGAACTAATAAAGAATTCCGGTGACAGTATCATTAGGTCCATGTATAACACAGGAGAGATACCGACAGACTTCCAGAAAACATCATTCTTCCCGTAACAAAGAAGGCAGCGTCTAGAAAATGCGTACAATACCGAACTTTAAGCCTAATATCACATGCATCAAAAATTCTCATAAAAATAATTCTGAAGAGAATTGAAGAGAAGGTGGATGATATGCTGAGTGAAGGTCAGTTTGGTTGCAGAAGGGGACTGGGAACAAGATAGGCGATTCTGGCACTGAGACTCCTTCCGAAAAGAAATTACAGAAAAATAAACAAACTTATATTGCCTCTTTACACCTGGAATAGGCATTTGATAATATTATCTGGCAAGAGATTTTCAGAGTGCTGAGGAAAAGTTGAACGATGTACAAATACATCCGTGTGATACTTTCTATAAGAATGAGGTGGCAGTGAGTAGGAACTGTCACCAGGAGCATGAAGCAAATATTAGAAAAGCGGTAAGACAAGGATGCGCTCTCTCTCTCCTCTTATATTCAACGCTTACATCAGGACGCTACAGACCAAGTTCGAGAAACTACTGAGGTGAGGATCAAAAGTAATTGGCAGAAGATAGACATGCAATGTTATGCAGATGATACTGCTATAGTCACAGAGACAAAAGAAGATCTAGAAGAAGTCCTCAGAACAATGGAAATGATTCTATGCAATCAGTATGCAATGAGAATAAACAAGCGAAAGACTAAAGTGATGGTATGCAGTACAGGAGCAGAACGTGAATCTCTGAGAATGACAATTGGGAGAAAGGAGCTGGAGGTGATAGAGTAATTTACTTACCTGGGAAGCAAAATCACAAGGGATGGTAGAAGCTGGAAAGAAATTGTGAGCAAAATACAAAAGGCCAAAATTGCATTTAATTGGAGGATGAACTTACTCACCAGCAAGAACATCAGTCTCAAACAAAGGGAACGTATCATGAAAGCTTTCGTTTGGAGCATGGCCTTATACGGATGTGAAACTTGGACAATGGGAAGAGAAGAGGGAAGACGGCTAGAGGCCCTGGATATGTGGTGCCATAGAAGGAAGATGATCAGCTGGAGAGACAAAGCAACAAATGAAGAAGTGCTTAGAAGAATACTGGAAACCAGATCTCTGTGGAGGCACATCCAAACAAGAAGAGACAAACTTGTAGGGCACATCCCACGACACAACATCACTGGAACAATAGCAGTAGGAGCTATTGAGGGACGGAATCAGCTGGGGCGACCAAGGATATCATACATGCAACCGATCATGAATGACGCTAGATGTAGCACATAATTGGAAATGAAGAGGAAGGCAGACTAAATAGAGGAATGGTGCTCTGTTGCAAACCAACCTCAGGGTTGAACACTGAAAGAAGAAAAAGACATTCTTGGTGTTGAGGTAGAGCGAGATACCTTTACAAAAGTTGAAATGAACTATTCAATAAAAGTAGCCTCTCATTCGCCAGTGATGTGAAAGACACGCCCGATACTACAAATGCCAGTAGATCTCTCTACATATAACTAATCTGTATACTAACATCTCCATTCATTATACGGTAGGTGCTATGAAGCAGAACAATAAAATAAAAGACACTTTCGCCTGCAGAAATCACATTATTCAGTGACCTCTTTGAACTGGTGTTGAAGTATAATTACTGCTCTTTCAATGCAAAAGTCTACAAACGAACAAATGGGTGCCAGCATAGGAGGAGCTATAAGTATATCTGAAATATTCTCCAAACACCTGCAGCACAAACTTCTCACAAAAATAAACAACATGCACCTTGACAGCAGAAATATAGATGTTACATTTCTAATTATTGAAGGCGCAAATAAAGATGTCCAAGACGTCCTACAAATCTCCCACAAGTTGGACGGGAACATTAAATTCATCTGTGATCAGTAAATAGATAATTACATTAGCATTCTTGCTATCATCAACTGCAAGCAATGTGACAAAAATACCTTCCCAATATACAGGAAGCCCACCTCCGCTAACATAAACATACATGGATCCTCCTGCCACCCCATCAAGCAAAAACTAGCATCATAACATTCAGAGATTCATAGAACACTAAAACACCCACTGAGTGATGAAAACGTGCAGAATTAAATCAAAATAATAAGACAAATAGCTGTAGCTAATTGGTATAAACCTACACTATCAGACAATTCAGCTAAAAAAGTGTCCATAAAGAACCAGGAAAACAGATTAACAACAAAATGGTTGAAATGGCTCTGAGCACTATGGGACTAAACTTCTGAGGTCATCAGTCCCCTAGAACTTAGAACTATTTAAACCTAACGAACCTAAGGACATCACACACATCCATGCCCGAGGCAGGATTCGAACCTGCGATCATAGCGGTCGCGCGGCTCCAGACTGTAGCGCCTATAACCGCTCGGCCACTCTGGCCGGCGATTAACAACACGATCCTTTTCCTCACTAATCTAAAACACTGCCAATATCTTCGAACGACATAAAATAAAAATATTATTCGAAACAATAAAATTTGCCACGGACTACCTCATAACCTAGAAAGCAGAGAAGATAAAACTCCGCCTTCTAACACATATACAAGTAAAATGAGGCGTAGTAAATGTCCAGTTCGGTACATGATCTTGGTGCAGCTAACCATGAAGGAGCAGCGGCCAGCAGTGTCAATGTTAGTAGTTTGCGGTAGTACACAGCTCTTAGTTCAGTGTTTTCTTTACGAGCTTCTGTTAACAGATGAATATTATCTACGTTTTATTTGATTGTCTGCTGTTTAATTACATTCAGAGCATGCATGTTTATTCCTTGCGTTAGCTTCCATATGAGTTTAGTTAGTAGCGTAGCTTCACACCGTCATTACAATTACGGGCGTTTCACTCACTTCGAGTTTCAGACGAGTAATTTATTAGTAAATCTAGGTCCAGCTACTCAAGCAGAGGAATAGTCCATCAGTGGCAGTGCCAGCAGTCTGCGTTAATTCATAGCATTTACTTTGCTACACTGCTTTTTTACTAGCTTCTGCCAAGAAGTTGATATTACGTGTCTATTCTTGTGATGGTCTAGTGATTATCTACATTTAGAGCTTGTGTGTTTATTGTCTCTAGTAGCTTCCGTGTTAGCTATTGCATTCAGTTTTTTTTTTTGTCATCAGTCTACTGACTGGTTTGATGCGGCCCGCCACGAATTCCTATCCTGTGCTAACCTCTTCATCTCAGAATAGCACTTGCAACCTAAGTCCTCAATTATTTGCTTGACGTATTCCAATCTCTGTCTTCCTCTACAATTTTTACCCTCTACAGCTCCCTCTAGTACCATGGAAGTCATTCCCTCATGTCTTAGCAGATGTCCTATCATCCTGTCCCTTCTCCTTATCAGTGTTTTCCACATATTCCTTTCCTCTCCGATTCTGCGTAGAACCTCCTCATTCCTTACCTTATCAGTCCACCTAATTTTCACCATTCGTCTATAGCACCACATCTCAAATGCTTCGATTCTCTTCTGTTCCGGTTTTCCCACAGTCCATGTTTCACTACCATACAATGCTGTACTCCAGACGTACATCCTCAGAAATTTCTTCCTCAAATTAAGGCCGGTATTTGATATTAGCAGACTTCTCTTGGCCAGAAATGCCTTTTTTGCCATAGCGAGTCTGATTTTGATGTCCTCCTTGCTCCGTCCGTCACTGGTTATTTTACTGCCTAGGTAGCAGAATTCCTTAACTTCATTGACTTCGTGACCATCAATTCTTATGTTAAATTTCTCGCTGTTCTCATTTCTACTACTTCTCATTACCTTCGTCTTTCTCTGATTTACTCTCAAACCATACTGTGTACTCATTAGACTGTTCATTCCGTTCAGCAGATCATTTAATTCTTCTTCACTTTCACTCAGGATAGCAATGTCATCAGCGAATCGTATCATTGATATCCTTTCAACTTGTATTTTAATTTCACTCCTGAACCTTTCTTTTATTTCCATCATTGCTTCCTCGATGTACAGATTGAAGAGTAGGGGCGAAAGGCTACAGCCTTGTCTTACACCCTTCTTAATACGAGCACTTTGTTCTTGATCGTCCACTCTTATTATTCCATCTTGGTTGTTGTACATATTGTATATGACCCGTCTCTCCCTATAGCTTACCCCTACTTTTTTCAGAATCTCGAACAGCTTGCACCATTTTATATTGTCGAACGCTTTTTCAAGGTCGACAAATCCTATGAAAGTGTCTTGATTTATCTTTAGCCTTGCATCCATTATTAGCCGTAACGTCAGAATTGCATTCCGTACTGTCATTTATTTATGTTTTAAGAGCCTAGGGATCTTGCGATCTTAGGTTACAGTGAGAATTCTGCAGAGCAGATTCGAGTGTTTATTTACTCTCTTCGTGTGTATTTTGTGTCATCCCGACCTTATAGCGCCACAGTCGAGTAATTTTGCTCTTGCACGGTAGGTCTGTTAGTCCTGGCAGCTTCACATGTACACTCTAAAATTTATAATAAAGCGCACCACGAAGGAGTTATCGGAACAGGACGGAATTGGTAGACGTGATTTACATGTAGAGGTAAACAAATGGTAACAGTTTCAGAAAAATTGGATGATTTATGCAAGCGAAGGGCTTCACAAATTGAGCAAGTCAACAACGTCTTGGTCCACCCCTGGCCCTTAAGCAAGCATTGAGTTGTTGGATGTCCTCCTGACGCAATTGTGCCAAATTCTGTCCAATTGGTTTGTTAAATCTTTATAATCCCCAGATGGTTGAAGGGCCCTGCCCATAATGCTCCGAATGTTCTAAACTGGGGAGAGATTCGGCAACCGAGCAGGCCACGATGGGCAAGCACGAAAACAAGAGTCTCTCGCCACTGGCGGGAAATACCTTACTGAAATGAAAGCCCAGGATGATTTGCCACTAAGGGCAACAAAATGGTGGATGAAACATCGTCAACGTACCACTGTGCTGTAAGTGTGCCGTAGATGACAACCAAAGGGGCCTGCTATGGCATCCCGGGCCATCACTGTGGGATGTATGGTGGTAACAATCAGGTTCGTGTCCCACCGCTGTCCGAGGCGCCTCCAAACACGATCTGGGTGGTCATCGGGGTTCCGTTCGAAGCGAGAATGATCACTGAGCACAATTCTATTCCCATCACAGAAATTCCACGCCGAAAAAGTGCCTGAAGGTGCCCTGAACAGCGGTGGGATACCAACTATCACCTACAATACGGCCCGACTACCCGGTGTGATGATATGGGGAGCGTTTTCTTTCCATAGAAGGACCCATTTGGTTGTCTCCTTCCATCACAGCGGTACGTCGAAGGTATTCTAAAAACGGCTCTGAGCACTATGGGACTTAACATCCCTGTTCAAATGGTTCAAATGGCTCTGAGCACTATGGGACTCAACTGCTGAGGTCATCAGTCCCCTAGAACTTAGAACTACTTAAACCTAACTAACCTAAGGATATCACACACATCAATGGCCGAGGCAGGATTCGAACCTGCGACCGTAGCGGTCGCACGGTTCCCGACCGAAGCGCCTAGAACCGCACGGCCACACCGGCCGGCGAAGGTATTCTACATGCCGCTTTATTGTCTCTCAAAGCAAGCCATCGTGGGTTTACATTTCAGCCCAATAACACAAGTCTGCACAGGGCGAGGGATTCTACTGCTTGTCTTTATGCATGCCAAACACTACCTTGGCCAACAAGGTCGCCAGATCTCTCCACAATTGAGAACGTTTGGAGGATTGGGGGGTATGGCCTTCCAGCAAGCTCACGATTTGACGTTTGTCCATTTGGACAGAATTTGCACGATATTCCTCAGGAAAGCATCTAACAACATCAATCAAACCTTGCATAAGGGACAGAGGCGCAACAGCGCATTGCTGACTCGCTCAATTTGTGAAACTCTTTCTCTTGAATAAATCATCCAGTTTTTCTAAAACTGTGATCATCACATATGAAAACATCACACGTACCGATCTCCGTCCCATTCAGATAATTCCTTCGTGGTGCATCGGTTTTTTCCCCCTTATAGTGTATTTCGGTAATTTTATACGGTATTTTTACACAGTATGAACAGGGAATGTGCTTGTTGTGGATAGCCACGAGGAGAAGTCACTGTCCATAAACAACTGGAAGCTGGGTTGGCCACGGTCTTCAGGCTATTGCTCAAATTAGTAGCGATGACAGGGCATCAGTGACGAAATAAATGACCCCATTGGTGCCTTTGAAAGCCTGTGGTAATCGCTGCGTCTTTCAATACGGAACACCTGGCTGGTGTGTCTTCGCTCAAGAGTGAGTGGCGGACAGTGATGAGTTGGCATGTCTCTCAGTGGAAGGCGAAAATTGGAACAGGCTGCACGGCTGGCTCCTTACGACTTACCAGCAGGTACCGTGTATTGGTAACACTCCTGACCCAGAACTGGAAGCTTGTACTGTTGCACCAGTGGCCGATTTTCCTGCTCAGTCCGAACAAGAGTAGAGGTCAGGTATGCTAGTCACTGGGGGCTCCAGCGTTACGGATCCCTTCAGGAAATACCAAGCAGGTCGGGAAAGAATGCTAGGGCGCACCTGGTATGTTTGGCGGGGGTCTCGTCCGAGACGTGGACAGGGCTTTGATGGTAGCTACTGAGCTCACAACGTCCAGTCGGCTGAAAATAATGGCTAGCGTCGGCGGAAATGAGGCCAGTAGCTAGCGTTCTGTGGCCATCCTCGGTTCCTTTCGGCGGGTGGTGATTTTCTGAAGGCAGCTAGCATTCCATGCAGGGCGCAGGCGTCGTGAGGTGAATCGAGTCGATCGCAGCCCTCTGATTTGGATCAGATTAGAAGTTCTAAAGCAAAGCCTCAGACGGTTGTGTGAGTTATCAGAAGTGAATCATTCGACCTCCACTATTGGGTGAAGAACTGTCGTCTTATCACTAATAGGCCAGGTGCTGTAGTGGTAGAGTGCTTGAGAGAGAACTTTCACAATTTCAAGAATAAGTTTTCGGATCATGCTGTTGTAATAGGGGGTGACTTCATTCTGCCAAGTGTAGAAGGGCTGAGTCACGCGATTAAAACTGATGCCACAGACAGAAATTTATGTGACAATACGGAATGTATTCGGATAGCTCGGAAACCAACACTGACAGGATAAAAACTACTTATTACCTGAGAAGTCAAGATCTGCTTTTCAGTGATAAGAACGAAGATTACGAACACAAATGAAAAAAAAATTCAAAAGCAACATTCAGTGTGCTTTAGCAATTAAGTTCGGAGTGAAAGAAAAAAAAAGGCTGGACGGAACGAAAATAAGCATAAAAGGAGAACTGACAAACTTTGAAAGGAAAATTTTGCCAGACGATTCGACTAAAAACCCTAAGACGCTTTGTCTCGCTTAAAATCAGTAAGCTAATTGGAATCATCAAGTTACACAGTGACCATACTGATGCCGGAACAGAAGGCGACAGAGAGAAGGTCAAAATACTGAGATCGGTCTTCCGAAAATGTTTCACCGCGAAAGAACGTAATTCGGCTCCTCCTTTCCGTCATCGCACAAACGTCGAAATGGTAGCTATTGCGTTAAGTGATCGCGGAATATAAAAGCAACTGCAGTCGCTTAGAAGCGGAAAGGCATTGAGACGAAATGAGGTATGGGTAAGATTCTACACATATTATGCGAAAGAACTTGATTCCTTTATAGCAGCAGTTTATCGCAGGTTGCTGGAGCAAAGATGGGTACCTAGCGACTGGTAAAAATGTGCCGGTCATTCCCGTTTTCAAGAGGGTGTCTTAGGAATGACGCATATAGTTGTAGGACTTTATCGTTGACGACAATAAGCTGCAGAATTATGGTACACGTTTTGCGCTAAAATGTTATGATTTTTCTTGAGAACGAAAATCTCTTCTATAAAAAACAGCACGGATTCCGCAAACATAGGTCTTGCGAAACTCATCTAGCTCTGCTCCACCGTGAGATCATCAGCGCTGTAGACATCGGCGCTCAGACTGATCCCGTGTTCGACTTCAGGAAGTCATCGGAGAATGTCCCGCACTGGCAGGTAGTGAAAAAAACATTCGAGCTTGCCGGTTATCGGACCAGATTTTGCGAATGGACTATCACTTCCATGCAGATAGAATTCAACACGTCGCTTTTAACGGATAAAAAACCACAGATGGTAACTTCGGAAGTACTCAAGAGAAGTGTGATTGGACCGTCACTGTTGAAATTTGTAAGACTGGATGTCATGAACTGCTATGTATATTATGATTTTTCAACACTATTAGGTTAATTCATTGTTTGTTCTCTATTAAAATCTTTCATTTGCTAACTATGCCTATCAGTAGTTAGTGTCTTCAGTAGTTTTACGAAAAATTTTATCAAATCATTATTGGCCACTGCCCAAAACAATTTGGAAAATTTTCTGTGGGGAGCACGGGGGCTATGTAAGTAGGCTGTTTATGTTTCCTTATTGGCAATGTTACGTAGCGCTCTGTATGAAAATCACTGGCTGTGCTGTGTGCAGTCTGTGGCTAGTTTGCATTGTTGTCTGCCATTGTAGTGTTGGGCAGCTGCATGCGAACAGCGTGTAGCGTTGCACAGTTGGAGGTGAGCCGCCAGCAGTGGTGGATGTGGGGAGAGAAATGGCGGAGTTTTGAAATTTGTAAGACTGGATGTCATGAACTGCTATGTATATTATGATTTTTCAACACTATTAAGGTAAATAAATTGTTTGTTCTCTATTAAAATCATTCATTTGCTAACTATGCCTATCACTAGTTAGTGCCTTTAGTGGTTTCAATCTAGTATTTAGCTGGCAGTAGTGGCGCTCGCTGTGTTGCAGTAGTTCGAGTAATGAAGATTTTTGTGAGGTAAGTGATTTGTGAAAGGTATAGGTTAATGTTAGTCAGGGCCATTCTTTTGTAGGGATTATTGAAAGTCAGATTGCGTTGCGCTAAAAATATTGTGTGTGAGTTTAAGGACAGTCATGTATGATTGTTCAAAGGGGACATTTCAAATGTAACACATCGTGCACACACAAAAGAAGAAAAGCTCTACTGTACAACTACACTATTCATGACAAATTGGTGGACACAGTCTCTACCAAAAATTATCTAGATGTTACCATCGGTATAAACCTTACGTTGGATGACCACATGAACACGTAGTAGGAAAATCATGGAATGAATCTAAAGAAAATGTCACGGTTACCACCAAGGAAGTGACCAACATGTTCATACTCTGAGATCCTTACCAGGTAGCATAAATAGAAAGGGTCCAACGAAAACAGGAGCGCTTCATCACGGGATCGTTTAGTCGTCGCAAGAGCGTTACAGATAGGCTCTAAAAACTGTATTGGCAGACGCTACAAGAGAGATGTTATGCACCATAGACAGGTTTACTATTGAAATTACGAGAGACTACTACCTCACAAGTACTTGCCGCATAATGACCACAACGAGAAAATTCGAAAAATTGGAGCTAATTAGAGATTCCCGATTGGATCAGGGGCGGTGGAGGTCAGTTAGTGGTACCACATGAACACTCCAATACAAACCGTCAAATGGCTTGCTTAGTACTGACATAAATCTAGTCGTAGATTAGTCAAAGCTGCCAAAACGTCCTCACCAGGTACAGTAAATACATCAACGCCATCTGATAGAACATAGGATGCAAATCTGCAGTGGTCTCCCATGCAACAAATAAAGTTAGTGTACAAAGTGAGTTTAAAACACTACAAAGAATGGAGAAAGACGGTCCCTCACCTAACTCTGCAACCTCAGATATCTCTGAAATAACAGTAAATATTCAAAAACGGTTTTCACCAGCATGAACTTACGGCAGGGGCTTAGGAAACCAAATACTATGCGAAATTTTAAAACGTAAACAAATACTATTTTCAACACAAACTTGTGTATTTTTAAATGGACAATCCTCATTATTTCGTATGCAATCAATAGCACGAAAAATCACAAAAATCATGGCGTTGTTTGCAACGCAATATGTCAATTACATCCCGAGAAATTGCGAAGTGAAGTTGACGCTTTAAATAAATGAAGTGCACAGCTAACGCACGTCCTGAGACTCAATCGTGCAGCTCACGCTGCCGGTAATCGTGATGTGATTGACGTCCTACGTCAGTGGAGTGTTAATGTATGGTGTAGTATTGTATGACAACACATCATTGGCCCATATTTCATTCATTGATGGCACTCCTAAAGGGGGATAGTTTAGCCCCTTCTTGTGCTGTACCTAACTTGAACCGACCGACCTCTTATAATGTGTCAAATAAAGCGGTATCAGAATGATGGATGTCCTGCGCATAATGGTTCAAATGGCTCTAAGGACTATGGAACTTAACATCTGAAGTCATCAGTTCTCTAGACTTAGAACTACTTGAAACTAAGTAACCTAAGGCAGGATTCGAACCTGCGCATAATGTTTATTGTTGCGAAATGACAACTAGAGGTACAATTTATGGTAACACACTTAGTTTCACTTTTCTAAACGTCGTAGGTTCTGAAATATGTGGCCTGTAAAGGATAGCAACCGCGTCACAGTTTCTGACGTAATGCATCGCACGTAGTACTGTGCTCAGAGCAGGGGTTACCCGCACTGGCGCCTCTATCCTGTCGTAAACATACCAATATCACCGTGTCACGCTCTACCTTAAGTGTACGTGTCTCCGAATCTAGTCTGCTGAACTGCTCTCGTACTGTAACGTAATTCACATACGTTGCCACATTAAAACCTGTTTTCCTTAGGCTTGTTACATTTGTCATCATCTAGTCGATATGCCGGCATTCAGTAATGAAGAAAAATTAGCTGTGACACTGTATGCTGAACGCTACCCAGATCGACGGTGTCCGTCGCGTCGAACCATTGGCAACGTCTGCAAGACACTCACGGAAAAAGGAAGCTGGGCTCCCACAAAACGTTGACGTACAGCGCCAGCGACTGGCAATTGAAACGAAATTGCTGTTCTGACTGCTGTAGCGTACTGTTCTCAGGTGGGTGTACGAGAAATTGCACGTGTGTGCAGAATCTTGCATGGGCATCGGTTTCATCCGTTCTATATCTCACTGCATCAAAAACTGTACGGGAATGACTTTTAATCCCGCATTGCATTCTGTTGTTTTACACTTCAGCAGTTGCAAGGTAAACCTGTACTTCTAACCAATACGTTGTTTATGGACGAGGCTTCATTTACAAATCATGGTAATATGGATCTGCGGAACATGCACTACTGGTCCGTGCAAAATCTCCACTGGATTCGCCAAGTTGCTCACCAATGGCAGTGGATTATCAATGTCTGGTGCGGTATCATTGCTAACTGTATTGTAGATTCCTATTTTTACCGTGGAACACTGAATGGACAGAGATATGCATCATTTCTTTAACACACACTAGCGCTCCTCATGGAGGATCTAGGATTGGAAACTCTGTTATCTATGTGGTTCCAACATGGTCCCACACACAGTGCAAAAGTTGCCAGATGCGACAATTCCAAATATGTGGATGGAGCGGGGAGGTACTTTGCCATGGCCACACGGTTCTCCAACTTCATGCCATTAGACTTCTTTCTCTCGGGCGCAGAGACAGAGTGTACCAAGAGCTCCGAACGACAGTAGAGGATATGCAATACCGTATTACTGCGGCGTGTGCGGAAATATCTGCAGAAATTCTACAATCTGCGCAACACGCTCTCGTTACCCGTCTGCAAAAATGTATTGATGCAAACGGAGGGCACTTCGAACATGTGTTGACGGGACACAGTTTCCTTGGTGAAGAGGTGGGTATATTTTCTATGCTAGATGTAATGCACAACAATACAGTTTCTGTAGACGACAGGGCACTAGTACATGAGTTTAGCACAGTCAATTCAAGTGTGTTATCTCTAATTGTAGGTCTAGTTCATTTCGCTAGAATAAACATACATTTACAATTTGAAAAACGTACCTTTGCGTTGGACGTGTTACTTGTTTATTTTTGTGGATTGAGCATACCTTCCCACTGTGTGAGCCCCTGACACAGGCAGTTTGAGGTTCACGCTTGAGTTTCGGGATGTGCGCTAGCTGTGCTCTTCGTTTATTTCAAGCGTCAACTTCGCTTCGAAATTTCTAGGGATGTAATTGACGTATTGCGATGCAACCAACGTCATTATTTTTGTAATTTTTCATGGTTTTGATTCCATGAGAAATAATAGGGGCTGTCCATTTCAAAATACACAAATTTGTGTTGAAAATGGTACTTACGATTTAAAATTTCGTGCAAAATATGGTTTCCTAAGCCCCTGCTGTAGGTTAATGTCGGTGAAAATCGTTTTTGAATATCTGTTGTTGTTCCAGAGATATTTGACGCGGCAGAGTTAGGGGACACACCCTTATTTATATATACAGTTACTTACTTTTTAAGGAGATGGGAAATTGATAAACTGAAAGAACCTGAGGTTTTAGAGTGTTTCGGAGAGAGCGATAGGGAACGATTGACAAGAATGGGGGAAAGAACTACAGTAGAAGAAGAATGGGTAGCTTTCAGGGATGAAATAGGGAAGGCAGCAGAGGATTAAATATGTAAAAAGATGAGGGTCAGTAGAAATCCTTGGTTAACAGAAGAGATATTGAATTTCATTGACCAAATAAGAAAATTTGAAAATGCAGTAAAGGAAGTAGGCAAAAAGGAATACAAACGTCACAAAAAAGAGGTCGGCAGGAACAGCAAAACAGCTTGGCTTGAGGATAAATGTAACGATGTAGAGTCATATATCACTTGGGGTAAGATAGACACTGTCTACAGGAAAATTAAAGAGACCTTTGGAGAAAAGAGAACGCCTTGTATCAAGAGCTCAGATGGTAAATGAGATCTAAGCAAAGAATGGAATGCAAAAAGGTGGAATGAATACACAGGGGGTATAGAAGGGCGTTGTAATTGAGGGTGTAATAATTCCAAGTCCAAAGAAATCAGGTGTGACAGGTGTGAAAATTATCGAACTATCAGTTTAATAAGTCAGAGTTGCGAAATACTAACACGAATTCCTTACAAACGAATGGAAAAACTGGTAGAAGCCGACCTCGGGGATAATTAGTTTGGATTCCACACAAATGTTGAAATACGTGAGGCAGTACTGACCCTACGACTTATCTTAGAAGAAAGATTAAGGAAAGGCAAACCTACATTTCTAGCATTTGTAGGCTTAGAGAAAGCTTTTGACAATGTTGATTGGATTACTCTCTTTCAAATTTTAAAGGTGGCAGGGATAAAATACAGGGAGAGAAAGGCTATTTACAATTTGTACAGAAAGCAGATGGCAGTTATAAGAGTCGAGTGGTATGAAAGAGAAGCAGTGGTTGGGAAGGGAGTGAGACAGGTTTGTAGCCTCTCCCCTATGTTATTCAATCTGTATATTGAGCAAGCAATAAAGGAAACAAAAGAAAATTTCGGAGTAGGTATTAAAATCCATGGAGAAGAAATAAAAACTTTGAGGTTCGCCGATGACATTGTAATTCTGTCAGAGACAGCAAATGACTTGGAAGAGCAGTTTAACGGAATGGACAGTGTCTTGAAAGGAGGATATAAGATGAACATCAGCAAAACCAAAACTAGGATAATGGAATGTGGTCGAGATAACTCGGGTTATGCTGAGGGAATTAGATTAGGAAATGAGAGGCTTAAAGTAGTAAAGGAGTTTTGCTATTTGGGGAGCAAAATAACTGATGTTGGTCGAAGTAGAGAGGCTATAGAATGCAGACTGGCAATGGCAAGGAAAGCGTTTCTGAAGAAGAGAAATTGGTTAACATCGAGTATAGATTTAAGAGTCAGGAAATCTTTTCTGTAAGTATTTGTGTGAAGTGTAGCCATGCATAAGTGAAACATGTACGATAAATAGTTTAGACAAGAAGAGAGTAGAAGTTTTCAAAATGTGGTGCTACAGAAGAATGCTGAAGAATAGATGGGTAGATCACGTAACTAATGAGGAGTTACTGAACAGAACTGGGGAGAAGAGGAATCTGTGGCACAACTTGACTAGAAGAAGAGATGGGTTGGTATGACATGTTCTGAGACATCGAGGGATCACCAATTTAGTATTCGAGGACAGCGTGGAGGGTAAAAATCGCAGAGGGAGACCAAGATATGAATATATTAAACAGATACAGAAGGACGTAGGTTGCAGTACTTGGAGATGAAGAAGCTTGCACAGAATAGAGTAGCATGGGGAGCTGCATCAAACCAGTCTCCAGAGTGAAGACCACGACAACATGTGTTTATATATATTATAGGAATTATAAGTGTATTATCATAATAGAAATAAAAGGTTACAACAGATCATATATATATATATGATCTGTTACAATCTTTTCTTCCTATTATAATACACTTATAGTCCTTTGTAATACGTCTTTGTAACAAAAGGAAAAACTTCATAAATATAAACACATATTGTATAAGTAAAATCTATGTTAATTCAATAATGTACACACTCAAGCTATGCCACCTGCAACATAATAATACTAGTTTTTTAGCATTTTTGCCCTTTAAATCGACAGTACATTTGTAATTAGCAGTAAGTTCAAATTCAATTATATGTCACTAAATTATTTTTATCTTACTATAGATGACTTTCTCTCTTGCTTATGGACACTTTCATATTTTGTTGAACTCACCCATATTTTAATAATATTAAACAGTTACAGATAGTAACGGAATTGTGAAGTATAGTGGTACACTAAAATAAGTATCCTATTTCCAGCAATTGCATTTTGCAGTTACCTTTGTACTCAATGAAAACATAACTTGATTCTAACAGGTATGACACCTTCGAAGTGACAATGTAAGCGTAGCATACAGAAAGAGCACTTGCGACAACTAGCAGTATGTGGCATCTTTTCTAGCCTACTTCGTTTGTAAATACACTTTGCTCTTGCAAATTCATGTTTTTTTTACTTTAACAGTGTCTTTTTTGAAAAACCACCATTGTCACCAGCGAGAAAGGTAACATAACCTGCTTCACACTTGGTCTGCTGCTGTGGAAAGGCGTCTGTGGTCCAGACTAACACCAGGAATACAGCAACACAATTCTCCACCTGAAGATGACGGGATGAATCGTCCCAATTTTTTGTGAGAAAATAAAAAAGTAACTGACCCAGCAAAGAGTTAAGTCACAGTCCTCATGGTGCCACCATTTACTGAGGAAATATTCCGTAGAAAATATGTAAAAATGGCGTGGAAAAATATCCTTGGTATTAGAGAGAAATATGAAGGGTAAAATATACAAGGGAAGCCAGAGATTGCAGTATACCCAACAAACAATTGAGAGTATCAGGTGTAAGTGCTGCTCTAAAATGAAGAGGTCTACGTGGGATAAAAGGTTGTCACAGATCCAATTAAACAAGTCATGTGACAGAAGTCTAATGGTGGGAAGAATGTCCAGTAGCGAGCTACGTATTCTCTTAGGAAACAGAAATATCAAAAAGTGGAAATTTTGTTTTTCATGTTCGTAAGTTTCTTTCGGGGAGAATGGAAATTTATTTCTGACGTAGATACGTTATTAAGTCTACCGAACGGGCACTGGAGAGTAGGGAAATCTATGGAAAATGTCAGAAATGTATTGATTCGTGAATAGGATCTACCGGGTGATATTTAAAAAAAAAGTTCAAATGTGTGTGAAATCTTCGAGACTTAACTGCTAGGGTCGTCAGTCCCTAAGCTTACACAATACTTAACCTAAATTATCCTAAGGACAAACACACACACCTATGCCCGAGGGAGGACTCGAACCTCCGCCGGGACCAGCCGTACAGTCCATGACTGTGGCCCCCAAGACCGCTCGGATAATCCCGCGCGGCGGTGATATTTAATCCCTAGGCATTAGTGTCTCTATTGAAATCAGGTAGCAGTCATACCACTGATTTGGCGCAAGTCACCACGACTTCCTTCTCTGTGCCAACCTCTTCATCTCAGAGTAGCAGTTGCACGTGAAGACCTCAATTAATCGATGGATACATACAAATCGTTGCTTCTACTGCAACTTTTACTCTGTACAACTCTCTCCATTACCACAGAAGTTGTTCCCTGACGTCTTCACACTATCTCTTTCTGTCCCTTTTTATTGCCAGTTTTTGTAGCATGTATTCCTTTCCTCGCGGAGTCGGAGGAGAACATTCTCGTGAATGATCTTCGAGTTTTCAACAGCCTTCCGTGGCACCATACCGCAAACACTCCGATTCCCTATTTTTCCACCTTCGAAACGGGCCGTGTGGTACGACTGTCGTTCAGTAAGTAAGGCAACACACATACACTCCTGGAAATTGAAATAAGAACACCGTGAATTCATTGTCCCAGGAAGGGGAAACTTTATTGACACATTCCTGGGGTCAGATACATCACATGATCACACTGACAGAACCACAGGCACATAGACACAGGCAACAGAGCATGCACAATGTCGGCACTAGTACAGTGTATATCCACCTTTCGCAGCAATGCAGGCTGCTATTCTCCCATGGAGACGATCGTAGAGATGCTGGATGTAGTCCTGTGGAACGGCTTGCCATGCCATTTCCACCTGGCGCCTCAGTTGGACCAGCGTTCGTGCTGGACGTGCAGACCGCGTGAGACGACGCTTCATCCAGTCCCAAACATGCTCAATGGGGGACAGATCCGGAGATCTTGCTGGCCAGGGTAGTTGACTTACACCTTCTAGAGCACGTTGGGTGGCACGGGATACATGCGGACGTGCATTGTCCTGTTGGAACAGCAAGTTCCCTTGCCGGTCTAGGAATGGTAGAACGATGGGTTCGATGACGGTTTGGATGTACCGTGCACTTTCAGTGTCCCCTCGACGATCACCAGTGGTGTACGGCCAGTGTAGGAGATCGCTCCCCACACCATGATGCCGGGTGTTGGCCCTGTGTGCCTCGGTCGTATGCAGTCCTGATTGTGGCGCTCACCTGCACGGCGCCAAACACGCATACGACCATCACTGGCACCAAGGCAGAAGCGACTCTCATCGCTGAAGACGACACGTCTCCATTCGTCCCTCCATTCACGCCTGTCGCGACACCACTGGAGGCGGGCTGCACGATGTTGGGGCGTGAGCGGAAGACGGCCTAACGGTGTGCGGGACCGTAGCCCAGCTTCATGGAGACGGTTGCGAATGGTCCTCGCCGATACCCCAGGAGCAACAGTGTCCCTAATTTGCTGGGAAGTGGCGGTGCGGTCCCCTACGGCACTGCGTAGGATCCTACGGTCTTGGCGTGCATCCGTGCGTCGCTGCGGTCCGGTCCCAGGTCGACGGGCACGTGCACCTTCCGCCGACCACTGGCGACAACATCGATGTACTGTGGAGACCTCACGCCCCACGTGTTGAGCAATTCGGCGGTACGTCCACCCGGCCTCCCGCATGCCCACTATACGCTTTCGCTCAAAGTCCGTCAACTGCACATACGGTTCACGTCCACGCTGTCGCGGCATGCTACCAGTGTTAAAGTCTGCGATGGAGCTCCGTATGCCACGGCAAACTGGCTGACACTGACGGCGGCGGTGCACAAATGCTGCGCAGCTAGCGCCATTCGACGGTCAACACCGCGGTTCCTGGTGTGTCCGCTGTGCCGTGCGTGTGATCATTGCTTGTACAGCCCTCTCGCAGTGTCCGGAGCAAGTATGGTGGGTCTGACACACCGGTGTCAATGTGTTCTTTTTTCCATTTCCAGGAGTGTATTTTCTGAAAGCAGTTGCGTTTTATTTAGGATTTCAACAGAGCATATTAATCCTTACTGTTTTGGCTACGCAACCCTATTTTTCAACATAATCGCCGTTTAAACGGATGGCCTTACGCCACCTTACTTGTAGGGTCTTTATGCTTGCATGGTCGACGTTGGAACCAACAACGTCTTGCTGCAAGAATAACGTCCAAGTACTGCTTCCCGCGTAGAGCATCTTTTGTTGGGCCAAACGATGGAAGTCCGAAGGTGCGACGTCCAGGCTGTGGGGTGAAAGTTTTTCGATTTCCTCTTGGGTGGGCAGAATTCTAAGAGACCTCGTTGTCATGGGGAAGGACAAGTTCGTATGCATTTTTGTGTCTGCAGACACTCTGAAGTCGTTTATTCAATTTCATGAAGGTAGCACCACACACTTCTTTGCAATAAGTTTGCTTTAGTTTACGTCTATGGTCACACACTTTTTGTTAACAGATTACCGGTTCCGGTCTATAATGACCATCATAACATGTGTTTTATAAAAACAAAGTTCTAATGTACTGCAGCCATAGCGGACTTTGTTTTTATAAAACAGATCTGATTATGGTCATTATAGACCGGAACCGGTAATCTGTTAACAAAAAGTTTATGACCATAGACGTAAATTAAAGGCAACTTTTTGTATATACGGGTCACTATCTTATTCGCGACAATGTAGCAGCTTGCGACACTTCTTTGCACCATAATGGAGGGCATCAATCAGAAAAACGCCTTCAAAGTCTCAGAAGAGGGTCTCCATGACTTTATCGGCTGAGGGTGCGGCTCTGAACTTTTCCTTCGGAAGAGAAGTGATGTGGCGCCACCCTCTGAATTGCCGTTTTGTTTCCTATTCGAAGTGATGAAACCAAGTTTCATCGCGAGTGACGATATTCGACAGCAAATTATCACGATCAGCCTCGTAATGCGCAAGCAATTCCACAAAAATGTTCTGCCATGGATTCATGTTAGGTGGCGAGTCACCCAGGGGGCACACACCTTTGAGTACCCCATCTGGTGAAAGAGTGCATCAGCGCTACAAATAGAGACGTCCAGTTCAGCAGCGGGATGTGTGATTGTGATCCGTCGATCACCTCGAATGAGAGTATCCTCACGTTCCAATATAGCAGGAGTCACAGCTGTGTGCAGCCGGCCGGCACGCGAGAGACAAAGCATATTGAACGACGTTGTTTCGATGATGACAAACGCCTCGCCCAATGATTCACCGCGCTTTCGTTCACCTTTACAGGTCTGTGTAGACATCCTGCAAGCTGCTATGAATGTCTGAGGGTGCTCTGGTTTTAGGCCAAAAGTGATTTTATGACAGCTTTCTGCTTGGAACATATCTCCGTTACAGACTTTTGAAGACTACGTATGCGCCCCCAACTATTGGAACTTTATAAAACTACAGGAACTGAAGCTTCAATATTGAAAGATACCCCACAATGAATTTTACATGTTCTAAACGTAATTGGCAGAGAAAGACTAGGGTTGCATTACTTCTTGTAAGCCTCTTGTACTTCTATGCAATTCTATACTCCTAAAGTATACTCTAAGATATATTCACTTGTAACTAATAGATTTCAGCTATCAGTCATCCTTATTAAATTTTATTGGCAGATCTACACTCCTGGAAATGGAAAAAAGAACACATTGACACCGGTGTGTCAGACCCACCATACTTGCTCCGGACACTGCAAAAGGGCTGTACAAGCAATGATCACACGCACGGCACAGCGGACACACCAGGAACCGCGGTGTTGGCCGTCGAATGGCGCTAGCTGCGCAGCATTTGTGCCCCGCCACCGTCAGTGTCAACCAGTTTGTCGTGGCATACGGAGCTCCATCGCAGTCTTTAACACTGGTAGCATGCCGCGACAGCGTGGACGTGAACCGTATGTGCAGTTGACGGACTTTGAGCGAGGGCGTATAGTGGGCATGCGGGAGGCCGGGTGGACGTACCACCGAATTGCTCAACACGTGGGGCGTGAGGTCTCCACAGTACATCGATGTTGTCGCCAGTGGTCGGCGGAAGGTGCACGTGCCCGTCGACCTGGGACCGGACCGCAGCGACGCACGGATGCACGCCAAGACCGTAGGATCCTACGCAGTGCCGTAGGGGACCGCACCGCCACTTCCCAGCAAATTAGGGACACTGTTGCTCCTGGGGTATCGGCGAGGACCATTCGCAACCGTCTCCATGAAGCTGGGCTACGGTCCCGCACACCGTTAGGCCGTCTTCCGCTCACGCCCCAACATCGTGCAGCCCGCCTCCAGTGGTGTCGCGACAGGCGTGAATGGAGGGACGAATGCAGACGTGTCGTCTTCAGCGATGAGAGTCGCTTCTGCCTTGGTGCCAATGATGGTCGTATGCGTGTGTGGCGCCGTGCAGGTGAGTGCCACAATCAGGACTGCATACGACCGAGGCACACAGGGCCAACACCCGGCATCATGGTGTGGGGAGCGATCTCCTACACTGGCCGTACACCACTGGTGATCATCGAGGGGACACTGAATAGTGCACGGTACATCCAAACCGTCATCGAACCCATCGTTCTACCATTCCTAGACCGGCAAGAGAACTTGCTGTTCCAACAGGACAATGCACGTCCGCATGTATCCCGTGCCACCCAACGTGCTCTAGAAGGTGTAAGTCAACTACCCTGGCCAGCAAGATCTCCGGATCTGTCCCCCATTGAGCATGTTTGGGACTGGATGAAGCGTCGTCTCACGTGGTCTGCACGTCCAGCACGAACGCTGGTCCAACTGAGGCGCCAGGTGGAAATGGCATGGCAAGCCGTTCCACAGGACTACATCCAGCATCTCTACGATCGTCTCCATGGGAAAATAGCAGCCTGCATTGCTGCGAAAGGTGGATATACACTGTACTAGTGCCGACATTGTGCATGCTCTGTTGCCTGTGTCTATGTGCCTGTGGTTCTGTCAGTGTGATCATGTGATGTATCTGACCCCAGGAATGTGTCAATAAAGTTTCCCCTTCCTGGGACAATGAATTCACGGTGTTCTTATTTCAATTTCCAGGAGTGTAGATATCATTGAACTGTGGTTGAAGCCCGACCAACAAGCATTACATGCATTGATAAAATATGATGGTGGATTGAGAATGGCTAGTTTCTAGCTGAAATCTAGATCTGCCAATAAAATTTAAAAACGGCGACTGATTGCTGAAATCTATTGTTTACAAGTCAATATAACAATCGCTGCGTGCAACAGCCTTCTGAATGAAGGGTAACCTGATGTCTAAGACATATATTCCTCAAAGTCCATGATTGATGCAATGTGCAGCACACCTTGTAGGGAGGCAGCATACTCACGCCTTATAAAATTCACATCAGTCTTTCCATTGTGTGCCAGCCTAGTCCGCTGTAACTTTGCCCTGACGTCATAAATATTGCGCAATACTTTAAAATGAAGTAAATAACCTGAAACGTTTCTAGCATGTCAGGAGTATTACAAAATCAATATGTGTTGGATATCAGTTGAATAACTTTAACCATTTTCGAAATTTGGAAGTTTTTCTGAAAAAATCATTGGCGCAACAGAAAAGAGCTAGAAACTTAAAAAATTATATTTAGATTCCTTTTGCATAATAATTTAGTAGAAACAGTATTCTGGATCTCACAAATTAAAATTTTAGTTGAAATTAGTGATTTTCTGGTTTTTGTCTTAGAAATTAAGGAAGCGAGATAGATTAAGTAGGCGAATAAATAAAGCTAGGATGTTTAAATTTAAATAGAAGAGAGATCCGCTATAATCATAAAAATGTGAGAAGTTTCAACAGAATAACTATAAAACTATAGCTATAGCGAATCATCAAAGAGCAAGTTCAGAGCTCGTCTACTGCGTGTAGTGTAATTAAATTAATTCTCTCGCCCAAAATATTTGACTTAGGCACCTCAGACTTTTATTATGATTACTTACTTGTGTGCTCATCGTACAATTAAATAGAAAGCTTCATCGGCCATCAGCAAAGGAAGGAATGATTTATTCGATAACTTAAAGTGGTGCATTACTAGCCCAGCTGCTAGTCAGGAGAGAAAATTTGATCAGGCGCTCCCTTTGCCATCTGCATCGCGGCTTTATATGTAACAACGCTGCGCGAGATAAAGGAGGCCCCAGTTCCCTCCAGACGCTGATTAGCGTACCACCTGTGCCGGGAGTCGCGTCACGTCGGTATCGTTGATATAAACAGCCTTGGATGCAGTAATAAATTACTCGGGATACGCGTAACCATCAAATCGTTTTCGAGTGAGTGTTAATTCTGGGATGACTTTAATGATCTATCTTCGGTTTGCGTATGTCGTATTTTCACGTGCCGCCGCAGGACAGACATTCTACCATTATTTAGCGTGGCTTTTGATGAACATTATCATCAAATTACGGCGAGCATTCACTTAAACATTTAATTTGATCAGTTATAGTTACATCAGCGCATTAGACTCTGAACTGCTCTGGTAGTGGGTTAAACCTAACTAACCTAAGGACATCACACACATCCATGCCCGAGGCAGGATTCGAACCTGCGACCGTAGCAGTCGCGCAGTTTTGGACTGAGCGTCTAGAACCGCTAGACCACTGCGGCCGGCACTTTCAGAATATAGTGAACATTTTAGAGAGAATGGTTTTTGATTATGAATCCCAGACAATCTCCTAATTCCTCAGAGCTATAAGCTGTAGCTATAAATGTATTTTTCAGATGAAGTGGGCACTAGGAATTCTAATTACAGGCTTCACGTTTTGCTAATCACTTTCTGGTTGCCAAGATTGTAGACAGAGAGCCAATGTTGAGAACGGCAAACAACAGCATTAGATAAATAATAGGAACATTAACAATTATTTCACCCGCCGCCCCACATATGGTGCATCGGCCGGGAAAGAAACTGAGAAAAAGTGAAAGTTATTTTTAAATATTCGGATTCGGGAGTGAAATGCGACACGCAGCTGAGTAATAGAACAGTGATAGTGTGACGTGTGCATGTGAATTGGATTAACAACGCATCTGGATTGACGGAACTGGCACTGAGTGTAGCGGCGCTGGCGGCATCGCGAGAAACCAGTTTCGCCTCACCGCCGTCGTCCGCCGGAGGAACCGGAGCCGCGCCTGCAGTTGCGGGCCACGCAAACACACAGCAGCCGTTGAAGTGCCGTCGGCAGTTCAATGCACCGCTTCGCATCAGTAATCCTGGTACGCCGCGCCGGCAACGCCATACGTCATTCAGAAGGAACTAAGTTAAGTAAAAAGCTGTTAAAATTTTTACTAACCTGCACTAAAAGACTGTCGGCGATGGAACCGCCAGAAGAAACTGAGGTTAAACTTAAATCAGGACCTATGTCTGTTGAGGGAACTGTAAATCCAGACAACAGTTCAAGTGCAAATATGCAAGAAAATAGTAATGTTAAAATAAAATATGAAGTATTGTCTCCTGACAGTAGTGTGAAAAGGGGCCATGATTCAATAATAGGGACCCCTGTAGTAAAGCGGAAATCAGTAATTGTTAGTTTATTGGATGATAGTTTATCTGATGAGTTAAAAACGAAACAGTCATCAGAGGTGGTAGAGTTTAAAAAGGATGTTAGATATGACTGATGATTCTGGTATTGGAACTAGTTTTTCGTCACCTGAGTGTGATAAAAAACCAGCTAGTGAGCAACCCAAAGATACTGGGGCTATTGATTTAAATGTTATATTACAAGCAATAGCTACCAGTAATATTAAAATGACAGCTGAATTAAAGTCTGAAATAGCTGAGGTCAAAAGCAGTAATGCTGAATTAAAGTATGAGATTGTGGTCAGCCAAACTAATTTTAATAAACGATTTGAGGTAATGGACAATACCTTCAAGGCTGGTTGCAATAAGTTGAAAGAGGATCTGGACAGTTTGAATTATAAAACTGATTACAATCATGAGGATATTAAGAAAAAGGTTGCTCAACAGTTTTCTGAAATGTATAAAACAGTAATATCCGAAGTTTCTGAGGTTCGCAAAGACTTCCAAATGGAAGATGCGAAGCTGGAACACAGAAAAGATCGAGGCGGAATCTTAACTGTGCTCAGATAGGTTTAAAGATGTTAATATAAAAGTAAACATATGTCAAGCAGAAGTAGATGCAATCAGAACTGATACTACTCATATTGGGCAAAGAGTAGATAATGTTGAAATGAGAGTAGAAAATATTAGTACTAACATTGCTAACATTGAGAGTAAAGTAGCTTCAGTAACTTCTGGTAATGGTAGTATACAACAAGTTGTAGCTGCAAACGCCGCATTTATCGGATGTCGGCAGTTCTTGCGGTTCGAGCCAGATAAAAATATCCACCCGCTAGATTTCTGGAACGATTTTGAAGATGTGATTCTACCAACTTGGTCTGAACGAGAGAAAATCTCATTTATTAGACGCCATTTAGCAGGTGACGCCATGCGATGGTCAGCTGATGATATGTTGAAGTGTAAAACATTAGCGGAATTTAAAACAGCTTTCATTAATGAGTATTGGTCTAGCAATAAGCAAAATGAAGTGTTGAGAGAATTTTGGAGTGGAAAACGCTTCAATGCAGGCAAGGAATCTATTAAAGAGTTTGCTAGGTCATGGATTTCACGTTTGTCACTTTTGGCGGAAAAGCTGAAACCTGAAATGATAATACTAGGTCTTGAAGCCAAACTGCCACGGTATTGGCAAACTGGAATTATACACTCCTGCAAATTGAAATAAGAACACCGTGAATTCATTGTCCCAGGAAGGGGAAACTTTATTGACACATTCCTGTGGTCAGATACATCACATGATCACACTGACAGAACCACAGGCACATAGACACAGGCAACAGAGCATGCACAATGTCGGCACTAGTACAGTGTATATCCACCTTTCGCAGCAATGCAGGCTGCTATTCTCCCATGGAGACGATCGTAGAGATGCTGGATGTAGTCCTGTGGAACGGCTTGCCATGCCATTTCCACCTGGCGCCTCAGATGGACCAGCGTTCGTGCTGGACGTGCAGACCGCGTGAGACGACGCTTCATCCAGTTCCAAATATGCTCAATGGGGGACAGATCCGGAGATGTTGCTGGCCAGGGTAGTTGACTTACACCTTCTAGAGCACGTTGGGTGGCACGGGATACATGCGGACGTGCATTGTCCTGTTGGAACAGCAAGTTCCCTTGCCGGTCTAGGAATGGTAGAACGATGGGTTCGATGACGGTTTGGATGTACCGTGCACTATTCAGTGTCCCCTCGACGATTACCAGTGGTGTACGGCCAGTGTAGGAGATCGCTCCCCACACCATGATGCCGGGTGTTGGCCCTGTGTGCCTCGGTCGTATGCAGTCCTGATTGTGGCGCTCACGATCATTGGCACCAAGGCAGAAGCGACTCTCATCGCTGAAGACGACACGTCTCCATTCGTCCCTCCATTCACGCCTGTCGCGACACCACTGGAGGCGGGCTGCACGATGTTGGGGCGTGAGCGGAAGACGGCCTAACGGTGTGCGGGACCGTAGCCCAGCTTCATGGAGACGGTTGCGAATGGTCCTCGCCGATACCCCAGGAGCAACAGTGTCCCTAATTTGCTGGGAAGTGGCGGTGCGGTCCCCTACGGCACTGCGTAGGATCCTACGGTCTTGGCGTGCATCCGTGCGTCGCTGCGGTCCGGTCCCAGGTCGACGGGCACGTGCACCTTCCGCCGACCACTGGCGACAACATCGATGTACTGTGGAGACCTCACGCCCCACGTGTTGAGCAATTCGGTGGTACGTCCACCCGGCCTCCCGCATGCCCACTATACGCCCTCGCTCAAAGTCCGTCAACTGCACATACGGTTCACGTCCACGCTGTCGCGGCATGCTACCAGTGTTAAAGACTGCGATGGAGCTCCGTATGCCACGGCAAACTGGCTGACACTGACGGCGGCGGTGCACAAATGCTGCGCAGCTAGCGCCATTCGACGGCCAACACCGCGGTTCCTGGTGTGTCCGCTGTGCCGTGCGTGTGATCATTGCTTCTACAGCCCTCTCGCAGTGTCCGGAGCAAGTATGGTGGGTCTGACACACCGATGTCAATGTGTTCTTTTTTCCATTTCCAGGAGTGTATCTGCCCCTAGAGACAATCTTGATCGTTTCATTGAGTATTTGGAACGTGTAGAGCGTGTTGCTGCCAATGAGGAGCAAGCACGTAATAACAGAAATGGTAATAAAACTAGTAGTAATTTTAAGAACGAGCAGAATGGCAATGTAAACATCAGAACAGTAGGTGTTCCTAAGAGAGGTAGGAATTGGAGAAATAATTATCAGAACCAACAATGGCATCCAAATGATAGTAATTTTGTTCCGAACAAAATTACGCGGGTAAACAATAGTGCGGAAAGCAATGCTGTGCCAGTTAACTATAATGGAAATAAAGGAAACAGTAGTAGGCCGAGGCAGGAAAAGTAGTTCCCGTCTATGAGGACACTGGCGCTCACCAGGCGGTTACTTTTCCTAAGCCAGTAATTGGTAAGACAGATCAGAAGACTCAGACTGAACGTGTGGATGAGGGGTCGGTAGCATCTAAGGATACAGCAGAAATATTACATCACTCACAGTATTTAATAGATAGCATGTTAGAGACACTTTCTAAGTGGGAAGAGAAAGAGAAGGCGCAGCAGTGTAACGGTAGGGAAGAGCTACAAAATACTGAATTGTCAGGTGAAGAAGCTGAAGAAATTCATGCTTATATTTACGATAAGGATGATGTGCTCTTATCTAAAGTGCCTGTGCAGGATGTTGATACTGTACTAATACATTTAGGACAAGAGGTAAGTGAGAATGTAGAGGGTAGGCTGTTGAGGGTCGATGAACCCAGTAGCTGTGACCAGTTGTCACTTGAGAAGGAACCCGACGATAATAGTGAAAGGGGTTTAGCTGTAACTAGTGTTATGCCCGGTCTGGAGGCGCAGGATCGCTCAGACTACAGTAATTTGGGTCATGTTCAGCAAACTAAATGTAATGAAGTTGTGCTGTGTTTCGATTTAAAATTAATAAACCGACTGGAAAAGGCAGCTGAAAATGTAATTCAGGAAACCCGTACACACTTTGACCTAAATGTAATGAAAACAAATGTCGATCACTTTAGTTGGAGAAAAATCCGAAAGGAACTATTGGATGAGTTTGAGGAACCACCTGTACAACCTAGAATAAGCCACCCTACAATAATAGTGAATATGTTGGGTATCAATGTACGTTGTCTCTTAGACAGTGGAAGTGCGATATCTCAGTCCTTTTTTGATGCATGACCTAGTAAAGACAAGCTTACCGTAATGAGGGTATCAGGACTAAGAATAATTGGTGGCAAGGTGTCAAAAACGGTAAAACAAGAAGCTTTGCTGCCCTTTAACATTAATGGTAATTTAATTGATCATCCATGCTTAATTGTAAATAATCTCGGTATTGAGGTTTTAATTGATATCTTGTCAAAATATCAGAGTGTTGCTGACTTTGAAAGAAGCCAGTTAAAAACGGTCTTGCCGATAACCAGAGTAATTACGGTACCTTTTTTTGATAAACATGTAGTAACTAACGATGAAACTTGGGAGCTGCCTATACGGGTTCTAAAAAATAGGAGATATTGGGACGAAGGTGTTAATCTTAGTAAAAGTAAGCTAAACACAGAAGAAAAAGAAGAAGCAATTATTTTTTATAAGATAGAAGCTAAAGTGCAGGAAATCGATAAAATTTTAGCTAATCAGAAGGAAGAACTGAGACAGGTTTTAAAAAGGCATCATAAGGTATTTTCAAATCGACCTGGCGTGGTCAAAGGTTATGAATGTCAATTACAGGTGAAACCTGGCCAAGTGTTTTTCAGGAAGCCATACCAAATACATGTAGCTAGGAAGGAGGCGGTTCGAAAGGAGATACAGAGAATGCTGGAGTGGGGTGTGATTGAAAAAGCGGTCAGTGAGTACAATAATCCTCTTGTTGTTCTACCAAAAAGAGACGGGAGTGTCGGATTGGTCTTGGGCGCTCGTTGGCTGAATGAAATAGTGGTTTGGGAAAGTGATAGAAAGCAGAAAATGGACGAGTTATTGCAAAAGTTCCAGGGAGTAAAATTCTTAACTTCTATGGACATCACGTGTGGATATTAGAATTTGCCACTGGTGGAAAGTTCAAGGAAGTACACAGCTTTCTTGTACGAAGGAGTTTGTTACCAATTCCGTGTGGTACCTTTCGGACTTAATATCTCTGTTTGTGCCTTCGTACGTGTGATGTGCCATGTTTTAGGACCAGCCATAATTAATAAAATCACAGTCTACGTAGATGATCTGTTAATAGCAACTCCTACCTAGGAAGAACACATAGTTTTATTAGAGGAAGTGTTAGAGGCTATTGAGAGAGGTGGCATGAAACTAAAGATTGAAAAGACAGAGTGCGTTAAAGAGGAAATAGGTTTCTTGGGATATATGGTAAGTGGAAAAGGTATTCTGCCTGACCCAGGCAAGCTAGCAGTCATTGAAAAATTTGAGGCTCGCGGAAACAAGAAGCAGTTGAGATCGATGTTCGGTCTTTTCGGCTTCTATAGGCGTTTTGTTAGTGATCAGGCTTTTAATGCGCCCTGTCTTCACCTCCTGCTGAAAAAGAATACCCCTTGGGTTTGGACAGCAGAATGCCAACAGGCGTTCGAGGTGCTTAAACAATATTTAATTAATAGTCCTATTTTACATCATCCTGATTTTGAAAAACCATTCTGTATGTCTGTTGATGCTAGTGGCTATGGTATAGCTGTGGAGATATTCCAAGTAGAAACAGAGAACGAACAAGAAGTGCACAAGACTATAGCTTTCGCAAGTCGATCTTTACAGGAAGCAGAGAGAAATTATGGCATCTCAGAACTGGAAGTATTGGCAATTGTATTTGGGGTACATAAATTTGAGCAGTATCTATTAGGTCACAAGATAATTGTTTACAGTGACCATAAGGCGTTGACCTTTTTAAAGACCTGTAAGTTGAAAAATGCTCGTTTGGTAAGATGGTCATTGTATCTCCAGCAGTTTGACCTTGAGGTTAGATATATTGAAGGGAAAGATAATTTGGTAGCTGATGGGTTATCTAGAAGTGCGGAGCTCTGTGATGACGCAGGAATTACAGCAACAAACCTAAGTGAAGTACGAATGTTTGCGTTGCACGAAGTAAAGGAAGAAAGAGCATTAAAGCGGGTGATTAAGAACTTGAGACGTGAGCATAATGCAGATGACCAGCTGAAATTAGTAAAGAGCTATTTGGGAGATGCGAACTATCATAAGGTTTCGCAATACTACTGTCTGCATAAAGGTATTCTTTTTAGGAGGAAAAAGGTAGGTGTTTCTGAGTGGAAGCTGTGCTTTCCCTCACAACATGTAGACTTACTAATCGACTATGTACACCTGAGGTATGGGCACTGTTATATCCTAGCCAGTAATGCCACCCGAGCCCGCTGCCAAAAGGTTGGCAGCATCAAAGTCCGGACGCCGTCCGCATAAGCAGCGCCAGCGAGACAGGAAATCGCCGCAAGTCTGCGCGCGCCACCGCTGGCTTCTGGCTTCTTAAGCGCTGGAGTCGCGAGCGCTAGGACAGTTCTGTATTCGCCGCTCAGTTGTATACTCGCCACCGAATTGTGTACTTGCTAGTCAGTTGTGTGTTCATCGCAGCAGAGTTGTTGTTTGTCGTCAGCCGACGCTGACCTAGCCGCTCCGACTCGAACTAGACAGATTTCTGTAGACACGGAGTTCACTACTGTGTTTCTGTATCTTCGTTAATAAAGATAAGTACCGACTTTTATTTAATCAGAGTGTTTGGGTTTTCATCTTTCTGTTCACTGTTCCAGCGGACCGGTCGGCCCGCTATTAAAAGTGTGGCGGTGACTTCGTAAGCCGTTTCTACAGCGAATTGTTTGTCGCTACGAACGCCGCCACAAAAGGCACTATGGTGTAAAGAAGTGCATTGCAAAATTAAAAGAGAAAGTTGTGTTTGACAACATGTACCGCTGTGTTGCCAAGCGTCTAGCATCTTGTGTAGTGTGCCAGAAAGTCCGTGCTGCTAACACCAGAATACAAGGGGATATGCATTCAGTAGAGCCAACTGAAACCCTAGAATTACTGTCTTGTGATTTGTTTGGCCCTCTTCCTGCTACTAGAGGTGGGTGCACCCATGTTTTTGTTGTTGTGGATGGATTTAGCAAATATGTTAAGCTATACCCAATGAAAGAGCAAATGCAAAAACGTTGGTAGAAAAGTTGGAAAAAGATTTCTTCGTGAACGTTGGCGTTCCGAAGAATTTGCTGTCAGACAATGGGCCTCAATTTACTTCTGATAGATTTAAAGAATGTCTGGATAAGGCCGGAGTGAAACATCTGAAAATATCTGCGTATTTCCCCCAAGGAAATATGAGTGAACGTATTATGAGAGAATTGAATAGGCTTTTCAGGACTTATTGTGCTCGGAAACAGTCAAGTTGGGCAGAGCACATGAAGTAGTTTGAGAATCTAATTAACAACTTAAGTCATGATGCAACTGGTTTTGCGCCTTGCGAATTGATGTTTGGCCAAGAACCACACAACGTAATTGCAGATATGGTAGAATTCCCTATTCTAACGCAAATATCCACAGACGAAAAGAAGTTAAGGGCTAGGGCAAATACAAGGAAAAGAACATTAGAAAGAAAGAAGCGTCATGACGCAAAAGCTGTACCCACCAGTTTTGAAATAGGTCAGTTAGTCCTTGTCAAAACCAGGGAACAATCAAAGAAAATAAATGCAGAAACAAAGAAATTCATGTTCGTATACCAAGGACCTTTCAGGATCATAGGAAAACCACATGCCAATGCATATAGGCTAGAGTACCCTAAGAGTAAAAAGCTATTCGGTCTCAGGAACATGATCGACCTAAAAAAGTTCATAGGTAGTGAATGAATTCTGTAGGGAGGAGGTTGTTCTGTAACCTCTACACAGTGTGGCAGCTGTGCAGTCCCAGCTGTGTGAGATCTTCTTTCCTTTTCGGGTCTCACTCATTCTTCATATTTCCTATCCACCAAAGTTTCGACTCCTTCTTTGCAACACAAAAATTTTCCGTCATGGCTATCGAGCCATGAGTTCTGTAACCATTCTATCCACCGATTAGTGAATAAAATACCTAATGTGACAAACCTAACAGTGACAGAAACAACAGAGAATCATGATGTAATTAAGATACAAAGGTATTTGAGTAACAAGTATGTATAGAACCCTGGTAATATTATAAGTACAAAGTTGTTGTTTTATTGGAAAAGGTCCACCAACAGTAATTTAAAAAGATATACAAATTCGTGTACAAGCAGGATCTGAAGTGTCAGTGAAACCTATTGTATGCTGTAGAGCTAAATAATTAATAGTAAAAGAGATTGCTTAGTGTTATGAAAAATATGCAGATAAGTTGTAAGAATGAACTCATCTTGTGTAGCAAGGAATGGCAGTGTTTGTGGTTGAGACGTGAAGGACACGTCCTTGAAATATTTATAAGGTTGGAGCTGGCCGTTATTTGGTGTAGTGTGTGACAGGACACACCTACACGTATTGAGGTTATGAGTTGGAGGCGTGAATGCGACCATAGGTACCCTTATGTTAGATGAGACAGAGCAGCTCATGGTGTACTATAGGTTTAAGGAATTTAGCATTACGCTCGGCCATAATTACTTAATGCACTTTAGTGGTAGGTCGAGAGAGACTACCTGTGGTTTCAGCATCCAATCAAGTGGAAATGGATTGCAACGTGAGCAAACTGATCAGCTGCAATACACTATAGATATGAAATAAATGTGCTATCCTATGCGTTAAATGTTAATAGACGAGAGTTAAATAAGTACATACACTAGCAACATAATTGAGTAACATAATGGCAGACGTGAAACATTATTTATAGCTCAGCATAAATACACTTCGATGAAGTAAGTATATAATTGCAGATGTGGAACTGACAGCAGCAGAGGACCAATAAGTGGATTCAGTAGTTAACTAAACGTAGTGTGTTTTGAACACTCAGAACTGTACTATTATCACAAGTTACTCACATGTAGAAAGAGGCTGAGAAGACAACTGCTAATCAAATATACTCATACTATCTCTAAGAATAAGGTAATCGAAGATGAGTCAGTTAAGTATATAAAATACAGATTTGTCAGGAATGTACCGAGCGTTGGTTCAGTGTTCCGGCCCAGAAATAATAAATTGAGATTAAATAGGATTTATGATTGTATGCCTTGAGCATAAATTTTCTCTAGTACGTGACTAACGGCGTTTTGAGCCATTTGTTTACCGATTTTATGACAGTTAAGTAACCGCAAGAGTAAAATTGAAAAAGTTCTGTTCCAGTAACGTGTTGAAAGATAAAATGTATATATCCCCATTTCATTGTGACCCACCCTTAGATATTAAGTGAACAGAGTCTGAGGCACTCTTTTTGTTTGTTCTACAGGACAAACCAGATAATGGCAGCCTGGTAGCTGTGTGAAAGCGTGGAGTGACTTGGACACAACTCACAGTGACCCCTCCCCTTTCCCCATGTAATTTAGAGTGAACGTGAAGGACGCACACCATAGCAACTTCCCCTCCTCTACCATTGTGAATGGAAGTGTAGAACGCCAGCCAAAGCGGCTACAACCACGTGTGTAAAAATGAAATTGTCATTATTTGTGAAATATTCTTTCAGGTTTAGAAAATACTGTTAAGATATAATTATCTGTTTATGTATCATTAATAATTGTGCTATTCTCTTTGAATTTGTGTATGTAAAAATATTTACAGACAATTTAATGGATTTGAGATTTTTATAATTTTACATATTTTTATGTGTTAGTCTAAGGCAATATGTATGCCAAAGTGTTTCATTGATTTTGCTTAAATTTTGAGTGATAATGTTGCTTAAGAGGCAGTGAACATGCCAGCAATTTAAATAATTGAAATAGGTAGTAAGTTTTCTTTTAATATTTCTATATGTTTACATTTCAATTTTAATTTTCATAGGGAGTTAAGCTGTACTCTAGCTTCCCTTTTTGTAATTAATTTTTTTTCATTTACATTCACAAAAATTAAGTAGAGGGTGATGTAGGGAAGCAGCATACTCAAGCCTTATAAAATTCACATCAGCCTTTCCATTGTGTTCCAGCCTAGTCAGCTGTAATTAGCTCTGACGTCATAAATATTGCGCAATATTTTAAAATGAAGTAAATAACCTGACACGTTTCTAACATGTCAGGAGTAATACAAAATCAATATGTGTTGGATATCAGTTCAATAACTTTAACCATTTTCGAAATTTGGAAGTTTTTCTGTAAAAATCATTGGCGCAACAGGAAAGAGCTAGAAACTTAAAAAATTATATTTAGATTCCTTTTGCATAATAATTTAGTAGAAACAGTATTCCGGATCTCACAAATTAAAATTTTAGTTGAAATTCATGATTTTCTGGTTTTTGTCTTAGAAATTAAGGAAGCAAGATAGATTAAGTAGGCGAATAAATAAAGCTAGGATGTTTAAATTTAAGTAGAAGGGAGATCCGCTATAATCATAAAAATGTGAGAAGTTTCAACAGAATAACTATAAAACTATAGCTATAGCGAATCTCCAAAGAGCAAGTTCAGAGCTCGTCTACTGCGTGTAGTGTAATTAAATTAATTCTCTCGCCCAAAATATTTGACTTAGCCACGTCAGACTTTTATTATGATTACTTACTTGTGTGCTCATCGCACAATTAAATAGAAAGCTTCGTCGGCCATCAGCAAAGGAAGCAATGATTTATTCGATAACTTAAAATTTGATCAGGCGCTCCCTTAACCATCTGCATCGCGGCTTTATATGAAAGAACGCTGCGCGAGATAAAGGAGGCCCCAGTTCTCTCCAGACGCTGATTAGCGCACCACCTGTGCCGGGAGTCGCGTCACGTCGGTATCGTTGATATAAACAGCCTCGGATGCAGTAATAAATTACTCGGGATACGCGTAACCATGAAACCGTTTTCGAGTTAAGTGTTAATTCTGGGATGACTTTAATGATCTATCTTCGGTTTGCGTATGTCGTATTTTCACGTGCTACCGCAGGACAGACATTCTACCATTATTTAGAGTAGCGTTTGATGAACATTATCATCAAATTACTGCGAGCATTCGCTTAAACATTTAATTTGATCAGTTATAGTTGCATCAGCGCATTACGAGGTGCATTCAAGTTCTAAGGCCTCCGATTTTTTTTCTTCGGACTGGAAAGAGATAGAAACATGCGCATTGTTTTAAAATGAGGCCGCGTTCATTGTCAATATGTTCCAGAGATGGCAGCACCGTATGGCAGATGGAATTGTACCGCCAGCGGCGAGAATGAGAACTGTTTTAAATACTTAAAATGGCGACGTTTTCCTTACTTGAACAGCGTACAATCATTCGTTTTCTGAATTTGCGTGGTGTGAAACCAATTGAAATTCATCAACAGTTGAAGGAGACATGTGGTGATGGAGTTATGGATGTGTGCTTTCGTGGGTGCGACAGTTTAATGAAGGCAGAACATCGTGTGACAACAAACCGAAACAACCTCGGGCTCGCACAAGCCGGTCTGACGACATGATCGAGAAAGTGGAGAGAATTGTTTTGGAGGATCGCCGAATGACTGTTGAACAGATCGCCTCCAGAGTTGGCATTTCTGTGGGTTCTGTGCACACAATCCTGCATGACGACCTGAAAATGCGAAAAGTGTCATCCAGGTGGGTGCCACGAATGCTGACGGACGACCACATGGCTGCCCGTGTGGCATGTTGCCAAGCAATGTTGACGTGCAACGACAGCATGAATGGGACTTTCTTTTCGCCGGTTGTGACAATGGATGAGACGTGGATGCCATTTTTCAATCCAGAAACAAAGCGCCAGTCAGCTCACGGGAAGCACACAGATTCACCGCCACCAAAAAAATTTCGGGTAACCGCCAGTGCTGAAAAAATGATGGTGTCCATGTTCTGGGACAGCGAGGGCGTAATCCTTACCCATTGCGTTCCAAAGGGCACTACGGTAACAGGTGCATGCTACGAAAATGTTTTGAAGAACAAATTCCTTCCTGCACTGCAACAAAAACGTCCGGGAAGGGCTGCGCGTGTGCTGTTTCACAAAGACAACGCACCCGCACATCGAGCTAACGTTACGCAACAGTTTCTTCGTGATAACAACTTTGAATTGATTCCTCATGCTCCCTACTCACCTGACCTGGCTCCTAGTGACTTTTGGCTTTTTCCAACAATGAAAGACACTCTCCGTGGCCGCACATTCACCAGCCGTGCTGCTATTGCCTCAGCGATTTTCCAGTGGTCAAAACAGACTCCTAAAGAAGCCTTCGCCGCTGCCATGGAAACATGGCGTCAGCGTTGTGAAAAATGTGTACGTCTGCAGGGCGATTACGTCGAGAAGTAACGCCAGTTTCATCGATTTCGGGTGAGTAGTTAACTAGAAAACAAATCGGAGGCCTTAGAACTTGAATGCACCTCGTAGACTCTGAACTGCTCTGGTAGTTGGATTGTGTGAATTCTTTTTGGTCTGTGACTTTCAGAATATAGTGAACATTTTAGAGAGAATGGTTTTTGATTATGAATCCCAGACAATCTCCTAATTCCTCAGAGCTATAAGCTGTAGCTATAAATGTATTTCTCAGATGAAGTGGGCACTAGGAATTCTAATTACAGGCCTCACGTTTTGCTAATCACTTTCTGGTTGCCTATATTGTAGTTAGAGAGCCAGTGTTGAGAATGGCAAAGAACAGCATTAAATAAATAATAGGAACATTAACAATTATTCCACCCGCCGCCCCACAACCTCCAAAAATGGCGAGACCGGATCAAACATAGGAGCACGGAAAAAAAGTCATTGATTATGTTTTTCTCTGTAAACCACTGTCATGCACTTTTAGCGGCATTGATTTTGAGCCCTTCGCTCAGGCACAGTGGGACTGCTAAGTTCCCTAGGAGGATATGTAGCTATGAGAAGGGCGCTGCGGCTGTAACAAGGCAAGTTTGGCTCCTCAGCCCGCGCTTCCGGCGCCCGCTTTGTGGTCAGCTTGCCCTCGGCTGTGGCCGCCGCCGCCGCTGCAGTCGGCTCGATTGCGCGGTGGCTAACAAGGCCCGCTGCCGCCTGTGATCGCCGGATGTTGCCCGCCCCGCGCTCTGAGCTCCTAATTATTTGAGGTCTGCGGCGCGCACTTGTCTTGCTCCTCTTGGAGCACAGCCTCATAGCCCGCGGCGTGGCAACGAGTCTGCAGACCACCCGTCTGCTGGGTGGTTTGGTGTGGTGGGAGGGGGAGGAGAGATGGGGGGGGGGCGGTAAAGGCGGAGGACCATACGAGGAGCGTTTGAAAAGTCGGTGCAAAAATAAAAACTACTTGCGTGTTTGGGGCAAACCTTTCTTATTTTGCTACATGAACGGAATGGACAGTGGTTTGAGTGGAGGGTATAAGATGAACATCAACAAAAGCGAAACGAGGATAATGGAATGTAGTCGAATTAAGTAGGGTGATGCTGAGGGAATTAGATTAAGAAATGAGAGACTTAAAGTAGTAAAGGACTTTTGCTATTTGGGGAGCAAAATAACTGATGATGGTCGAAGTAGAGAGGATATAAAATGTAGACTGGCAATGGCAAGGAAAGCGTTTCTGAAGAAGAGAAATTTGTTAACATCCAGTATAGATTTAAGCGTCAGGAAGTCGTTTCTGAAAGTATTTACACTCCTGGAAATTGAAATAAGAACACCGTGAATTCATTGTCCCAGGAAGGGGAAACTTTATTGACACATTCCTGGGGTCAGATACATCACATGATCACACTGACAGACCCACAGGTACATAGACACAGGCAACAGAGCATGCACAATGTCGGCACTAGTACAGTGTATATCCACCTTTCGCAGCAATGCAGGCTGCTATTCTCCCATGGAGACGATCGTAGAGATGCTGGATGTAGTCATGTGGAACGGCTTGCCATGCCATTTCCACCTGGCGCCTCAGTTGGACCAGCGTTCGTGCTGGACGTGCAGACCGCGTGAGACGACGCTTCATCCAGTTCCAAACATGCTCAATGGGGGACAGATCCGGAGATGTTGCTGGCCAGGGTAGTTGACTTACACCTTCTAGAGCACGTTGGGTGGCACGGGGTACATGCGGACGTGCATTGTCCTGTTGTAACAGCAAGTTCCCTTGCCGGTCTAGGAATGGTAGAACGATGGGTTCGATGACGGTTTGGATGTACCGTGCACTATTCAGTGTCCCCTCGACGATCACCAGTGGTGTACGGCCAGTGTAGGAGATCGCTCCCCACACCATGATGCCGGGTGTTGGCCCTGTGTGCCTCGGTCGTATGCAGTCCTGATTGTGGCGCTCACCTGCACGGCGCCAAACACGCATACGACCATCATTGGCACCAAGGCAGAAGCGACTCTCATCGCTGAAGACGACACGTCTCCATTCGTCCCTCCATTCACGCCTGTCGCGACACCACTGGAGGCGGGCTGCACGATGTTGGGGCGTGAGCGGAAGACGGCCTAACGGTGTGCGGGACCGTAGCCCAGCTTCATGGAGACGGTTGCGAATGGTCCTCGCCGATACCCCAGGAGCAACAGTGTCCCTAATTTGCTGGGAAGTGACGGTGCGGTCCCCTACGGCACTGCGTAGGATCCTACGGTCTTGGCGCGCATCCGTGCGTCACTGCGGTCCGGTCCCAGGTCGACGGGCACGTGCACCTTCCGCCGACCACTGGCGACAACACCGATGTACTGTGGAGACCTCACGCCCCACGTGTTGAGCAATTCGGCGGTACGTCCACCCGGCCTCCCGCATGCCCACTATACGCCCTCGCTCAAAGTCCGTCAACTGCATATACGGTTCACGTCCACGCTGTCGCGGCATGCTACCAGTGTTAAAGACTGCGATGGAGCTCCGTATGCCACGGCAAAGTGGCTGACACTGACGGCGGCGGTGCACAAATGCTGCGCAGCTAGCGCCATTCGACGGCCAACACCGCGGTTCCTGGTGTGTCCGCTGTGCCGTGCGTGTGATCATTGCTTGTACAGCCCTCTCGCAGTGTCCGGAGCAAGTATGGTGGGTCTGACACACCGGTGTCAATGTGTTCTTTTTTCCATTTCCAGGAGTGTATATGGAGTGTAGCCATGTATGGAAGTGAAACATGGATGATAAATAGTTTGGACAAGAAGAGAATAGAAGCTTTCGAAATGTGGTGCTACAGAAGAATGCTGAAGATTAGATGGGTAGATCACATAACTAATGAGGAGGTATTGAATAGAATTAGGGAGAAGAGGAGTTTGTGGCACAACTTGACCCGGAGAAGGGATCGGTTGGTAGGACATGTTCTGAGGCATAAAAGAATCACCAATTTAGTAATGGAGGGCAGCGTGGCGCGTAAAAATCGTAGAGGGAGACCAATAGATGAATACACTAAGCAGATTCAGAAGGATGTAGGCTGCAGTGGGTACTGGGAGATGAAGAAGCTTGCACAGGATAGAGTAGCATGGACAGCTGCATCAAACCGCAACAACAACAGTCTCCTCTTAAGCCGTCGGCACACGGACCGTGCATCCGATCGTTGAGCGTTGGGCGTGCCGAGTTTCTGACGTCATAGCGTGGAATAGTGCGTTCGGCAGTCTTTCCGAACGTGCAGAGCAATATATAGCATGTCAGCACAGCATTGAGCTGTGAGGTGCCATAGTACCATTCAATTCAAGCTTATACCTATGTATGTCGTTTCTGAGCACCAGTAAATTGAGAATGATTCGAAAACTCGTTGTTAACCGTGTGATTCGTTGCAATAAAATAATGAGAAGCGTCATATTCGTGGCGAAGAATTATTGTAACTTGCGTATTATGAGAGTATATCATTTGAAGGTAGCGACACACTGAGGATCCACCAAAAACGCATTGTTCTTGGTACAATTTGTTATAATTAAATTTCAGTTAGTAACATAGCTACGATTAAAGCATTCAGCAAGTGGTAACATTTTATAAGAGGGACATTAACGAATTGTTGTCACATTAGTATAGCGAGTAGTGTCGATGATTCAAGACCAGATATGTAATCTGATTACGATTCGTATCTCGCCAAATCCTATTTTTTTAGCCGGCCGCGGTGGTCTCACGGTTCTAGGCGCGCAGTCCGGAACCGCGCGACTGCTATGGTCGCAGGTTCGAATCCTGACTCGGGCATGGATGTGTGTGATGTCCTTAGGTTAGTTAGGTTTAAGTAGTTCTAAGTTCTAGGGGACTGATGACCACAGCTGTTAAGTCCCATTGAGCTCAGAGCCTATTTTTTTTTTTCTCATAGTATTCGCGTATATAATAGGTTCTGATGTTTTATTATTAGTTTAATGTAAGTATATACTACAATATTTGATGTTGTGTAAATATAAGTTCACCTTAGTTTGAGGAGTGAGTTTGTTCGATTGGCTTAATCTATAGGACAGCTTGCGCTACTTGTATAAAGATATTTTGTTCCTTTTTCTTTCGAGTTGCGTGATTTAAATGTTGTAAAGTTTCTGCTACTGGGTAGGAACAGTGATAAAGTAAGAATGACTTTAGGGTTTTACTAAAATGTGGGGAAGATGAAATGCTGTTTATCTTATGTGCAGAACTATTGCAAATTTGTGTCGCACTGTTTGTAATGGCACTTTTATAAGCCTGTGTCCTTATTGATTGGACATTGTACTTTCTTTTCTGTCTTAAAACTTGTACATCGATACTGAAGTTTTTATTTGTGTATATTACATATAGAACAACGTGACTAGGATATGAGCAGTGGAGGAAATGTGCGTTTTAATAGAGCTAACGTGGGAATTTTACGTAGCCTGTTGAGTAAACGGTGTGATTTACGAACTAGAAACATCCCACAACTGCCGCTGTAGTGCGTTGCGATCGCGTATACCAGGTATGCACAAGTCGCATCGTTCCCAAGCGTTCAGCAGCACGTTGAACTTTGCACGCTCAACGTTAACGTTCGAGAGCACGGTCCGTGTGCCGACGGCTTTAGACTTATACACTTCGTCCAACGGTGTTCTAATTTGTTGATCCCTTCGGAATAATAGGAATTGCCCAAGTCTGCAAAATAGCTATTAGTTGCTGCAATCACCTCCTCGTTTGAATACAATCTTTGTCCCGCCAGCCATTTCTTCAAATTGGGGAGCAAATAGCAGTCCGAGGGAGTCAAGTCTGGAGAATAAGGGGGATGTGGAACGAGTTGGAATCCTATTTTCATTAATTTTGCAACCACAACTTCTGAGGTGAGTGCTGGTGCATTGTCGTCATGGGAAAGCACTTTTTTTGCAGTCCAATCGCCGGCGTTTTTCTTGGAGTTCGGTTTTCAAACGGTCCAATAACGATGAATAATATGCACCTGTAGTTGTTTTACACTTTTCCAGACAGTCGATGAGAATTATGCCTTGCAAATCCCAAAAGACAGTCACCATATTCTTTGCGTCCGAAGGAATTGTCTTCGCCTTTTTTGGTGCAGATTCTCCCTTGGTAACCCATTATTTAGATTGTTGTTTGGTCTGAGGAGTATAGTAATGTATCCATGTTTCATCCACAGTAACAAAACGACGCTTAAAGTCTTGCGGTTTCCATCTGAACAGCTGCAAACCGTTCCTTGCAACACTTTACACGATTTCGATTTTGGTCAAGCGTGAGCAATCGCGGAACCAATCTTGCAGGTAGTTTTCTCATGTCCAAATGTTTACGCAAAATATTATGTACCCGTTCATTCGAGATACTCACAGCACTAGCAATCTCACTCTTCTGTCATCATTTTATCAATGATTTCTGGAGTCGTAACCTCCACAGGGCATCCAGAATGTTCAGCATCACTCGTGCCTATATGGCCAATCCGAAAATTTTGAAACCGCTTATAAACTGTTCTAATCGAAGGTGCAGAGTTACCGTAATATTTATCAAGCTGCTCTTTAGTCTCCTCAGCCGTTTTGCCTTTCATAAAGTCATGTTTAATCACCACACGAAATTCTTTTACGTTCATTTTTTGACAATCACTCGAATTCCGTGATTCACACGAACGCCAAAAACTAAGAAATAGACCAATATGGCTGAAACTTGGTTTGCGTTCTTTCCAAAGATGCTACTAACTAAACATGACCTCGTTAGGCACCGGTGGTGTCATCTCTCGGACTTTGCACGGACTTTCCAAACGCCCCTCGTACCGCTAAATACAGTCGCCAAGAGGCCGAGAGGGTCTTCCTCCGGAAGACACAAATAACAAGATATGCGATCTGCAACTAGAAAATAATTTTACGATGGCGTTCAATATGTCCTACAAAACATTCTTCATATCAGCCAGTTCCGGTTGAATACCTGTGGTATTTGTTGTAGAACATCGTGGAATTTTCCCGCTTCAGCCCCTGTAGTTTCATGAACTTCCGATATGTGGGGAAGCTAAAACTCTTCGAAAGGTGTCTATACCGGTGGTGCAGTCGAGGCAGAGAGCTGTCACTGAGTTCCTACTGCCCGAAAACAGAGCATCACAGACATTCATAGGTGCTTGGAGAATGTCTGCAGAGAGCTGGCAGTGAACAAAAGTACGAAGAATCGTTGGGGTGGCGTCTTTCATCATCGCAACAAGATCGCACATACCTGTCTGATCTCCCTCGTGCAAACAGTTGTCAATCATGCAGTGCTGGAACGTGTGGACACTCTCACCTCAAAGTGATCGACAGATCATAATCAGACTCCTGGCTGCTCAACTGCATGTCTCTGCTGGTAGTGCTGACTCATTCATCCACCAGTTGGGGTACTCAAAGGTGTGTGCCCGTTGGATTCCTCATCGCCTAACAGAAGACCATAAAGAGCGTCGATGGACCGTCTGTGTGGAGATGCCTGCTCGTTACGGGGCTGATCGTTACAATTTTTTGCCGAACATCGTCACAGGCAACTATCAATAGGGTAGTACAATGTGAGCATGCGGGCCGTCTTAATGAGGTGGCCTAGAGCGGCTGTAGGCGCTTCAGTCTGGAGCCGCGCTACCGCTACTGTCGCAGGTTCGAATCCTGCCTCGGGCAGGGATTTGTGTGATGTCCTTAGGTTAGTTAGGTTCAAGTAGTTCTAATTTCTAGGGGACTGATGACCTCAGATATTAAGTCCCATAGTGTTCAGAGTCATTTGAACCATTTGAGGTTGCGTAAGTTCCTTGCATTGAACAGAGATTATGTTCAAAAATGTGGTTTTTTAGTCGAAAGAGTGAGGAATAATATGGTGAATTGGAATCCCGAATGAAACCAACCTGATTTCAGACAAAAATATGTTGACTTGCTTCTTGAAAGTCCCTTGTAGAATATTAGAGGGAGTATTCAGTTCTCGGAAGAGCCCATTGAGCAACCAAATAACGGTGACGCGAAAGTATCCCGGGTGTAGAGCCGCGTCATACTGTAAAATAATTCTCACTAGATGATAAATAACCGTTTCAGTGGCGAATGCGGCTGGCTCACTCGTAGTTACAGAATGTCTGCCCATTAGTACCTTGCTGTATTGCTCAGAATGAGAGACTATCTACTCGCTCTCAGACGGGCTCACACCCTATGTTCCACATCACAAGTATAGCGCTTGTGGGTAATTTTTGTCAGGGTGACCAAATAGTTTTCCTCTCTGTCACGTTAGCTCGTCATAGTAGAGTGCGCTTGCGAAGGATGACAGTCATTAAACTTTGAACTCCCACACTCATTTTTTGATATGGGTTTTGAAGAGACGGTCATTTTCTGCAAACTCATTAGACGTAAAAGAAAATACTATAAAAAAGGATAGTGAGTAAATACCGTTTGGAGCGACAGGCTAGTAAGAGAAACGTTGTACATAATATCTCCTAAACTTCGACAACATCCAAAGAAATTTTTCCAGTATTTTCCAACGAGTGCAGGAAGTTTTAATGAATCACTTCACTTTTTACCAGGATTAAAGTAGAGAAACACGAGTATGATATTATGTGTGCTTCCTTAACACAATTTGTCCTAAAAGTGGAAACTGATGTCATCACTTATTTTAGTTTCCGTATTATGTCTTGATAATACGAGTATGATATTATGTGTCCCTCCTTAATACAGTTTGTCCTAAGTAGTGGAAAGTATTATTCGACTGATGTCTTCCCTTATTTTAGTTTCCATATTATGTCGTGATAATGAAGTTCGGATGAAGTAGTGAAGGCAGCACAGGATCAAGTAGGTAAGAAGACGAGGTCTAGTAGAAATCCTTGGGTGACAGAAGAAATATTGAATTTAATGGCTGAAAGGAGAAAATATAAAAATGCAGTAAACGATGCAGAGGTAAGATAGATAATGCCTAGGAAAATTAGAGAGACCTTTGGAGAAAAGAGAACCACTTGTATGAATATCAAGAGCTCAGATGGAAACCCAGTTCTAAGCAAAGAAGGGAAAGCAGAAAGGTGGAAGGAGTATATAGAGGGTCTATAGAAGGGCGAGGTACTTGAGGGCAATTTTATGGAAATGGAAGAGAATGTAGATGAAGATGAAATGGGTGATATGGTACTCCGTGAAGAGTTTCTGAAGAAGAGAAATTTGTTAACACCGAGTATAGATTTAAGTGTGAGGAAGTCGTTTATGAGAGTATTTGTATGGAGTATAGCCATGTATGGAAATGAAACATCGACGATAAATAGTTCGGACCAGAAGAGAATAAAAGCTTTCGAAATGTAGTGCTACAGAAGAATGCTGAAGATTAGATGAGTAGATCACATAACTAATGAGGAGGTATTGAATAGAATTGGGGACGAGTTTGCGGCACAACTTGACTAGAAGAAGGGATCGGTTGGTAGGATATGTTCTGAGGCATCAATGGATCACTAATTTAGTATTGGAGGGCAGCGTGGAGGGTAAAAATCGTAGAGGGAGACCAAGAGATGAATACACTAAGCGGATTCAAAAGGATGTAGGCTGCAGTACGTACTGGGAGATGCAACAGCTTGCACAGAATAGAGTAGCATGGAGAGCTGCATCAAACCAGTCTCAGGACTGAAGACCACAACAACAACAACATCAACAATCATTAAAATTTTTGTCGAAAAGAGTTGGTTCTTTCTTCCACTTGTCCTCTAAGAATACCACTATCGATATCGCCTTTCTCCACAGTCACATTGTACAAAGACGTTGATACCTGTGTCGATAGTCGGAAAGCAAATGGGGAGCGGAGAATGATGCACGGACAGTGAAAATTTTGTCACGTGTCGCTCGCGGCTGTCAAAACCCCGCGACGCAGAGACACCGTTGTCACGTGCTTGTACGCGAGTCGTCAGCCAAAAGCGTCACCCAGCTGTCATGTCGCAACATGAGCGTATCAGCGTACATATTCACAGACTGGACAAGAGTGGGCTAAACAGTCACGGTGACAAAAGTGCGCCGTCCCCGCTAGCCATAACGTGGCATGAGGACGTGACCTCCAGAGGGGGATAAAGTGGCTCTACACAGCGGCAACCGGTCTGTGCAGTAATCAGTATGGATGGATACCAGATATACATCGGCATCCTCGCCGTCGACAGCGTACCTTGCGGACTTGGTTTTGCTCTGGTGTTTGGTTCTGGCTGGAAATCTCGCAGTGCGGAAACCAACCTTCGTTCATGAACTTACGATGTTTCACAGAAAAAATTCTTTGTGTAACCTTCGCCAACTGGTAAAGTCACGACGACGATCTTCTGGGATTCTGCAGGCGTTATTCTGGATGATGTCCTCTCTCATGGTACAACAATCAGCTCTGAAGAGTGGAGTCCTAGCCTCGGGAAACTGAAGACACGAGTTCAGCGTGTTCGTCATCACAATAATGCAGGCGAACTTCTCCTTCAGAAGACAACTGGAGACCTCTCACAAGTCTGTGCACCCCAGAGAAGCTCGCAAAACTTCACCGGACTGTTATTCAAAAAAATCAAATGTGTGTGAAATCTTATGGGACTTAACTGCTAAGACCTTACACACTAATTAACCTAAATTATCCTAAGGACAAATACACACACACGCATGCCCGAGGGAGGACTCGAACCTCCGCCGGGACCAGCCGCACAGTCCATGACTGCAGCGCCCGAGACCGCGCGACTAATCCCGCGTGGCGACTGTTCTTCCTCATGCACTCTACAGCTCGGATTTCTCATCTTCCGACTTCCCACTACCTGGCCCAGTGAAGGTTGTACTCCACGGAAACCCCACAATCCACTTGTACAGAATTTGTAACCAGAGATTGTGTTCAGATAAGTGGAGCTGTTACACTGCATCAACAAGAATCTGCTACTTATCCCCAGCAATCAGTTTCTGATTTATTTACTTATTTACTTTCCTTCTTCTGTTTCTTGTTCACTTCAAGGATTGCGCTCCTCGCCTGCTCCTATCTCTGTCTAGCCCTTTGTTCCGTAGCCTTTCACGACCTCATTTTTCTCCTGGGTTGCAATTCAGTAGATTTTTTGTTATTTTTCCACTTGACAATCTATCGAGACGTTATTCCCATTTTACGGAGTTAAGTTTTAATAATTCGTCAGTTCAATAAATTCCCAACTTAGCTCTGAATGTTTGGAGTGTAACCTTTCGTGAGTCTCGTAAATTTCATTTCAATGTCTTATAAAAGCAAATTGTATTGCTTTGTAGTTGTCCATGACTGAGCTGTATCTCCAAACAGGTGCACATATTCCTTTATAAAATTTTATTTTTTCGTTTTTGCCCTTATTGTTTTAATCGTATGAGGGGCGTACAATAAGCAATGCAACGCCGTTTTTCTCAGAAACTAGGTTTCCATTCAGGACTCACAGTATTCCCCAGACTTCTGGCTACAAAATCCTGTTTTAGACCATAATCTCCTTTCAATGTGATACCCTCACGCCACCTTACTGGAAGGACTGGTATACCTCGATGATACAACTTTAATTGTCGGCGTCGGAGCCAACGCCTTGCTGCATCAGTAACCCCCCCCATCATTCACGTTCTGCTTACTCGGCGTGCAACCTTCTTTGTGCAAAACTGACGGAAGACGAAAGATACGAGATCTGGGGCGTAGGATGGGTGAGGAAAAACAGTCCAATGAAGTTTTATGAGCTTCTCTCGGTTGCTAACACTTGTGTGAGGCCTTGCGTTGTCATAGGATAGGAGAATTTCGTTTGCGTTTTGATGGCGACAAACATGCCGAAGTCGTTTCTCCAATTTCGCGAGAGCAGCACAATACACTTCAGAGCTCATCGTTGTGCCATGAGGGAGGACGTCAAACAGAGTAATTCATTCAGAGTTCCAGAAGACAGTTGCCATGAGTTTGCTGGCTGAGTGTGCGGCTTTGAAACTTTTCGTCGGAGAAGAGGTGGTATGGCGTCACTCCATCGATTTCCGTTTTGTTTCCGGTTCGAAGTAGTGAAGTGTTTCATCGGTCGCGACTATGTTCTACAAGAATGTGTCACATTCTCACAATCAGCCTCGTAACGCGCCAGTATTTCCGCGTAGACGGTTCTTCGTTGCTCTTTAAGGTCCTGTGTTAGGCGGCTCCAACTGGTGGACGATTGTGTCAGTACTACGAACAGAGACTTCCAGTTGAGCAGCCGGGTGTTGGACTGTGTTCCGTCGATCACCTACAATGAGCAGTCTGCAGGTGGTGATCGACGGGATCGCATTGTTAAAAGAAACCTACAGATACCAGTAACTGTACGTTGGTCCCCATTTTGATTTTACAAGAGTGGGCCTGAAGATGGTCCACACTGTAACTGGTAGCAAAAGTAAAATAAAAAGGAAATTTAGACGGCTGAATGTGTTTTGATTCGAGGTCCCACGATCATTTAGTATAAAGATGGACTTACAGACTCGAATGAATGTGTTCGTGCGTTCCAGCACTACAGAAGTCAGAGCTATGTGCGTCCGACCGGCCAGCACGCGGGAGATCGAAACAGGTTTGCACGGCGTTGTTGAGATGATGACAGCCAGCCGGAGTGGTCGTGCGGTTCTAGGCGCTACAGTCTGGAGCCGAGCGAACGCTACGGTCGCAGGTTCGAATCCTGCCTAGGGCATGGATGTGTGTGATGTCCTTAGGTTAGTTAGGTTTAAGTAGTTCTAAGTTCTAGGCGACTGATGACCTCAGAAGTTAAGTCGCATAGTGCTCAGAGCCATTTGAACCATTTTTTTGCGAGGACGCTTAGGTCGCAGGTTCGAATCCTGCCTCCGGCATGGATGTGTGTGGTGTCCTTAGGTTAGTTAGGTTTAAGTAGTTCTAAATTATTGGGGACTGATGACCTCAGAAGTTAAGTCCCGTAGTGCTCCGACCCATTTGAACCATTTGAGATGATGACACACTCACCGTGATTCAGTTCACTACCATGTCTCCGTAGGCATTCTGTAAGCGCCTATGAATATATGCAATGTTCTGTTTTTCTGTGAAAAGAAACAAAAAATGACACCTCTCTGCTTGGATCACACATCCGTTACAGAAGCCATTTCGAAGACTACGCTAATACCACTACCCATCGGGAATTCATGACACTATAGAGGCTGAAGAACGAATGTTCCACGGTGCTCCACGATATAGTCCATATTTTTTCAACCGAAATCGGCACAATTTAGGACCATACATTGCCTTTCCTTTTAAAAGCCGCCGTGCGGTTCTAGGCGCTACAGTCTGGAACCGAGCGACCGCTACGTTCGCAGGTTCGAATCCTGCCTCGGGCATTGATGTGTGTGATGTCCCTACGATAGTTAGGTTTAATTAGTTCTAAGTTCTAGGCGACTGATGACCTCAGAAGTTAAGTCACATAGTGCTCACAGCCATTTGAACCATTTTTTTTAAAGCCATGATCTTAATATTTCTGTGAGAAATGTCCAAATTTTAGTCCTTGCCCATCTGGTCAGGGCAGTGTATTGTCTTTTGCAGATCGCCGTCACACCCTTGTGAAATTACTGAATCGTTAGCGAATGGTGTTTATCCAGTTACTTGTTCAAATCATAATGCCTCGCCTGACTTTGATTTTCTGCTATCTAAGAATTTTGGCAATATAGGCGATAAGCTGCACCATTGTCTCACATCTGTGTTAACAATTATGTTGCAACTTTTCTCCCTAGCCGAGTTCACCATAATTTTAGTTCTTTGATATATCCGTGTAATAACATATTCGGTGAAGGTAAAATAACCTAGGTTTGTAGGTTGCTGCATGAATCTCTTCAGGTTTCTTCACTATAATCGACGTGTGGACTCCTGTACTACGATCTTCTTCTGCGTCTTCCATTATCTCGTGATAGGTAAGGACTGTCGAAGTCCAGTACTGCGTTCAGTTGCAAAAAGAAGTATTCCGGCAATGTCATTGTATAGGTACATATAATACGCAGACAATGAGAAGTTAATGTGTATCAAAATATTACTGTCGTGCCCCAGAATTATCTTCTCGCACAGTGGCAATGTCCTTGGTGGGCAGTGTGGAGGTCTGTTGTGTTTTATGAAGAAAGCTGGTTCTGACTTGGTGCCAATGATGGCCGAGCGTTGGTTAGAACAAGACCACTTAAGGGCTTGCAAACACCATGTCTGTGTGCTAGCCACACTGGACGTATACTTTTGAGTTATGGTCTTGGGTGTGATACCGTATGATAGTAGGAGCACTCTCGTGATTATTCCACTCACCCTGACTGCACATTTTTGCATCAGTCTGGTTGTGCTTTCATGAACAGCATTACAGGGGATGTTTTAGAACAGGATAACGCTCGTCCATTCGCTGTTTTTTGAGTCACCAGTCCTCTGACTGGTTTGATGTGGCCCACCACAAAATCCTCTCCTGTGCCAAACTCTTCATCTCAGAGTAGCACCTGCAACTTACATCCTCAATTATTTCCTGGGTATATTCCAATGTCTGTCTTCGTCCACAGCTCCCTCTAGTACAGGGCTTAACAACTGGCCGGTTTTGATCGCGAGTACTCGCGTCTGCTCAGGCACGTGCTCGCGAGCAGGTCCAAGGTCGTCGAGCAGGGAGGGAGGGGAGGTAGGGGAAATGCGCGCGCACGTTTGAATGTGATCTCGCGTTCTTAGCAGATTTAACTAGCCATCTGAATGCTTTGAACATTTTACTACAAGGTAAAGATCTGCTAATTACTCATTTCATAGATCGAATACGAGCTTTTAAAATGAAATTGACACTTTGGGTGAGTCAGCTGGAAACAGGAAACCTAGCTCATTTTCCTAAATTATCATCCATGCAAGATGTTCACAAAGACTGTGAACGTTATTCACATAGTTTAGTTGATCAGCGCTTTCAAGATCTGACAGCACTAGACAGTGATTTTGATTTGTTCTCTCCATATTCAGCGAATATTTAAGAGATTCGTCCTGATCTGCAGCAAGAAATTATTGACCTGCAGTGTGACAGAGAATACAGAGACAAATTTCAGAACAAGAAAAACATTTTGGAATTCTACAGACACTTCCCTCAGGATAGATTTCCTCGTTTGCACAAACTGGCGGCTACAATAATATCAATGTTCGGTTCCACGTATGTTTGTGAACAACTGTTCTCTGCAATGAAATGTAACAAGATGCGCCTGAGAAACGCATTGTCTGATCGAAATTTAAACTGCACGCTGCGCCTAAAATGCACAAGAACAATTACTCTGAACATAGACGCAATTGTAAAGAGCAAAAAGTACAAGATAACCGAGAATCCCACACTTCAGTGACACCTTTTATTGTGTAACAGTTCACAAATTAATGCGAATGTAGAGGCATACACTAAGCTAATAAAATTATGTGGCATGTGTACATTCTCCTTAATTTGTTTCATTTGTCAGGGTAATAATTCGTGAGTGATATCCCTGCAGGTGGCCGCGGATTTACATTGACTGGCGGCAGCTGTTGTGTGCCCCATGTGACTTTCCCCACTCTCCACTCTGGTCCGGTAGTGGTGGTAGCGTGCTCGCGCTGCTCCGCTGCTCCATGCTCGCGCCTTGCTGCTCACAGCTTGCTCCGCGAGCACGTATGTTGTGAAGTTCTGCTCTAGTACCATGGAAGTCATTCCCTGATGTCTTAACAGATGTTCTATCATCCTTTCCCTTCTTCTTATCAGTGTTTTCCACATATTCCTTTCCTCTCCCATTCTGCGCAGAACCTACTCATTCCTTACCTCATCAGTTCACCTAATTTTCAACATTCGTCTATAGCACCACATCTCAGCTGCTTCGATTCTCTTCCGTTCTGGTTTTCCCACAGTCCATGTTTCACTACCATACAATGCTGTGCTCCAGACATTCATCCTCAGAAACTTCTTCCTCAATTTAAGGCCTATGTTTGATACTAGTAGACTTTCCGTGGCCAGGAAGCCCTTTCTACCAGTGCTAGACTGCTTTTGATGTCCTCCTTGCTCCATCCGTCATTGGTTATTTTGCTGCCTAGGTAGGTTCATTAACTTCATCTACCTCGTGATCATTAATCCCGATGTTAAGTTTATCGTTGTTTTCGATCCTGCTACTTCTCCTTACTTTCCTCTTTCTTCGAATTACTCTCAGTCCATATCCTGTAGTCATTAGAATGTTCATTCTATTCAGCAGATCGTATAAATCTTTTTCACTCTCACTCAGGACAGCAATGTCATCAGCGAATCTTATCATTGATATCCTTTCACTTTGTATTTTAATTTCTCTCCTGAAACTTTCTTTCATTTCCTTCATTGCTTCTACGATGTACAGAATGAACACTAGGGACGATACACCATACCTCTGCCTTACACGATTTTTTAATCCGAGCACATCGTTCATGGTCGTCCACTTTTATTATTCCCTCCTGGCTCTTGTACGTATTGTATATCACCCGTCTCTCTTTCGTCTATATACCTCTGTTGTAACTCAACATGCTCTACAGCGTGTCGGTATGTTGACTTGGTCTACTAGATCACTAAATCTCTCTCCATTCTATCACATGTGGGATATCATTGGGCTTAAGTCCAGCGTCACCCGCAACCAGCATTAACCTCCCCGTATTGCCTTACCAAGTTCAACAGGTATTGAATTCCATCCCACAAACTGACGTCCGACATCTGTACAACAGAATGTTTGCATGTTTTCATGCTTGCCTTTAACATTCTGGTGGTTAAACCCATCGTTAATGCACCAGCATTTTACATTTCCAATGGCTTATTTCGCGCTTACATTATCCTGCGAACTTGCAACGTTGATTAGTTTAATATGTTACACAGACAGATGTATTTCGAATGCACTGGCTTATCTGAAGCTTGCATAACCCTGCAATCTTGCAATGTTAATCACTTTAACAGGTTAGCTACAAAAACGGTTTTCCAAAATTTCATTTTTCTTCTTTAAATTTTTTTTTTGTGTTCTGATATTTTTATGGCAATATGTGCGTGTGTGTGAATGTGTGTATACATATACATGTGAAATATATTAAATGCATTTGAAATATAGGTAGCATGTGTGAACGGAGGTAACACCATGGTTAAAAAGCTTCCCCTAAACCAGTGGATCCATTTTAATGAAATTTGTTACACACATGACATATTACTTACTATCTGGAAAGAAACACCATGGGGGCAAGAACCAACGATCTCCTATTGCGGTGGAAGTGATATCCTAGAGAGAGAGGGGGGAGGAAGAGAGAGGGAGGGAGGGAGAAGGGGGCAGGAGGAGATGGACACAGATACTGGGTAGAAGCATGTGGGCAGAGAAAGGAGGAGGAGGGAAATGGACAGGAAAATGGAGGAGAAAGAATTGGACAGAGAGAGAGGAGGGGATGGACAGAGACAGGGGGAAGAATAGATAGAGGGGAGGAGATGGACAGTGAAGGGAGACGAGGAAATTGACAGACGACAGAAAGAGGAGATTAACACAGAGAGGAGGGAAGATGATATGAACAGTGAGAGGGGGTAGAAGGACAAAGGGAGGGGAGAAGGAGATGGACAGAGGTGGAAGGAGCAGGTGGACAATGGCGGCAGGAGCAGAGGGACGGGAAAGGAGCAGATGAACAGAAAGAGGGGGCAATAGTGGTTGAACAGAGAGTGGGAGATGGACAGAGAAAGGTAGTGGAGGAGAAAGGTACTAGAATAAAGGTAGTGAGAGGAGAAGGAGATGGAGATGGGCAGAGAGCAGTTGAAGGAGAATACAACTAGTAGAAGGTTGCAAGAAATACATACCTGGGTAGCGATGGGTACGTATCTAGTATATCATTACAGGAAAGCAATATCAATGACATTTTATTTCTTTTTTTTTTTGTAATTTTTTTTAAGCTTGGTCACCAGGAACCCTCTCACCATCCAGTATTTTGTCTGGTATATATTTTGCTGTCGTATATTTTCTAGTAATTCTCAACATGCACAGTCGTCGGTTTTTGAATAATTTTGCATGCCTTTGCGGTCCAGCGATCAGTCAAGTTCAGACATATGTAGGGTACTTATGTAGATGTGAATAGACACGCACAAAATTGCAGAAGGTACATTGCCCAAGGTAAACTTGTTTGGAATACTGCACCAAACCAGTCGCCAGCTGGATGACTACAGGAACCACAACACGTTGGTCATTAATTATTTCAGTCTTACTGTAATCGATTTTCTAGTCTCCTTTCAAACTTGCTCTATTACGTTTTTCCATTTGTTTTTGAGGAACTGCAACACTTGAGGCAAACAACTAGATGTCGTTAAGAAAACGATGGTTCAGATGTGATCGACTGTAATGAATTATTTCTGTGTTTTCCCAAGTTAGGGATGTGAACAGGTTGGCGACAAGGAAACCCCTAACCCGATTTCTCTTTCCATTTAGATAATTTCTGTTTCAGTTTTTAGTAACCTACTCTTCTCAAAATATGCACACACTTGAGACAGGGTGGCTATGGTCTCGCTCTGATGAATTGTCGAGTAATACTGGTGTTGCCAGTAGCCTAGAAGATCGCCTCGAGGTGGATGATATTCGTTTCTCTAGCGTGTGTCAGCTCTGTTTTCAGACAAGCGCAAGACACCGACAACAGTGCCAGCTCTGGAGGAAGGAGTCTGCGCTGCCTTGGCCACACCGCTCCTCTCCCACCGTCAGTCATAAAGCGGGGTGGGGCACGCCTTCTGCCGTTCCCGACAGCCACCGAGTGAATGTATTGTGACCACACAGAATGTCGCTCTAATGTAGCAGCTTAGTTGTTTCGTTACGCAGATATGTTTCCTTCTAATTAATTCATTTCCAAAACTAGCAATGAGTCAACTGTGAGTTTCCGACAAATACGTAGTATGCTTCCTACAAAACCACACCGATTGCATAACAACACCGCAACTCCACCCGGGGACGCTCGGCAAACGGCGGCGGCGAAGCAGCAGCTCCTGGTTGGCTGAACAGTCGGCATTGTGGTTAAACCGCACCGCTGGGGATTCGCCAGCGGCGCGACTCGGAGACATCAGAAGCGCTTTGTGGAGCGCTCCGCGCCGCTGCCTTACAAGGCGCAATACGGCCGTCTGTATCTCCGTGCAACGGCTAGGCTTACAACGTTACGCTTACGTTTCCAGCTCACTGCGTATCGCTCTCTGCTCTGATATCGAAACACTCTGCTGCTGACGTGCTTCCATCGCGCTGTGGTATACTGTATTTATTCCTGTTCCTGAATTACAGGAGAGGAGGCCTTAAATTGAATACCGCTGAAGGCATTATGGAGAAAGGCCATATTTGCATGGGGTGTTGACGGAGGGTAGTTAAGTAATTTACTAAGAGTATACAGCCCTACCACTACTATTGTAATTTAGTATGCTTTTACCTAAATAACAGAAAACACTGTCTCTATGTTGCCACGTATAACCCTCTTACTAAATTTAGCTTCGTTTCCAAATAAAGTACACTATGGGATTTGACCAAGTGTTGTGTCTAATGGATAAGTAAATCAGACTATTCAATTCTTTTTCTAAGATCTTACCCAGCGGTTAGAAAGAAACGCAGTATGAATAGTATTATATTGAAGCTAGGACAATTCAGTTCCAACTTCATTTAGTGGTTTAAAACATCTACTAACGGTCGCCAGCCTGTCCAGGCAATGAAACAGAAGTATGAATTTTGCCTACTTTCTTGCTGCTGTTTAAGTTGCATCTTCAGATTAATATTACTCCATGTAAAAATGTTGTTGCAGCCACCGAAATTTCTTTTTGACTACCACACACTTACACATTACATTTTTAATAGAGAAAAAGACCAGAAGACGTCTTCAAGGAAGCTAAAAAAATTTTGGGCGGGGGGGGGGGGGGAGGGGGGACCTTAATTAAATCATTTTTCATAATCAACAAACTTACATACTAAAATGCTTAGATACTAAGCCACACACTTTTCTTTATACTGAACATTTCACTTCAAAAAAGCCTCTTTCTTACTGGAATTTACTTTCAGAAGCTATTACTCTCATTACTTACACAAAATCAATTTAAATAGTGCCTCTTTATACTACTTTGGCTCTTCATAAGTCTGTAAAACAGGATACTCGGATTAATCAAACACCAGGAAGGAACTCTATGTAAGTGTACGATTAGAATGAAATAACAGAGTGAACCAGTTTCTTTAAAGTTGAAGAATGATTATTCACTAATAAAGCAAAGTGTAAATTAATTGCTCACGCTTTGCAAAAGTAAAATACCTAAATAAGATCTATCTGTTGGCTGTAGGCTTGGGTGTAGTTAACAAATATGGTGGCTACACAGCCCACAGCACGGCCTGCAATTATCTTGCTGCATGCGCTCAATTTCTCTTCTTGGCGACGTTCAATTTTGCGTACAGTAGCCCAACATCTCACAGCTATGCTGTATGCCGTTTGCTGTCTCATCCGAGACATTTTTGTGCAAATGTGCAGGCAAAAGCTTCTGCTGCTCCACAAGGCTATTCCCTCAATCACTGCTGCCTACAACCTTCTTTTTTACTTACTTCCCGCGCTTGCTCTAGATAGCACCCCAATTCGCCCTTACCACCTTTTCCACTCCCCAGAGCCACTTTCATTTCAAAATAAAGCACGCTGGGTCTTACACAGCGCCTGTTTCTTACATTGTTCCTTTGCGTGACCATTTCTTACAATTGTCAAATTTACATCGACATGAGCAGTTTATACATACAAATATTTTTAAATACAAAATGTCATCAGAATATTATATAAAGTAATAAACAATTTACATAGTATTTTACATATATTACTCACATACAATGCAAAGATCTTCAACCTACAGTATAGCACACTTTATATATACAGAAAATATAGTACCACTACGCTAAAATTTTAAAGCAAAAAATTATAAAAAATTTAGAGGAACCATAAACAAATAGTGACATAAGTAGTCTATAGCATTAGCTCCTTACGTAGGCTGTGTTTATGGTGAATCTATTGTCCAGCACAAAGTCCCAAGGAACTGGAGAAAGCGTAGGTGACTCCAGTGTATAAGAAGGGTAGAAGAACGGATAGACCAATATCCCTAATTTCGGTGTTCCGTAGAATCCATGAACCTATCCTCAGTCTGAGTATAATAAACATTCTTGGAACTGAAAAGCTTACGTCCACGAATCTATATGGTTTTAGGATGCATCGCTCGTGGGAAAATCAGGTTGCCCTTTCCTCGCATGATGTACTGCAAACTATGGATGGAACAGCCATCCCACGCCCAGGTTCCCGCGTACTATTCCCGGCGGGGTCGGGGATTTTCTCTGCCTCGTGATGACTGGGTGTTGTGTGCTGTCCTTAGGTTAGTTAGGTTTAAGTAGTTCTAAGTTCTAGGGGACTGATGACCATAGATGTTAAGTCCCATAGTGCTCAGAGCCCAGAATTGGAACAGCCACACGCCATATTTTTAGAATTCTGGAAGGCCTTTCACATGGTGCCCCATTGTAGGCTGTTAACGAAGGTATGAGTATATGGAATAAGTTTGCATGTATGCGAGAGGCTGGAAGTCTTACTAAGTAATAGAATCCATTACGTTGTCCTCCACGGCGAGCGCTCATCAAAGACAAGGGCATCGTCAGGAATGCCCCAGCGAAACGTGATAGGACCGCTGTTCTTCTCTATATAAGTAAATGATTTGTCGGACATGGTGGGCAGCAATCTGATGTTGTCTGGTGATGCTGTGGTGCACGGTAAGGTGTCAAAGTTGAGTGACTTTAGGAAGTTACAAGATGACTTACACAGTGGAAAATGTAGGTTAATGCGGGTGGGCAGGAAGATCAAACCTGTAATGTTCGGATACAGCATTTGTAGTGTCCTGCTTCACACATTCAAGTTGTTTGAATATCTGGGCGTAACATTGCAAAACAATATGGAATGGAATGAGCTCGCGAGGACTGTGGTAGGCAAGGCGTATGGTCGACTTTGGTTTATTGAGAGAATTTTTGGAAAGAGTGGTTCTTCTGCAGAGGGGACCGTATATAGGACGATCGTGCGACCTGTTTTTGAGTACTGCTTGAATGTTTGGGATCCGTAGCAGGTCGTATTGAAGGACGACAGCGAAGTAACACAGAGGCGGACTGCTAGGTTTGTCACTTGTAGGTTCGGAGAACACGCAAATGTTACGGAATTCTTCGGGAGCTCTAACGAGAACCATTTCGAGAAACGCTATTAAGAACATTTAGAGACGTGCCGTTTGAAGCCGACTGCCGAAGGCTTTTACTGCCGCCGATATATATTTCACGGCGAAGTTGCTTATGTGCTAGAAGTTTCTGCAAATTGTAGTTTCGCGCCAGCAGTGGGAGAATCCCTGGTCGACAGCATTCGCTTTCGAGACGTTGGGCCGAGTCAGACCAATAAAAGATTAATTCGGAAGAGTAACTAGTTTCAATGTAATAACAATAAATATTTGAGTCGTGATAACACTAATGGGAAATAATGTAGTGGAAGCTATTGCGAATAATCGTAAGTTATGAGTTGTTTGAAGAGCGGGGAGTGTTACGTATATGACAGCTATTGATAGCACGTGACAGACAATTTTATTGATAGGCGACCTGTATGGAGTTTCCGCTCGAATAACTAAATAAATAAAATATTCTTAGGAAAATTATACAGAAACTTACATATGTGAGTTGGCAGGTAACTGATACTGGATTGAGAGAGCACATTCAGTGGCCATTGACGTGATCACTGTGAAATTAAGCGTTTAAATTGACTGACTTTTATCATTTCAGATAGTGCAGTATAAAGTAGGGGAGAATGTTGTAACCTGGCACGCTTTTCGGACTTTCGCCTGTAGCCAGCCCTATAATTGGAGTTTAATGTGTTTCCTTGTGCTACTTTTAAATGAAAGCATTCACTTTTTATGTGTTGTAATCTTTTTCTGAAATCTCAAAAAATAGTCAGGGAATTAAGCTTTTCCTAAAAGGGAGAACAGGTTCCAAAGTATAAGGGGAAGTCAAATGAAAACTGAGCATTTGGAGCAAACAGTACGTAAATTGTTTATTTCGAAGGTAGTCGCCCTATCTGTTAAAACATTTATCCCATCGTGAGAAAAACCATCTATGTCTTCATAGAGAAATGTTTACGGTGGCTTATGGAACCATGATCCTATCCAGGAGTGCAGTTCGTTGTCCGAAGCAAACTGACGGCCACGCAATGTCTTTCTTCAGGGGTCCCAGAACATGGAAACTGCTTGGGGAGAATTCGGGACTGTGTGGAGGACATGTAACGGCTTACCAACGAAACTTCAGCAGCCTACTCGAGAAGAAACTAGGCAAAATGTCGGGGGGCATTTTGTTGATAGGCTCTCTCTCCATGTGATTTCCAAATGTTTGGAGCACTGAAGAAAGACAATCGAGGCTGTCGATTTGTTTCTGACGCAGAGGTATACGCGTGGGTGCAATCATGGTTCCGTTGGCAGCCGTAAACATTTTTCCGTGAAGGCTCTGACTGTCTTGTCTTACTGTGGTTATACACGTGTTAAGAGGTATGGTGATTACTTCTGAAATAACAAACAGTTTAGTTACTTTTTTCCATGTCTCTCATTTTCATTCGACTGCCCCTGTACAACATTCGATTTAAATTTAAAAGTGTTGCACTCAAGAGTGTCTAGTCAGTATGGTGTTTAATAGTGTATTGTTACATCATTACTCTACTGCACTCCATCAACAGTTAAGTGAAATGAAACCGAGAGCAAATGTTATCAAAAACAACTTGAAAATGAGACATATTCTGAAATGGAAGCTACTGGAAACTGACACAAATTTCCATTTTCAGGACAGATAAAATTGTTAAGACATTAAATAAATTTAGTTCATTTGCAAGCGACACACTTTTCAGGCTTAAAGATATTTTTCTGTTTCATGGTACGATATGTTGCACGACCGATACAATCCACATCTTACATTAATAATTCTAAAAGTATCTAGCATTCTTATCACCTTAAAATTCTAGACCCGAGCCCTTAACAATATATTCTAAATATCTTAAATATATTACACAGCATTTAAATTATAGAACGTGAAATATTCAAAAATTCTGAGCAAACCAGAACCTCATCTCCGAAAACATAAAAAATTGTAGAAAATGTTGGAAACTACTTACGGCGGTATCTAGTGCGCATTCCTTCGTGTGGCTCTGAAAACAGTCACTGGCTGAAGTAGCAACCGAAACACATTGTGTGTTCCTATGTGCACTACCCAAGGTAGCTATATGCTGCAGAGCACTGGTTGATTTAGAGAAGCGTTTCATGCTGTATGTACAAAATAACAAACCCCTTTCACTCATCTGATTGCACCAAACTTGAGTGAACATAATTATTTGAAAAAAAGTATAGAGGGATTCTTTCTCTAGAAGTTCATCCTTCAATACAAAATATTTTTTCCAAGAGATGGCTGACTTGAAGGAGCCCTTCTGCTATTGGCAAACGTTAAATCACTTCATCATTCTGCAAGTGTTTGCCGTGAAGTGGTTGATTCATCCGAGAAAAGAGTTATGAGAATATGAGGATGGGGGAAACAAAATTTAATAGCACATGTGTGTCTCTGGTCTGGAGAGAATGAGAGATGGGAGAGGGGGGGGGGGAGCGCTGGGGCGTTTTCGTGGAACAAGAACACCTCCTTCGACAATAACCTGTAAATTCTAGTAAGATTGCTGCACAATACTCCTGTGACGCTTTTTCCACTTGGCAGGACAATATGTTGGCATCACACCTGGGCAGTCCTCAAAACACTTAGCATTATAGTGATATTTTGAGCTGTAGTGAATCCAGAGGTTCCCACTGCTGACTTTATTCTTTTGTCGCAGGATGATTCACCCGACACAACTGCAACGTTTCCGCTGCTGCCTCGGTTTGGAGGTTTTTTTGAATAAAGGTGAGCCGGCGATTTTTGTTATAATAAAAATCACATAAATAGCATTCACTCTCCCACTGTCGCCTCAGTTGTGGCGCTATGGTCTTCGCTCGCTAGATCGTCCTCTTGTCATCCCCAGATCTTCACCGTGAGACGATCCGCCATTTCGCTCTCCGTCATTCAGACTTGTATGACCACAATGAAACAGTCTGCGCCAAGTGTGCCACAGTACACTGATGAAACACACTTCCACCAACTCAGCGTGGACTATCGCAGCGTTTATCTCCTACAATTTCAGAAACCAAATACAGCACAATACTTCGCTTTACCGGTGCGCTGCTAAACAATGGCTTGGCTCTTATAGCAGCGTGCTGCTGTACTACAGTGTCCAAAAGCATCCTAACAATATGAATTGCGTTCCACTCGATTTGTGTACAATGTACATAACATAACTGTCTTGCAGGTCCTCTACTCTCTTTTCGTTATAACCGTTTCACTCTACACATTTTTTACTACAAGCTCCTGCTAGATATAACTGTTCTGTACGGCTACCAGTCCAGATTCAAATTAGTACCACGGTAACGCAAATGTCAGAAAACAAATTATCAGATATAACACAGTCTTTAACGATTGTAAACCCAAATATATTACAATAAACCACATTTCAAAGAGCAAGACTCTGCTTGACGTTACATGATGAAAATTTTTGTGCTGGTCTAGGACCAGGAGCCTGAAACCAGCAACTAATGTCCCCGTTAACTAACCACAAAAGATCTCAAATATAGGTTAAATCGCAAGTAACAAAGTGTGCGCGTGTTTAAACTTAGGATATCACGGCGTAAAGTTTTCTGTTGGACAGGTATTCGAACACAGTATGTGTTCTGATTGTTAACTAAACACAATCAAATGTTGATTACGTAAATTATGATTAAACTGAAATAACGAGATGAAAATATTTTGTCTTACCGGGATTCGAAACTGACACCAATCGTCATTGGTTTCTAGCTAAGAACAGACGTTTAATATTAGTATGGTTCACCAATGCGGAGATGTGAATAAGTCTGAACTGAAAATAACGTGACGAAAACTTCTGTGTTGACTGGGAATCGATCACCGCACATATGACTGTTGTTGACTACACACAAAGAGACAGTATCAAACTCTTTTGAACCGGTAACTAGGAGTGACATGTTCGAAACTGAAATGATATAAAATCTTTTGCCGCCGCCGGTAGAATTACCATCTCATCGGATAACCTCAAAGTTTCCTTTTATTTCCCTGAACTTTAAATTCCGTTCACAAACTCTCCTTGATGTCCTTTACTATGCTGAATTCACAGATTGAGTAACATAGAAAATAGACGACACTGTCTCATTGTCTTCTCAATTACCGCTACCCTTTATATCCTTCGACTACTGTCTTTCTTTAGACTAGATGTCAAGAACGTTTGGTTCCCTGTATTTTATCCCTCCTGTCTCTAGCATTCGGGAGGACGACGGTTCAATCCCGCGTCCGGCCATCCTGATTTAGGTTTTCCGTGATTTCCCTAAATCGCTCCAGGCAAATGCCGGGATGTTTCCTTTGAAAGGGCATGGCCGACTTCCTTCCCCATCCTTCCCTAATCCGATGAGACCGATGACCTCGCTGTTTGGTCTCTTCCCCCAAAAGATCCAACCCCCCCCTGCTATCTCTAGAGTTTCATTATTTCTTCAAGTCAACATTGTCAAATGTTTTCTCCAAATAGACAATCGTTAAAAACGTAAAACTGCCATTCTAAGATAGGGCGATTTTTGTCTCACGTGTTCTTACATTCCTTCGGAATTTGAACCGATCTGATTACATTTTGATACACTGACACCCTCTTGCGGTCTTTGTCTTCGCGATTCTCCGTACACCAAATGGATATTTGGTAGATAATAGCCTCCGAATTTAAACTATTTGATTATATTTTTGTACAGTGACGCCAACTTTCGGTCATGGTTTTCACGAGTCTCCTTACACCTAATGGATATTTGGCATGTAATAACCTTCGGAATTTAATCTGATATGATTGCATTTTTATAAACTGACGCCATCTTGCTGCCATGATCTTATCAAGTTTCCTTACACCAAATGGATACTTGATTGATGATAAACTAGGTGATGTAATAGATACAATAGAATGTTATTTGTCATTTAAAACACAATTGTATCAATTTATTGTATCAGTACTTCGGTATTTCAGAACACAAAATTTTTAATAAACTCGTATAATACTGCCATCTGGCGGCTTCTTCACTTAATGCTTTGATGTGTACAGTGAGGTGAGTCAGTTTGCACTCAAAGGGCGATCTATAAGCTCGAACAGGAATTCGGTATTCAAAATGTATTTAGCAGTTTTAGGTACCGCTGTGATTAGGGTAGTGAAGGGATCCAGCTGTGTTACTCTTAGTTTGCTCACTATCAGACTTTAAATACGTACATGAGGTTTCTCAACAAAATGCATGAAACAATGTGCAGAATCACAGTAGGCACATTTGGCGAAAGCAGTGTCTGGACAATCCTCCGAATCACATTCTTGAGCTACAAAATCGAATGTCACTTGAATCACATTCTTGAATACAGCAATATGTGCGGGAGCGTTCTACCCAAACACTTACAAAGACTATTGATGCATGGGCTGATACAGTGGAGCAGGCAGCTAGTTGTGAATAACATAATGCATTTTCATTGAGCAAATTCTATTTCCTAATTTAGTGTCGAAGTCACTGCAGAGTGTGCTCGTAGTCTGTTATCCTCACTGTATATATTTTACACTCCCTGAATAGACAATACTTTCAAAGACAGTACCTGTTTTGTTACTTTTGGAGCAACGATGATGCATGCAGTGGCTTAGACTGCAAATGTATCATTAACCATGTGTGCTTGTGAGCACTCGAGGAATTACAAACTGGTGTACACTTCTGTCCATTTCTGACATTGCCAGTAACAACATTCACGAAAAATGATTTTAAATGGTCTTTAGACATTTTCCCCCTTGTGCTAGGATCAATAACGAGTGTTTGGTGGAAGACTGTATTCAGTTTTCCCTCAACACAAATATACACACTTTTTTTTTGTTAGCTGATCATAGGTGATCACTCACTGAAAGTAGGGCGTATGCTGTGTAACTGTTGTATTGTGTGCAGACAACACCTTCGCAACTGTTTACTCATCCTTTTTTCTAGACGGTATCGCACCAGAAGTTAATTCATACTTCAAACTACTTTTATCAATGTTCCAAGTACAGTGAGGCTGTATCTGGAAATTTGCAGTTTACTGGTTTAGTTCTTCGACAAAATGGGTCCCAGACTGTTGAGTTTCCTGCTCTTCTCGTTCATCTCTGGTTATCATGAATTCAGTAATGTGTCTGAGTCGTGCTGCGAAAGCTGCAGAACATTGAAATCATGTGTGCTCAATTTCTCTTGCTTTTCTGCATTGCCTAAATTTTCAGGTTCCAGTGATGACACATTTTCCTTCGTTTCTCGCTGTGTCAAATTAGAATAAAATTTGTTTTATCTCAAGTTCGTCGAGTGCCTTATTTTCTCGAAATGGATGTTCATTACGTTTTTTTTTTTTTCCGCACGCAATCAAATATTACTTTGTGATTCTTCATTTCCTCACGGTGTATTTGTTTACTGAACAGTCCAAGGATGTACTGCCGGTTTACAGTGTCCAACGGGAGAAATATTTCGGCGATCAGACATGTCGGCATCGTCAGTTGCGCAGACCAACGGAGCTCCGGCGGGCGCGCGTCCGACTAATAACCCCTGCCCTCGCGATCCGCTCCGTGTGCGATCCGCTACCCGCAACGCACGTCGGTCGTCGCGGAAACGCTGGAGTCTGCATCTGTGATAGCGCTGATGTGAAGTTCTCTGTCCAAATTGAGAATCTTCTTAATTAAACTCAGTGCTGGTTTCCAAGCCATGCTAATATTATAGCCGCAATCTCGGTTGATGAGATCGTCCTTGGCGCGAATTTCTATGGCCTCTCCAATGACACTGTATTTAGAAGTTTGTGCCAAGATCACGGTACGTTCATACTGCATCGCGGGATTCTTGTCCTCCACCAGGGTGAGTCTATGAGAGGCTCTAGAGCTTATTCGTCTGGAATTTAACGAGAAGACCACCGACCTGCCCATGCGTGTCCTAACCACGTATTTTTTGTTTAATGGATAATACTATGAACAAATGGAAGGAGTCAGGATGCGCAGCACAAGTTCACCTGTGATCGCGAATTTGCATATGGAGTACGTCGAGGAGGAAGGCCTGGTGACATATAGATGGTAACCCATGTTTTTTTTTTCCTAATCTAGATGCCATGTTTATAATCGGCCCCACTGACGTGGCCAATTCCTTGACTTCCTTACGCATTTGAACTCCATACATCCCAACATAAAATTCAATATGGAGTCCAGAGCAGTAGGAAAATTACCACTCCTGGGCGTCATAGTCAAGAGAAGAGCTAAGGCATCCTGGGCCACGCTATCGGACAGCTACCACCACCATTGGCAGAGGAATAGGGTACTAAAACAACTAGTAGGTCGCGCGCCATTTCAGACGCAAGACTCTGTCCCAGGAGCTGGAACACCTCAGAGCTGTATTCCGAAAAAAACTAGTACCCAGGACGGTAAAGTAGGCGCGCTCCCCGCCCTACCTCAACAGTACAACCTGTGAAGACGTAAGAAGTCACAGTCGCAGTATCGGGAAAAATCGGACGCAGTACGAAGAAGTACCAACTAAAAACTGACTTTTACCCGACCAATAAGAAAAGATCATTATTGGGGAGCGTCAAAGATTATCTCAGTTTGCAGAATGCCGTCGTGTACCAGATTCCATGTCAATGTGGTAAGACATATGTTGGACAGACAGTGAGCACCGTCGAAGATCGTTGCCGAGAACATCAAAGGCGCACTCGACTGACGTATCCCAAGCTGTCACACAGCAAATTTGTCCGAGAACGACGCGATGGCGTATCAGCATACCAGGATCTTGGCACAGGTTTCCCAATACTGAGACAGTGTCGTTAGAGAGGCCATAGATATTCGCAGCAAGGACGATTTCATCAACAGATATTGCGGCTATAATTCTAGCAACATTTGGGAACAAGTACTGAGTTTAATGAAGAAGAATCTCAGAAAACAAAACGGTCTGGCGAGCAGGGCGGACACAGAACTCACATCAACGCTATCACACACGCCGACGACCGACAACGCGCGGTCACAGGCGCGGGCCACGGGCGGAGCGGCTCTAGTCGGCCACGCGCCCTCAGGAGCAGAGTTCGTCAGCACACCTGACGATGGTGACATGTGTGATCGCCGAAACATTGTGCCCGATTGGCGAAATGATCCTGCAATATATTATTTTAAAAAACTGTTAAGGCTTGTTGACAAACTGCCTGCTGGCTTCTGTCTCGGGTTCTTCGGCTGACGTTCATTTCATTATTTTTCTGACGTTTTGCCAGCTCGAGTAGCTGACATTGTCAAAGTTGCACCTTCAAAAGTTCCCCACCAGCAATGGAAGGTGAACTTTGACACTGCCAGCCACTCGTGCTAGCGAAATGACAGAGAAATCATGAGACGAACGTTGGCCGAAGAACCCGAGACAGAAGCCAACAGGCAATTTGTCAAACATTATTTTGATGTTCGATGTACTTTTTATAGACCGATGTCAATAACGAGCTGTAGGTCGCAACTTTACCTGGAGGTGTATGATAATCTCAAATACGTTCAACTCGTTCTTCCGAAAATTTTGTTAAAATACTGACAATACGGAATTTCTTTTATTACGTTTGTTTGCACGGGCATCTTTCGCAACATCTGTTAAAATCAGTTTCTACTGGTTTTCCATCTTGAACTTACTTCTATTTAATTATACAGAATTACACCAAACGTGTTTCGTTTTTATTTACAAAGCATCTTCCGTAATTATTCTATAAACTGGATAGATAGGTTTGTACATTTATGCTCCTTATAGAACAGCTTCGATTCACATAGGCACTCGGCAGTTTTTGCCATTCTGCAGTATTTCTTGCGCTGCACTATACACACTGGATTGAAGTTATGTGTGTTTCTCACTCTGCACAGTAACAGTGTTTATTTCCGTCCGTTTCTTTTCGTTCACGTTGTGAGCCTTACCGGCCTTGGAAACCATCTTTCTTTGATAATGAAAAGTAACAGTGTTTATGTCTTTTACAATGTAACTTTTAATCCGTCTTGATTGCAAAATGTTTATTCGTATGAACGGTTTCGGTTCCTTCAGAGCCATCTTCAGATCTATAACAATAATGATAGTAATTTACTATTTCACAAATGCAAGCCTTTTTCATCCTATCTACTCAACATCAACTGTACCAGAACGTAACTGATATTTCGGTTACAGGAGTAACCCGTCCAAATACAGCAACTTTCACATGCTGCGTCACGTAAAATTGGTTGGCAGAATGCGCGTAATTTATATTAATTATAACACTATTGCCGAAATGTGGCGTCTGGTACATTTGTTATATTGCATATGCACATACAGTATTCAGTAGATTTTTGTAATTAACTTTTATTTCTAAAAATCTGTAGATGTCGAGGTTAAAATCTGAACTTATCAAAAATCAGCGTTTGGGGCGCATGTGGCTACCTCAAAGCACTCAGTCACGAAAATTGAACAAAATCTAGACATCCTGCATAGAGCTGATAAGGGACGTTTTCTTAACATTTTGGAAGAAAATGAAATATACACCCACAAAAAGAAAGATCCAGATTTAATCCTCAACGAGCAAAGCGAGTTCAGACATAACGCCTATTTTAGTATTTATGACGACTTACCAAGATGACAACTGTTGCGTGTGGAGGTCCAGGCCGAGGGATGAGAGAAAGTGCGTGATGGAGAAGCTGGAAGACGAGTGCAGCGCCTGGCGTCGTTGACGGGGCCGTCTTGAGCGGCCCTCTTGCCCACGGCGATGGACGTCAGACGACTGAGCGGATCGCGGCACAACACCGGAAGCAGACCGTAGAGGAAAACAAGTCCACACCAGCGCCATAGATATAGAAATCGCCCTTTGTTTTTAGATCGTATAAAAATGATAATTTTACTGCATTCTTTAATTTTGATAAGTTCAGATTTTAACCTTGACATCTACAGATTTTAATTAAGTATTTTTAGAGATAAAAATTAATTATAAAAGTCTACTGCATACAGTATGTGCATATGTAATGTAACAAATGTACCAGACGCCACCTGTCGGTAATAGTGTTATAATTAATATAAATGATGTGCATTCTACCAATCAATTTTACGTGACACAGCATGTGAAAGTTGCTGTATTTGGACGGGTTACTTCAGTAACCGAAATATCAGGTACGTTATGGAAGATCTGATGTTGATCAGATAGGACGAAAAAGGTTTGCATTCGTGAAATAGTAAATTAGTGTCATTATCGTTACAGATCTGAAGATGGTTCTAAAGGAACCGAAACCGGTCATATGAATTTACATTTTGCAATCAAGACGAATTAAAATGTCCACTGTAAAATCACTGATTGCGGCTATCCTATCAGACATTATGTCTATTTTTGCAAGACTCATGTTTTTCCTTTGATTTCATTCACGTTGTGTTTTCAACCGTTGAAACTTCATATAAACCGTTTCAAAAGTGGCATAAACACTGTTACTGTGCAGAGTGAGAAACACATGTAACTTCAGTTCAGTTTACAAAAGTGAAGTGTATATAATGCAGCGCAAAAAATATTGCAGGTCGGAAAAAACGGCTACGTGCGTATGTGAATCGAAGCCATTCGAAGTTAACCGCTGCTAGTAAAGATGAAAGAAGCAGAATACGCAAAAAAACACTGAAAGTAACTTGCACACCAACTTAATAAACAAAACGCTATTTTTAATCTATAAAGAGCAAAAAAGTACAAACGTATGCATCCAATTTTCAGAATAACCACCGACGATGTTTTATAAATAAAAGCGAAACGAGTCTGGTGTAATTCTATTTAATTAAACTGCAGACTATCGTATTCTTTTTACCTTTAGTTGAGCAATCAAATGAATATTCATGTTCCTGAATAATCAAATGCACGAAAAACATTGAGAATGGGTCATCGTTGTGATCTACACCGTCTCCCGCTGGATAACACCTTCTTAACGTGGATGCCACAATATTTAAGACGTTCCAGTCATTAATGGTTTGTCGACCGTCGTGGCCTAGCGGTTCTAGGCGCTTCAGTTTGGAACCACTCTGCTGCTCCGGTCGCAGGTTTGAATCCTGCCTCGTGCATGGATGTGTGTGATGTCCTTAGGTTAGTTAGGTTTAAGTAGTTCTAAGTTCTAGGCGACTGATAACCTCAGACGTTGAGTCCCATGGTGCTCAGAGCCATTTGAACCCATTAATGGTTTCTTTCATTTCTGCTGTACATGTGTCACAATAGTGAAACACGTGTGCTAATCACTTCAAGTACTCGCTCAGGTAACTGACTGACTGGCTTGTTAGCCCCTCCTATTCCTACACTGCAAGCGCTGATACGTACAAGCAGTCGCAGGCCTGGTTAGAAATATGAAATGGGTCTGAGTACAAAAGTTTAAACACAAATTCCTCCTCGAGCCGAGAGATTTTTCCCTGTCAAATGTCATCCAGTAATGTAGCCCAGATACTACACGTCCATGTTTTACAAATTCAGTTTCTCCTTACCTAAGAACGTGTTACAGATATTTGATGAATTCTACCTTTCTTTTTTTAAGATGTGCATTTCATGAATTTTGTCACTCCTTTTCACTGTCTACTTTCACCTAAACTTCTACGTTTCACGTAATTATACAAATGTATTTTTACTCATACCTTTTTATGTATTTCTCTTGCAGAGCCTTTGAGAATGGCGTAACGTCGAAACGAGTAAGGCAGCATAAAATTAATATATGCAGCAGTGAAGACTAATATCAGTTTTAGAGCGCATTAGAAACGACCGCAACATCTCACAAAGCAGTTATGTATTTAGCCCCGATGTCTATGCCCCGGAAGCATAACGTTACATTTTGAGGACTCACTCAGGCCTTTGCTTCAGATATTTTTCGTTAGGACTAACCATATATTTTTAAGAAGATAGCGTACTGTGGTTAAAATATTCGTCTCACCATCCTGGTTTTGGTTTACAATTATTTACTTTAATCCATAACGTCAAATGCCGAGATGTTTCCTTTGGGGAAAGCCGATTTCCCTCTCTATCCTTCCCAACAGTAGATACTGTTTCGTCTTTAATTACATAGTCGACTGGACATTTAACAGTAAGATTCCTTTCTTTCATTTTTACCTAACATTGTGGGGTAATCCTCTCCTAAATGTCACAAAAGTTATATTTTTTCCCGTTTCACGTTCCGTTTTCTGACGCTTGTACAAATTTCTTCATAACTTTCGAATGTGCAATATTGTATTATTCAGATGATGAAGAATGTAGAATATCAAATAGAAAATGACGGCTGGTGAATGTACCTATGATAACCTGTGTCGCCGCAGTCATCTACTGTGCGGCTGGTCCCGGCGGAGGTTCGAGTCCTCCCTCGGGCATTGGTGTGTGTGTTTGTCCTTAGGATAATTTAGGTTAAGTAGTGTGTAAGCTTAGGGACTGATGACCTTAGTAGTTATGTCCCATAAGATTGCATACGCATTTGAACATTTGAACATAACCTGTGTGACAACACTCAAAAATCTCCATGAACTTACACACCAACCTACTTTTTCTGATAAATTATGACCTTGTGGATTACGAACATTATTAGGTTGTTGTTTATGTAGGATGCTACATGAAAAGGGTCATATGGGACGAAATTATTTAAAAAAGTAACCACGAAGTTGTGCTCGATATCTGTCTTTGCGTTTACAAAAAAATGGCTCTGAGCGCTAAGGGGCTCAACTCCTATGGTCATAAGTCCCCTAGAACTCAGAACTACTTAAACCTAACTAGCCTAAGGACATCACACACATCCATTCCCGAGGCAGGATTCGAACCTGCGACCGTAGCGGTCGCGCGGTTCCAAACTGTAGCGCCTAGAACCGCTCGGCCACTCCGGCCGGATTTTGCGTTTACACTGTGCTAGGTTTCACACCACCATAAATGTAATATTTTCAAATGTATATCAGCTCGATATCTAGCCTTTGCGTTTGCACTGTGCCAAATTTGCCATACACCATGAATACAAACACCAACGCAGAATTCTATGCAAAAAGCAAATCACCTGCAGGAATTTCCATATCCTACCGTGCTGCCAGTCCGTGCAGTTCGCTGTTAAGTGATTTTATGAGTGTGGACAAACAAGGAAATGAATGTTTTGTTTTAAGCAGGCTGCAGTCAGTCTCCAGGAAATCAGAATTCTCTTTCAGTGTGGAGTATACGTCTTAACAACAAGGTCAGGAAACAATGCGTTGTGTAGTTCGGTGGTCTGTTGGAATGGTTTTAGCTTCGTATGTTACGAGTCATGCTTGTTGTGCTGGTATGCTTCGATTCATACATCAGGCATTTTACAAAAATTAAGAGACCCTCTTCCCCTCTGCTAACGCCATTTGAACAACGTAGGGTTGCACCATGGTTCCGGGTAAACATTAAGCCCCTTCGCTACCTACTAGAGGAGAGTTGTGTAGGTTTGAGTGTGACAGAGGCAGAAATGGTGGCAAGCTAAAACTAAGTTCATAATGTCTGTTCCTTCAGATATGCATGCGTGTTTGAACAGACTTTTGTGGAGATGTGCAGCTGTATTAGTATTACGAAATTCTTTCGCTGTTGCGAATTATTCGACAACGGTTGTATTAGGTATCGAAATAGCACCTGTCGGTGATATACGGAAGTTTGTGTCGGGCCGACTCGAATCTGGATTTCCAGCTTTTCGTGAACGGTTTGAGACCCGCTCTGGGATAAATTTTCACTTGTCACCAATAAGTAATATTTCCTTACCTAAAACAGCTGATGTCAAAAGAATTCACAATAGCGAATAAATTTCGTTAAGGAAATTTTATTTTTTTTAACGAGCCCACCATCATGTGAGGTCAAGAGGGTCTGGTTTCTTCTTGTTTTTGAAACTGAGATGTTGAAAATATTGTTGCTGGACTGGGATTACAACTCAGATCTCCAATTCGCCGGGCTTGACTCTTTGGTACGATGCATTACGGCCTTTTTTCCCTAAAATTCCGAGCTCCTAAGGGTATCAAAGGAAGGCGCGTGTTCGAATCCTGGCGTGGCACACCTTCTCGTCGTGCCAATTCAAGTTCTAGCAAGGTCACACTATGCGAAAATGAAAAATAATTAGGATTTTCAACGCCTCTCTATGTGTTATCAACAATGACGATTGATGCGGGTTCCAACTCTCAGTCAGAGGCAAAACTTTTTCTAATGGAATTTCCGGTTCATACATGCCACTTCCAGTTACTGTTGAAAAAAGTGTTCGATAGTCATAGTCTTCGTGTGTAGTCAACAATTATAGTATGTGCAGGATTCGAATCCCGGTCAACACAGAATTTTCCGTCATATTATTTCCAGTTCAGACAGACTCCGCTGGCTGAATAAACTTTTTAGGGCCAAAGAAACTGGTACACTTGTCTAATACCTGTTGGACCCCCGCGCTCATGCAGAGGTGCTGCAACACGACGTAGCATGGGCTCGACTAACGTCTGAAGTTGTGGTGGAGGGAATTGACACCGTGAATCCTGCAGGGTTGTCCATTAATCCGTAGTAAGTACAAGGGGGTGGAGATGTCTCAACAGCACTTTGGAAGGCATCCCAGATATTCTCAATAATTTTCATGTCTGGGGAGTTTGGTGACCAGCGGAAGTGTTTAAACTCAGAAGAGTGCTCCTGGAGCCACTCTGTAGCAATTATTGACGTGTGGAGTTTCGAATTATCCTGCTGAAATTGCCAAAGTCCGTCTAAATGCACAATGAACATAAATGTACGCAGGTGATCAGACAGAATGCATACGTACATGTCGCCTATCAGAGTCGTATCTAGACGTGTCAGTCGGTGCCATATCACTCCAACTGCACACGCCCCACAGCATTACAGAGCCTCTACCAGTCTGACCCCGCTGACATGAAGAGTCGATGGATTCATGAGGTTGTCTCCATAGTCGTGCACGTTTTGCGGAAGGGCTACACTTCTAGCACGTTGAGCGATTCTCTTCAGTCATCGTTGGTCCTGTTCTTACAAGATCTTTTTCCGGCCGCAGTGATGTCGGAGATTTGATGTTTTACCGGATTCCTGATATTCACGGTACACGTGTGAAATGGTCGTCCGGGAAAATCCCCACTTCATCACTACCCCAGAGATGCTGTGTCCCGTTGCTCGTGCGTCGACTATAACACCACGTTCAAACTTAAATCTTGATAACCTGCCATTTTAGCAGCAGTAGCCGATCTAACAACTGCGCCAGACACTTGTCTTATACAGGGTGGTCCATTGATAGTGACCGGACCAAATATCTCACGAAATAAGCGTCAGACGAAAAAACTACAAAGACGAAACTTGTCTAGCTTGAAGGAGGAAACCAGATTGTGCTATGGTTGGCCCGCCAGATGGCGCTGCCATAGGTCAAACGGATATCAACTGCGTTTTTTTAAACAGGAACCCCCATTTTTATTACATATTCGTGTAGTACGCAAAGAAATATGAATGTTTTAGTTGGACCACTTTTTCGTTTTGTGATAGATGGCGCTGTAATAGTCACAAACATATGGCTCACAATTTCAGACGAACAGTTGGTAACAGGTAGGTTTTTTAAATTAAAATGCAGAACGTAGGTACGTTTGAACATTTTATTTCGGCTGTTCCAATGTGATACATGTACCTTTCTGAAATTATCATTTCTGAGAACGCATGCTGTTACAGCATGATTACCTGTACATAACACACTAAATGCAATAATGCTCAAAATGCAACTTCAATGCATTTGGCAGTACGTGTAACGACATTCCTCTCAATAGCGAGTAGTTCGCCTTCCGTAATGTTCGCAAATGCCTTGACGCATGTTGTCAGGCATTGTCGGTGGATCACGATAGCAAATATCCTTCAATTTTACCCACAGAAGGAAATCCGGGGACGTCATATCCAGTGAACGTGCGGGCCACAGTATGGTGCTTCGAAGACCAATCTACCTGTCATGAAATATGCTATTCAATACAGCTTCAACCGCACGGGAGCTATGTGCCGGACATCCATCTTATTGGAAGTACATCGCCATTCTGTCATGCAGTGAAACTTCTTGTAGTAACATCGGTAGAACATTACACAGGAAATCAGCACACATTGCACCATTTAGACTACCATCGATAAAATGGAAGCCAATTATCCTTCCTCCCATAATGCCGCACCATACATTAACCCACCAAGGTCGCTGATGTTCCACTTGTCGCAGCCATCGTGGATTCTCCGTTGCCCAATAGTGCATTTTATGCCGGTTTATTTACCGCTGTTGGTGAATGACGCTTCATCGCTAAATAGAACGCGTGTAAAAAATTTGTCATCGGCCCGTAATTTCTCTTGTGTCCAGTGGCAGAACTGTACACGACGTTAAAAGTCGTCGCCATGCAATTACTGGTGCATAGAAATATGGTACGGGTGCAGTCGATGTCGATGCAGCATTCTCAACACCGACGTTTTTGAGATTCCCGATTCTCGCTCAATTTGTCTGCTACTGATGTGCGGATTAGCGGCGACAGAAGCTAAAACACCTACTTGGACATCATCATATGTTGCAGGTCGTGGTTGACGTTTCACATGTGGCTGAACACTTCCTGTTTCCTTAAATAACGTAACTATCCGGCGAACGGTCCGGACACTTGGATCATGTCGTCCAGGAGCAGCATACATAGCACACGCCGGTTGGGCATTTTGATCACAGCAGCCATACATCAACACGATATCGACCTTTTCGCAATTGGTAAACGGTCCATTTTAACACGGGGAATGAATCACGAAGCAAATACCGTCCGCACTGACGGAATGTTACGTGATACCACGTACTTATACGTGTGTGACTATTACAGCGCCATCTATCGCAAAGCGAAAAAAGTGGTCCAACTAAAACATTCATATTTCTTTACGTACTACACGAATATGTAAAAAAAATGGGCGTTCCGGTTTAAAAAAACGCAGTTGATATCCGTTTGATCTCTGGCAGCGCCATCTAGCGGGCCAACCATAGCGCCATCTGGTTTCCCCCTTCAAGCTAGACGAGTTTCTTTCTTTGTAGTTTTGTCGTTTGATGCTTATTTTCGTGAGATATTTGGCCCGGTCACTATCAATGGACCACCCTGTATAGGCGTTGCCGACCGCAGCGCCGTATTCTGTCTGTTTACATATTTCTGTGATTGAATGCCCATGCCTATACTAGTGTCTTTGGCGCTTCAGTGTTTTGAGCGTCCCTTCGAGGCAGAAAACGAGGACTATAAACCGATGGCTTTGAATATCGGTGAGACAGAACATTTTCATCACGTGTTAGCAGTTTCATTTATCAGGCTACTGGTGAAAAGTTTCGATATCTAACTTCTGGTTGCGCTTAGTTACCAATCCGAATAGGTACCGAGTCGAATCCTTTAACACAAAACTTAACACCACGTAATTTCAACATGTGCACACTTCCTTACATGTGACTGAAACCATATTTAAGACCTTTCGTGGTTTGTTGACGGCGGCGTTAGTTTCTAGGTTGGAGCCCTGGATTCCAGTTTTGTACAAAAATTTTCATCATGTAATAACAAGCTGAAATTTATTTTCTGAAATATTTTTATTGTTATAGGTTTTAGTTTATAAGCGTTTCCCGGTATTAATCAGCCTTTGGACTGATAGCCATCGAATAACAATTTTGTATAGTCAATCTAATGTACCGAAAAGAGCACATAGGGCCTGCAAATTCGGGACGTCGGATACTTTTTAACATGGCGGTACTGTGACACAACGATTTCAATGTGTATCGCGACTGATGGCATGTACCAGGCAACAAACAAAACATTTTACATTACTTTTCAGTATGGAAAGGAGAAATACAACGTCATGACAGGCTTTTCTAAACGCGAAATGCTACTAAAGTAAGGATATGGTTTCAATGGGCTGCGTTCTGGGCTAGAAAAGATTGTGGCTATAACAGGACACTGTCAACCATCATAGATCATGCTAGCATCTTAGCAAACGCCCATTAGGCCACTATTTGCGTATGTATAACAGTAATACTACACGTTGCATGTAGGAAATTACAAGCGTATTAGTGCTGGTGGCTGTGTATAGCGCATTTTCTGAATGGTAACTATAAAGTCGTCATATGCTGGAAGAAACTGACATGCCTTTCTCGATACTTGCCTCCCAATCCTAAAACTTTCAAGAACCGAGGATACTCACAACATCTACTGCATTCTCCATCATCTTACACACAGTGCGATCAGATATCACTACGCCACGTACTGAAGCGTGCCAGGAAAGCCTGATAAATAACTAAGAACAAGTAAACCACAGCCGGCTGTTTAGTTTGCTATGTCCTCTCTGCAGTGTTATCTTACAGGGGATATCAGTCGATGCAGTCCGCCTCCTGGGTGATGAGAGGTACGGTAGCTTAAAATCATGCAAACTTTCAGGCATTCGTTTTTTTTCGTGATGATCACGGTTGAAATGGTGAGAACTGTAAGCGAGGAAGAGATTCGCCAAAAATGTTGACGAAGAAAGATGCTTGAGTGGCCAGGAAAAATCCTTCAGAACTGTCCGAAATCACGTGACTCTTATCAATGGCACAGAATGGACTGACGGTGGCGTATCACAACGTACAGAAGAGAGGAAACTCAGAAATTCAAATAAAGCTAACGTGTGTTGTGGCATCTTGATCTTGATCTGAAATATTTTATAATTGTGAATCAAGAGAATTATAACTTAAAAAATACTTTGATAACGCAGATATATAAACAAATAAATTAAGTACGCTTCGATGGTCTATGAAACGGCAGTGGCCTTCCAGAAAGTACTATACTGAATTCGATCTGGCCATCTTCAGCATTGTGTGGATGATATTTTCCCCGAAAATCAGATGGTATGTCTACATTTCGTATATTCTACAGGGCGGCCAGAAACAGTCTGAAGAACTTGGAATGTTTTTGCAGGGTAGGTTGTCCTGAGGATCAATTATTAAGAAAAATATACAAAAATGGGATGCAGGATTGCACCCGAGCTAAAGTCTGAGCCGTCTCGTGTGCAAACATACACGCCATGAGAACAACTGAAACTAACTGCGTCTTGGGGGGGGGGGGGTGCTTGAATTTCCATGCGCAACTGCCGGTTTTTTTTTTTTTTAACTGTTTCTCAGCACAGTGTACCCTGGGACGCGCTTATAAACTTTTCATACTTACCACCCAGTATACAACCTAAATAAACATCGGTCTGCAACTTCCATCAGATATCACTCAGGATAAATGTTGCATAAGCCTTCCATCTTTGGCAGACTGACTCAAGTAGATCACCTTTGTCACCCATGTCAACTCCCAATTCTTCCTCTATCACGTCATCAGATACGTCGTCCTCCTTATAGAGCCCTTGTGTGTACTCCTTTCACCTATTCACTCCACTAGCCTAAATGTTGACTCCGTATGTGCCTGGACTAAGTGAGATGGCGAAGCGTGGAGTTCGGTGGTGAAGGCGAGTTGGTCCTATGTGGACTAGTGAATAACATTAGCAAGACATTTATTTATTCGATGTCAGTAGTGTTAGAATGAAGCCATCTTCTCTGCGGCAAAGGTGAGGTCAGTGGACATAGCTCCTAGTCGTGAAATGTGCTGACTCGTCCACATCAAATAATTCTCGAGTTTGTTTTTGTTTTTGGGTTTTTTTTTTTTTACGTTGTGGCTGCTCACGTAACACCGCACTGCGTTCAGCAATGCAACTAGAGGCAGTCATAGGTTATACAGTGGCGTCGACTGCTTTTTACCAGAGTACTCGCGTGGACATCAAAGGCGAGTACTTGAGTAATCCCAGCACCTCCATAAAGGATGTTCATGGTAGTGCAGGGTTACAGCATGGTCTCTCCACGACAGGTAGGGCATGGAGGCTGGTGTCTGCCCACAGATGCAAACTGAGGGCAGCAGCCCTTAGTGAGCCTCACAGATACAGCGGTAGGTGGACAGTGTGCCAAACGCCATCAATACAGCTCTCAGCAAGTTGGCGCGCAGATCCTCATGACTTCACATTAGTGGATGCTGGTGGCTCACAGTGACCAGGCAGCAATCTCGAAGGAAGAAGTCATCTGATGAATAGTAGGCATCATTTCATAGGATCTTTGTCACAGCTAGCTCACTCTAACTGACTCGCCTATGGGCTTGGAAGCCTGAGTAGTTATTATCATCCATCTGGGGCAATGACGTTGTGTGTCCTCGTTTTCTGGACTCAGCAGCAGTCTTTGATACACCTCAGTGTTACAACACCCGCTTTGAGTGCTTCAGTTTGGTGCTTCTCCGCCACGCAAAAGGTAGCAAAACTGTGTGATGTATACAATTATTTCTATTGACTCAAATAGAAATAATGGGATATGTAGAACTGCAGTAAAACCAAACGAGTCCCTGTCGTGGTAGCTGAACAACTGCTACCCGCGACTGGTGTTGGTCGGAAATTCACGGACCCGAAGTGTTCCCATATGCATGAGGCACGGGCAGGCTATCAGTGACCCAACCAGCCGCATCACTCATGAATTTCTGGCAGAGCACGAGAACAAAACGTATGACTAATTAGTCACGCCTCCGCTGTATGTGCTCGCAAGCAAACCGTTCCCACAGGACCAGACAATGATTGCACCAGCTGCAACCTGTCTACAGCAAGTAGCTAATGAGATCTCCGATATTTTTGCCACGTGGCTATAAAAGGCTCACGCTTGTACTGCACAATCCTATGCTTTTCATTATTGTTTCGCTTTACAGAGGACGTCTCAGGTACGTTTTCGGTTGATATTCCTACATAATTGACACTCCTGCTATGATAAAACAAGTAAAACAATAACTAAACTCCATGAAGGCCCAACGCTACCGACCGGCCGCCGTGTAATCCTCAGCTCACAATGTCATTGAATGTGGAAATGGAGCGGCATGTGGTTAGCACGCCGCTCACACAGCCGTATGACAATTTACGAGACCGGAGCCGCAACTTCTCGATCAAGTAGCTCCTCAGTTTGCCTCCCAAGTACTGAGTCCATCCCACTTGCCAACAGCGCTCAGCAGATCGGATGGTCACCCATCCAAGTGCTAGCCCAGCCCGACAGCGCTTAACTTCGGTGATATGACGGGAACCGCTGTTACCACTGCGGCAAGGCCGTTGGCATAAGAAAGTAAAAGGTAAACAAAAATAACAAGTTGCAGTGTAAATCTTAGAATTGCACTCTACTTTTAAAGCTCTATGCTGCTTTGTGGTGCTGAATATGAGATATCATCACATCACTGTATCAGTATGAGGGTACGGACGTACTCTACAGTAAATATTACTGCGCATGAAATCAGGAATTTGTTCTCTGATTCCTAAAAGTTCGCAGTTACAGTTTTAAAGATCAATGGCGTATATTGCACCGTAACAGAAATGTGCTGTTGCCTGATTGCACTTAGTCCAGAGGCATATTATTCGACAGGAACAATTTATTTTCGTTCTAGCCAAGTAGAGGAGAGCTGCCAAAATAAAATTTTGCTCACGAGATTATGCTAAGCCCTAGCCGTCTCCACAGTTTCTCTTGGAATGTAGGTGTATGGATCATGCTTTACCCTAATTCTTGTCATTTCATGCTTATCTAATAAGATCACAAAATACGACTCTTTACTACGTCTCAAACTGTTAAACTAGGGTCACAGATAATTTAGTTTAAATGAACTAAAATGCCCAGTAAATATTTATGGATGTTATCGATAACGTCACATATAAACTCTAAGGGTTCTTGTGTTATATATTCTAATCCGAGCACGTAATCAGCCCCTCCCCCTCACTTACGCCTTTGTGTTCTCTTTACACCTATCTGCTATCTGCGTTTAACTGTGGAATTCCTCTTGCTCTCTTAATGTTGACGCGTTTGCTTTCAATTTCACCGAAGCATTTTTTGAATTTTGTGTATGTTGTATCAGTCCTTCCAAAGACCACTTCTCTTTCTCTTTCACATTTTCCCTGCAGCTATTTCAGGTTAGCTTCTCTGCACGTCCTGTTTATCTCATTCCTAAGTAACTTACGTCGTTGAAATCCTATCTCATTCTGATCATTTTGGTACTTCCTTATTTTGTCGATAAGTTGTAGTACTGCTTTTGATAGGACAAATTTCCTGCGTTACCTTCCTCGTGCATAAATTTGTACGTCCACCTTCTGTAACTTCCCTTTTTTCCATGAAATGCTTATTATAGTATTCACTGCCGCAGTTTTTTTTTCTTTCTCGAGTTGAGCCTCTATAGACTGCGTAGTAACAACCGATTTCATTTTAGTGTTTAGGTCTTGTTCTTGATCCAGATTTGACTTCCTGCCAGTATGTTCTGAGCCCATCACGAAGTGCTTGTCTATGCTCTTCGGACAAAGGTCCTCTCCGTCTTTTGGACGTTGATAGCATTTTAAAACCTTGGTAGTTGTTCACCAATCTTCTAAATTTGTTTCTGTCAGGAATTTCTCTCTCTGAGATCTACCTAAGACCTTTTTCACATTCTTCGAACCATCTCGGCCTTGTTTTCTTAGACTAGATGAAATTCCATATTCTTTCTGTTAATCGATCAGCGACCATCCTCATGAGATGACCGTAAAATAACAATCGTCTCTTCTTAGTGGATGCCGTGATAGGATCTGTCTTGCTGTACAAGTCCTCATTTGCTCTCATTCGCCATTGTCAATCAACCCATCTATTACCTAGGATTTTCCTTTATATCCTACACACTCGCTTTTCAACAACTCAGTTTGACCTTTTCTATTCATGGTCAAAGTTTCAGACGCAGATAAGCCCTCAGGTTTTAAAGCTATATTATAATGTCGGAATTTGGCCCCTATACTCATACACTTTTTGTTATAGGTATTCTTTGTCAATTGGTATGCCTGGTCTAACTTTCTCATCTTGACATTAATTGCTTCTTATTCTAATCCATTCTCCTGAATGAATTCACTGAGATGCCTGAAATTCTTAACTTGTCCGATTTTTCCCAGATTGGTGATCATCCATTTAGTTCCGTCACAAATATTCGTCATATATTTTGTATTTTGATGTCTGTCACAGTATTTACAGCATCAGTGAACTTCAAACGTACTTCATCATTCATCAGCACTTCAGTATCTCATTTCAATCCACATGAATTCTTCCCGACGATTGTCTTGAATTTAAGTCTACTTTTCATCATTACTTATGTGTGATCTGAGTTTTTAACTGCTCCTGTGTAAGCTTTGGAATGCAGTATCTGGTTTTGAAATCTGTGGCTGATTGTGACATAATACAGCTGGAATTTCCCCATCTCCCCTCATCTTGTGATGTTATGGCAGTGAATTCGTTATTACGACCTCAGATTTACTACAGAACACAGTTTTTTATCTTCTCTCATTTCTACTACCGAATCCTTATTCTCCTGTAATGGTGTCTTCTATTCCTTCCCCTACCACCACACTCGAATTCTTCATGATTATTAGATTTCCATCTCCATTTGCATACTGATTCGGTTTACTCAAATATTATTCCTGTATCTTCATCTTTCGTATTTTACATTGGCACGTAAAACTGAACTTTTTTTATTGGTTTTCGATTGCTGTCGATTCTGATGAGAACTGCTCACAGTAATTCATTCTCTTTTCTAGATTCCTATTCATTATGGTTTCTAGCGTTGCGTTACACCATTTCTGTTAATGTTCATATTACTGTATATTCGTCGAATAAGATCCCTTCCATCCTCCCCGCGCTCTCACGCGCGCTCTCTCTCTCTTGCGCTCACACACACACACACACACACACACACACACACACACACACACACACCATAAATATGGAAGGCGGTGAAGAATATAAAACAAGCTTGCTAAGCTTTAGATTTGATACTTATGAAGAAACAGTGTGTGGATGAGATACTTCTAATGATAGATCAAGCTCAGCAAAGGGACACCGCGTAGAGAAATCAGAGATTTTTAACAGAGCTTTTTATACTTGCTAAACTTAGCAACATAAAGGGTGCCCCAGAGTTTCGTTAACATTTTAAAATACAATACTTCACATAATAACGTAGGAAGAGAGGTAAAAATTGAAATGACATGTGTTTTTATTGAAACCAACGAAACTGAGTAAAATGACCAACAGATATTCACGTGATACGTAAGCAATAATTAGAGTATCAACTGATTTTTAGCAAAGACGATGTTCTTTATAACAAATGCTCATTGTATTGGTCGTAATTTATCAGCAATATCTGTCACCGAGGTACAATGTTATGAGCAGCACTGTACAGCGTTTGAGTAGGTATTATGAGAAACACCCGTCGTATGTTGTCTTTCAGCACCCGTATTGAGGTCGGACCATCGCGGTAGACTTGCGACTTCACGTAACCTCGCAGTCAACGACCACACGGTTTGAATGGGTGCCTTTACGCACAGTCGTGTTCAGATGGTGTTGACCTGTGCACGGCTTGCCAATGTAGTAGATTCCACGCTGATCAATTTCTATGGGGAAACCAAAAGTTTTGTTTATAAAAAGACCTTCCGCTTTAGACTTTGTCTACCGTACTTAGAGACATAAAAAGCCGTGTCAGTGGAATACACTATAAGAAAAGAAACGAAAAGCACTCCAAGTAATCATCCAAATGAGGCGGAAATTGGTAGATGTGATATACATGAACGAAAAAATGAATAATTTTCAGAAAAATTAGATGGTTTAATTGAGACAAAGAACTTCATAAATAGCTCCACTTCTGAGCTATATGCCGGCCGTGGTGGCCGTGCGGTTCTAGGCGCTTCAGACCGGAACCGCGTGACTGCTACGGTCGCAGGTTCGAATCCTGCCTCGGGCATGGATGTGTGTGTTGTCCTTAGGTTAGTTAGGTTTAAGTAGTTCTAGGGGACTGATGACCTCAGATGTTGAGTCCCGTAGTGCTCAGAGCCATTTGAACCATTTGACCCATATGAAAGAACGTATTCGGCTTGGAAATGATTGATGAAATTGTTGAATGTCCTCCTGAAGGATATCGGGCCACATCCTGTCCAACTGGTGCGCTAGATCATCAAAATCCCTAGCTGCTTCGAGGGACCTGCCCATAGTGTTCATTCTCAGTTGGGGAGATCCGGTGACTCTGATGGCCAAGATAGGGCTTGGCAAGTACGAAGACAACCAGTAGGTCCGGGATGGATTGGCATGAAGGGCAACACAATGGGGCGTAGAATATTATCGACGTACCACTATGCTGTAAGGGTGCCACGGATGACAACCCAACGGGGCCTACCATGAAAATAAATGGCACCACAAACCATCACTGCTGGTTTCTGGCTATCCAGCGGGTGACAATCAGAGGCGTCTCGCTTCCTAGGTGTGGAACCTCAGTGACTAGAGTGTAGTGTCTTCAGTGATGACTCCCATTTCGAAGTGAATCCCAACCACCAGCAAAGAGAAGCCCCGATCAGCGGTGGGCTACCAATCTGACTGTCGATCGCCACGCAGCCCAATAACCTCGAGTGGTGGCCTGTGGTGTTTTTCCTTTTCAAAGGAGGACCTGTTTGTTCGTCATCCGTGGCATCTTTACGGCAAACCGGTAGGCCGACGATGCCCTGCGCCCCTCTCGTTGCACCCAGTGGCAAGCCATTCTGGGCTAACATTTGAACAAGATACTAGCCATTCGCAGAAGACGAAAGTTTCTACTGCTTTTTTTCGTGCGTCCCGAACTCTACCTTGGCCAGCAAGTTCGCCTGATCTCCTCAGAAAATTTGAAGCAACATGGGCAGAGCCCTCGAACCATCTCGGTATTCTGACGATGTAACTCGCCTATTGGACAGGAGGCCTAATAACTGCTTGCATAAGGACCAACGTGGAAGTATGCGTTCTTCACTTCTTCCGTTTGTTAAGCTCTTTCTCTTGAAAAAATCCTCCAATTTTTTCTGAAATATTAATATTTTGTTTGTCTGTACATGTACATCACATCTACCGATATTCGCCCCGTTCGGATAACTCCTTCTTGGTGCATCTGTATTTATTTTTTGTGTTAAAGTTTATCTTCGATGTAAGCTAAAGACACCATTTTTTGATCTTATAGAGAACTGTAATAACTATTAATAAATGAGCCGAGCAACTAACTATAAACACTCGTGAGCATTTTAATGAATGTAATAACAATTACTCCTAATGTCTGTACACGTCTGGGTGCCTGATAGTGACAAAAAGGTTCTCCATTACATTCATCTCCATCTAGTCCGTCAATAGTACTGTAGTTCCTTAGAGGGTCAAATTAACTATTTTGTTCTACATCATTCCTAATAACGTTAGCGCAGACCACTTTTATTTTATAACAGCCGAGAATGGGTAATGGTAAAACTTCTGCCAATCTTGAAAATTGTATGGGACTTCCATGTTGTTCGTTCATGAATGGATTTGACTGTATGGGCGCAGGCAAATGGCCCAATTGGCTTTGTAGTAAGAACCACTACATGTGTACACAATAAATACATTTACTGTAAGAGAAAACGAAAATATCGATTTTAGGGTTCCTTTTCTCAATCGGTAAAAACAGACGCTTAAAGGATCGCTTTGTTGTCTGTCTGCCCGCCAGTCTGTCTGTCTGTCCATCTGTCAGGAAAGCGATGACGTATCGAGTTGACATTTATGTCTGATACTGAGGTTTATAGAGCATTGTTGGCATAAAGAATTAAAAACTTCCACGTCAATGCAGTCAAACGCCACGGCCATTTATGTCACATATTTCGATACAAACTCACTCATCAAAACCTATAGGGACTTCCAGTTGGCGTAGAATCATGGAATTTGGCAAGCGGTGAGATGAATCAGTACAACAAACAGAAAAAAATCCGAAAACGTTAATTTGTGACTATATAATGTGAAAAAAATTGTCATTTGTTACCAGACTGATTGTCTGTCAGTCCGTCTGTTAGAACCCTTTTTCTCAGGAAAGGGTAGTCGTATCCGTTGAAATTTATGCTACACGCTAAGGTCTATTGTCACTTGGCGGTTTAATAAACGTTAACTTTAAAGTCAACCCAGTCCGAAAGTACGGCCATTGATGTCACGTATTGTGATAATCGAAAACTCACTCATAAAAATATACAAGGTAACTCCCGTGACCTACAATCATTAAATTTGACGAGAAACAAAGTTCCAAGGCATAAGCAGAAGGAAAAAAGAAACTACTGTTAATCTGTAATTATATCTCATGAAAAAATATTCCCTTTGTCATGTGTTATCCAACGTCAAATGGTTCAAATGGCTCTGAGCACTATGGGACTCACCATCTGAGGTCATCAGTCCCCTAGAACTTATAACCAATTAAACCTAACTAACTTACCCTAAGGACATCACACACATCCATGCCCGAGGCAGGATTCGAACCTGTGACCGTAGCGGTCGCGCGGTTCCAGACTGAAGCGCCTAGAACCGCTCGGCCACACCGGGCCGGCTATCCAAACGTTGCAAGTAGGCTGTTTCTGTTTTCTTATTGGTAACGCCACGTAGCGCTATGTATGAAAATCACTGGCTGTGCTGTGTGCAGTCTGTGGCTAGTTTGCATTGTTGTCTGCCATTGTAGTGTTGGGCAGCTGGATGTTAACAGCGCGTAGCGTTGCGCAGTTGGAGGTGAGCCGCCAGCAGTGGTGGATGTGGGGAGAGAGATGGCGGAGTTTTGAAATTTGTAAGACTGGATGTCATGAACTGCTATATATATTATGACTTTTGAACACTATTGAGGTAAATACATTGTTTGTTCTCTATCAAAATCTTTCATTTGCTAACTATGCCTATCTGTAGTTAGTGCCTTCAGTAGTTAGAATCTTATTTAGCTGGCAGTAGTGGCGCTCGCTGTATTGCAGTAGTTCGTGTAACGAAGATTTTTGTGAGGTAAGTGATTCATGAAAGGTATAGGTTAATGTTAGTCAGGGCCATTCTTTTGTAGGGATTTTTGAAAGTCAGATTGCGTTACGCTAAAAATATTGTGTGTCAGTTTAAGCACAGTCATGTATAATTGTTCAAAGGGGACGTTTCAACGTTACACTTGAAACCTGACTAGTCTAAGAATGTTTGTTTTACGTACAACTTGAAACGTCATATCTACGAACAATTATCGCTCCAGGATACCTGGCGATGGATTAAGTCCGAAACGCGTCGTATGAACAATAAAGCCATTCGTTGCCTGATGTTTGACTTTTACCATTGCGATCCAGTCAGCGTGAATGGAGAACTACTAATTGTTATAGTAATGTCCGTGTGGCTCCTGCATCACTATGTCACATTTATATTACTGAAATTAGAATATTCTCGAAAATTTCGTAATCCGTGGGACCGATATCTTGCTAGTATCCATGTCGCTAACAGGCAAAGATGGTCGAGATTCTCGATGAATGGAGATGATGAACTGTCTATATACGTAATTAAGTGTGCACGGAACGCTCAGTGCGCGAGTCTTACTAGCACCTTGCCAGTTTTTATCCACTGAGAAAGCTTAAGTAAACCGAGTTTAAAATTTTTGAACTACTTCAGTTAAGCGTCTCCCATTGACGAAACGTTACTGTTTGAAAAGCCATGTGTGCAACATACTGAAGCTAGCATCCAGTTACCGATATCACTCATAAATGTATAGCATCTATAGTAACTTCATTTCTTTGCTTAATAGGATATGTACATTTCACTATTGTCCGTGGTAATCCATAATATGTAAAGGTTTTTTTTTTTTTTAATTACCGCTACCAGTCACAAACTTCGTCAACTATTTACAGGGTGTTTCAAAAATGACCGGTATATTTGAAACGGCAATAAAAACTAAACGAGCAGCGATAGAAATACAGCGTTTGTTGCAATATGCTTGGGACAACAGTACATTTTCAGGCGGACAAACTTTCTAAATTACAGTAGTTACAATTTTCAACAACAGATGGCGCTGCAAGTGATGTGAAAGATATAGAAGACAACGCAGTCTGTGGGTGCGTCATTCTGTACGTCGTGTTTCTGCTGTAACTGTGTGCTGTTCACAACGTGCAAGTGTGCTGTGGACAACATGGTTTATTCCTTAGAACAGACGATTTTTCTGGTGTTGGAATTCCACCGCCTAGAACACAGTGTTGTTGCAACAAGACAAAGTTTTCAACGGAGGTTTAATGTAACCAAAGAACCGAAAAGCGATACAATAAAGGATCTGTTTGAAAAATTTCAACGGACTGGGAACGTGACGGATGAACGTGCTGGAAAGGTAGGGCGACCGCGTACGGCAACCACAGAGGGCAACGCGCAGCTAGTGCAGCACGTGATCCAACAGCGGCCTCAGGTTTCCGTTCGCCGTGTTGCAGCTGTGGTCCAAATGACGCCAACGTCCACGTATCGTCTCATGCGCCAGAGTTTACACCTCTATCCATACAAAATTCAAACGCGGCAACCCCTCAGCGCCGCTACCATTGCTGCACGAGAGACATTCGCTAACGATATAGTGCACAGGATTGATGACGGCGATATGTGGGCAGCATTTCGTTTACTGACGAAGCTTATTTTTACCTGGACGGCTTCGTCAATAAACAGAACTGGCGCATATGGGGAACCTAAAAGCCCCATGTTGCAGTCCCATCGTCCCTGCATCCTCAAAAAGTACTGGTCTGGGCCGCCATTTCTTCCAAAGGAATCATTGGCCCATTTTTCAGATCCGAAACGATTACTGCATCACGCTATCTGGACGTTCTTCGTGAATTTGTGGCGGTACAAACTGCCTTAGACGACACTGCGAACACCTCGTGGTTTATGCAAGATGGTGCCCGGCCACATCGCATGGCCGACGTCTTTAATTTCCTGAATGAATATTTCGATGATCGTGTGATTGCTTTGGCCTATCCGATACATACAGGAGGCGGCGTGGATTGGCCTCCCTATTCGCCAGACATGAACCCCTGTGACTTTTTTCTGTGGGGACACTTGAAAGACCAGGTGTACCGCCAGAATCCAGAAACAATTGAACAGCTGAAGCAGTACATCTCATCTGCAAGTGAAGCAATTCCGCCAGACACGTTGTCAAAGGTTTCGGGTAATGTCATTCAGAGACTACGCCATATTATTGCTACGCATGGTGGATATGTGGAAAATATCGTACTATAGAGTTTCCCAGACCGCAGCGCCATCTGTTGTTGACAATTGTAACTACTGTAATTTCGAAAGTTTGTCTGCCTGAAAATGTACTGTTGTCCCAAGCATATTGCAACAAACGGTGTATTTCTATCGCTGCTCGTTTAGTTTTTATTACCGTTTCAAATATACCGGTCATTTTTGAAACACCCGGTATTTAGCAACATGTTTCGAGCGAATACCTCATCTTCATGCTAAATGGCATTACAAAATCAACTTTACGATAAGGTCATACTGAAGTTACATAGTCTTTTCGTAAATGCTGTGGTCTTCCTGTAGAAGAAGAGAAAACTTAGTAAGAGGCAATGTCACTTTCGAAGCTGCACTGATGTTTGCACGAAAATGTTTTGTAACGGTCAGTCACTTTGTTCTTCTGGCCTGGCAGTCTCGTTGTGATGCACGTAGGTGTTTCCATTTCCGTGGCTCCCTTGGCTTTCTTGGTCACTGCTCACAAATTTTCACTAACGTAACACCACATCACAACGAGACTGCCACGCCAGAAGAACAAAGTGAGTGACCTTTACAAAACATTTTCATGCAAACATCAGCCCACCTTCCAAAGTGACATTGCCTCTTACTAAGTTTTCTCTTCTTCCACAGGATGACCACAGCATTTATAAAAAGACTATGTAACATCAGTATGATCTTACTGTAAAGTTGTATTTGTAATGCCATTTAGCCTGAAGATGAGGTATTCCCTCGAAATATGTTGCCAAATAAATAAGTAAAGCAATAGTTGACAAAGTTTGTGACTGGTAGCGGTAATTTAGAAAACTTTTACATGTTTCTTGAGACAGTCATTGCCGAAAAATGCAATCCATAATACCTCCAAGGCACATACGATTTCCATTTGCAAAAACAAAAATAAGCCCTGCAGCATTTCAGGTATAGACGTTAACGACAGGATATTGAAGGGTTATACGATATTGGAGCACACCGCAATATTTACTGACTGGGAAAGAAAAACTGCTAAGTGACAAAGCGGGACTTCCTGGAAGGTTACACCACACTTACTGAAGGATAACAAGATATTTACTTCAGGTTATCACAATGCTTAATGGAGTAATAGACAGCAACTACTGAAAGGAAACGTGAAAAATAATTAGTAACTTGAGAAAGATGATAGGCTGGGATGTCACGGCCTGCTCCTAAAAAACGAATGCTAATCGACATTTAGAGTGATGCGGACGTGGCCGCCATTGGTCGGTGAAGGTATGGAAGGAGTTGTGTTCACGAAGGTGCCGAACTATGCTTAAAACTTCTAATGTGTTGCCACCATGGGAATGAATATACGAAGGTGATCACAGCTGATGAATGAAGCTTGTAATACGAATTAAATAGTATGCGAACTATGGTGGTCTAAATGTACAATAAAATATATCTCAGGAGAAAGATCTAGGAAAAATGCATTTACATAGGAAAATACTTCAGTTGATTGATGAAAGGAGGAAGTACAAACATGTTCCGGGAAAAATCAGGAATACAGAAATACAAGTCGCTGAGGAATGAAGTAAATAGGAAGTGCAGGAAAGCTAAGAAGAAATGGCTGCAGGAAAAATGTGAAGACATCGAAAAAGATATGATTGTCGGAAGGACAGACTCAGCATACAGGAAAGTCAAAACAACCTTTGTTGACATTAAAAGCAAAGGTGGTAACATTAAGAGTGCAACGGGAATTCCACTGTTAAATGCAGAGGAGAGAGCAGATAGGTGGAAAGAATACATTGGAAGCATCTATGAGGGTGAAGATTTGTCTGATGTGATAGAAGAAGAAACAGGAGTCGATTTAGAAGAGATAGGGGATCCAGTGTTCGAATCGGAATTTAAAAGAGCTTTGGAGGACTTACTGTCAAATAAGGCAGAAGGGATAGATAACATTCCATCAGAATTTCTAAAATCATTGGGGGAAGTGGCAACAAAACGACTATTCACGTTGGTGTGTAGAATATATGAGTCTGGCGACATACCATCTGACTTTCGGAAAAGCATCATCCACACAATTCCGAAGACGGCAAGAGCTGACAAGTGCGAGAATTATCGCACAATCAGCTTAACAGCTCATGGATCGAAGCTGCTTACAAGAATAATATACAGAAGAATGGAAAAGAAAATTGAGAATGCGCTAGGTGACGATCAGTTTGGCTTTAGGAAAAGCAAAGAGACGAGAGAGGCAATTCTGACGTTACGGCTAATAATGGAAGCAAGGCTAAAGAAAAATCAAGACACTTTCATAGGATTTGTCGACCTGGAAAAAGCGTTCGACAATATAAAATGGTGCAAGCTGTTCGAGATTCTGAAAAAAGTAGGGGTAAGCTATAGGGAGAGACGGGTCATATGCAATATGTACAACAACCAAGAGGGAATAATAAGAGTGGACGATTAGGAACGAAGTGCTCGTATTAAGAAGGGTGTAATACAAGGCTGTAGCCTTTCGCCCCTACTCTTCAATCTGTGCATCGAGGAAGCAATGATGGAAATAAAAGAAAGGTTCAGGAGTAGAATTAAAATACAAGGTGAAAGGATATCAATTATTCGATTCGCTGATGACATTGCTATCCTGAGTGAAAGTGAAGAAGAATTAAATGATTTGCTGAATGGAATGAACAGTCTAATGAGTACAGAGTGTGATTTGAGAGTAAATCGGAGAAAGACGAAGATAATGAGAAGTAGAGAAATGAGAACAGCGAGAGACTTAACATCAGGATTGATGGTCACGAAGTCAATGAAGTTAAGGAATTCTGCTACCTAGGCAGTAAAATAACCAATGACGGACGGAGCAAGGAGGACGTCAAAAGCAGACTCGCTATGGCAGAAAAGGCATTTCTGGCGAAGAGAAGTCTACTAATATCAAATACCGGCCTTAATTTGAAGAAGAAATTTCTGAGGATGTACGTCTGGAGCACAGCATTGTATGGTAGTTAAACATGCACTGTGGGAAAACTGGAAGAGAAGAGAACCGAAGCATTTGAGATGTGGTGCTATAGACGAATGTTGAAAATTAGGTGGACTGATAAATAAGGAATGAGGAGGTTCTACGCAGAACCGGAGAGGAAAGGAATATGTGGAAAACACTGATAAGGAGAAGGGACAGGATGATAGGACATCTGCTAAGACATGAGGGAATGACTTCCATGGTACTAGAGGGCAAAAACTGTAGAGGAAGACAGAGATTGGAATACGTCAAGCAAATAATTGAGGACGTAGGTTGCAAGTGCTACTCTGAGATGAAGAGGTTAGCACAGGAAAGGAATTCGTGGCGGGCCGCATCAAACCAGTCGGTAGACTGATGACCAAAAAAAAAATAAAAAAAAATAAAAATAGGAAAGCGCATTTATACCAAGCAGACAGGAAATTGTGACCACCCACCTAATGGCCTGTATGTTCACCTTTGGCACGGATAACACGGCGACTTGTCATGGCATTTAAGTAACAAGGCACCGGTAGCTCGCTGGAGCGAGTTGGCACCACATCTGCACACACAAGTCACTTAATCCCGACAAATTCCGGGGAGGGGCCGATGAGTTCTGACGCCACTTTCAGGCACATCCCAGATGTGTTCGATCTGGCTCATGTCTAGATACTGCATCAATTGGAACTCGTCACTGTGTTCCTCGAACCACTCCATCACACCTCGCCTTGTGGCATACCGCATTATCTTGTTGAAAAATGCCACAGCCGTCGGGAAACATGGTCATCTTGAACGGGTGTGCGTAGTTTGCAACTAGTGTGCGATATTCGTCTTGACGCCTTGCACGAGCTCCACTGGACCCATGGATGACTAAGTGATGTTCCTCCAAGCATAAAGGAGCCCGCGCACTCTTGTCTCCGTCCCGCAGTACAAGTGTCGAGCTGTTCCCCTGGAGACGACGTATTCGCTCCCTCCTCGCATGACGAGGTATCAACATACACTCTACCGATGTCCCATCGTCCAGTGCCGATGATCACGTGCACATTTCAGCCGTACTTGCGGGTGTCGTGGTGTTAACATTGGCACAAGTATGGGTCGTCTGCTACGGAGGCCCATCGTTAGGAGCGTTCGCTGCACTGTATATTCAGAAACACTGTACTCTCTCCAGCATTAAAGTCGGATGTTAGATCTGCCACAATTCGCCTCATGTCCTGTTTTACCTGTCAACTCAGCCTACGACGTCCAACATCCACAGTGAGGAGTGGTCACCTAACCCCACAACGTCTGGACGTTTTTCACTTCTCCTTGTGTTGAAGACACTCACCACAGCACTTTTAGAACACCCGACAAGTCGTGCAGTTTCCGTAATATTCTTGCCGGGCCTCCGGGCCATCACAATCTGCCCTCGTCAAATTCAGATGGATCGTACGCCTTCCCCATTCTACACATGAACAGTATGCTCTCTGATGCTACATTCACCGTGCCCGTGTCTAACAGTCTTTCCTAGCCAGATGATGTTGTTATCGTCAGGGAGGCTCTAAATCGATAGTAGGTTGGAGGTCATAATGATCTGGCTTTTCAGTGTAAGATGCTAGTGTGGCCTATTCCAGAGTAATACTGCAGCGTTTGATGTCCGAAAGATAAGTCGTAACTGCAGTGATCTAAATGAACCATAGACTAGCAGCTAGGTCCTTAACACATCTATACAAGGGGCAAACAACTATCCTGAGGAAACGAAGACGAAGAAACCAGATTTTGCTCTCACGAACCAGCAGGGAGTGAAATAAATGACACGTTTTTCTGACAGTTTATTGTTTCATACCATTACCTGTTAACAATATTTCGTTCGCCTTCACATGGCCCATTGCACTTACTTGATTTAGCGAGTAATAACTGTTTGGCTTTTACATTACCGTTATGTCATTGATCGAAAAACTGAGTTGAGTAGGGGGTGTTCGACCTAACAATGCAGTCTTGCATACGTTTAGGCAAATAATATTGGAGGAAGACTGTAAGACCAATCCTCTGAGATTCCTGTATGCCTTGCATACGAATTATTGCATTAAAAGAAATTAGACTTGTAGAAGGATGTAGACAGTCAATTTATCCTCACGCAGTACGCGACTGGAAGAGACCAGGAAAGTAGATACGACTGGTGCAAAGTACCTTACTTCAGAACCTTACTACCATACTGCGGAGCAGCCTACTCTTATAGTAGTGAAATGTTTCTGAGCCATGCTCACTCCCAGCTACGCGTTTTCGTGAACTTCGCTGCCTATATGTATCTGGTTTCCCGCCCTTGTTGCGATTACGTCGTGGTTTTTTTTTTCCTTCTACGTGTGGCAATAGCGATGTGTATCGATATTTGCACCGTGTACCTGTAAGGTGTCAGGCAAATCCAACACCTTCCATGAAAACCCTGACATGATAAGCAAATCCAATAGTATGTCACATAGCTCCCAATAAATCGTGACATTAAATTAATCAAAGTAATACGAGTAACGAGTGAGCAAATGGAATACCACAGACTAACACAAGAATGCCTAAATGCATGTCATACCTTCCCACCGTGAGACAGACGCAGTTCCTAGGGGAGAAACGAGAACAGAAGCCGAGAGCAGAACCGTGTTAAGCTGGAAGGCCCTACGATCAGGAACGGACCCCCACGTCCCAGCTAACCGCTAGGATCACCCCCCAGCCCATGTTAAAAGCTAGAGCCCTCCAGAAGAACAGTATAGACCTTACGATAACACAAAAAGGGCCACACCACCCGCAAGTTTTAGCGTGAGACTTTTTCGCGTCTCTGTTACGTTGCAAACTTTAAAAACATTGCCCCACCACGAAAAGTATAACGTTTCTCATTGGATAGACAGAATTTTTGTAGGCGGAGCTTAAGGTTAACATTGAGACCCTGATTGGTCAGTTGAAAACAAAGCCAGATAGTTTTTTTAAACCAACTTCGGTAAATTGTAGTGAGGAGAAGTTAGGTAGAGTTGCTTCCGAGTCGGCGAGGTGAGCAGAGCTGTGCTGCCTGCCGCCCCCTGACGAACACCGACAAGGTAATGAACGCTTGCGATGCCGCATAACAGCGCATAAAGCTTCACTCAGAACTGCAGAAGTCTCATCTGTTACACCTTTTTGCGTAATACTAGTGTTGATCGTCAATTAAAGCTCATGGTGTTCACATTTGCCACCTGAAGTAAAAATCTGCAACGCGATGATTTTTCTGTTATATAGTTATTGAGAAGCCACATCAGCCACTGTAATTTACGACAAGTTAGATAAGTAATTAAAGATAATTGAGGGTCACTGTAGACCATTTTGATAGGTTTCTCTTTTGTGAAACTTAATTTAAACCTAGATTATAGATGTCATATGGCATAGGTCATCCTTCGATCCATTGTAGAACTTTGAAACCCATTCAGGGAATATTCGTTCACATTTTTGTTGAACGCAGTTGGTTTTTACCATCCTGTATTAAAACATTTCCTTTTATCAATAGTGCAATTTATAAACAATGTTTTGTGTGTAGAATAAAATTTCCAATGGTAAACTTAACTGCTTTTTCGATGTTATTTCACCAGCTAACTAAAAACAGGAAAGCCTTGAACCCCTTCCACTAAATTTAGTTAGTATTAAGATTCTTTTACAGGGAGTGCAGTGGAGCTGACGCTGAAATCATTAAGTATTTGGTTATATCATCGCTAGTCTCACTGAACTCTTCTGAATTCTACATGTCACGTGTGGTCTGGCGTCTCCTTACCAGCAACAGGTCCCAGGTTCAAACTAGACAATTCCCTAAAAAACACGCTCAGAGCGTCGTTGCGCGAAAGTGGTAGGGAGACACGATATAGAACAAACAGACACCACGCAGAAATGTTAGATATCATCTTCGGTTTGATGCATATTGTTTCTGGCTAGGGGGTCTGGAGGCAGTCGGTCGGTTGTTGCGGACGATGGAAGTTATCTCCGCGCGGTGTTGTCGGCTGGGACCGCTGCACAGTGTCGGAGCGTGTGTGGAGCTGTCTGATCGGTACGACCATCGTTGTTCACCGACCAAGGACGTAAAAGTTGAGTAGTGGTTTCAACTACCCAAGCCACGTCCATTCATGTTGTGGTGGGTCGTTTCGGTGCTTTGCTGTTGGGGAGGTTTTCTGTGAGCTACACCAAGTGTTTCTGCTGCTGAAATTTAGCCGCCACGCGGTTCAATTAACTATTTTAGTCGACTACAGTTTGAGTGCACCAGTGGAATTTTCTGCCTTGTGGCCATAAGTGTTCTGGTTTCCTGCCCTGGGCACTGACGAAAATTCAGGCAGTGTTCGTTGAGTGAAGTTAACTATATTAACGTGTTTCAAATTCAAGTTGGTTGTTTGGTTGGTTTGGGGAAGGAGACCAGACAGCGTGGTCATCGGTCTCATCGGATTATGGAAGAATGGGGAAGGAAGTCGGCCGTGCCCTTTCAGAGGAACCATCCCGGTATTTGCCTGGAGTGATTTAGGGAAATCACGGAAAACCTAAATCAGGATGGCCGGACGCTGGATTGAACCGTCGTCCTCCCGAATGCGAGTCCAGTGTCTAACCACTGCGCCACCTCGCTCGGTCAAATTCAAGTGTACCAGAGGAATTTTCTACCTAGTGGCTGTTAGTGTTCCAGTTACCTGCCCTGGCCACTAGCGTAATTTCAGGCAGCGTCATTTCCTCACCTGTTGTCGCTGTCCAACGTGGTATGTAATTTTGACAGGTAATACATAATCTATTGTGGATTATCACCTTTGTAACCTTTCCGGTTTGAGGTCTCATGTACTGATTGACGGGCAGGAAGTCGTGTCAGTCGGTCCGTCGCTATCCCCTGGTTGGGTTCCGACGAATCAAGTATAGTTTGGCTCACCATCTGTCTGGCCAAAGTGAACGTCGACAGACCGACCTCCCTGGAGGCTTCTGAGTGCCACCGGTGTGTAATTATCTGTTGTCAGCTACTTTAAATTCTAGGCCAATGGTTTTCTTTTTACTTTCTTTAAAATTTTGCAAAATTAATTTTTAAATTTATCTTTCAAGCTTAAACATTGCGGCCTTCTGCCTTTAAAAGATTACGGTAATATACTTTAAAATTTTGAAACTTAATTGTGGCCTTCAGCCATTGATATTGCACCTTGCATATGTGTGTTCTATCTGCTTAGCCTTAAGACTTTCCACGTAGCCGTGATCGTTTCTTTATTCAATTGATTTGCCTCTTTAATTGCATTTTAATTTTGTTGATTTTTAATATTTCTTGTTGTAAAACATTCTGGCCTTCTGCCTTTAAAAGTCTGTGGTAATATATTCTAAAATTCTGGAACTTAATTGTGACCCTCCGCCATTTGAATTGCACTTTGAATATGTTTGCTGGTTTTTTAAATTATTTTATTGCTATCTTAAGCTGGCCGCGGTGGCCGAGCGGTTCTAGGCGGTTCAGTCCGGAACCTCGCGTCTGCTACGGTCGCACGTTCGAATCCTGCCTCGGGCATGGAGGTGTGTAATGTCCTTAGGCTAGTTAGGTTTAAGTAGTTCTAAGTTCTAGGGGACTGATGGCCTCTGATGTTAAGTCCCATAGTTCTCAGAGCCATTTGAACTATTTTTTTTTTTTTTTTTGCTATCTTAATTTGATTTTTATCTTGTTGATGTGTTAAGGTTTCTTGTTTGGAGGCCTTCAGCAGTGAAAGTTGCATTCGGTATAGGTGCTTTAGTTGTAAAGGTTATTAAATTACAATAAATGACAATTGGAAGGGGAAATTGACCTCAACCTCTGGCTCTTTCCACAATCCTATTACCTGTTCTGCCCAGTGGGTTTAGTGGGCGTATCACTCGTAGCAGAGCGTGGTTAAGCTCGTGCTTACCAAGCCTTAGTTGCGGTCAGTTTCGTTCTTGTTTCTATTGTGTCTGTGGCATCGTTTTGTTTGGTTTGTATTGTTTCAGGTGTTAAGATGAGTGCAGTCAGACAGTGATCGGGAATCGGTCTGCTGAGAAGAGACCCTATCGTTTACGAGTTGGCAGTAAGGCGTCAACCGACGGAGGGCAGTGTTCCAGAATTGGTAGCCTGTTTGCGCGCTGCGGTGCTGCAGCCAGTAGACGTCAACTCGGCAGCGATCGTTGAGACAGGTGCGGCCATCCTATTTCTTGATGAGGCCCTTAAAGGGCTTGTATTGGTCTTCTAGAAGGAACCCAACCTAGTGACAGCCAGTTGGGTCGGCTGCGGGCACAGTTGACGCATTTATCTAATCCGGTGGCTGACTTGAGTACGTTAGAGTCGGGAATCACAAAAAGTCGGTCGTTGAGGTGGGAACTCTGGTGAGCGCGTTGCAGTTTAAGCTTACATGTTTGGAGTTGGATGGCAGAAAGTTCGAAGATAGTGACTCGCGCTATCAAGGGGAACATGGGGGCCAGGCGGGGTGGCATTGTTCCAGCACCTGTTAAGTTAGATATCGTCTTTGCTAAGTTGCCTAACCCTCTGGCTTATTTTTTCCAGGGTCTGAACGAATTGATTGTAGAGCGGATTGATCAAGTAGAAAATCTATTGTGGTTGTTGGTTCGTATCGAACGGCACGTGGCCGCCTTTCGCGTTCCGCACCATGTCATCCTGTCGTTGGTATATCCGCTAGCCAAAGATGAGTTGTAGAACATCCTCTCACGGGCCGTGGCCGAGGAATTTACCTTGCAACAATTAAGGGGGTTTGTAATTAGTCAGAGGTTAACCACTGGGGTTTGGAAAGAACATTTGGTAAATGCAGCGGGGTGACGAGCAGTCACATCAGTATGTCGATAGTCCACACAGCCTCCTTGGCCTTGCTTGTTGAATTGTCTGATCACGAATTAGTTCCTATCATTCTCAAGGGAATGCATGCTGCGGATAAGTCGCATTTTGTTTTCTGTAAGCAGCCTCAGACCTGGGGAGAACTCCGTGATGTGGTTGTTCAAATGGTTCAAATGGCTCTGAGCACTATGGGACTTAACATCTATGGTCATCAGTCCCCTAGAACTTAGAACTACTTAAACTTAACTAACCTAAGGACAGCACACAACACCCAGTCATCATGAGGCAGAGAAAATCCCTGACCCCGCCGGGAATCGAACCCGGGAACCCGGGCGTGGGAAGCGAGAACGCTACCGCACGACCACGAGCTGCGGACGATGTGGTTGTAGCAGCGTCATCATTACCTCTTGAAAGCCATGGGCGTCGGGAGGTTGCGGGACCCGACATAGGGGCCGAGTCCGGGCTGTCCACACCCGTGGGAGTTAGCAGAAGGGAACCCATGCGTTGTTGCAGATGCGGTAGTTCAGCTCATTGGTACGCTCTTGTGATCATCCTCGTGCTCTTAGAGCTAGTAGATGACGCCGGGCTGATACGCGAACCCTGGTTCCAACCTTTAGTCGCACCTGCATCATCCCGTTTGCCTTATGTTTGTTCTCGGGTAGGTGGCGAGCTCGTGTGCTCTCTCTTGGATTCTAGTAGTTCCTTGTCATTTTTGAGTTTTGAGTGGTTTTTGGAATTTGGGCATCTTACTAGACTTTGTTCGGTCCCGTACCCAGTGCAGAGATGTCGGGTGGCCAATGGCCAGGTGTTACCTTTGCAGGGTTGGGTCCGGGGGAGTGTATCGGTTGCTGATTTTTCCTGGCCTGTGTCTTTAGCTTTCGTTAAGGGATTACCTGTTAATCTAATATTGGGGTGCGATTTCATTTATAAGACTGACATCATTTTGGGTTATTCCGGATGCTCCTTTCCCTTTAGGTTCTCCATGCCGAGAAGTTTGGCCTTTGCGAGTGCGCAAAACCTGGTGCATGGCGACCTGCCGGGACCTTCGGCGTACAGGTGACAGCTAATAAATTCGATCTGGCCCATCTCTTGTCTAATCAGGCGTCTCAGTTACGTGATTTGTTGCACGTTTTTCTCAACAGCTTAGCGATAACCTGGGTATCACCAGTGTTCCGTTTGTCCTATGACACCCCCGTTAGGCGATCTCCATACCGCTTCTCATCCCCGAAGGTTAAGATACTCAAGACTAAGATATCTCAGATGTTGGAAGAAGGAGTCATCAGACCTCTACCTCTGCTTATACTTCTCCAATTTTTCTTGTACCTAAGGATCAGGGGCGGGATTTTAGACCTCTTGTTGACTACCGGCGTTTGAACACCAAGGTTGTGCTCGAATCAGTACCCTTGAAGGATTTGCATAATTCTTTTACCTGGTTTGCTGGGGCTAATTGGTTTACTGTTCTTGATTTGAATCAGGCCTATTATAAAATTCCGCTGGCTGAGGAATTTAAACATGTCACCGCCTTTTGATCTAATTGGAACTTGTTCGAGTTTAACAGAGCCCCTTTGGGCTAGCTACCGGAGTGGCGGTGCTTACTCGTTTGTTGGATAATATTCTTGGGGATTTGAAGTTATTTTGTGTCTATAATCACTTGGGTGACTTGGTTATCTGTAGTCGTCCGTTTGAGGACCATTTGGAGCATATCCTGCAAGTTCTTTTGATGTTACAGCGAGCTGGTCTAACTGTTAAACCTAGTAATATTACGCTAGCTAGGCGGGAGGTATCCTCCTTAGGCCATATTGTCTCGGGTCAGAGTATTCGCATTGACCAAGAGCGGACGAAAGCATTGTGGGTATTGCCTCCTACTGTTGATAAGTGGGGAATCGGTAAATTTATGGGCATGACGAATTACTTTAGACATTTTGTGCCCAATTTTGCTCAGTGAGCGGCACCCTTAAATCAGATGCGCCGTAAGGGCGCGCGTTTTGAGTGGGGACTAGCCCAGGAGGCCACCTTTGAGCATATTAAGATTGTGATAGCCATCTCGCCGGTTCCTGGGGTACCCGATTCTAGCAAGAGGTTTATTTTGCAGACCGATGCTTCTAATGCCGGTATTTCAGCTGTTCTCCACCAAGAATTTGAGGGGCAGAAACCACCATTAGCTTACGCGTCTCGACGGTTAACAGATGCCAAGCTTAAGTACTCTATGAGTGCGAGGCCTTGGCCATTTTATTCGCATTACAGACGTGTCGGTTCTACCTTGAGCATCGGATTTTCCAATTGTAAACCGACAATCAAGCGTTGAGCTGGGTACCGGCGAGCCCGCGTAAGACTGGCCGTATTGGCAGGTGGGCAGTACGTATCTCGGCATTTCAGTTCGAAGTTAATCATGTGAAAGGTTCTGAAAATGTCTTGGCGGATCTTCTCAGCCGGATGTTTACCAAAGACTTGTATATTCAGGGAAGCGAGCAGGTAGACAGTGACAATCTTAATTGTATGGTGTTGGTGTTAGGTAAAATTCCCCTTGTCAGGACCCTGAGTGGGCTGGTATTAAGCAACCGGAGAGCTCTCGGAATAATATGAGATTAAGAGGGGCATTCTTTGCAGGAAGGTGTGCAATGCTAAGCAGTTTAAGATCTGTTTGTCTGTTACCTTGATGCGTCCGGTCTTTCGTTATTTTCATGATTCATTGGTGGGCGGCCATTTAGGGACTTATAAGACGCTCCAAAAGATCAAGGAACATCTAACTTGGCCATGGACCAGCAGGTTAGACAAATGGTAGCTCAATGTCGCTTGTGTAGCGTAGCCAAACCCAACAGTACCCTCCAACAAGGCTGGCTGAGTTCTGAACAAGAGTCCTCTCCTATGCACAAGCACTATATTGATTATTTAGGGCCTTTCCCTGGGACTAAAAGGGGTCATCGATGTGCACTCGTTATGATTGATGCATTTTATAGGTTTATGTGGCTCCTTCCGAGCCGCAACGTTACCGCTACCACCACGATTAATCACATGACTAGTGTCTTTAGTGTTTTCGGGCCGCCTAAGCGGTTGGTTAGTGACAACGCTCCAGCCTTTCTTTCTGGCCCCTTCAAGGCTTTCTGCTTTCAGAATGGAGTTAAGCATGTCACCACTACCCCGCAATATCCCCAGGGGTCCTTTGGGGAAAGGGTTAATCGGAATCTTAAGACCGCTTTGATTATTTATCATCATAAAACACCCAGGAAATTGAACTCCAGTCTTCCCTGGCTCAGTTTCTCCTTTAATACCGCCATTCATGAAGCCTCCCAAAGTACCCCTGCATCCTTGATATTCTCCTACCCAGTTAATTCCCCCTCTTTCCAACTTGTGGGGGATTCAGGATATTATTCAACCTGATGTTAATCCGTGGGTCATCAAGGAAAATTGGAATCGAGCCAGACATAACATACTCAGAGCTCATAATAAGCAGACCAATCGTTATAATCGTAATCGGGAAACTATTAAGGGTAGGCCGGAGGACCAAATTTGCATCTGCAATTTCAAAGGAAGCAATATCGGGTTCAACTTAGCCAAGTTAAGTTCAAGTAGCTTGGACTTGAATTAACCCCTTCCTGGGTTAGGTATTTTTTTTTTTGGGGGGGGGGGGAGGTTAAGCAGTGCTCACTCCCAACTATGCGTTTTCGTGAACTTCGCTGTCAATCTGTGTCTCGTTTCCCGCCCTTGTTGCGGTTACCTCGTGGTTCTTCTTCCTTCTACGTGTGGCAGTAGCGATGAGTATCGATATTTGCGCCGTGTACCATCTTCGGTTTGGTGCATATTGTTTCTGGCTAGGGGGTCTGGAGGCAGTCGGTCGGTTGTTGCGGACCAGGGAAGTTATGTCCGCGCAGTGTAGTCGGCTGGGTCCGCTGCCGGTCCCTGCGCAGTGTCGGAGCGTGTGTGGAGCTGTCCGATGGCTACGAGCTTCGTGGTTCACCGACCCAGGACGTCAAAGTTGAGTCGTGGTTTCAACTACCCAAGCCACGTCTATTCATGTTGCGGTGGATCGTTTCGGTGGTTTGCTGTTAGGGAGGTTTTCTGTGAGCAACACCGAGTGTTTCTGCTGCTGAAATTTAGCCGCCACGCGGTGTAATTACCTATTTTAGTCGACTACAATTTGAGTGCACCAGTGGAATTTTCTGCCTTGTGGCTGTAAGTGTTGTGGTTACCTGCCCTGGGCACTGACGTAAATTCAGGCAGTGTTCGTTGAGTGAAGTTAACTATATTACCGTGTTTCAAATTCAAGTGTACCAGCGGAATTTTTGACCTAGTGGCTTTTAGTGTTCCAGTTACCTGCCCTGGCCACTAACGTAATTGCAGGCAGCGTCCTTTCTTCACCTGTTGTCGCTGTCCAACATGGTGTGTAATTTTGACAGCTAATACATACTCCATTGTGGATTATCACGTTTGTAACCTTTCCAGTTTGAGGTCTCATATACTGATTGATGGGAAGCAAGTCGTTGTGTCAGTCGGTCCGTGGATGTCCCCTGGTTGGGTTCCGATGGATATGTAAGTAGGCTGTTTAGGTTTTTATATTAGTAACGCCACATAGCGCTCTGTACGAAAATCACTGGCTGTGCTGTGTGCAGTCTGTGGCTGGGTAGCATTGTTGTAATATTCGCTATTGTAGTGTTGGGCTGTTGGATGTTAACAGCGCGTAGCGTTGCGCAGTTGGAGGTGAGCCGCCAGCAGTGGTGGATGTGGGGAGAGAGATGGTAGAATTTTGAGAGCGGGCGATCTGGACGTGTCTCATTAAGAAAGAGTAAATTTGTAACACTGGATGTCATGAACTCGTATATATAATATGACTTTTGAACAATATTAAGGTAAATACATTATTTGTTCTCTATCAAAAACTTTCTTTTGGTAACTGTGCCTATCAGTATTTAGTGCCTTCAGTAGTTTGAATCTTTTATTTAGCTGGCAGTAGTGGCGCTCGCTGTATTGCAGTAGTTCGAGTAACGAAGATTTTTGTGAGGTAAGTGATGTGTGAAACGTATAGATTAATGTTAGTCAGGGCCATTCTTTTGTAGGAGTTATTGAAAGTCAGACTGCGTTGCGCTAAAAATATTGTGTGTCAGTTTAAGCACAGTCATGTATAATATTTCAAAGGGGACGTTTCATATGGCGACCCTGCCAGGATACCTGACTGGGATCTTCTGATTTTTTCTTGTAGTTTGTGTAATTAGTGTAGCTTTTGTTTATTGCTAGCATGTAATTGTAGAGAGAATCTCCTTTGTAGTTGCAGTCTTTCATTGTTGTACAGTAAAACAGTTGTGGCATGCATGTCGATTTGCACCAAGTATTTTGTAGCTGCACTTGCGATTAACTAGATATTATTTTCAGTGCTATGTTATTGTGTTTTCTTATTTTTCTCTTCAAATTGTGCTTTTCTGTGTTATAGTGTGAAATATTGTGACAATTATGGCATGTGAAAAACGTAATACTAGGCTCCAAAGTAAACTGAGAAATGACAGTGTAGATGAAAGCAGTGTGTTAGTGCCCCCGTGTAATGAATTAACTAATGTTCAACATAGTAATTTTATAATTGTGCATAGGGAAATGGAACGGGTGGCAAACAATGGTGTAGACAGGGAAACAATTAGTGAACAGGGAAGCATTATCGATCGATCGGTCGGCAACAGCCCGCCTCAGGAATCGGGAATGACAGGACACAATCTTGCAAATACTGCAGATTCAGGTTTTGGTCCTCACCTTTTTCTCAAATAAGTCAAGACACATTTTCTGCTTGTCAAAATGTGAATGTTGCCAGTGCAACTTCACTGCCGAAAAGCACTGAGGAACATGTTTCAGACACCAGTGCATTGTTATTACAGTTAATGCAACAAATGGGACAAAGGCTAACAAAGTTAGACACAATGGAACAAAATCTTCAAAAGTTAGGCGCAATGGAACAAAATCTTCAAAAGTTAGACACAATGGAACAACACCAGAGACAAACACAGCAACAGTTAGACGCAATGGAACAAAAGCTTCAAAAGTTAGACTAAGTGGAACATACGCTTGAACAAACACATGAAGATTTAACCACTGAGTTACATAAAATCGAATCGAAATGTTAAAAAGGTCTGTAATGACGTAAAAACATAAATTTTTGAGAATTTCCAATGTATTTTTTTGCGGCACGAAAATACATTACAGAATCACGAAGCAGCCATAAAAGAACTGCAAACTATTGTTCATGAAAATCATGAGACCTTGCAAGCTAAAATTGACTCAGTTGCATCTACCGATTTGGTTACACAACTTGCAAAAACTCAGGATAGCTTAAAGGACCCAGTAGATACGATTTCAACACAATGGACACTCTGAAAGTTGGTTCAGAAAAACACACTGAGGAAATAAGTACACTATCGAAGAAAGTAGCCGAACTTTCGGATCAGTTCACTAACTTATCTACAAAGGTGGATGATGATCTGTATGACACAAGACCTGTAGCCTTCACTGACACAGAAGAGTACCAACAAATTAGGAAATTCAAACAAAATCAGAATCAAATTAATACGCAACACCAAAGAGAAATCCGGGAAGTACAAGATCAGTTGGCACAAGTAATATGAGAATTACATATTTCAGAGGAGACTCGGACTCCAACACAGGAAGAGGGACTTAGAAATACAGAAAAGTCACAAAATAATAATACAGGGCATTTCGAAAATTATGAGAGAAGTTGGCAAGGCGCACTGAATTTTGAGTTTGATCCGCCAAAATGACATAACAATGACCGGCATGCTACTCGCCGACATGATGATTTTGACTATAAGCTGTTCATTACTGCACATAAATTCAAAACATTTAAGAATTCTGGAAACGACTTTCATCCACAAGTGTGGCTCCATCAATTCTCTCATTGTTTTCCTCCCAACTGGTCATTAGAGCACAGATTAGAATTTATGCGTGGCTACTTAGAGAATGAACCAGCTGAAGGAATGCAATCGGTCATTCACGATTGTCACAGTGAGGGAGAATTTTATCATGCCTTCCTCTCAGCATATTGGTCTCAAGCTACACAAGACCGAGTAAAACATAGCATCATAATGATGAAACATTTCGAACGATCGGAGTTTTCCAGTCTTGTGAAATGTTTTGAAGACATGTTGCACAAGAACCAGTACCTGTCAAACCAGTACAGCCCCTCAGAACACATCCGCATTTGCTTAATCAAATTACCTGAACATTTACGACATATTATTTCGGCAGGACGTTGCAAAGACGACATTGAAGCTTTTTCAGGGACTGTTACAAGAATTAGAATTTGACACTGACAATCGTGGAACGCGAAAACAGGAACACAACAATTACAGGTCACATCCGTCGCAATTCCGCGATGAAATAAATAATAACTGGACACGGCAAGGCTATTCTTACAACGCAAATCGTGACCAAAACAGACACCATCCATACGACAACCATTGGCAGAGTAGTAATAATTACAGAGAAAGATCGCTTTTCCATAGTTATGAATGTGACAGAGACAACCTTAGAAAGAGACAATATGGGAACCAAAACAATTATTATCAAGGGAGACAGAACAACTTCAGAGACATCGGTCCTCTGCACAGTTACGACTCAGGGAGAAGTTCTCCACAAAGTGACCGACAAGAAATTAATTACAGAAATTACCGACATGATGACAGACGATATAATCATAACAACAGACCTGAATTTCATCAGAACTGGCGAGATTCAAACAGGGCAGGGCCCTCTCGACAAGGTGAATTTGTAGAAGTTAGACCTCCAAATCCCAATAACGACGGCAGCCAACAAAGAGGCAGACAATGACTTGCACCGCATATAAAGGCACATTTGCATGCCGAGCGTGAGTTTCCTCGGAAACGCGAAATATTAATTAAATAAATAATCAGTGACAAATAAATAAAGCCTATGGCACACAACTGCAGCGCTGTGTCGCTGATAAAACAAAAGCACAATTACGTTACTCTTATGTTTGATTAAGAAAGGAGAGCTCTGGTTGAAGTGGTGCGAGAAGCATGTATTTTATTTTATTGTCTGGCACACCGCCATATTTCATGTTATAGAAGAATACTGCGAGTTGCAACCACACTAGGCACTCGATTCTGTAAAGAATTTATATTTATAAAAGTAAGTAGGATTATGAACTGTAGGCTTATTCATTGAATATATCTGATTTAACTAACTGTGTAACTTTTTTATGTTTAGTAGACAATCACCTCTGTACGACGTATTGGCATGGCTGGCAAATTATTGTAATATTGAGATTTAGATTATGAGTCCGCACCTACCGCAGCAGTCTTTGGAAACAATTTAATTATGAAGTCCGATTATTCAGTTTTATTTCATGGTCAACTACGAGTAACATTGCCTTTACGAAAAAACCATTGTCAAGCGTCTGATACCGAATAATTAAACGTCCACGTTCCAGATAAGCAAATACAATTGCAATCACAATCACCATCATACAGATAGAATAATTAATTAACATATTTAAAATAACAACAACATTTTTTTTATTTATTTTATTTATTTTATATTGGCGACCGTGACAGGACTTGTTATTTTGTCATTTGTTACATTGTTCTCTTTGTTTCATGTAAAAAATCAACTTTCTGGACCTGGACGTCAATGTATGAGAGATAACAAAATCTGAAGATATTTCCAATTCTGAAATTTTGCGGGAAGACGCAATGAAACTTCCAGCAAAATAAGGTAAGACGCAGCATCTTTGCATTAGCAGGCTTGGCCAGACGTATAATTCAGTGTATTAGCTTTTCAGTAAATTCTGTAGTGTTTCTTTTCCACATAACAGTTTCAGTGATAAATTTCATTCTCAGTACTTTTCCCTAAACAATAACGTATGCAACAATACCAATACACGAGTGTACAATATGGCCGACTTCTGTACGATATCATGTAACATGGCCAGCAGCCATTACCAATAATCTCAAATTCAGTTTATATTTTTAAATTAACAGACAGCCATTGTTGCTACGAGCGATTCATGCTCAACTACATTTTATTTTAAAATCAGTGTCAAAAATTTTCTTGAAACATATATCACGTGTGGCATGGTAATAACTAGAAAACAATACGCAAAAATGGAACAGCAAGGACGTACTATTCAGACGCAATCCGACTCGGACGTGAGAGAAGTGTTAGAAAATGACTTTACGACAGCAACCGGTAGTGACGATTCATCAAACTTTGACGCAAGTGTTGACGAAAATTTTGACGATAGGCCGTCCACTACAAAAATTTCAAAATCTCAATCAGAGCCCATGTTAATGCATGACGTCACGTCTAATGACGCGGCGGGGGCAGAGACCTTGCAAACGGTAAACATTGCCGACATGTTACAAATGCTAATGAAACAAAACGCCGAAAACATGGCAACCTTAAAGGCACAATTAGAGACACAAAATGAACAGTTAAAAACACAAAATGACGAAATCAAATCTGATCTCATAGCAATCAAGATAGGTAATGACACTTTATGTAAGCGTGTGGAACTTTTAGACGCCACACTGACCAAACAGATGACCGAACTCAGTACTAAATTTTCCCAGCTCAATACGAGACAAGAAAAGACTACAACTGACGTAGCACTTTTACAGACACAAGTAAAAAACCTTAATGTCACGTGTGAAGTTCTTACTGAACAAATTCAAACATATCCTTCAGTACATGACAATCTTGAAAAACGAATTACTGACGTACAGAATAAATTTGACAATGTTGAACAACACCTGACTGACATCTTACAATCAGATGACACAGCTTATTTTTTAAATATTAATAAAGAATTTCATGATTGGGTTGAGAACAAAGACAAACATTTTGATAGATGCTTACGTGAAAATTTACCAACAATTGTGCACGACTCCGTAGCGCAATACATTACTAATAACAAACAGCTGATCAGTGACGCAGTACAATCCGTCACTGCACCCATGAGACAATTCACCGATCAACTACAGTCTGAATGTAACGAAAATATCAGTCAAAATGTACAGTTCAGAAACCAATATACATTCGAGTATGATACACACATTCCGCACACGACAAATACACAAGAACAAAACACACCACGACTACAACACATACCACGATGTGGAAACACAAACACAAGCTATTATCATGGTAAACCACAGCAACATTATCGTAATTGCTCGCCAGCTGAACATACCAGTAATTACAGTGGAATAAATCCATATCACAATGCGAAGGAAGATGAAAGCTTAATGAAACACAGGCAATTTCAGATTTTTATCCCAGAAAAACGAACCATTCATCCGGTGATTTTTCTTAAATCTTTTAGTAACGCATTTCCACGCACTTGGAGTGACCGGAAAAAGATTTCATATATTGTCGGTTACATCCAAGGCGATGCAGCTGTCTGGGCATACAGTCAAGCTGACGTATGTACCACGTACAGTGAGTTTGAGCGTGCTTTTCTGAACAAATTCTGGTCGCAATCCGTCCAGGAGCGACTCAGAAGACAAATTTTAGAACCTGAAACTTTTAACAGTAAAAATGGTAACTTACGCAGATATTTTGAAAAATACTTGAACATGGGACATTTTTTAGACGAACCAGTCGCAACGCGTGATATACTCCGAGCGTTGAAGGCCAAATTGCCTTTCAACATTAAGGAAAAACTTCTACATATCCCGGATGACGATTCAGATTATTTTTTAACAGCTTTAGATTCGGTTGACATGTTACTTGAAGATCAGCGCTTCGCGCGGCAAAACAGCAGCCACAATGTTTACACTAGTGGTATGCAAAACATGCAGGCTTGCCAACACAATTCTGGCGCGCCCACAGTTGGATACGCGGTGCAACAAAAACAGCAAACTCACATACCGTCTCAGTACGGAAATCAAAATCAACACGCGTATTCCAATACAAACAATAGTTACAACAGTAATAACATTTCATGCGGCAATCCATACAAAAGGCACCGCGGTAATAACTACAACGGTAACAACGGATACAAAGGTAATAACAAAAACACAAACAGAAATAGAAATAATAATAACTACGAGCCAAGACAGCATCAAGGTTGGACTCGTAACGATCAGCACTTTCATTCAAACTCTGCTTTACCACAGCAGCCACCAGGTCAAAATTGGAGCATACCTTACGACCGACAGGTAAGTTATAATGTGCAACAGCAACAACAACCGCAAAAGTTTGGAGATCATAATAGGCAATATCCGAATGTGAATATAATAGAAATGACACCTGATGCACAACCTCAATCTGTGTCAGTACCTAGTACAAATGATAATCCAACAAACTAGAAACAGTCACTACTTTGCCCCAGGTCGTGGCTGAAGAATTCTTGGGGGGCGACTTCAATGTTAATCAGATATTTGACACCACACTTGAACAACAGAATAATGATATGCCGAGTAATTCTAAACAAAAACTACCTGTTTTATTTATAAGATACAACCACAATAACAATATATCAGATGAACTTTTACAAGACAGTACACAATGTCGTTTAAACACAAATGAAATTGTTTTAGCATCTACTACTGGTGTAGTAGGTGGGATTCCAACTACTATTATCCTAGATACAGGTGCAGCTGTGAGCGTTTTGTCTTTTAATTTCTATAAAAAGATGTGTGAATTGGAACCTGTGCCTGAGTTTCCTGCCCAAAACTGTAAAATAACTACTGCACTAGGTAATAAGTCATGTAGGGTTACGAAGCAAGTTTTTGTTAACGTTAAAATAGGTAATGGAACCGTACAATGGCCATTCCTGGTTGTACAAAACCTTGTGACAAATTGCATATTAGGAATAGATATTATGAGCGAGAAGGACTGCATTATAGACTTCTCCAAAGGTAAATGTATTTTAAATGATAAAGGCAGTGTAATTATTATTGATTTGGACAGGAGAACTCTAAAGCATGACAAACACTGTACAGGGTACAAGGTTCAGTTAGTACTTGACAATGACATTCAAGACATGCAAACACACTCATCTGACACAGAGCTAATGGACTTGAAAACATTGCTTGATCATAAGATAAGTGAAGCTACAGCTCTCAGTGTACATAAACGTATAAAACTACAGGAAGTGTTATCCAAATATTTACAAGTTTTTACCAAACGATTAGGTGTTATCAACACGTATGTGTACAAGATTGAAGTTAAGCCTCACAAGATCTTCTACCACAAGACATGTAACGTACCATTATCTCAACGACCTGCTGTGTGGCAAGAACTAAAACAAATTACAACATAGATTATAAGTAGTATAGAAATTTTCATTTCAGCGGTTCCAGTGACGCAGTTCAAGACAGAAGAACTCTTCTTTCAGCGCGTGCCTCCACCTGAAAGACGGAATATTAAAGTAAAATTTATGATTACGTAGCAGTGGATGACATATTAATTTTTCACGGAACATTTGTTACTGAAGGTACCACTGACTTGGTGTGACACCTGACGAACTGACAGACGTCATCTGTGAAGCGATCTTTTACTTTGAGAAATAGATTAGACGCACATCTCTCAACACGAAAAGCATCTATCAGTAGTCAAGGCCACACAGACACTCTACACACACGCACAAAACGCGAGGAATCGAACATTTTCTCTCTCTTACTATTTTGAATATTTATTGAGTAGTGAAAACGCCTGGTCTTGCCTACTGATGTAATGAATGTTGTGTCTAACCTATCTTAATTTCAGATGACATCACAAAAAACATCGATAATATCCCAGCAAAACCGCTAAATAGGATGTAAATATCTGCAATTCATGCAATCAAATGTGACACAATGTAATAACCTATGGCGATGTAATGATGATGTAAACATGTTTATGTGCAACTATATTATGTTTATGCTAAGAAAATATGTGACGTGTGTATGTATAATTACTTATTTTTTTAACTGATGTATAGTGCAACTGTTACTATGTAAAAATTTGAACAAAACGAGTGCCAAAAAGACATTGCATAGTGAACCACTGTTCACGGACATTAACGAACATTACTAACTCTGCAACTACGCGGAAACCTATGTGAAAGAAACTGTAAATGCCATTCATTATGCAGCGTATCTATGTAAACGCGATGAACGATTTCCTTGATTAATAACTACGAACATTTAGGTGAGCTATATTCAGCAAAAAACTGAAAATGTGAAGTGCATAATTCGTGCATCGTCTAGTGACATTACTACAGTACCCAACTTCAAGATGTTAACTGGATTAAATGGACACAAAGTGCCTGTCCAGAAAACAACACGACGGGTGGAAGAATTTTGGTTGGAACTTCAGGGAATGAAATGTTCTCGAAATGTGACGGACACTCTTACCTGGACTGTCCAAGGATCGACGCCAGCTATGTGCCGTCCGAGGTTCTGCAGCCAAGCTTCCACGGAATGTAAAAAACGAACTGCACGTGGACCAATTACTCGACGGGTCACGTCTGATCTGTAATAAGCAATGCTTTTAGTCACAACGAACTGCATCACTACGACTATAATGGAAATGAGAAATGGACACGCTTATGTATTAATCACGTTGTTATACAACGATGTTACTGTGATCAAAAAAACTTTACCACGACGATACTAACCTGTAAAAAATTATTGTGCAGCGGATGAATATGAACTGTAATAACGACACGATGTGTATAGGTCAACGCACCTGAAAAATACGGACATCTTTCTTTGAAGTATTTCAAAACAATACTATGTAACTAAGAACATTCAACAATCTAAGTTGTATTGTGTTATAACAAATATTGTAAATTCAAAACTAAGTTACCTGTCATAGAATGTAGTCTTCATATGTAATCTTGGTTGAATATTTTCTTTGTGCAACGACTGAAAAACGCGCGCACACGAACAATATGATCTGCAATACTGTGCCGCTTGATCTAACTGTACGATGTAACGGCAGTGCCGCAGTTACACAGACGCTTCTGCGCATGCGCGCACTCTATCTGCCAACATTAGAACTTTTACGGCGCACCCGCATCATTCAAATTTTGTATATAATGTGTATAATGTGTAATGTAAGTCATGTAAATAGTTGTAGATAACTTAGATTTTCTTGTGCCTTTACGTGAATTGCTCGCCTGCAGGTGTGTCCTTTCGCCTCGCAATTCAGGGGGCAATATAAAGGCACATTTGCATGCCGAGCGTGAGTTTCCTCGGAAACGCGAAATATTAATTAAATAAATAATCAGTGACAAATAAATAAAGCCTATGGCACACAATTGCAGTGCTGTGTCGCTGATAAAACAAAAGCACAATTACGTTACTCTTATGTTTGATTAAGAAAGGAGAGCTCTGGTTGAAGTGGTGCGAGAAGCACGTATTTTATTTTATTGTCTGGCACACCGCCATATTTCATGTTATAGAAGAATACTGCGAGTTGCAACCACACTAGGCACTCGATTCTGTAAAGAATTTGTATTTATAAAAGTAAGTAGGATTATGAACTGTAGGCTTATTCATTGAATATACCTGATTTAACTAACTGTGTAACTTTTTTATGTTTAGTAGACAATCACCTCTGTACGACGTATTGGCATGGCTGGCAAATTATTGTAATATTGAGATTTAGATTATGAGTCCGCACCTACCGCAGCAGTCTTTGGAAACGATTTAATTACGAAGTCCGATTATTCAGTTTTATTTCACGGTCAACTACGAGTAACATTGCCTTTACGAAAAAGCCATTGTCAAGCGTCTGATACCGAATAATTAAACGTCCACGTTCCAGATAAGCAAATACAATTGCAATCACAATCACCATCATACAGATAGAATAATTAATTAACATATTTAAAATAACAACAACATTTTTTTTATTTATTTTATTTATTTTATACGCAGGCAGCCACGTGCTCCGGCTGGCTCAGAGAAAAATAACATAGACGCTAACCTTGAGAAAAAATGTTAGCATTCCTTACTGATGTATACAACATGATAATTACTTTGAAGTTGAAAATCTGAGCACTAGAAAAAGTAAAGGTTTACACCACATTTCACATGTAAAACCGTTTATTGAAAGATAATCTGTTTTTTAACTTAGTCTTTGCCATAAAACTTTTCACTTCACGCTACTAGTACAATTTGTCACATTGAGAAACTGTTAACATGCAACAATGTTTTGAAGTTAACTATGCAGTCCAGAACCTAGGGAAGATTTTTAAACAGAAATTACGAATGCATTGTTATAGTGAACAGTCGACACATTGTGGTTATTTGTACATTCTTACTTTGTTAGTTGCACGATTACATAACGACTATCAGGCTTACATACTTAGAACATATACTGGTACTGCTAATGAGATTTTAGTGCAACATTTTGGTTTACTTGAAAATACATTCTGGATTTAAAGTACTTTCTGTGAGATACCAGATGACACAGTGGTTAGTTTATGTGACAGCTACACGATTTTATCACGTCGCTACTAATGAGTGACAATTTACAGTGTTGCTTTTGCGGTGTTTATGTTTTACATCTGCACAGTTTTTCTGAATTCTTCTGGAAAGGAAAACATGTTTTAGTAGTAACTTTTGTGGTATAGCTACAATGAGACAGCCTTTTCTGTAGCACAACAATACGTTACAGCACAGTACTTTCTTCATCACGGCAATAAGCGTAATAAGTAAGATATATATACGCAAAGCATTTCACTTTTGTTTATCATGAGGTAAGTACATTGACTTCTGCAGAACTTAGCTTTCAGAAGACGATAACTACGACACTTCCACAGAGATTATCTTACAACAAGACGCACAGTTTAGCGCTACAGTACACGTATTTGAGTGATTAATGTTGTACTTAAAACAATTATTTTTAAAGATTTTTGAATTACAAAGAAAGTTTTCCGTGATACATTGCATTCTATTGCTATAATCTGTAGCACCTGAGGGTATAATTACATTAATCCTCAGGGGGGTACACGCTTACTTTGTGTATCATGTGTTTGGCATGCACAAGGAGCCCTAGCTAATATGGTATTTGCTTATACAACTTTACACATCGGTACCATATTTCTTTAACACAGTATTACACAGATATCTTATTATTTAGCAGAGAAACAAAAATTTTTTTACTACATCAGTGACACATGTTTACACAATTACACTGCTGGATAACTTCACACTTATGAAATTGCATTTTGTCTGGACTGTGTGAACTGTTCATATTTTTCCGGAACCATTGTGATACTATGAGAGCTTTGAATGATGTATTTGGAATGGGATCATGATTTTTAAAGTACGTTTAAGGTAGATGACACTATGTAAATGAGCAGAGAATTTTTTTTAGGGTTTGAAATTATTGCAGATAGCTGCGACGTTTTTGAGATTTGACTGAGGTGTTATGTTGTTATTTTTACGACAACCAGTGTATTTTGATGTTGAGGTATGTTTATGATCAATAAGCTGATGCTATATGAAGAATTTGATTATGCTACTTATTTGTAATGATGAAATATTGAAGAACGTAGACGAATCTGTATATGTGTAATAAGGTATAAGGTAAGGAATAACGAGTAGTGGCTAGGAACTCTGATTTGTGAAAAAAGGATGTTTGAAACCAAGAATCGTACCTTAAGAGTTACGAAATGTGTGTAAATACATGAATGTATCACAATGCCGGCGAAATTTTTTTAGACACTGTTATATTTATAAGATTTTGTTTCTATAGATTTGTAATGCAAATATTTCGACCTGTGAAATCTTATTTGTATCAAACTGTCACTGTAGCGGAAACTGATATCGTAAATATTTCGGTAAGGAAGGTAGGTCACTGTAAGCACCCAGCTGCGCGACAGTCGCCTGAAAAAAGCCATTAGTGTGTGACTTTCACAGGCACAGGTGGAGAAAAAGAAAAGAGGCCATTATCCTCGCTATTGACATTCCTTTGTAGAAAGCATCGCAAATACGACACGTTCATTACTTGGAAACATATTGTACTTTGTGCTACTTACTGAAATGCTTATGAACTGATGGGAAATATTCTTACATCTGCACACCTAATTATGACAACTGTCTTTCTACGAGAGTTGAGAGAATTTCTACTAACTTATGAAATGCCACATGACTACTGAATGATATTTTTATGGTTCGCTTTAGATAGTTGCTTATTTCATTTGATATCTGGTTTCCAGCTTTGTTACAGCATTGGTTTTATAAAATAAAATTAAATGCATTTGCTAATGTGAAAACTTTCTGTCAACAGATCTATTAAATAATAATTTTATGATCCACATTCTTCAAAAAAGGAGCACTTGGAAAGGAAAGAACAATAAGAAGGGACTAATAACAGTAACTGCATACACAAATTTCTTTTCATATACTTGGTAATTTCTTTTGTAGAATAAGTTGTGTTGCACCATTTAATTACATAGACATTAAGATGTGAATAGACATTTCCCTTATCTGCATTGTTGTCTTTAGTGTGCTATTTTTTCTGCTTGAGCTTTGTCATGTTTAGATATTAGTTACTGCATTTGATGCTGCTGTTTGCCAGGCATAGTGCTACCGAATTTCACTTTGTTTTACTGTGTTAAGCCAGTTTTACTACTGATTTATTTTTCTTGTTACTGCACATTGGCTCATATTAGTTGTAATATTGCAATTGCTTTGCTAATTTATATTTATTGCTGCTTGCTTTGCCAATTTGCATTTTTTGTCATTGCTGTTTATGTTAATTGTTTTGTGCTGCTGCATAAAAAAGTTAGCTTAAGAGGGGGTAGGCTATATAAGAGAACGAGTTGTGATGAACTGGAAGAAATGCATTGAGAAGCTATAAGAAAATGGTTTGGCCAAAAAAGAATTTTTAAAGGGGATATGAACAAACAGTAGGGTTTTGGGACAAGAGGTATAGATAGGACTTTTTGGGGATAATGATGAATGAAGGGAAAAGTTTTGTTTGGAAAATACTGCAGTAAAACAAACCATATCCTTTCCTTTTGTGTACACTTGGGTATTTGTTTTCTTCTTGTCTTTATGTGTCTACCTGATAAGAGTTACGTTGTAAAATTTTTCAAATAATATGTTATTTACTTTGTAAAGATGTTTAGACAATATTTATTCTGTTTTGTTTTAATGCTCATGTGTGAAGTTGATGTTTCAAATGTTATTCTGACCTTTTATATATTTATGTATGTCATAATTGAGTAACACTGATTCACATGTTTATTTCTATTCTTTTGTAAAGCCTGTTTTATTACAAATGTTATCTGTACTATTATGTTCTTTAATGATGTATTTTGTACCTTTGTTATTGTATTCTAATGTTATAATATTTCAATTGACACTAGTTCATCAAATTAAGTAACTTGTAAGCATTCATTTCACTTCACACGTTTCTGTTGGTCATAGTAATTCACAATATGTGAGAAGTTGGGACTGTTAGTGTTTGCACATGTGTTAATAATTCAGCAAGGGACTGTATGACAGCATTGCTGGTTCTAAGGACATTTAAAAAAAAATTTTGTGAGTGCACAAGTGGTGGTTCATGGACTTGCTATATTGTCCACAAGACTCTTCGATGGTGATTGTGCACCTGCACAGTCGCAACGGATGGCTGCTACAGTGGGTCTGCATCTTTGATGGCCCACCAATACCATTATTTCTACAAGGACTGCAGTTGGTCTGCACCTCTGGTGGCCCACCAATACCATAATCTCTACCAGGACTACAGTGGGTCTGCTCTGTGATGACCTACCTACCAATATTATTCAAAACCTTGACTGACTCTGCTGTGGGTTTGCTCTGTTGTGGACCATTACTTGTCTGCATGTCAAGCGTGAGCACTGTCTTTCCGTTGGAAGGACAACACTACTTCTTCAAGACTGCATGGAAATCCACTACTTCTGTGTGCATTTTCTTTTCCTGCTCAGACTTTGAGAAAAAAACTGCAATTATACTGTGATGAATGATCAGGACTGTCTTTATGGACTGTGAGAAAATTTTAGCTTTTGACCAACATTGTATCAATAAGTGTGTGCATTTGATATCTTTGTTATTGTAATTATGAAAAATTTTAGCAAATCATTATTGGCTACTGCCCAAAACAATTTGTAAAATTTTTTGTGGGCTGTTTAGGTTTTTATATTGGTAACGCCACATAGCGCTCTGTATGAAAATCACTTGCTGTGCTATGTGCAGTCTGTGGCTGGGTGGCATTGTTGTAATATTCGCTATTGTAATGTTGGGCTGTTGGCTGTTAACAGCGCGTAGCGTTGCGCAGTTGGAGGTGAGCCGCCAGCAGTGGTGGATGTGGGGAGAGAGATGGCAGAATTTTGAGAGTGGACGATCTGGACATGCCTCATTAAGAAAGAGTAAATTTGTAGGACTGGATGTCATGAACTGATATATATAATATGTCTTTTGAACAATATTAAGGTAAATACATTGTTTGTTCTCTATCAAAATCTTTTTTTTTTGCTAACTGTGCCTATCAGTGGTTAGTGCCTTCAGTAGTTTGAATCTTTTATTTAACTGGCAGTAGTAGCGCTCGCTGTATTGCAGTAGTTCGAGTAACGAAGATTTTTGTGAGGTAAGTGATTTGTGAAACGTATAGATTAATGTTAGTCAGGGCCATTCTTTTGTAGGGATTATTGAAAGTCAGACTGCGTTGCGCTAAAAATATTGTGTGTCAGTTTAATCACAGTCATGTATAATGTTTCAAAGGGGACGTTTCAGGATCAAGTATAGTTTGGCTCACCACCTGTCTCCCCTAAGTGAACGAGGGCAGACCGACCTCCCTGGAGGCTTCTGAGTGCCACCGGTGTGTAATTATCTGTTGTCAGCTACTTTAAATTTTAGGCCAATGGTTTTCTTTTTACTTTCTTAAAAATTATGCAAAATAATTTTTAAATTTATCTTTCAAGCTTAAACATTGCAGCGTTCTGCCTTTAGAAGATTATGGTGATATATTTTAAAATTTTGAAACTTAATTCTGGCCTTCAGCCATTGGTATTGCACTTTGAATATGTTTGCTAGTTTTTTAATTATTTTATTGCTGTCTTAATTGCATTTTTATATTGTTGATTTGTTAAGACTTCTTGTTTGGAGGCCTTCAGCTGTGAAAGAGTTGCATTCGGTAAAAGTCCGGCTACGTGCCGCTTTGGTTGTAAAGGTTTTTAAATTACAATAAATGACATTTAGAAGGGGAAGCTGACCTCAACCTTTGGCCCTTTCCACAATCCTATTACCTGTTCTGCCCAGCGGGTTTAGCGGGCGTATCAGTTTCCAACACACTGAAGTTCGTTTAGGACGCGCTCTTACATTTCGTCAGCCTTCGGTATGACAAATTATATGACTCGATAAATAAATTACATCATTCTCAAAACTTACATAAACAAAAGTAACGTTTTCCGTATAAATGGGCGGAAAGATATCTCATTGTACGACTACTTGATTGTCGAACAATTGTTGGAAGCTGTCATCTGTATTAAATGTCTAGGGCTATACGCGAGGAGCTATTTAAAGTGGAACGATACATAAATTAACGATAGGAAAGGCAGTTGCCTGGCTTAAAGTTATTGGAAATACTCTCAGGAATACTGTAGTCCAACTTCGAAGGAAGTACTCATAGCTAGAAAACCCTCGCTAGATGGGAACTTGATAGTCGCTCGATAGTCTGTCACCCTTATCTGACAGAACAGACAGGGTAAACACGGAACAGCCAAAGAAGAGCAGCGTGTTTCGTCACATGTTCGTTTACGGAGCACTATAGCGTCACGTGGATGCTCGTCCAACTCTAGTAACGGACGCTACAAGGGAGCCGTCTGTGCCACGGTGCGGTTTACTGTTGAAACTGCGAGAGGAGTCTACTAATATGTTGCCTACTCCTCTATGAACCTTGCGAAAATGCAATGAAGATTAGAGAGAATCGGGCTTACAATTGGAAGAGCTGAGAAGTGACAGGAAGTTAGTGGGACAGTCTTGGCAGCCTAACTCGGAAAACGGATGACGGTGCACATATGACCGGATCAGGGGTAAAATACAATGTCGAGCCATCGAGTACCGCGGCTCGCCTGATGAGACTATTGTAGTATATAAGGAGGGCACTAAAAGTCAACAGTCTAAACAATGAAACTTCCTAGCAGATTAAATCTGTGTGCCCGACCGAGGCTCGAACTCGGGACCTTTGCCTTTCACGGGCAAGTGCTCTACCAACTGAGCTACCGAAGCACGACTCACGGCCGGTACTCACAGCTTTACTTCTGCCAGTACCTCGTCTCCTACTTTCCAAACTTTACAGAAGCTCTCCTGCGAACCTTGCAGAACTAGCACTCCTGAAAGAAAGGATATTGCGGAGACATGGCTTAGCCACAGCCTGGGGGATGTTTCCAGAATGAGATTTTCACTCTGCAGCGGAGTGTGCGCTGATATGAAACTTCCTGGCAGATTAAAACTGTGTGCCCGACCGAGACTCGAACTCGGGACCTTTGCCTTTCGCGGGCAAGTGCTCTACCAACTGAGCTACCGAAGCACGACTCACGGCCGGTACTCACAGCTTCACTTCTGCCAGTAGGGGACTAACGACCTCAGCAGTTGAGTCCCATAGTGCTCAGAGCCATTTGAACCATTTTTTTTTATTCCGTTCCCCATGTCTGCGGCAGAACCTGGATTCATCCGAATACACTATCTGTCCTCAATAACGTCGTTCCACTGCCGTCTAACATGTTTCTGCACATTTGTCAAAGGTAGGCGTAGAAGTGGACGAAGCGCACGTAGCCCGTGCCATAATAAATGGAGACGAGCTGTCATTCCTGATAGTGTACGATTTGTTGCGCTGTTCCACTGTTGAGACAGAGCCGAGGAGGATGGAAGCCAGTCCTACAATGCCATTCGGATGAGATGTGAATATTCCTGGGGGGTGGTCTGGGTGGTGTGACCTGACCCGTGTTCTATGGCCTTCCGTGAACCATTCTGCAAATACCCGTTGTACTGCCGAAACACTTGGTCCCATACGAGTAGCAGTTTCCGGTATTGATGAATCACACACTGTCATGCTAATTATGCGCCCTCTTTGAAACTCACTGATATGACGTTACAATTCGTACATACGTCTGCGAGACATCCTCATCGTCTGCTCAAGTCAAACTGATCCATTACCTTCGGTTTATAGCGGCAGCGAAAGCCACAGGCACACTTTACCGGCAGGTGGTGTTGCCCGCGATATCTATGATGACCTTGAACCCGCGGGGCGACATGGTTCAAAGACTAATCACGTCTGTAAAACATACTAATATACATGTCCTGTGAATATGAATGTTCTAACTCTAGTCGTTCAAGGTGTCATGTTTTTTGTTTTTTTTTCTGACCATGAGTATTGCATTACCGTACAGTTGCACGCTGTAAAAGTTTTGTTTGATACGTTTTAAGGTCTAAGTTACATTAAGCGATGTTTTTTACGTGTAGGACTAATTTAAATCTGTTGTTTTTGGCTGGGAATCTTTTCAAAGAGTTGAAGAAACTTTCCTGGCTCTATTTTACGAGGGTGAGTCAAATGAAAACCTTAAATTTGTAATAAAGAAATCGAAATTTCGCGCCGTTATCCTGTAAGTTGGTAAGCGTGCTACAAACAGCGTGCAGAATAGCCTGTAGGTGGCAGCATAGTGCAAATGCACACATACCGTCGCGGTGTCAGTATAAAGATGACCGCCCCACTTGCGACTTGCACCAGGGAAGAACAGCGATCTGTTATTTGATTTTTGCGTAATGAAGGTGAGAGACCTATTGAAATTCATCGACGAATGAAGGTTCAGTACGGTGATGCATGTTCGTCATAGCAGCAAGTCTACGAATGGAGTAGGAACTTCGCAAATGGTGTGACTTCAGTGGAAGATGTTCCTCGTCCAGGTCAGGCACAACGCGTTGTGACTCAACAGAACATTGCAGCAGTTGAAGCCATAGTGAAGGAAAACCACGGCGTGACACTGAATGACACTGCATGTTTACAGATTAGTCATGGGTCAGCACACCACATTGTGCATGATGTGCTCCAGTTTCACAAAGTGTCTGCAACATGGGTGCCACGGGAGCTGACTCCTGAAATGAGAGAAAGACGTGTTGATGCTTGTGAAGAACTTCTTCGGCGCTTTGAACGAGAAAATGATAGCTTCTTTGCAACAATCGTTACTGGGGACTTAACCTGGGTTCACTTCCACCAACCGGAAACGAAGAGAGCGAGAAATAAATGGCGCCATTCCTCATCACCAAAACGAAGGAAGTTTCGAAAAGAACTATCATCAGGGAAGGTTATACTGACTCTCTTTTGGGACCAAAAAGGCGTCATTTTGGAGCATTACATGCCTAGAGGGACCACTGTAACCAGTGCATCATACGTCATCTGCGGCCTGCAATCAAATCAGAGCAACGTGGATTGCTGTCAGCAGGTGTCCTTTTGCAACATCACAATGCAAGGCCCCACACTGCCCGTACAACAGTTGCAACAATCACAGACCTGCATTTTGAGTGTCTTGCTCATGCACCGTACTCACCAGACCTTGCCCCAAGTGATTTCCGTACGTTTGGGCCACTCAAAGACGCAATTGGAGGAAAGAGGTTCCGTTCTGATGGGGAGGTACGCCACGCGGTGCATGAGTGGTTGCGCGGACTACCAAAAGAATTTTTTTCTAAAGGAATGTATACACTTTGTAAGCGCTGGAGGACTCGCATTGAGCGTGGGGGAGATTACGTTGAAAAGTGATACTGCTTTGTACCACTTCTGCACAATAAATAATATTTAAAAAATATTTACGGTTTCAATTTGACTCACCATCGTACATATGTGCAGAGAGCATTTTATTGTTGTTTTTGTTTTTATTTGCGAACCATTGTAACAACTTTTACATGGCAGGAAATTCGCGTACTTTCACAATGGCCTTGTGATAATGTTTTCGACTAGTTCTTTTTCATTAATATGGGTTCCATGGTCAGATTAAGAAATCTGGTAGCAGCAGCTGCACTCCACAGCTAACCGGCAGTCCTACCGCCTCACTAGTCTGCCACACACGAAAAGGTGACTTGGGAGATACGAATGTAGATGTACAGCAATTGAACGAAAAAAAGGGAAATACTGTGCGTAGCGAATGCTTCAACATAAGTGCAGATCATAGCCAAGGCTGCCGATTACTCTGTTGTATTAGACCACGAATGGCATCTGTGCAATGTTCCTAGTATCAGCCGTGGTCAGAACAACAGTCTGTGTCTTAAAAGACATCATAGTTGCCATTCAATGTATGAAATGTTTATTATTACGATTGCAATTTCGGCCTTAGGGCCATTTTCAAGTAACACTGCAAAAGTTACATTTTGTCAGAATATAAGACTATCTGACATGTCGTCAAAATGCAGCCTTTTGACTGCGAGAGTCCCACAAGATCCGATTAGTACGACACTTATTACATCGTAAAATGTGGCTAAACTTGTGCTGAATTGTCAATCCATCACAGATAAATGCTCAGGTGCACTGACAACATGTGCAACTAAGACATAGCTCCACAGTGACTGGCCGGCCGGAGTGGCCGAGCGGTTCTAGGCGCTACAGTCTGGAACCGCGCGACCGCTACGGTCGCAGGTTCGAAACCTGCCTCGGGCATGGATGTGTGTGATGTCCTTAGGTTAGTTAGGTTTAAATAGTTCTAAGTTCTAGAGGACTGATGACCTCAGATATTAAGTCCCATAGTGCTCAGAGCCATTTGAACCTTTTGAATCCACAGTGACTTCGAAAGTCGGCAAATTGTTGTTCTTCGTATGGGGGTGTTTCCGTGACCACGGTAGTAGAAGTGTTTCGAGTTTCAAGAGGCAATATGTCGAAGATTTACATCACATCCAGGGAAAGCGGAAAAACATCGTCTGCTAAGTTCAAAAATGTTCAAATGTGTGTGAAACCTTATGGGACTTAACTGCTAAGGTCATCAGTCCCTAAGCTTACACAATACTTAAGCTAAAGTATCCTAAGGACAAACACACACATCCATGCCCGAGGGAGGACTCGAACCTCCGCCGGGACCAGCCGCACAGTCCATGACTGCAACTGCTAAGTAACAACGCGGATGACAAGGCGTGTTGAGTGAGCGCGACGGACGGTCATTGAAGAGGCTTGTGACGTAAACTAAGAGGAATGTAGGCGCAAAAGTCGCCGAAGAACTCACTGTGGCACTAGCGAACTGTGTCAGCACCAGTACAACCCCAAGGGAACTCCAAAAGCGTGGAATCACCGTGTGAGCTGGAATTCAAAAATCGTTCACCAGTGATCCAAATGCCTATAACATGGCAACGTGGTGCCGAACACATCTGGGCTATGGTGCAGTGGAAGAATGTCATTTGATGGGATGAGACTTTTTCCACACTAATTCCTTGCCCGCCCGGTTGGCCGTGCGGTCTAAGCCGCGGCTTTCCTAGCGGGAAGGAGCGCCTGGTCCCCGGCACGAATCCGACCGTCGGACTTGCGTCGAAGCGCGGTGAGCCGGCCAGTCTGTAGATGGTTTTTAGGCGGTTTTCCACCTGCCACGGCGAATGCGGGCTGGTTCCCTTTATTCCGCCTCAGCCACACTATGTCGGCGATTGTAGCGCAAACAAGTTCTCCACCAAGGCATACACCACCATTACTCTACCACGCAAACATAGGGGTTACAGTCGTCTGGCGTGAGACGTTCCCTGGGGGGTCCACCGGGGGCCGAACCGCACAATAACCCTGGGTTCGGTGTGGGGCGGCGGAGGGGTGAAGTGGACTGCGATAGCCGTCGTGAGGTTGTCGACCACTGTGGCTGCGCCGGGGACGGAGCCTCTCCATCGTTTGTAGGCCCCCAGTTAACATACAATACAATAGATACAACATACACTGATACCAGTTTGTGGCAAGATTTACGTCCCAATTGTGAAACACGGCGGTCGTTCGGCGATGTTTTGGGGAGCCATATCATGGTATTCCGCGGGCCCCATCGCTGCACTACAAGGTCACATTATGTGACAATTTTGGCTGTTCAGATCCACAACGTTTACTCCACAATGGTGCTGCTGTATTCCAAGACGATAGAGTCCCTATTCACACAGCTCACATCGTCTAGGAATGGTATTATGAGCACGAGAATGAACTGCATCTGCCCTGATCACCGCAGTCTCGATATTATTGACCCTTTGTGGTCTACTTTGGTGAAAAGAGTGCGTGATAGCTATTCATCTCCACCACCGTTACATGAACTAGCCACTGTTTTGCAAGAAGAGTTCCTTGATAACCATACAGCACCTGTATGTATCCAACCCGAGACGACTGGAAACTACTTAGAATTCTAAAGACTTTTCTACACAGTATGGTACATCTACATTTATACTCCACAAGCAACCCAACGGTATGTGGCGGAGGGCACTTTACGTGCCACTGTCGTTATCTCCCTTTCCTGTTCCAGTCGCGTATGGTTCGCGGGAAGAATGACTGCCGGAAAGCCTCCGTGCGCGCTCGAATCTCTCTAATTTTACATTCTTGATCTCGAGAGGTCTAAGTAGGGGAAAGCAAAATATTCGATACCTCATCCAGAAACACACCCTCTCGAAACCTGGACAGCAAGCTACACCGCGATGCAGAGCGCCTCTCTTGCAGAGTCTGCCACTTGAGTTTGCTAAACATCTCCGTAACACTATCACTCTTACCAAATAACCCTGTGACGAAACGCACCGCTCTTCTTTGGATCTTCTCTATCTCCTCCGTCAACCCGACCTGGTTCGGATCCCACACTGATGAACAATACTCAAGTATAGGTCGAACGAGTGTTTTGTAAGCTACCTCCTTTGTTGATGGACTACATTTTCTGAGGACTCTCCCAATGAATCTCAACCTGGTACCCGCCTTACCAACAATTAACTTTATATGATCATTCCACTTCAAATCGTTCCGCACGCATACTCCCAGATATTTTACAGAAGTAACTGCTACCAGTGTTTGTTCCGCTATCATATAATCATACAATAAAGGATCCTTCTTTCTATGTATTCGCAATACATTACATTTGTCTATGTTAAGGGTCAGTTGCCACTCCCTGCACCAAGTGCCTATCCGCTGCAGATCTTCCTGCATTTCGCTGCAGTTTTCTAATGCTGCAACTTCTCTGTATACTACAGCATCAACCGCGAAAAGCCGCATGGAACTTCCGACACCATCTACTAGGTATTGTTTTGTGTTGTTGTTGTTTCCACATTTTTGTCTAACCCAGGTAGATCTACTGTGTAAGAGTACGATTGGGACCTGTAATTAGTAGGCCATAACGCTGAGATATGAAAATTTTTTAAAGATTGTATTGTTTCTGTCATACACTGTGGGGTGAGATGTTTGCGCTTAAATATGAATCAGTTGTCGAAAACGAATAATAACAGGTAATAGACTGGCAAATATACGTCTCATTTTGTAGAACACAGTACAGGATTTTGTTGACATTTTTGTCAGGAAGTCGCCATTCTGCCTGCCACGGAGACTTATCACCGACGACGCAGCGCTGCAAAGAGTAGATAGAAAAGGAATAAAAGGGGGCACACGCCATTCTTTCTTCACAGGATCAGGAAGCGACAATGACGTGTTAATTAAAATTTCGTCGCGGGATTCCAGCGAATCCTCGTCCGAGAGACCAGCTTGTAACAAGGAGCGGAGCAACTTCTTTCAGGAGATTTTAATGACGTGGACGGCAGACCGTTGAAAGGAAGGCGGCAGCGCGGTAATTACGTACTGCGCATGCGCCAACGGCGGTGAAAGACGGCTCCCCTAGTCCGTCCACCCGATTCACGATATTCCGACCCGCGCAGGTGTGTGTGGCTTCTCAAAGGCTCCGCACAGAAATCGCCTCTTCCTTGAAGTTCGTGAATGGACGCTCTCTGACACGTGTAATTCAATTCCCCTCGTGGCTATAGCTTTCACGCACCAGTAGCAGTGCTGAACCAGGCAAATGTGGTTATGAATTCTTACACGATCTCCTAAAGTAATAATTCTGCTAACAGTGAACATACTGCGCTGAGAAGAATATTTCATAAGTTGGCACAGAGATGGTTTTGATATGACGTGAATTTCTTGAATAATTAAAACTGAAACGAACAGCTGTATTGTAATTCAAATGTCGCTTATACAAAACTTGCTACAAGTTTCAACGCGTAAAAGCACCATCTTCAAGACCTCAGCGTTAATGCCATCAAACGTACGAACTGCAATTACAAAAACCTGCGGAGCCTTCAAATGGAAACAGTACAACTTATTAAGTATGTTACCCCAGCATGTTCTACGAACAAAGTCGAATGCGGCGGGGCCAAAATCAACTGGATTTGGTAACTTCCAATAACAAGACCACCAATAGTCTGACCACTGTGCAGACGCGAGTAAGCCGAGCCCCGCAAGGCAACTATTTCTAGAGTATACAGGGTGTTACAAAAACGTACGGCCAAAATTTCAGGAAACATTCCTCACACACAAAGAAAGAAAATATGTGAGGTGGACATGTGTCCGGAAACGCTTACTTTTCATGTTAGAGCTCATTTTATTACTTCTCTTCAAATCACATTAATCATGGAATGGAAACACACAGCAACAGAACGCACCAGCGTGACTTCAAACACTTTGTTACAGGAAGTGTTCAAAATGTCCTCCGTTAGCGAGGATACATCATCCACCCTCCGTCACATGGAATCCCTGATGCGCTGATGCAGCCCTATAGAATGGCGTATTGTATCACAGCCGTCCACAATACGAGCACGAAGAGTCTCTACATTTGGTAACGGGGCTGCGTAGACAAGAGCTTTCAAATGCCCCCATAAATGAAAGTGAAGAGGGTTGAGGTCAGGAGAGCGTGGAGGCCATGGAATTGGTCCGCCTCTACCAATCCATCGGTCACCGAATCTGTTGATGAGAAGCGTACGAACAATTCGACTGAAATGTGCAGGAGCTCCATGGTGCATGAACCACATGTTGTGTCGTACTTGTAAAGGCACATGTTCTAGCAGCACAGGTAGAGTATCCCGTATGAAATCATGATAACGTGCTCCATTGAGCGTAGGTGGAAGAACATGGGGCCCAATCAAGACATCACCAACAATGCCTGCCCAAACCTTCACAGAAAATCTGTGTTGATGACGTGATTGTACAATTGCGTGCGGATTCTCGTCAGCCCACACACGTTGATTGTGAAAATTTACAATTTGATCACGTTGGAATGAAGCCTCATCCGTAAAGAGAACATTTGCACTGAAATGAGGATTGACACATTGTTGGATGAACCACTCGCAGAAGTGTACCCGTGGAGGCCAATCAGCTGCTGATAGTGCCTGCATACGCCGTACATGGTACGGAAACAACTGGTTCTCCCGTAGCACTCTCCATACAGTGACGTGGTCAACGTTACCTTGTACAGCAACAACTTCCCTGACGCTGACATTAGAGTTATCGTCAACTGCACGAAGAATTGCCTCGTCCATTGCAGGTGTCCTCGTCGTTCTAGGTCTTCCCCAGTCACGGGTCATGGGCTGAAATGTTCCGTGCTCCCTAAGACGCTGATCAATTGCTTCGAACGTCTTCCTGTCGGGACACCTTCGTTCTGGAAATCTGTCTCGATACAAAAGTACCGCGCCACGGCTATTGCCCCGTGCTAATCCGTACATCAACTGGGCATCTGCCAACTCCGCATTTGTAAACATTGCACTGACTGCAAAACCACGTTCGTGATGAACACAAATCTGTTGATGTGCTTGATACTAGTACTGTAGAGCAATGAGTCGCATGTCAACACAAGCACCGAAGTCAACATTACCTTCCTTCAATTGAGCCAACTGGCGGTGAATCGACGAAGTACAGTACATACTGACGAATCTAAAATGAGCTCTAACATGGAAATTCAGCGTTTCCGGACACATGTCCACATAACATCTTTTCTTTATTTGTGTGTGAGGAATGTTTGCTGAAAGTTTTGGCCGTACCTTTTTGTAACACCCTGTATAAGAACGTGCACCGCACGTCTTACATCGGTAACAGACTCTGTCCACGCCTCTATCGGCGTCTCACAACTCGACCCAGACGTCTCGTAGTCGCGAGCCCCGCCTTGGTCTCTCTGCTTCGAAACCCCGTTAGCCACACACTGAGAGCTACCATACGTTCTGGCAGCACGCCAACACATCCACCTTCTTGGGCAAGGACCGAATGTGAAGACGTGACGTGACTGTATAACGTGTCGCGTCTCAGTACTTTTGATTATCTATTGCTCAGCGTTTACCAAGATGGATGCCACAATAATAGAAAAAAAATGGTTCAAATGGCTCTGAGCACTATGGGACTTAACATCTGAGGTCATCAGTCCCCTAGAACTTAGAACTACTTAGACCTAACTAACCTAAGAACATCGCACACATTCATGCCCGAGGCAGGATTCGAACCTGCGACCGTTGCAGTCGCGCGGTTCCGGACTGCGCTCCTAGAACCGCGAGACCACCGCGGCCGGCACAATAATAGAATGCTGACTGGAACGAAATACAATAACTAATTTAACAGATCGTAAAAACAATGCTAGAGATTTCGTGTGAGCTGCTCGTGCACAGATAAACTTTTTATCAACTCCAACACACACACAATATGTTGATGGAATAGATAACAGCAAACCAAATGACTGCGAAGTCTATACGGATGAGTGTAATATTATTAAGAAAACAGGCTGAGTGCACGCACCTAGTGCAACAAGCAGCTCCTGAATTAACATAATACAGGCCAAAATTAAATGACCAATTGTAATTTTATTAACCTGGTTGCAGACTGAAGTTGGTCGGTAGCATCTCAATCTCTTGCTGAAAAGTGTTGGGTTTTTAACTAAATTGAAAAATAGAACATGGAACAATACTGATTTACAGTCGTCTTATTAGTAGATTTATTACTGTCCATACAAATATAATGGCTATGATTAACGTCTCCTATCAGTCCAGCTCGTATTTACAAACACCAGGTTAGAACCTACGTCATTTGTAATCCTTGACTGTGGCAACATATATGACGAGCCGTTCCATAAATAATTCACCGCTAAAGTATCTATACACAGTGACCTAGACAGATAACAGTTCATAAAACAACAGCCAATCATATACACTTTTCAGAGAAAGCTACATAAACCATTATAACATCTAAGGCGAAAACAAGTTTCAAATGAAGGTTGGTAGAGACAGTTCACATAAGTAAACCGCAAAAAAGTTCAGAAAGATATTTAATAGGATTTTGACAAGGAGAATCTCATTTTGACATTAGCTGCTCGTCAGAAAAATTCTATCTACACTTTTCCAGCAACAGGCGAGTCCTTACACGGAGATGCTAATCGCGGGAAAGCTAACACTGGACTCCGGCAATGAGGTGTTAACCGGTTCGTAAGTAGAGACGGATTTTCATACCGATATGTTAATGCAGAGCCCAACATGCAGAGGCTACCACGGTGATAGCCAAGCGCATACTGTCTACTAGCTGTCCAATGGGGATTTATAAAGACAGTTGTATAAACAACTTATTTATAACACCTAATACTTACCTACTTATATTTTACTTTACAGTAATATACAGTTGAAATTTAGTACTCACGAGATCCTATGGATTCACGGAATTATTTTCATTAGCTGTATGTTAGATAACTGCAAATATAATAAAGTCAGATGATCTGTTTGTATAATACACTGTATATCTCCAGGTACGCTACTTCTCTAATTTATCCGCTTTCTTAATTCATCAAGTGTTCGTAAAAACTATGATTACACGAGTATAAAAGCAGATCAGCGAATTAAATAAGTTTAACAATTCAAAAAATGAAAGAAATTTTTATGGGAGGGGTGAGAGTTTTACTTACTAATAACATCTGGATTAATTTCTTTTAGGAAATTATAAACCGCTTGTTGGAAAGTGTGTAATTAGGGCTATCCGATGAGCTAGATCGTTTTGAGAATAAACGATTATCGGTTTACAGTATTTTTTACGACCACTTGGTACTGTGGCAACTTAAATATATATGCCTCTTAAGACAATTTATTGGAAACGATGCCACGGAAATTATTGGCATTCAAATAATTTAGTGAACTATGAACTTTGAAAAAGTTCTTTTGCTTGGATGCACTCTAATAATTAGAAGACAAAAAAATTCTAAAGGTTAGGATGGTAACAAATGGAAAAATTCCATCTCGTTACGTTTAAACTTCTGCATCAGACATTAAGCAACAACCGAAATGATGGCGACAATTGGTATCTGGAACAACGTAAGCAAAGTCTCATTATGTTATGAATTACCCACTTGTTGGCATTAGACGAAATTAATTACAGTATTAATTGACCAAGAAGGCATCACACGTGGATGAAGCCAGCCGCTACATTTCGCTGCCATCCGTCCTAACATCCAAGTACGGAAGAAATGTGTGACTAGGAAAAAGAACAGACCATAATATCAAATATAAAATGTACACGCAAGTACCCTAAGAATACACAGTGCCAGAAGCAGAAGACGCTTCAAAACATCTATTTTAATAACAAGAACATTGTTTAGGGATGTACGTTTTGAAAAACATCACTTATGTCACAAGAGCGTTACGCGAATGCGGCGATGAAAGAGAATGAGGGTACTTGTTCCTCTGTCAGAAGATAAACGGGGAAAAAGAATGAGGGTACTTGTTCCTCTGTCAGAAGATAAACGGGGAAACATTTGATATAATGCTTAGAGAGCTGATGGAAAATCGATATCAACACCCTTCCGGCGTGTGGTGGTACTTAAAATAAATGCCTATATGGTATTTAAGTATTTTTTTTTCTAAATAAGAAGATGACTGTAATAATCGAAATCGACGGAGGATAAACATGTAACTGAACAGCTCATGGCACAAATATGCTTTTTTCAAATTATCTATCAGATGTACACATTCACCTATGAAAAACCCAATATTTAAGTGTTAGTGTGTGGTTAGGCAGGAACCTGAGATGACAGCTACAATTGCTGCGAATATGTTGCCATTTTCGAAGTTCTACTCACCCATAGCAGAATCTGGTACCAGTGTCACGCTCGGCTGACTCTAAATGTACTGCTGGAAACGTACACGTTACTTTAACGTCACTTCCGAGAAAGCCGAGCTACGAGTAGTTTCTCAAAGGCGCACATTGCGCGGTTCGTTTCCTCACACAGTTTCAAATACACGGCAGTCTCGTCTCTAGCGTCCTGGACAATCGTCGGAGCAGAAGGACTCAGACAAGTATGTCTGACATGGGCATGTTGCACCAGCAACTTCGAATATAAAAATGAGATAGCTGCAAACAGTGACCAGTCGGGTTGCATGCACTGGAAACTGTGGTAGTATTGAGGTTACGAAAATCGTGTCCTTTTTGTGTTGGATTTCATATGTGGACTGGCTGTACATAATGATCGATCTCTTTTCTGGCTTTAATTGCTTGAAAACACGCAATGATCAGTATTCGTCTAGGAGTTAACCATTTATGACTTACAAACAGCTGCTCTCACTGGTAAGTCTCCCTCTCAGAGCCTTGTGAAGTTATTTTCATATAACTGTGCGGTATAATGTTTGGTAGCCATGATAAATGTTCTGACCTGTTGTCTGTTCGTAGCCATAATGGCTAACTTGTGCATCACTTCTGTTCACAAGTTATACTGGATTTTTCATATAGATGGACTTCCCAAATTCAGTGGGATATATTACTGGATTTTTCATACAAATGAACTTCAAAAATTCATTAGCGTATAGTTTACTTCGGTTACAAATTCTGCAGCGTGTAACTTGCCTCTGTGTTAATACTTAATATTTGTTCCGTGTAAAACGAGTTCCAAGCATATGCTTGCCACGATGACATTTATCTTTCGCAAGATATTTTTATCATTCCGGGCAAGGCACTGGCGACGGAGAAGATGTAATCGATATGTTTTCATTACACATGCTCTTTGTGTTTCGATTATTAGATAACGTAGGCAACAGACCGCAGTAACATTTGTCACTGCAAAAGTCTATCCTATAAGGCACAGTTACGACACTTTGGAACGTTGCAGTTTTAGTTCAGCAAACTATTCAGTTACTTCTGAGTAACATGCTCTCTCTCGCTGCACTTTGCGAAAGCTCTTCCATCTCCTGTATCCACTTCAAAGTCAGACCGCTTTATTAATCGGTCAGATACAATGACTGGAGGCGTATATCGTCGTTCATAACTTTGTATGAACATTCAGGTAATATTTTTCTAAGGAATGGCAACCTTGCACCATTTATGCTTCATTTATTAAACGAACAACACAATTAATATCACTTTCTTGTTTAAATTTTGTTATAGGTTTCGACCGAATTAGACCATCTTCTGAAGTAAATTAAAGCACCGGAGCACTGTCGCCATCCTCAGCGTAGCCTGGTGTGCGTCGTTATCCCTCTTGTATTCCAGATTTTGGATATCCTCTTAAAAGTAGAACTAGAAAACCGTACTGTACACTTAGCTTCACAGCCGATTTTCGGATGTGCACTTGTACCGGCTAAGTATGTTCCAGTACTGCAACCCGCCGCGCAGGCCGCGGTGGCCGTGCGGTTCTAGGCGCTTCAGTCTGGAACTGCGGGACCACTACGGTGGTAGGTTCGAACCCTGCCTCGGGCATGGATGTGTGTGATGTCCTTAGGTTAGTTAGGTTTAAGTAGTTCCAAGTTCCAGGGGAGTGATGACCTAATATGGTAAGTCCCATAGTGCTCAGAGCCATTTGAATCGTTTTTGCAACCCGCCGCAGATACTGGAAATAATTTCACGAGCCGCGGTGGTTGTTGTAACTACGTATTTGATACGAAATTAAATGTAAAATGAATCTCTTTACGAACGGAAAAATCAGCGTTGTTATTTCAACGTTTTTCAAAATACAAGAATATCAGACTATTTTTCGAATATTAACATAATGGAATATGAGTGTGTAAATTCAGTAATCCGTCTAAAGAAAACTACAAAGAACTGCCAACAACTAATACTTACACAGAAAGGCTCCATTTTGTTGCAGACGTCACTCACGTCTTTCATTACGCAGATGATAAACGGATAAGCATTGGACAAATATATTATACTAGAAATGACATGTGATTACATTTTCACGCAATTTGGGTTCATAGATACTGAGAAATCAGTACCCAGAACAACCACCTCTGTCCGTAACAACGGCCTTGATACGCCTGGGCATTGAGTCAAACAGAGCTTGGATGGCGTGTACAGGTACAGCTGCCCATGCAGCTACAACACGATACCACAGTTCATCAAGAGTAGTGACTAGCGTATTGTGACGAGCCAGTTGCTCGGCCACCATTGACTAGACGTTTTCAGTTGATCAGAGGCCTGGAGAACGTGCTGGCCAGGACAGCAGTCGAACATTTTCTGTATCCAGAAAGGCCCGTCAGGACCTGCAACATGCGGTCTTACATTATACTGCTGAAATGTAGGGATTCGCAGGGATCGAAGGAAGGGTAGAGCCACGGGTTGTAACACATCTGAAATGTAACGTCCACTGTTCAAAGTGTCGTCAATGCGAACAAGAGGTAACCGAGACGTGTAACCAATGGCACCCCATACCATCACGTCGGGTGATACGCCAGTATGGCGATGACGAATTCATGCTTCCAGTGTACGTTGAATGCGATGTCGCCAAACACGGATGCCACCATCATGATGGCCGGCCGGAGTGGCCGCGCGGTTAAAGGCGCTACAGTCTGGAACCGCACGACCGCTACGGTCGCAGGTTCGAATCCTGTCTCGGGCATGGATGTGTGTGATGTCCTTAGGTTAGTTAGGTTTAAGTAGTTCTAAGTTCTAGGGGACTTATGACCACAGCAGTTGAGTCCCATAGTGCTCAGAGCCATTTTTTTTACCATCATGATGCTGTAAACAGAACCTGAATTCATCCGAAAAAATGACGCTTTGCCATTCGTACACCCAGGTTCGTCGTTGAGTGCACCATCGCAGGCGCTCCTGTCTATGATGCAGCGTCAGGGGTAACCGCAGCCATGATCTCCGAGCTGATAGTCCATTCTGCTGAAAACGCCGTCGAACTGTTCGTGCAGATGGTTTTTGTCTTGCAAACGTCCCCAGGGAATCGAGACGTGGCTGCACGTTCTGTTAGAGCCATGCCGATAAGATGCCTGTCATCTCGACTGCTAGTGATACGAGGCCGTTAGGATCCAGCACGGCGTTCCGTATTACCCTCCTGAACCCACCGATTCCATATTCTGCTAACATCCATTGGTTCTCGACCAACGCTAGCAGCAATGTCGCGATACGATAAACTGCAATCGCGATAGGCTACAATCCGACCTTTATCAAAGTCGGAAACGTGGTGGTACGCATTTCTCCTCCTTACACGAGGCATCACAACAACGTTTCACCAGGCAACGCCTGTCAACTGCTGTATGTGTATGATAAATCGGTTGGAAACTTTCCTCATGTCAGCACGTTGCAGGTGTCGCCACCGGTGCCAACCTTGTGTGAATGCTCTGAAAAGCTAATCATTTGCATATCACAACATCTTCTTCCTGTCGTTTAAATTTCGCGTCTGTAACACGCTATCTTCGTGGTGTAGCAGTTTTAATGGCCAGTAGTGTATAATGAACGAAACGAGGTATACAACGCTGAGTAGCTGACAACAATTTCGGCATCAGTACTACACTTTAGATGGTCCAATTCATCCGAAGCTGGTAGTAATGATAAAATATTACTTAGAAAGCTTTGTCGATTACATTATTATACATTTTATTCGTCAAGAAACAGCCCCATCAGAAATACCGAAATGGTAGTTGAAAACAGAAGTAAATGTGGATAGCTGCCTGACGCAGCGTTTCTGAAGTGCTAACTGCGCTATTTTTTAATAAATAGGACATGAAACAGTGGCTAATAGTTATATTTCCCTTACGTAGATGTGAAACTATTAGTATGGTAAAAATATTTGTTCGTAAGCATCTGTATATGAGTAGATTACTTTTATTGAGGGAATTTCATTTTATGTTCTCCCCGTTGTTAGTAGATGCGCTCTACTGTCACTTGAGTTACCTCAACCTTACTCCCAGCAAATAACAGCAAAATAACGCTCATTATTTTCTGCTGTTGTGCAGAAAACAAGAACTTAGAAAAATAAACGGCCGCTGGGCTATTACATATTATATAAATCACTGCTGTAATAACTGCAAAGTATTATCAACAATTTTTTTCTTGTAAGGCACATTAGAGGACCTATTCCAAACACGTAGCGTAGGGAAATAGAAGAGAACCACAACAAACACGCTTGAAACCTCGATTGAAATGGCGGTTTTAGTTTCGCAGTAATGTAGCCCAATGCCCAAAAGGATTTTATTTTAACTGATACTGGCCGTGGAAGCCAATGAACAAAACATTATTTGCAATTAGCGACATGATGCATAATAAATATCGCGTGAAATTAAAATGCGTCTCGCTCCAGGATTATTCGAGAGCAGACCATAGACTAAATTTCATATGCAGACTTTTCTGTTGTTCGACGAAATGCTTATATACTGCACTATCGTTTTGACTGATCGTACTGCAGCAGTATTTAAAACGTTGGACAGGAAGAGTGTTCAAATACCTATCCTGCCCTAAGTATTTAGATTACTACGGGTTTTCCTTAGGTGAACTCCAGGATGGTTCCTTTGGGAAGTTCACCATTGATTTACTTTATACGTTATCCACTTGATTTTGTGACCACCGACTTAAAACTATTCGAATGTACAACTAATTTAGTGACTGCAATACACTTAACTCAGCCTATATCTTACGTGACTCACCGTTACAGTAGGTGGCAGTTTACAGGGATGTGTGGCACTGTGTTGCTGCTGACTTAGCTGCCAGTACTGTTTACTTGCAGGCCAGCCACACTTCACCCACATGCCAAACTTACCTCACCTTAAATCCAGTATAATTATCGTTCCAAAGTGCCCGAATATGTGAATTCTACATCCTTAATCTTTCCACACAACCAAGCTAGCGGAATTTGATTACGACTAGGAATAAAAGCAACTATTCTCGTGGAAGTGAAATATATTGTGGAGGTCCAGTGTCCTCCATGTAAGTGGTTGGATATTCATCATTAGTTAAATGCAATAATAAATTTAAGGAAGGCACCTATAGGAATTCTAGAATGTACTTAAACAGCCAATGATCCATTACCAGTGGTACAAAGGCCACTTCAAAGGCGGGTTTAACAGACCTTACATGAACTTTATCAATAACGTATGAGATCTTCAGAAAATAATAATTACATTATATCAACAAAAAGCACTTGAAGTTAATCTCATGTACTTGAAAACTAACAAAACAACCTCTACCAATATATGGACGGTGGCATGAAACAAGCAAGTTAAAGTGAAACTTATCTTGGGGATGAATCGAGAAGGTTCCTAACGATATCGTAAAACTTCCATTAGCAAGGCCAGAACAATACATTATTCCTTTTAGCGTAATTAAGGCTGGGAGCGAGGGTAAGTGCCAACTCGTCTTTAACATGGCTAGGCCGCGACCCAGAAATAAAAATAAAAATGTTTATTCACCTCTAACGAGAAGGTGATTGGCTAAAGCCATACTTGGCGATGCTGGCGCAACACGGTGGGGAGATCCCCATTATATAAAAGCATTTTGAGAGCTAAAATTAAGTCAGTCTCTCTCTCTCTCTCTCTCTCTCTCTCTCTCTCTTGTCACGGCGGACCGCACAAGCGTGTGGAAGAAATAAACAAAGCCGTGGGAGTTTGCTTTCTGCTTCATGTATCGTGGCGACAGATAGCGAAGCAGTTCCTGAGGGAGTTTTTTGGGGCAAAGAAATTGTGCACGTCACTCCAACCCATACCAAGTGTGCAATAGCCATTATTTCGATTAGGGGAAGATTAGCGCTCTATGGAATGTAGGAAAGTTGTGACTGCGTAAATTTAATCAACGCCAGAGTAGAGAATCAGCATCTCAGATCCAGCACAGAGACAACGCCGTTGCAGATTCCACTTTGTAAAGTACCATAGCACATTAGGCTACAGTAAATGTTGAGTCTCCATTTTGCTCACTCCAGCTTGTGTACGCATTGACCATTGAATATCAAAAGATAGGATACCAACTCATCCTCACACTGCCTACATGAGGGTTTTTCATTGGTACAAAAAGTAAATTTATTCTCCACCAGCTCAGTGCATTGACTAGCTACGACAATGTAGATTCAAATGAGCTGATGAGGATTTTTAATATTCATTCTTTCCTGTGATAAAAAGTTTTGATGTATAGAGATAACGATTTTAGTAATCGTCATTTCAATATTTCCAAGAACTAAATATTTTGTCATTGATTGTCAAAAGTAATTGAATATGATTATTGTTTATCACTTGACCCCTAAAGCAACAGTTGATAAATAATATGTAGAATAAAAAAGGGAATAGCTGTTTTTTCCTTCTAGAATAGACCCCAAACTTTCACTTTTATTAATTCATGCATTCTGAATACTTGACAGCAGTTTTTCTAATGATTTTTCTTACGATCTGCACCTGATATTAGATGCCTTACAGAGCCAGGGTCATATTTATTTAGAATGCCAGTTTGACACCCTGGGCTTGAGAAGAGAGTTCAGAGGTTTCGTTCATTTGCACAGGTAATCTACAATGAGAAGACGCAATTAATGCCCTCTTCGATGCGGGACTTCTGACTCATATACAGGAAGTTAGGAAAGTCGTAAATAAATAATTTGATGTCCTCCAAGCCAAAGAATTTCACAAATTACTAGTTATGATGGAAGAGTCATCGGCGACTACAATACCACAATGCTTGAATAATTACGTCACGCACAATCTACCTTCACCCATGGGAGTGAATCGTTGCACACGATATAAGCTTCGCTCATTAGCTACTGGTGAGTAAATGTCAGTAGTTTTTACAAGCAGAAATAAACATTCTTAAAGTTCACTGTCTGTGCTACTTTACATACATAACATTAATAGCACAGTATAGGCATTAGCAAAACTTATTGTTCAATAAAGACGAGGCATGTCTGTCCTGTTCAAACGCTGAGGTGTGTCTCCTGACAATACACTGTTGTCACACTGCTCAAGATTCTTTTTGACTGTAACAGCAGACATCACTGTTTACGAAATATCCACTTTGCTTGTAATTACATCATTCTCTATTGTGTACGTAATTGGAGACAAATTCTAAAGCTTTAATAAATATAGTATGTTGTATCCGCCTGGCAGTCGATTCCTCCGCACACAAGGCACTAGGAGGACGTGTGTAAAGGGCTCTCATAAACACCAAGCTGAGCGATGAAAGAAGGAAGTTCAAAAATGTTCACAGAAATTCAACAATACAGAAATAAATTGGAAGTGCGGGGAAGCTAAGACGAAATGGCGGCACGAAAAAGAAATGATGGTTGGAAGGACTGACTCAGCATATGGAAAAGTTAACACCATCCTCGGTAAAATTAAAATCAAGGGTGGTAATATTAAGAGTTCAATGGGAATTCCACAGTTAAATGCAACGAGGAAGCGGATAGGTGGGAAGAGTACATTGAAGGCCTCTATGAGGAGGAAGATTTATTTGATGCGATAGAAGGACAGGAGTAGATTTAGAAGGGCTAGGGAATCCAGTATTTGAATCAGACTTTAAGAGAGCTTTGGAAGACTTAAGATCAAATAAGACACAAGAGATAGATAACATTATATCCAAATTTCTAAAATCTTTGGGGGAAGTGGCAACAAAACGACTATTCACGCTGGTATATAGAATGTATGAGTCTAGCGACATGCCATCCGACATTCGGAAGAGCATCTTCCACACAATTCTGAAGATGGTACGAGATGACAAGAGTAGAAACTATTGCACACTCACCTTAACGCCTCATGCATCCAAGTTGCTGACAAGAATAATGTACAGAAGAATTGAGGATGTGTTAGGTGATGATCATTTTGGCTTTAGGAAAGGTAAAGGCACCAGAGAGCCAGTTCCGACTTCGCGGCTGATAAAGGAAGCAAGACTAAAGTAAAATCAAGAAACGTTCGTAGGATTTGTCGACCTGGAAAAAGCGTTCGACAATCTAAAATGGTGCAAGATGTTCAAAATTCTGAGATAATAGGATTAAGCTATCGGGAGAGATGGGTAATATACAGTATGTAGTAGAGCCAAAGGGAATAATGAATGACCAAGAACGAAGTGGTCGGATTAAAAAGGGTGTAAGACAAGGCTGTAATCTTTCGTCCATACCATTCAATCTGCACGTTGATGAAGCAATGATGGAAATAAAAGAAAGTTTCAGGAGTGCAATGAAAATTCAAGGTGAAAGGATATCAATGATTCGGTGATGGCATTGTTATCCTCAGTGAAAGTTCGGTGAAAGTAAAGAAGAATTACATCATCTGCTGAATGGAAGGAACAGTCTAATGAGTAAAGAGTATGGATTGAGTAAATCGAAGAGAGATGATAGTAAGGTGAAGTAACAGAAATGAGAAGAGCGAAAAATGAATGACGGACGGAGCAAGGAGGACATAAAAATCAGACTAGCACTGGCAAAAAGTGCAGTTCTGTCCAGCAGACGTCTGCTAGTATTAAACATAGATCTTACTTTGAGAAAGAAATTTTTGGAAATGTAATGAGGGGATGGTAGGACATGTGTTCAGAAATCGGAGACTAAATTCTATGTGTGCTAGAGGGAGTGAAGAGGGTAAAATCTGTAAATCTGTATAGGAAGACGGAGACTGGAAGACATCCAGAAAATAACTGAGGACGTAAGTTGCTTGTGCTACTCTGACAGAAAGAGCTTGGCGCAGGAAAGGAAATCGTGGCGGGCTGCATCAAACCAGTCAGATGATGACAAAAAAAAAGAAAAAAAATTAGAGACAGAGAGAGAAATGATATAGTTTCCTTGTATGCCCTGGTCTGTTTACGCGGAGTTATGACGCCTCCGCAGCCTCTGACCGGGGGGGGGGGGGGGGGGGAGGAGGCTTGAATCTCGTCGATAGGCAGCTTAAGCTACCTGTAGCAACAGAGTGCGCTGTCCGTGGGTACTTATTTTGCAACGCCAGGTCACACACCCTCGCAGCGACACGCGCAATATCCATCCGATCCCGACTGGTTAGGCCATGCGAACTCAGTTACGCCCTACATCCCAAGTCAGAGGCACCAGTAGTGCCGACTGGTGTGGCCGAGCGGTTCTAGGCGCTTCCATCTGGAACCGCGCGGACCACTAGGTCGCAGGTTCGAATCCTGCCTCGGGTATGGATGTCTGTGATGTCCTTAGGTTAGTTAGTTTTAAGTAGTTCTAAGTTCTAGGGGACTGATGACCTCAGATGTTAAGTCCCATAGTGCTCAGAGCCATTTGAACCATTTTTGCACCAGCAGTACCGCCCGGCTGTATCAGCAGTTCTGTTTCAGCGCTTCCAGTTGTCAATACCAGCAGTTTCATCACAGTGCTCCATGCCGGCCTAATCTGCCCAGTACGTGCTCGTCTGCACGGACAGCGCGTCAGCACCGGATCAGGAACGTCACAGGCCTTCACTCAGCCGCCTTCTACTACTCTGAGGTTTGTCGTGTAGTAACATCACAGCCACCTTTACAGGAGACATATTTGTGTTGTTTGTACGTGCATGAATAATCATCCAAGGATATTACAATCTAGTCTTGTGAACAAGCTGTTGTTCTTTTAAAGTGTCTTTGATCGTTTTTCAGAACGAGTCTACTTTACAGTGGATTCTCTATGGGCTGAATGCGCTCTCCAGCCCCCGCCATACCCCAGCCACCTCTGAATCAATTGTGATAGGTTCACTTACTTTAAAACTTGTATCTCCACCCATGTACTCTGGACGTAACGCTGTGTTTACCATTCTTATTATAATAAAGTCCTATATCAGGTAACTTGTATTCGAACCAGCTACGTTTCTTTACTGTTATTCTTAATAGTTTAAGTTATTAATTATCAGCTTGAGGATGAGCATTGTTTTAAAAACACACTGCCGCTTCCGAAGGTCTTTTAATTTTTAGGCGACTGTTTTGAATCAGTCTGTTTGAGCGGTAGTCTTAATATTTTAATTACAATGTGAAAAATTTTTACAACAGCGGATGACTTCCCGAAGACGTTGGATGTAGAAGTCTGCAGTTTGGCTAGTCGGATAACGTTCCACCTCAAAATTCTCTCGTCATTCGCGAAATATTTGACATGCAATGGTTTCATTACCCGACGAAAGAAGAAGTCACTGGACGTCATGCAAGGAGAATATGGGTAAAAATGAAAGGATCCGCTTGGAAGACTATGTCCTGCGCAGGATGTCCTGAGGTGTTGTTGAGGAGCAAAAATACCCCCTTAGACAAGTTTCTGTGATGCTTCGTCTTGACAGCCTCCCGCAGCCTCGTATGGGGATTTTAGACGCTGCTATGACGGTTTGTTCCTTCAGAGAGTAATCTGTTACGACCATACTACAGCAGTTCCAATAGAACATCGTCATATACGATGATGGTTGGCACTTTCGGCGATGGTGAATCCAGATGTTTCCACTGCATGTTTTACTCCTCTGTTATAACACACATAGCGATACACTGTTCGGTGTGCTTTTTGAACTCGAGTGAGCAGTCAGAAAACTCAGCGGACGGCAACTTTCGTTACGCTCAAAATGTCGTGCAACTGATCCGTGACTAATTTTAAATTTTTTCACTCTCACCTCGATTGTGATGCAGCTTTAGTTTTCTTCCGATACTGGGTTCTTCACAGGGAGATGGTTTTTCATTTCGTTCCTTGTCGATCTGACTCGTATGACCACACTGCAACGATATGATGCACTTATCCACTGAGTCGTATGATGGTTCGTTATTGCCGTACTCTTCTACGAACTCAGTATTGGTTGTTTCAAGTCCAGAAAATTAATTACCACACGATACTCCATGTTACCAATCGACTGTACCACTTCATTTTGTGTCCTCTAGTAGCGTACTCCCCTACTAGGGGACACTAAACGCGGAGATTTTAATGTGTATCAGAATTGCAGACTTGTACCAGCAGACAAACAAGGAAATAAAACCAAATAAACTTCTCGAATTTGCCGATTGATAATATATTGCATGTCCCACAATATTTCGTCAAAACAACTGTTAGACATCTTCAGATGGTAGTAGTTGATGTCGTCACTGTTGTAAGATGCAACACATGATGATTACTTCGCTGCGACGATGTTTATAGGATCAGGACCAGGAATTAGTCATCTGCGCAGTAGCTTATCGGTTGCACATAGTTTGTTTACATCGTTTAGTTTCGTGCTATTTTAACTTACCTCTGAGCAGAAGTGAACAGTGGCTGATTATTTAACTGTTTTCGGTAGTGCTATGTATTTTTGCTGCAGGAATTGCATATTTTTTGACGTTTTGTGCTGAGTGAATTTACTTTCTAGTGTAGTTTTGCACCGCAGAAGTCGCTAGTGCTGCTTTATTTGCTTGATTCCACGACCCTTACGAACAGTAAATATTCAGTAGATCTCCAGATTCAGATTCTCAGAGTTTAAACTTGGGTTTACTAAGTGTATATACTCGTACAGCTAGTCAGTAGCGCAGTGGTTACTCAACTGTTTCTTTTGAGACTAGTGACCGTGTAAGGTGGCGTGGTCTCCTGTCCATCATTTCTTACATATTCCGTACCCACAATCGTATTCTGCACATCAAGACGCTTCATTTGAACCCAAACCCGATAAGGTAGAGTCAATTTTGCATGAATTCATGTAAGCGATATGCAAATCTATAAGTAAATCGCAAGTGCGAACTGAGGTTGAAAAAGTCGAGGGTGGCGTACACACCATGATGGCCACAGCAATTTGCGCTGTAAAGAGGAAACCAGCCTGCAGGGAAGACCTCCCTTCAGAGGGCTGGGCCAACAACATACCTACTTCGGCCAAAGCGACTGCCCAGAGAGAAGACAGCTTCTGCCAGAGCGAAGCGATAACGTCCCCCGTGTTCGACTTAAAACCAAATTTCGCTACATGGTGTGGGAGCGCCCAGAAGATGCATTTTTTCACGGACCGACTGCGTAGTTATGGCGTTCTCACAGTAGGACAGTATACTCGTAACAGAGATGCTACAGATTTCTGCATTGGTCGACTCAAACGAAACGTCATTCTCCCATTAAAAAATTGCAACTTTTCCAGAAAAAGGAGCCATTCCGTTGTCGCTCTTGGAGAGGGAACACATAACGAGAGCGAGTGCGCTCATACGTGTATGCAAAGAGCAAGAAACAAAGTCTCTCCTCAGTACTTCGCTGGGAGAGCACCTTCGTCGTTAGCGAATCAGAGTGACACTCTATATGGAGTTGCTCACAATCAAGCGTTGTTGACTGTGTTGGTCGCCACACTCATTGTGCAGTGTGAACACAGACAGAGTACTAGATAAATACCTGCAAGCGAGTACTGAGTGGCATCGTGGTGGACTGGTTATCTGACCGGTGTACCACGCCAATAGTTAGACTAGGGGCGAATAGGAGTCCTTGACTTCATCAAGGCGTAGGGAGAGTTTGATTGGCGAAGGTCAATCCAGATAAAAAGAGATAGTTGTGTTATTTGTCAGCAGTGAGCGATGCAGGCACCAGTCGTCGCAGCTCATGGTATTCTGTGCTACAGCGTATATGAGCCCCATCTGTCCTCCATAACAGTACACTCCATTACGTCTCTCACGCAACAGCCTTGACTGTACTTAGAAAAGTTATTCAAGTTGTGTAGGCGCGGCTCTCAGCCATTCTGCCGAGTAAATAGCATTCTTAAAGAAAAGGGAGAAAAGAACCTTTCCATACTTTGTAAAATAATAGCATTCCTATCCATAAGAGGCAATCTACTGTTCCAAAAAGAACCCAGAAATTTATTATTATTTTATAAGAAAAAGTTTCACTTGATTTCTCAGAATTTTTTCTAATAAATAATATTTTTCGTTAGTTTGATGTTTTTCTTGCAGTAACTAGCAATACTCCTGTACCCAAGTATCCCACTAGTTACCTAACAATACATAGAATATTTTTGTATCTTTTCCTTACAGTGGACGACCCCAGAAGATATTTGTTGCTGAATGTTTTTCAAGCAGTTCTTATTGGTACATTAGGAGCGTCTGTCTGACTTCTGTAGTAGTGTGAGGTGGACTTGCAGGAGCCAAAGGGTACTTGTTGGATCAATCCATCGCACAAAGTGGCAAAATGAAACCCACACACGCACAGCCGCTGTAATCAGTCGCTCAGTTCAGTGCTAGCTATCGTCTGTAACATATCTCTGGGTCACCCAGTTACATATTTAACTATTCCAGTGTTTTGTTAATAGTATGTTTTGTTTAATACCTTGCATGTTTTGGTATTTAAGAGGTTTAGTCTCGCTTTTTTCTAGCTGTAAGAGCAAATTCAGGCAGTCTGTAGCTCAGCTGTCATTTCTTATGAATCGCCAGCTACATAGTTCATTGAGATATCGGCGTCCCTTTGTTACACGATGGGAGAGTTGGTTACCTAGGTTTCTGCCAGTTTTTACTGATTACGCTTCAGTTAGTCTTGCTAGTATGGGTAGGATGTATGCCTGCTGCATGCAGACGCAGGAGTAGTTGGCCGCAGTTCGCAAACAGCTGAATGTGGTTTTGGCTGCGATGAGTCGCCTCCAGGCTACCGGCTCGGGGTGGCGCGGTGGAGTAGATAGTGGGGTGTCGCCTGGGACATCTCTGGTGTTGCTGGTTACGCTCAGGGACTCTACTGCAGAGGCACATTCTAGTGTACCAGACACAGTGGACCTGCAGGGTAAGTGGCGGCTGGTAACTCGTTCGCGTCGCTCGAGGCGGGGGCCAATATGCAGGGTGGTTGTATGGCCTCGCCTATTCAACCTGTGAGTAAACAGGTGGCCGTTCCTTCAGCAGGGTCCGATCAGAAACACATGTGCAGGGGACTGCTAGTTATTAGGAGCTCCAATATTAGTTGCGTTATGGAACCTTTTAGGAAGATAGCTTTCAGTGCTGGAAAGAAAACCAACGTACACTCGGTACATCTACAGGGGGGCCTCATCCGAGATGTGGAGGTTGGCTTCCCTGCAGCTGTCGAGCATATAGGTGCAGTCGTTCGCAGGTTGTGGCTCACGTCGGCACTAAATACCCCTGTGGCATGGTTTCTGTGGCCATCCTCAGTTCTTACAGGTGGCTGGCGGACGTGGTGAAGACTGCTGGTCCCACATGTGGACTGAAAACAGAGCTAGCAATTTGCAGCATCGTTCCTAGAGTTAGTAGGGGTTCTTTTGTTTGTAGCCGAAAGGAGGATCTCATTGAAAGCCTTGGTTATCTCTGTGACGGTCTTGGCTGCAGCTTTCTGGACCTGAGTTATGGGTTGTGGTTTATAGGACTCCCATTGATAGGTTTGCGTTGCACTTCAGAAAGGAGGCAGCTACTCAGGTAGCACAGAATGAGTAAGGCCCACATGAGCGTTTTTTTTAGGTTGGTTGGTTGGATTAAAAGAGGGGGGAACGGACCAAACTACGAGGTCTCCAGTCCCTTGTTCCGAAAAAAAGATGCCACATGTGTGAGAATAAAACAAACGAGACTGACAACACAAAACGGAATTAAAGGAAAAATCACAAGAACGATGAAGGGCAACAAACATGTACATGGACAAAAGGGGATAAGAAAACCACAGAAATCCTAGAAACGGGATGAAGAGAGTGAAACAACAAAGCAGATGACCATGGCTGGCTGACCATGAGAATAAAAAGGGAAGGCCAGGCACTCTTCAGCACATTAAAACCTCCACCCTAAAAGCACTATGGTGGAGGACACAGAGCGACAAAAGACATGTGCTTAGATCAAATGATAAAACCCACCCTCACGAATAAAATGTATAGCTAAATCAGCCAATGAGGCATTGTTAGATAAAATTAGCGGCAATAAGTAAGGTAACCCAATATTCTGTCGCTGGGCAGTCAATGTGGGACAGTGCACCAGACGATGGGCCACTGTCAACCAGGCGCTGCACTGACTCTGAGGCGGGCCTTCATGATGCAGGAGGTAACTATGGGTCGCCCAAGCATGGCCAATGCAGGGGTGGCAGAGGACAACTGATTCCCTGCGAGAGGTCCACATGGAAGACTTCCACATATTCATAGTCTCCTTAATGACACGCAGTTTGTTGCGCGTAATGGTATGCCATTCCGTCTCCCAAAGCCGAAAAACCCTGCGGCGTAAGTCAGAACACATGTCAGGTTCAGGGATGCCCATTTCCAGAAGCGGTTTCCATGTTGTCAGCTTGGCCAGCCTGTCGGCAAGTCCGTTGCCTGGGATTCCGACATGACCTGGGGTCCAGACAAACACCACTAAACGACCTAACCGTTCCAGGGCATAGATGGACTCCTGGATGGTCGCTACCAAAGGATGACGAGGGTGGCACTGGTTGATAGCTTGTACACTGCTCTAGGAATCAGTACTCAGGAGAAATGACTCACCTGGGCATGAGCAGATGTGTTCAAGAGCACGAAATATGGCCACCAACTCTGCAGTGAAAACACTGCAACCATCTGACAAGCAGTGCTGTTCTATATGTCCTCGATGAACATAGGTAAAGCCAACATAACCTTTGGCCGTCGAGCCATAAGTGTAAACCACTTCATGGCCCCAGTACCTGTCGAGAATCGAGAGGAAGTGACAGCAGAGAGTTGTAGGGTTAACTGAGTCCTTAGGGCCATGTGAAAGGTCCAGGCGCATCCGCGACCTGGGTATACACCATGGTGGTGTATGTGAATGGACCTCAAGTGTAGGTGGTAAAGGGAAGGACTCCAGTTGAGACAGAAGGGATCACAAGGGAACCACAATCGTTAGCCCCAGCCTGGGCCGCCGATGCAGGAGACGGACTCCCGTGGGTGGGAAAAGGATACGGTAATTCGGATGCACAGTAGAACTACGAACGTGTGGAATGTATCTGGCGAGCAGTTGTACATGCCTAACCTTCAATGGAGGGACTCTGGCCTCCACCAGGACACTGGTCACCAGACTCGCTCTAAAAGAACCTGTCGCTGGCGAACGCCACAGTGGTGCACTGGGTCGAGTAAATGCAGCGCTGAGGGCGCCGCCGAACCATGAACCACACTCCCATAGTCAAGGTTGGACTGAACAAGGGCTCTGTAGAGCTGCAGCAGAGTAGAGCGATCTACGCCCTAGTTGTTGTTGCTCAGGCAGCTTAAGCTGACGAAGATGAGGTATCCAAGTTAATTGGCATCGAAAACCAGTCCTAAGAATCGATATGCCTCCACTACAGTGAGTGGCTCATCAGTAAGGTAAAGTTCTGGTTCTGGGTGAATGGTACGACGCCGACAGAAGTGAGTGGCGCACGACTTCGTGGCTGAAAACTGGAAGCTGTAGGCAAGAGCCCATTACTCGACGTTGCGAATGGCTCCATCAAGGCACCGCTCATAAACACCAGTACTGGAGGAGCAGTAAGAAATGGGAAGTCATCCGCATAAAGAGAAGGTGAGAGATGGCCCTACAGCTGCCGTTGGACCGTTAATGGCGACTAAAGTTAGAGAGACACTCTATACAGAGCCCTGTGGCACTCCATTCTCGTGGATATGGATGAAACTACGGTAGGCACCAACTGGTCATGGAAAGAATGAAGCGACAGGAAATTTTGGATAAAAATCGGGTAGCGGGACTCAGAGACCCCACTCATATAATGTGCAAGGATATGATGTCGCCAGGTCGTAAATAAAAAAAAAAGACAGCAACCTGGTGTTGGCGTCTGGAAAAGGCTGTGTGGATAGCTGACTCGAGGGACACAAGATTATCAGTGGTAGAGTGACCCTGGCGGAAGCCGCCCTGATATGAAGCCCATAGGCCACGTGACTCCAGTACCCAACCCAACTGCTCACACACCGTACTTTCTTGCAGCTTACATATAACGTTGTTGAGGCAGATGGGCCGCCAACTATCCACCTCAAGCGGGTTTTTACCGGGTCTGAGCACGAGAATTCTGTTGCTCTCCTGCCATTGCGCTGGAAAGACTCCATCGCATCATATCCGGTTGAAGATGACGGGGAGATGACAATTGTAGTCAGATGTTTAATCATCTGACTGTGGATCCGATCTGGTCCAGAAGCTGTGTCAGGGCAATGTGCCAGCGCACTGAGGAGCTCCCACTCTGTAAATGGGGCGTGTAGGGAACGAAATCACTTTCCCTTCCAGCCGCTGTTTGGGAAAGGATGGGGGGTAATTATCTAACGCAGAGGCTCGAGCATAGTGCTGAGGAAAGTGCTAGGCAATTGTGTTTTCCTCTGTAGATAACATGCAATTTATGGTAACACCAGGAACACCTGTTGGGGTCTGGTGCCTGAAAACACGTTTAATCTTTGCCCACACTTGGGAAGGTGACGTATGGCACCCAATGGTCGAGGTGTATCTCTCAAAACACTCCCGCTTCCGTCGTTTGATAAGATGGCGAACGTGGGCACGAAGCCATTTAAAGGCTATGAGATGCTCCATGGAAGGGTGCCTCTTATGCCGCTGTAGAGAACGCCGACGCTCCTTAATTGCTTCAGCGACTTCCGGCGACCACCAAGGGACCGCCTTTCGCTGCGGGCACCCTAAAGAATGAGGGATTGCGTTTTCTGCCGCAGAAACCATAGTGGTAGTCACCTGCTGAACCATCACATCGAGGTTTCCATGTGGAGAAGATTCAGCGGTGACTGCAGAGGTGAAAGTTTCCCAGTCCGCCTTGTTTAAAGCCCATCTGCGCAGGCGTCCGTAGACCTGAAACCAGGGCAGTGACAAGATGGGGAAATGGTCACTACCACAAAAGTTGTCAAGTGCTTTCCAGTGGGTAGATGGGAGAAGATCAGGACTGCGAACTGAGAGATCAATGGCCGAATATGTGCCAAGTGCCACACTGAAATGTGTGGGGGCATCGGTATTTAAGAGGCAGAGGTGCAGTTGTGACAGTAAATTTTCGACACCTCTGCCTCGGCCAGTAAGCAAGGTGCCACCCCACAAGGTGTTACAAGCGTTAAAATCTCGCAACAGTAGGAAAGGTTTAGGGAGTTAATCAATCAGTGCAGCCAATGCACTTAGGGGTACTGCACCATCTGGAGGAAGATATACATTGCAGACTGTTATTTCCTGCGTCGTCTTTATACTTACAGCCACAGCTTCAAGAGCGGTTTGAAGGGGAACAGGTTCACTGTATATAGAGTTCAGGACACAGACGCAAACTCCACCTGACACACTGTTGCAATCGCTACGGTTCCTGTAATATCCCTTATTGTCGTGGAGGGCAGGGTTCCGCATTGCCGGTACCCAGGTTTCTGGATGGCAATGCAGAAAGCAGGTGTAAAGCTTAACAGTTGCTGTAGCTCAGCCAGGCAGAGGAAAAAACCGCTGCATTCCACTGGATGATGACGTGATCGTGAGGCTGGGAAGGTATGGAACATTCATTGAGGCAGTTTACGCTTTAGGGTCACCTGCTGCCACCGATTTATTTCCTGAGCAGTCTGTATCCATGATGTCTGAGGGTCCAGCGAGAGGTCTTGAGTGGATGCCACAATCTCCACCTCATCCTCAGAAGCAAAGGTGCCACCACAAGTCCGATGTTCTTGGGGGTTTTCTTTCTGGATTCCTCTCGCTGCTTCTTGGGTTTCTCTGGCTCGGAGGGCTTGACTGATTCAGTCTCCAAAACTGAGGATGATCATGAAGCCCTATGACCAGCTGCTTTAGGGCACTCCAGCCACTGATGGGAGTAATCTTCCCCACTAGCTAAAACCTGGTAAGGGAGTGACACAAGGGACCCATTCCTAACGAGAGGTGCCAAAGAAGATCTGCACTTTTCTGGGTGAGATGTGGCCACTGGCGTCCCCGATGGTTGGGAGGAAGGGTGGCTGCAGTGCTCCAAACATAGGTGGTGTGGGAGCAACAGGGAGGGAAGTGCCCCCCACCATCAAGGGGGCAGGTGTAGTCTTCCACCTCGGAGAGCTGGGTGTAATGTTGCAAAGCAATGTGAAGGGGAACGATTATGTGAGGATTGCCATCTGTACTTGAGTACTGCTTGAGAGTTTAGTATCCGCACCAGGTTGGACTGAGTGAAGACATCGAAGCAATTCAGAGGCGAGTTGTTAGATTTGTTACCGGTAGGCTTGATCAGCATGCAAGTGTTATGGATAATCTTTGGGAGCTCAAGTGAGAAGAAGACATTGACTCAGGAGAACTCTACTGGGAAGGTTTGGAGAACAAGTATTTGAAGCTGACTGCAGAAAGATCCTACCACTCCAAATATACATCTCCTGTAAGGATCACGAAGCTAAGGTACAAGGAATTAGGGCTCATATGGAGGCACATAGTCGTTTTTCTCTCGCTCTATCTGCGAGTGGAACACGAAAGGAAACTTCTAGCTGTGAGACACCATATGGTGGCTTGTGGAGTATGTGTGTAGATGTAAATGTAGATGTACGGGGATTGTTTACATGTCGCAACGTGCAAGAACATGGTGTTGAACGCCACTGTCATACACACTGGACCCAACTGATAAATAAGTGGTAGCATTGTCTGAACACAGGGTATCCCATGTTTACAACGCAACATCAGTGTTACCCTCGGCATCATCATCCTGGGACTGTGTTCATAAGGAGAAAACAGATATCTGTACTGCTGCTTTAGTGTCAGTCCTAGTCCAGGGAAAGTGAAATTTTATCAAAGTTCAATGAAGGCACGGTTTGGCGATGAAATCTGGGACCGCTGGCAGAGTGTGGTAACAGCCAACAGCTAGCAGGACAGGCAAAGTAAACATGGCAGTCGCGGGCACAGAACTGCGATGGCAGTATTGCATGCACGATTTGTTTTGAGTGGAGTAAGAACGAGGCAGAAAACTACAGCGTTGCTTGAAATTATTGTGATGTATGAGGCTGGGCACTAGGCTAGAGTAAAGAATAGCGGTTTGTAAATGGCTGACATGTGGGAATTCATCCCTGCCATAGTTTCTGTCTCTCTCTGACACTATATCAGAAGTGAAGGAGAAACCAATTTAAATAGATGGGCAATTTTAGCTTGACGGGGTGTGCCAGTTCAGTCGATCATTGGGACGGACCTGTGCTGGTCTACGCATATAGGGGCCAGTCTGGCAGCAATCAGGATGGAGTGGCAGCCTGGAACTTGGAGATAAGAGGGTCTGCCAGGAAGAGGGCGGGTGACAGCAGTCTCCAGTGGGTCCAGGAGGGGCTCGGTTCCACTCCAGTCTATGGGCCTCTTTCAGTTCCCACCTGGCGTTCCAAGGTCCATGCGGTGCATACGCTGTGGGAGGTCCAGCAACGCTGCAGCAGCGCCAGCGTCGACAGCAATTGTTGCCATCCGGCAAGCACCACTAGCGGCAAGTTGCGGCACCGCATCCAGGAGGGCGCGTGTTCGAGGCCGGTCCTGTCCTGGGAGCAGCAGCGGCTGGAGGGCCATGGGTGACCAGTACATCCACCTTCGTCCCATGCTCGGACATAACAGCAAAACGGGGCAGTGACAACCAGGGACTGTAGCAGTCTATGCAATCGTGGGTTGCAGCTAGGTGCAAGACGCAACGCATCAGCGGGCAGTGACCAGGCAGAGCGAGGCCGAATTCCAGCAGAGTGGCCTTGATGACAGCAGCAGCAGTGTCGGCATACGAGGAGTTTCTGAGCCAGCTGGGGGCAGCACGCTGACACTATGCTGTGAATTAGCTGAATAAAGAAATGCTACTGAATACCGCTGTATCATTCGGTACTACCCCTTGACACTCTTGAACTTGCTCGGCCTCCTGACAAAAGATGAGCCGCGGCTTCAGCTCAGCAATATGGAGGCCTGGGTTCGATCCCCTAACCCTGCAACAGTACAGCAACAGTTTTATTAACAGGGATGCAACTAATCGGTGACTGTAATACAATCCTGGCTGCCCTTAAACTAAATGTAAAACAAAAACTAAAACTATGGTGTGCACCGTAGAGAATTAACCTAACATTTAACCATGGGAGGTCTGTAATATCTAATAAAGTAGAACAAGGAACCAACGTACCTTAGTAACAAGTATAAAAAGAAGGGAACAAAGAGTCTTGTTCACATAACAGAAGAATTAGTGAATACCTTTAGTACCAAAATTTTTGCCTAGTGTCCTTAAAGAAGAATATGATAGATCCCCCGAGGAGCACTTTCCATAACACCCACTGTCTTAGGTTAGCAGTTGACAGCTAGTAACAGGGAAATACACGTGATTTTTATGGATCTGGTAAGAGAAGCATAGCATAGAATACCAACGATGAAGTCCCTAAGTGGACTGATTTGAATCAACACAATTAGTCAACGGACTAAAAAAAAAGACATTCGGTAGTATAGTATCATTGAGAATAGACACAGAGCGAAAAAATCGTAACATCAAGTAGAAGTCGTGTGACATAAACGGAAGTTGGCAGGCGTGTTTCTATATCTGAAAAATGTCGTCTCTTCGAATTTCGCACCAGTCGCGTAGAGTGGCGCTTGTGGCCCCACTATGAGTACTTAAATGAGGTTTTCCTTAAACGCAAGCTGTAACGGTCGTGAGCGTTAGTCAGCTTTTGAGACTGGACATGATAAGTGAATTTTAATCAAGGATGCCTTTAAAGCGCTAAGCATGCCACTATCAGTACTTCACTGAACGACGCCGTTTAATAAGGCTATACGAAGCTGGAAGTTAATTCTGAAATATTTCAGAAAGACTTGGCATGAATGTAGGCACTGATGCAGCGGCTAACTCAGGAATGTACGGTCGCTAGAAGACCGGACCCTGGATAGCCACGTGGTAATTGCGAGATGGAAGACCATCGTGTTAGGTTGAAAGGGTACAGTACCACCTGACGTTGAAAATAGGTACAACATTCTTCGTTATTCTTGTCAGAACAACATATTTTGTCTAATAATAACTCGATTTCAATTAATACAGTGAAGCAGGATACCAGTGTGGGAAAGAATGACAATTTATTTATTTAATTGATCACATGTGCACTCCCACAAAATAAGTCCCTACATCCAGTTTGGTGAGATCTGTGAAATGAATGAATGTATGGTCGTCTGCTAACTGCAGATAGTGAATATGAATATATGATCATCTTTGAGACGATCTTTTGGTCACCTTTGGTGGTACCAAAGAGATGAAATTTACCGGAGCTTTGAGCGCCTGAAATGTGGCTGTCCAATGGGTAGCATGGTCTTCCCTCCCCCCCCCCCCCCCCCTCGACGGAGGTGCGAGATGACCTGAAGAACGGCCATGTTTCAGCACTCTGCCGCTGGATCTAGTGTTGGTAAGACCTGTCTTAGGTGTGCTTCGTAAAGACAAAAGAGTGGAGGCATGGTATGCATGTGAAATACTTAAAAGTAGTTTGGAATAATAATTTCTCTATTTCAGGAACTTTTGTGGGGAGAATTAAACATCAGGCAGGTGATGTTAAGGGGATCGTAGTAATCTTCGGAAGTGACCAACGGTCACAATGAAACCACGTGTAGCAATAAGTTGAAATACTTCCGAGTGCTTAAGTTAAGCTGAATTACTGGCGTGTGTACTATAAGTTGGAAATATTTAAGAAATGACGTGTGCAGGACTTGAAATTAGAGACGAGTACTTCCACGTGGTGAGTACTGTGTGAGTCTCAATCTGTGTATGAGACAAAGGATAAAGAGAAGTACTCGTCCATGGTATCAGTTGAGGACTCGCGTGTGTGATGAATATGTTCTTAATATTACTTTGCGTGTTATGTTGCCGTGTGACGCTTGATTCAAACTATAATACTCTGAGAGTGAAGCAAGGTGAGTCAGCCGTCTATCCAGCAACGCCACATGGCTTGCATGGTACAGGAAGACGTGCATATATCCTCCAGGGTTCATAGTAGGAAATAAAAATTACGAAGTGGGGCAGTGTCGTATGAAACTGGGATAAATACTAATTGAAGTGGGAAAGCTGAAGGTGATATGATTATAACGTTGTGACTATTCTTTGTATTGTATGTTGTCAGTGTGATGTATTTCATGAAATTTAAGTATGTGTGGTTGGTATGGGAGACAAACAAGATAGTTTCAGAGGCAGTGGGTTATGCATGTTCCTTTTTGTACCGCTCGGTCTGGAGGAAATTTTCGTAGTGATGGGTGTGAGAGTCGAAGTGTGAGATACAGAAAAAGATCCACCATCCTATCCAGAAAGTGCACTGTAGCGTTAAATAATTACGAGACCATAAGATAGAGAATCACCAATGTAAAGCCATGCCCACTGGGCGGAATTTCTAATGTGTTATAGAATTTGTGTGTTTAGGTTATAGAATTTATCGGAATAAATAAGACAGTGAAAAGAAAAAGATTGGTGGCCTTTTCCTTCGAATAGTATGTTGTCATGATCCCCAGAATTTATAATGTGTGCGCCATTCATATTCAGTGTGATGGCCACGTGTTAATCAGAGCCGTTGAATAAGAAAGAAAGTGTGGTATTGCCAGTGCGTAGTGAACAATCAGAGTTGCGTAAAATTTTAATAGTCAGATGTGCGTTATCCGTTTCCGTTGGTTAATATTCAAACAGGAGAATAATTTGTAAATTAATTGTGAGTACTAGAGCTCATGTTACTTGATAAATAAAATATGAATCCACTTGCTTGGCAGACCACTCATCTTGCAGGCCTGACTGCTTGATGCCACAGTATGAGCAAGGCATGTGGATGCCTCTCAAGGTGTATGGCTCTGGCACATCGTGCTCCATTTGTCCTCAACGCAAAATCCCAAAACTGGCAAAGTTTTGCAGAAGTTCGAAATTTAATGCGTATTTCAATGCGAGATACTTGCAATAATTTCCACAACGAAACTCTGCCTCGAAATCTGGCAGAAAACCCAAAGCGATTCTGGTCATACATAAAGCACACCAGTGGCCAGACGCAATCAATACCTTGACTGCGCGATAACAACGGTGAAGACACTGATGACAGTGCCACCAAAGCAGAGTTACTGAACACGATTATTCGAAACTCCTTCACCAAAGAAGAAGAAGTAAATAGTCCTGAATTCCAATCAATAACTGCCAAGATGAGAAACATCGAAATAGATATCCTCGGCGTCGCAAAGCAACTTAAATCACTTAAAAAAGCAAGGCTTCCGGTCCAGATTGTCTACCAGTCAGGTTCTTATCAGAGTGTGCTCCATATTTAGCAATTATATACAACCTCTCGCTCACAGAAAGATCCTTACCTAAGGACTGGAAAATTTCTCAAGGCACACCAATATCCAAAATGGGAAGTAGAACTAATCCGTTGAATTACAGGCCCATATCACTCGATTTTCAGTAAAGTTTTTCAACATATACTGTATTCGAACATTATGAAGCACCTTGGAGAAAAGATTTATTGATACGTAGTCTGCACAGATTCAGAAAATATCGTTCTTACGAAACTCAAGGAGATCTTAATGCTCATGAAGTAATGAGTGCTATCGACAGGGGATGTCGAATTGATTCCATATTTTTGGATTTCCAGAAGTCTTTCGACACCGTTCCTCACAAGCGTCTTCTAACGAAACTGCGTGCCTACGAAATACGCCTCAGTTGTGCGACTCGATTCGTGATTTCCTGTCAGAAAGGTCACAGTTCGTCGTAATAGACGGCAAGTCATCGAGTAAAACAGTAACAACATCCGGCGTTCCCCGGGGAAGTGTTATATGCACTCTATTGTTCCTAATCTATATTAACGACTGAGGAGACAATCTCAGAAGCCGTCTTCGATTGTTTGCAGATGATGCTGTCATTTACCGTCTTGTAAAGTCATCAGATGGTCAAAAAGACTTGCAAAATGATTTAGATGAGATGCAAAAAGTGGTGCGAAAAGTGGGAATTGACCCTGAATAAAGATAAGTTTTAAGTTATTCACATCAGTACTAAAAGAGCTCTGCTAAATTTCGATTACGCGATAAGTCACACAAATCTGAAGGCTGTAAATTCAACTAAATACTTTGGGATTGCAATTAAAAATACCCTAAATTGGAACGATCACATAGATAATGTTGTGGGTAGACCCAACCAAAGACTGCGATTCATTGGCAGAAGATTTAGAAGGTGCAACAGGTCTACCAAAGAGACCGCTTACACCACGCTTTCCGCGCGGCTTCCCCCGTCGGAGGTTCGAATCCTCCCGCAGGCAAGGGTGTGTGTGTCGTCCTTAGCGTAAGTTAGTTGAAGTTAGATTAAGTAGTGTGTAAGCTTAGGGACCGATGATCTCAGCAGTTTCCTCCCATAAGACCTTATCACAAATTTCCAATTTTACACCACGCTTGTCCGTCATATTCTGGAGTATTGCTCTGCGGTGTGGGATCCGCATCAGATGGGACTGACGGATGACATCGAGAAAGTACAAAGAAGGGCAGCTCGTTTTGTATTATCGCTAAGTAGGGGAGATAGTGCCATAGCCATGATACGAGAATTGGAATGGCAATCATTCAAACAAAGGCGTTTTTCGTTGCGACGGGATCTTCTCATGAAATTTCAATCACCAGTTTTCTCCTCCGATTGCGAAAAATTTCTGTTGGCACCCACCTACAGAGGGAGAAATGATCAGCACGATAAAATAATAGAAATCAGGTTTCGAACAGAAAAATTTAAGTGCTCGTTTCTCCCGCGGCCGTTCGAGAGTGGAACGGTAGGGAGATACCTTGAAGGTGGTTCACATAACCCTCTGCCAGGCACTTTATTGTGAATAGCAGAGTAATCACGTAGATGTAGATGCAGGCGGTGACAACGAATTGTTGTAAATCGATTACTTCTAGGACAGCTCCGAACCAGACGCCCTGTAGTGTGCATTCCACTGACATCAAACCATCGCCTTTTGCCACTTCAGTGGTGTGAATCGACAACTCATTTGAGGTCAGGATGAAAGTGCGTTGTATTTTCTCATGGAACCTGCTTATGCCTCGGTGCCAGTGGTGGCCTTGCATTGATTAGAAGGCGGCCAGTTGATGGCGGCCAGTGTGTCAGCGTGCTAGAGAAAAAAATGGCTCTGAACACTATGGGACTTAACTCCTGAGGTCATCAGTCCCCTAGAACTTAGAACTACTTAAACCAAACCAACCTAAGGACATCAGACACATCCATGCCCGAGGCAGGATTCGAACCTGCGACTGTAGCGGTCGCACGGTTCCAGACTGTAGCGCCTAGAACCGCTCGGTCACCTCGGCCGGCCGTGCTAGAGACATTGCCCTTACAAGTGAATTTATGCCCTGGGTGCAATTTCATAGGACAGCTGGAGCACTCTTGTAGTTTTCCCACATACCCTGACTGCAAAATTGTACGTCAGTGTGATAATTCTACCTTCTGTGTTGCATTCATTAACAGTATTACAGGGGATGTTTTCAAACAGGATAACGCTCGCCCAAACGCCGGTGTTGTAACCCAATATGCTCTACAGTGTGTAGACATGTCGTCTTGACCTGCTCGATCACCAGATCTTTCGCCATTTGAGTACATATGGGGCATCATCGGATGACCAATCAGACGTTATCCACAAACTGCATCGACCGTCCCCTTATTTACCGACGACAGGGCAACATGGTCGCTTGTTTGCATTCAGCATTCTGGCAGTTACATTGGTTAGTAATGTGTCACATTTACAATGGCTAATCTTGTGCTTACATTAATCTATGCTCTTGCAAATTTTAATCGCTTAAATACGCTACCAAGACAAATGTACTCATTTAACTTTCTTACACTAATTAATTTTTAGTGTACCGATTTGTTTCTATCAGTGTAGTAATTTATGGCGCAGGACGTGAACAGGGGCAAGATCAGGACAGTGGAATTAGATTTTGTAAGTAGATATCTTCTCTTCAGGTCACCTGTAAAACGAAACACCTAAAATATAGGAAAAAATAGAAGTAACATAGTCGGTCACGATCACACTGGAAAATAAGTCTATAATGGTAGGGGCATGTTAAAGGACTGAGCATGACAGGTGGCTTAAGAAGATTTAATGTGGACTCCGAAAATAACGGAAATGTGACAGTCACCTTTGTCGTGGGAATTATAAGAGTGGAGCAGTTAAAAGTAGCCCGTCTCCCATTTGAATACGAATTCAGTTTTTCGACTTAGAGTAAACAGCTACATCAGCGCTATGGAATAATCGATTGCTAGCATCTTTCTGTCAGAATTTCGGTTTATTTCATCAGTGAAGTTAGACGTTTATCTCTGTGGTCTGCAAAAATGATTTTCTAGATAGAAGAAAGAACTGAAACTACGGAAACCTATGTGAAGACAGATCTGACTAAAGAAACTCGCGATATTTTCAGGGGTCTAGTATTCGGATAGGGGACTACCAATAAACAGACTAATACAGAATCTGTAAGAACTGGCACACCTATGGATCTGTGCAAAACGAAAAACGACATAGAATTCCTTGTGTTCGCACACCAGAAGCTATTGCATACAGACATTCGACGAAGAATTATTCAGAGCCCAAAGAAGTGTACACGTGAAATGGACTGACAAGACGCATCTGAGTAAGTGGAGTTGCCAGCGGATACTGAAAAGTCTTTATGAAGCAATGACGTTTGACGGTTGTACAACAATTACCGGAGGATGGCAGTCAGAAACGGGTAGATTATTGCATGTTGCTTTTGAATAACGTTAACGGTGGTCTGTTAGATCCCGTCCATTGCAGAGTGAGTGACGAAACATCGTTTCATCCAATGGTGATTTGTTAGACCCCGTCTATTCCTTCGTGAGTGATGAAACATGGTTTCATCTTTCCGGTCATGTGACTTCACCGAACAGGAGGTACTGGACAACGAAGAAACTAACAATGTGTGTCAGAAAACACTCCATCGCGAAAAAAATCGACGTTTGGTGCGGTGTAACAGGAATACGCATCATTGGACCTGTTTTTTTGACACGGTTGCTTATATAGAGATCTTTTATACATTTTGTGCTCAACCCACTCATTATGAAAGATAATACTGTTTCTGAGATGTCAGTGGACGCTCCAGGTAAACCAACAACTAAATGGACATGGGAAATGTGTAGGCCACTTATTACAAGACGTTTGTTACTTGACAAGAATCCAACACTCTTTTATTGCACAGAAGCCAAAAACACTAATAAAATACGAATGATAACAGCTGCTTGCAATGAACCTAGTTAAGAAGACGCAACTAGTGAGTGACAATAATTAGCGCCAGCAACAAATTTAAAATATTAACTGCCATTCAAACTTCATCAGAAAATTGGATAAAATAATTAAGGGAGAGACTTTCAGGCAGCTACTCCAAAATTTCTTTAATTAAACCAATTTATGTTTAATTAGTTAATTTAAACGGATAAGATGAATCAATTTAGAAAGGACTAACAATCAAGTAATACAACCAAATATAAATCAAACACGTGTTTACCTCTGGGCAAGCAATGACAGCAATGATGCAAAATATTATAATTCCAATATTTATTTGGTCAAAGGGGGTGCTTGACATTAACGAATATAACTTGCAAGAGGTGCAGTAACATAAAATTTCAGAGGTCTAGTATCTGGCGACCCAAGTCCCGTTAGATACTAACACTTTATGCAACGATCACGAGAACAATTCTCAACGCAAACACCCAATATGTAATCCATCAGAGAAGGCCTTGGGCATAATCAAGATACTGACGTAGAAAAAACCATAAAATATCATTTAACAAATTCAGCATTACACCACTATTAAAACAATTTCGTTAAAACCAACCTTCAAACTGGGCCTGCCAGGTCTGACTAAGATGGTTTAAAATAACGGGCACATCTGCTCAAGTTAACGCTCGATTCCTATGAGACAGAAATTCAACTTATGGGGGATGCCGTAGCAAGCCAGGTGGCCGCAGCGTCTCAAAGGCTACGGTGAGAGACAGGAAGCCGGCCGCTGTGGCCGAGCGGCTCTAGGCTCTTCAGTCCGGAACCGCGCTGCTGCTACGGTCGCAGGTTGGAATCCTGCCTCGGTCATGGATTTGTGTGATGTCCTTAGGTTAGTTAGGTTTAAGTAGTTCTAAGGGGGAGGGGAGTGCCAAGGGGGAGGTTACCATGAGAAAAAGATTGAATAATCAGTGAAAGGATAACGTTCTACGAGTCGGGGCGTGGAATGTCAGAAGCTTGATCGTGCTAGGGAAACTAGAAAATCTGAAATGGGAAATGCAAAGGCTCAATCTAGATATAGTAGGGGTCAGTGAAGTGAAATGGAAGGAACACAAGGATTTCTGGTCAGATGAGTATCAGGTAAAATCAACAGCACCAGAAAATGGTATAACAGGTGTAGGATTCGTTATGAATAGGAAGGTAGGGCAGAGGGTGTGTTACTGTGAAGAGATCAGTGACCGGGTTGTTCTAATCAGAATCGACAGCACACCAACACCGACAACGATAGTTCAGGTATACATGCCGACGTCGCAAGCTGAAGATGAGCAGATAGAGAAAGTGTATGAGGATATTGAAAGGGTAGTGCAGTATGTAAAGGGGGTCGAAAATCTAATAGTTATGGGCGACTGGAATGCAGTTGTAGCGGAAGGAGTAGAAGAAAAGGTTACAGGACAATATGGGCTTGGGACAACGAATGAAAGAGGAGAAAGACTAATTGAGTTCTGTAACAAGTTTCAGCTAGTAATAGCGAATATCCTGTTCAAGAATCACAAGAGGAGGAGGTATACTTGGAAAAGGCTGGGAGATACGGGAAGATTTCAATTAGATTACATCATGGTCAGACAGAGATTCCGAAATCAGATACTTGATTGTAAGGCGTAGCCAGGAGCAGATATAGACTCAGATCACAATATAGTAGTGATAAAGAGTAGGCTGAAGTTCAAGACATTAATCAGGAAGAATCAATATGCAAAGAAGTGGGATACGGAAGTACTAAGGAATGACGAGATACGTTTGAAGTTCTCTAACACTACAGATACAGCAATAAGGAATAGCGCAGTAGGCAGTACAGTTGAAGAGGAATGAACATCTCTAAAAAGCGCCATCACAGAAGTTGGGAAGGAAAACATAGGTACAAAGAAGGTAGCGGCGAAGAAACCATGGGTAACAGAAGAAATACTTCAGTTGATTGATGAAAGGAGGAAGTACAAACATGTTCCGGGAAAATCAGGAATACAGAAATACAAGTCGCTGAGGAATTAAATAAACTGGAAGTGCAGGGAAGCTAAGACGAAATGGCTGCAGGAAAAATGTGAAGACATCGAGAAAGATATGATTGTCGGAAGGACAGACTCAGCATACAGGAAAGTCAAAACAACCTTTGGGGACATTAAAAGCAACGGTGGTAACATTAAGAGTGCAACGGGAATTCCATGCAGAGGAGAGAGCAGATAGGTGGAAAGAATACATTGAAAGCCTCTATGAGGGTGAAGATTTGTCTGATGTGATAGAAGAAGAAATAGGAGTCGATTTAGAAGAGATAGGGGATCCAGTATTAGAATCTGAATTTAAAAGAGATTTGGAGGACTTACGGTCAAATAAGGCAGAAGGGATAGATAACATTCCATCAGAATTTCTAAAATCATTGGGGGAAGTGGCAACAAAACGACTATTCACGTTGGTGTGTAGGATATATGAGTCTGGCGACATACCATCTGACTTTCGGAAGAGCATCATCCACACAATTCCGAAGACGGCAAGAGCTGACAAGTGCGAGAATTATCGCACAATCAGCTTAACAGCTCATGCATCGAAGCTGCTTACAAGAATAATATACAGAAGAATGGGAAAGAAAATTAAGAATGCGCTAGGTGACGATCAGTTTGGCTTTAGGAAAAGTAAAGGGACGAGAGAGGCAATTCTGACGTTACGGCTAATAATGGAAGCAAGGCTAAAGAAAAATCAAGACACTTTCATAGGATTTGTCGACTTGGAAAAAGCGTTCGACAATATAAAATGGTGCAAGCTGTTCGAGATTCTGAAAAAAGTAGGGGTAAGCTATAGGGAGAGACAGGTCATATACAATATGTACAACAACCAAGAGGTAATAATAAGAGTGGACGATCAAGAACGAAGTGCTCCTATTAAGTAGGGTGTAAGACAAGGCTGTAGCCTTTCGCCCCTACTCTTCAATCTGTACATCGAGGAAACAATGATGGAAATAAAAGAAAGGTTCAGGAGTGGAATTAAAATACAAGGTGAAAGGATATCAATGATACGATTCGCTGATGACATTGCTATCCTGAGTGAAAGTGAAGAAGAATTAAATGATCTGCTGAACGGAATGTACAGTCTAATGAGTACACAGTATGGTTTGAGAGTAAATCGGAGAAAGACGAAGGTAATGAAAAGTAGTAGAAATGAGAACAGCGAGAAACTTAACATCAGGATCGATGGTCACGAAGTCAATGAAGTTAAGGAATTCTGTTACCTAGGCAGTAAAATAACCAATGACGGACGGAGCAAGGAGGACATCAAAAGCAGACTCGCTATGGCAAAAAAGGCATTTCTGGCCAAGAGAAGTCTACTAATATCAAATACCGGCCTTAATTTGAGGAAGAAATTTCTGAGGATGTACGTCTGGAGTACTTTCATGGTACTAGAGGGAGCTGTAGAGGGCAAAAACTGTAGAGGAAGACAGAGATTGGAATACGTCAAGCAAATAATTGAGGACGTAGATTGCAAGTGCTACTCTGAGATGAAGAGGTTAGCAGAGGAAAGGAATTCGTGGCGGACCGCGTCAAACCAGTCAGTAGACTGATGGAAAAAAAAAAAAAATACAGTGGGAACGGCGCCCCGCGCGCGGGAACGTAAACAGCTGGCGCGGACAGGCTACGCCCGGTGAACCGGTGGGTAGCAGGTAACACCTCGGGGCAGCGCCTCCAAACACTACCAACAGCTCGGAAAGCCGAGAGCAAGCAAGCAGACATATAATTCATGCATAATAGTCATATAACATACAAAAATGCTCAAACCAAGACTCCCAGTCCCAACCAACCCGTACATATTACAACAAGAATATTACGATTGTAATTACCAAGAGGAATAAACGGTTAATCTGAAAATAAAATGTAACAGCAAGTTAATATACTAACCAAGAAACCACAGGACTACTCAACCATATTAACTTATGTTACTTAAAAGGTATCAGGTAAATCTTGAGGGCTAACACTGAAACGGCTATAATAGTAATTGTGTTTAGAACAATTAATATTAATATTTTTAAAGGGGAAAAATGTCTCTAGAGTTATGGAACTTAATTAACAAAATGAGCCAAGATTCACTGAGTCGCTAGCGTTGCTTACCTTGGTCGCAGGCAATTTTATAGTCGTTACATTGGTTAGGCGCTACAGTCTGGAACCGTGCGACCGTTACGGTCGTAGGTTCGAATCCTGCCTCGGGCATGGATGTGTGTGATGTCCTTAGGTTAGTTACGTTTAAGTAGTTCTAAGTTATAGGGGACTGATGACCTCAGAGGTTAAGTCCCATAGTTCTCAGAGCCATTTTTGAACATCGGTTAGGGAAGCAACAACTTCCAATACAAATAAGACCCAATGTCAACCTCAGTGCTTACTAATGCACTTGGTGGTCTAGAACATATGACATTATTAATTTCGGGCTCAAATAACATGATAAGCGGACACTGAACATGTAGCAATCAAAAGAAATTTAAAAGAACTTCAGATACGGCACTCAGATAATTTCAAACAGAATCACAAGGAACTAAACTGAATATCTGAGACAGAGGTACAGAGAACCAAAGGCAATCCAGCGCAGCGGGAGCAACTTCAAAACGGGAGAACATACGTGAATCAGGTAACCTTTACTTTACCCAAAAAGGTAGAACAGACGGCACATGAAAATAAACAGTACTCCAACACCCATATCAGCAACTATGCATCCTTAATCCAGGGTACATCGGCTGCGTCGACGTAAGGCCTAAGTATTGCCGACCAACACAACTCTACTGACCACAATCGTGCACCCGTAAGCTTCGTGAGCAGCTCACCGCACGTCACACGTGCCTCATGTCTTTCTCTCCCCATGAGAGTGGCCGACTGCCTTTCACGTGGTTAAACACCCACTCCAAGAAACTACAACCAAAGAGTCAATTACAGGCGACCGAAGGGCCACACGGTGATTAGACAGAGACGGTTCGCACCAGTAGGCAAAGATGTAAGAACTTAGAAGGAGCCAACACTGCTCAACTTCTTCTAGAAAGATGGGGCAACATACCACACGTCTGAGATTCACTGGGGCGAGTCCGTGATGTCTTGACTCAGGAACGAACTGCCAGCAAACAATTATGGCCATCACGTTCGCCGGATTTAACAACATGTGATTCTCTCCTGGGGGGCCACTTGAAGAGATCTACGAAACAAATCCTCACATGATACAGGGACTAAAAGACAACATCAGCCGCGAAGTTCCCGCCGTCGATATACGAACATTTCGCTGGCTACATCTGTATACACTTAGTCGTGCACAGACAGCTGTGTATTGTTGTTGAAGGGAATCAATTTCAGCATCTTCTATAAATGTACTTTTCACTATAGTTTTCATTTAAATAAATGGTGAGTCCATTTCAAATCCTCTTTCCTTTAATTTCAGTGAATTTTCTGTATTTTGTACATGCTAATTTATCTGCACCACCCTGGATGAGTAGGCATTAACATCTACATCTACATGGATACTCTACAAATCACATTTAAGTTCATCGAACCACTTTCACAATTCTCTATTATTCCAATCTCGTGTAGCGCGCGGAAAGAACGAACAGCTATATCTTTCCGTCCGAGCTCTGATTTCTCTTAATTTATAGTGGTGATCGGTTTTATCAATGTAGGTCGGTGTCAACAATATATTTTCGCATTCGGAGGAGAAAGTTGGTGATTGGAATTTCGTGAGAAGATACCGCCCCAACGAAAACCGCCTTTCTTTTAATGAAGTCCAGCCCAAATTCTATATCATTTCTGTGACACTATCTCCCATATTTCGCGATAATACAAAATGTACTGCCCTTCTTTGAACTTTTTTGATGTACTCCGTCAGTCCTATCTGGTAAGGATCCCACACCGCGCAACAGTATTCTAAAAGAGGACCGACAAATGTAGTGTAAGCACTCTCCTTAGTAGATCTGTTACATTTTCTAAGTGTCCTGCCAATAAAATGGTAGTCTATGGTTAGCCTTCGCCACAACATTTTCATTGTGGTCCTTCCAATTTAAGTTGTTCGTAATTGCAATTCTTAGGTATTTAGTTGTATTTACGGCTTTTATATTAGACTGATTTATCGTGTAAACGAAGTTTAACGAATTCCTTTTAGCACTCATGTGGATGACCTCACACTTCTCGTTATTTAGGTTCAACTGCCAATTTTCACACTATTCACATATATTTTCTAAATCGTTTCGCAATTTGTTTTGATCTTCTGATGACTTTTTTAGTTGATCAACGACAGCATCATCTGCAAACAACCGAAGACGACTGCTCAGATTGTCTCCCAAATCGTTTATATAGATAAGGAAGAGCAAAGGGCCTATAACACTACCTTCGGGAACGCCAGAAATCACTTCTGTTTTACTCGATGACTTTCCGTCAATTACTACGAACTGTGACCGCTCTGACAGGAAATCACAAATCCAGTCACATAACTGAGACGATATTCCATAAGCACGAAATTTTACTACAAGCCGCTTGTGTGGTACAGCGTCAAAAGCCTTCCGGAAATCCAGAAATACGGAATCGATCTGAAATCCCTTGTCAATAGCATTCAAAACACCACATCTTTCGATTGGAGTAACCAAGACTGCTGAAAGAAGAAAATGATTAACCTCTGGTGAGAAAAGTCGAAGAATAAGAAGAGCCACAGGAGAGTCTGCCAACACACCCACTGCCCCCAGCGCACGTGGAACACTTCTCTTCAGCTCTCGGTAGAGGTCAAGATGAGCACCACCATCTGTTAGGAAATTGTTGTGTACATAGTTCCGCGTAGTCAGCGCGTACACAACTTTCCCACTAGAGCGCGCCCCGCTAAGCACAACAGCGCACGTGCAGCGCTCGTCCGTCTCCGCACTACAAGATGCCGCTGCCATAGAGACGGACCAAATTCTGCGTCTGCCGATCCGCGTATTAATATGTAACGCAGCCAATGAGATCGCTGCTAACGTAGAACCTTTTCTCCTCGCAGATCACACTCGCGCAGTGATACATGAACACGTGAGTGTACAGACCTCCGATTAGTCAGTCTGCATTTGTCTGCACCAATCTGTACCAGTCTGCACACGTCTGTACCAGTCTGTAGCCAAGTTTCAGTCTGCGCCTAATAAGATTACCATATTCCTGTACATAGCCATGAAGATAAATGTATAGACACTTGTGTCAAGTATCAGAGATGTATGTGAGAATAAGATTAACGTACCAATACCAAAGGAACTTCAGATTGTCAATTGTAAACCAAGTTAAGTAATTCTTATGCTTGTTATTATTTTAATAAACGTGTGTGGAAATTAATCAAGTCTGTTTAAAGTTGGTCACCGGCAATCTGCTACTCTAAGCGTGCAAGTGGAATTTCTATCATCTGACCTAACGGCAGAAGATAATCACGCCACGATAAGACCAAGAGACATATCGCTGACACTCGCCTACTTCGTTAGAGCGACAAGTCAAATAATCTGATGGTGTGTGTACTGAAGGGCTTACAGTACGCACACCACAAAACTCCTTGCTGATCCTTGTGTCCTGATGAATTTTGACGCCACCTCACGATTGTCACTCATCGCCTTTTGCAGCGGTGACGATGGCAACTGTCACCGCCTGGAGACACTGAACAGTCGTTTAGATGAAATACTGGGCGACTTAGCAATGTTATTTGGCAGTTGGCTGGAGAAGTGTATCGTCATGAGATCCGTCGGATAGCCTGAAATGTGCACAAATAAATAATTACTTAACTTTATTGCCGATGGTTAGCTACAAAGACAAGGAAGACAAAACGCGACGAGGGAAGACGTCACGACCGTCAGAGAACAGGGCAGTGGTGGTCCCCGTACTCGAGCGCCGAGGCGCCTCTCCCCGGCCAGCGACGCCGTCTCTGTGTAATATATTTCCAGTCTTATCGAACAAACTTTGAACAAGGAGGAAGAGATCAAACCGAAGGAAAGTTTTATTACTGCGAGGCGCACCCTCGTCGGAGGGGAAGCAATGTCGGAGATAGGAGGCCACGGCGAGCGACCAGCTGGGGACGCAGTGGCACGGCCGAACTGTGCCTGTTACCGGGGCGAGGTGTTACGGCCGCGAATATCCGACGGCGTGCCGTGAATGGCGACTGCGGCAAAAAATACCCGCGGGAAGGAAAAGGGTACTAAATTCCCAGTCGGAGAAATCGATAATACAAGGGGAGAAAACGAAGAGAAACTTCCCGGTTTTCGTCTTTTGCTTGGATTTAAGCTTTCGTCGTTGTTGACATCTTTAGAGAGTTAATATAGAAGTTCTTGCAAAGTGGCGTAACTTGTAAGGCCTACTATTTAACGAAGTGGGCCTAAGTATCACGTCTACACGCTTCCACAATTTTATCCTCACCACCATTAAATTACATCAAATAGCCAATAGTCACAGAGAGGGTTGTTCCTTAGAGATATATGGTGGAGACCTCCGAAAGTTGCAGCTAAATGCCGTGTACTGGGTGAACGTAGCCAATACACTGACAGACGGAAGTCATGGGATAGCAAAACGTCCATATACAGATGGCAGTGGTACCGCCTACACATGGTATAAAAGAGGAGTGCATTCGCGTAGCTGTTTTTTGTAGTCATGTGGCTCATGTGAAACGGTTTCCGATGTTATTGACGCCACACGACGGAAATTAACAGACTTTGAACGCGGTATGGTAGGTGGAGATAGAGGCATGGACATACGATTTAGGAAACTGTTTGGGAATTGAATATTCCGAGATCACAATATCTTGATTGTGCCGAGACTATCAAATTTTTGGTATTACCTCTCACCACGGACAACGCAGTGGCCTTTACTGAACAACTGAGACTAACGGCGTTTGCGTACAGTTGTCAGTGCTAACAGACAAGAAACACTGCTTGGAATAACCGCAGAAATCAATGTGGGACGTACGACAAATTTATCCATTAAGACAGTGTGGCGAAATCTGGCGTTATTGGGCTCTGGCAGCAGACGGCCGGCGCGAGTGCCTTTGCTATCAGTGCGATATCACGTGCGGCACGTCTCCTAGGTTAGCGACCATATCGGTTGGACCCTAGACGCGTGGAAAACCGTGGCCTGGAGGAGAGATGTCCTGATTTCATTTGGTAAGAGCTGATGGTAGGGTTCGAGTGTGGCGACGACTCCACAAAACCATGGACCCAAGCTGTTAACAACGCTCTGTGTATGTGGTGGTGGCTCCGCAATGGTGTGGGCTGCGTTTACATGGATCACTGACAGGAAATGGTTTTGTTCGGCTGCTTAGAGACCATTTGCAGCCAGTACTAGACATCACGTTCCAAAACAATGATGGGATTTTTAAGGATGACAATGCGCCATGTCGTCATGCCACAGCGGTTCGCTATTGGTTTGAAGAACATCTTGGACAATTCGAAGGAATGATTTGGCCACCCAGTTCGACCTACAAGAATACCATCGAACATTTATGGGACATAATCGAGAGGTCAGTTGGCGCACGAAATCCTGCAGCGCCAACACTTTCGCAATTATGGACACCTATATTTCTACAGAGGACTTCCAACGGCTTGTTGAGTCCATACAAATACCGGACAAAAGGAGGTAGACACGATACTGGGAGGTATCCCATAACTTAAGTTGCCTCACTGTATTTCAGAGCAGTCTGTTAAGGGAAGATGTTTAGTGAACATGGCGCACGCACGACTTGGGCCGTAACCTATAGGAAGAATTTTGGTATATGCTATGATCAGTGTCTTGGCATATCGTCAGTATCGTAGACCGCGTTTCCACATATGTAACCTGTCGCTTAGGATGAGTAAGTATTAGAAAAACGGACGTCTCTTCACCGCCCAGAGTCACTGATCTCCGTCTCTTAGCCATTGTGAATGCTCGCAGACATTCGCTGATGGAGCTCGCTGCTGCAAAATACTTGTGGGTTGTGGGTCATATTCTAACACGATGAACCAATATTTCGGCCACTGTCTGTACCCACATCTGTACTCCACAAGCGACTTTACTATATGTGTAAGAGGGTGGTAGTTGGGGGGGGGGGGGGGGGTTGGATTGGATTATACTTCGTTTACCGCTATCACTACCGGCTTTTCTCTTCCAGTCACTGATGTTGCGCGGAGGAGTGACTTCTAGTAAACTTCCACATGACCTCAACGCTCTATCCTTCATACTCTGTTGGGAGGTATCTGTAGGAGGAATCAATACGTCTGTTGACTCCTCTAGGATCGTACGATCTCGAAACTGTGGCACTTAACCACACAATGCCAGATCTCTAGCTTATTACACTAATATGTGACGAAACGCACTTCCTTGAAGCTTCTCAAGTTCTGGCTGGTACTGATCCCGTACAGACGAGCAATACTGAAGTATCGGTCGAACGAAGGTCTCATCAGCTATATCCTTCGTCGATGGTCTACACTTCCTGAGACTCTTCCAATACATCTCACTCAGGCATCTGTTCTTCCTATCGTTGGTTTTATGAGGTCATTCCGCTTTAAATCATTAGGGATATTCCTTGATATTTAATGGACGTGGCTGCTTCCAAAAACTGTGTTCGGTTATCGTGCAGTCAAAAAGTAACAAATATTATCGCCTATTAATGACGAAGCGTTGTATTTGTATTGTAAGACACGGCAATTGGTCCAAAAGCTACTAGGCCTTCATCTGCATACGCGTCTCCCCGTTTAAGACCACTTTTATACGGAAAGAAACAGTCGTGATTGGTGTTAAGCTTCCTGTCGACGACTACATCATCGGGGCGTAAACTCTGGCGTAGGTTAACATTTCCTTTCAATAATTAAAAAAATCACGAAAAACTTAAATCCAGGTGTCCGGAAGAGGATTTGAAAACTGTTCCGCCCTAGTGAGAGTCCGTTGTATTAACCACTGCCCTCGGTCGAAACGTTCGTTCGTAATTTGGCAATATGAAGGACTTTATAATCCTCAAAACATTCGTGAACGCATTAACTTGTTTTAAAGGATCAGCATCATACAACTAGCGAATACAAGAAATAGCAGATGGAGTTACGAACTTTGTGTGGGTGCATGTTTGTAACTACTATCAAAAAATCTGTGTAGCTGTCAGAAAAATATATTTTCAAAGGACACTGTTTCAACTGAAGGTTGTTGTTGTTGTGGCCTTCAGTCCTGAGACTGGTTTGATGCAGCTCTCCATGCTACTCTATCCTGTGCAAGCTTCTTCATCTCCCAGTACCTACTGCAACCTACATCCTTCTGAATCTGCTTAGTGTATTGATCTCTTGGTCTCCCTCTACGATTTTTACCCACCACGCTGCCCTCCAATGCTAAATTTGTGATCCCTTGATGCCTCAAAACATGTCCTACCAACCGATTCCTTCTTCTAGTCAAGTTGTGCCACAAACTTCTCTTCTCCCCAATCCTATTCAATACTTCCTCATTAGTTATGTGATCTACCCATCTTATCTTCAGCATTCTTCTGTAGCACCACATTTCGAAAGCTTCTATTCTCTTCTTGTCCAAACTGGTTATCGTCCATGTTTCACTTCCATACATGGCTACACTCCATACAAATACTTTCAGAAACGACTTCCTGACACTTAAATCTATACTCGATGTTAACAAATTTCTCTTCTTCAGAAACGATTTCCTTGCCATTGCCAGTCTACATTTTATATCCTCTCTACTTCGACCATCATCAGTTATTTTACTCCCTAAATAGCAAAACTCCTTTACTACTTTAAGTGTCTCATTTCCTAATCTAATCCCCTCAGCATCACCCGATTTAATTTGACTACATTCCATTATCCTCGTTTTGCTTTTGTTGATGTTCATCTTATATCCTCCTTTCAAGACACTATCCATTCCGTTCAACTGCTCTTCCAAGTCCTTTGCTGTCTCTGACAGAATTACAATGTCATCGGCGAACCTCAAAGTTTTTACTTCTTCTCCATGAATTTTAATACCTACTCCGAATTTTTCTTTTGTTTCCTTTACTGCTTGCTCAATATACAGATTGAATAACATCGGGGACAGGCTACAACCCTGTCTCACTCCCTTCCCAACCGCTGCTTCCCTTTCATGCCCCTCGACTCTTATAACTGCCATCTGGTTTCTGTACAAATTGTAAATAGCCTTTCGCTACCTGTGTTTTACCCCTGCCACCATCAGAATTTGAAAGGGAGTATTCCAGTTAACGTTGTCAAAAGCTTTCTCTAAGTCTACAAATGCTAGAAACGTAGGTTTGCCTTTTCTTAATCTTTCTTCTAAGATAAGTCGTAAGGTTAGTATTGCCTCACGTGTTCCAACATTTCTACGGAATCCAAACTGATCTTCCCCGAGGTCCGCTTCTACCAGTTTTTCCATTCGTCTGTAAAGAATTCGCGTTAGTATTTTGCAGCTGTGACTTATTAAACTGATAGTTCGGTAATTTTCACATCTGTCAACACCTGCTTTGTTTGGGATTGGAATTATTATATTCTTCTTGAAGTCTGTGGGTATTTCGCCTGTCTCATACATCTTGCTCACCAGATGGTAGAGTTTTGTCATGACTGGCTCTCCCAAGGCCATCAGTAGTTCCAATGGAATGTTGTCTACTTCCGGGGCCTTGTTTCGACTCAGATCTTTCAGTGCTCTGTCAAACTCTTCACGCAGTATCTTATCTCCCATTTCATCTTCATGTACATCCTCTTCCATTTCCATAATATTGTCCTCAAGTACATCGCCCTTGCATAAACCCTCTATATACTCCTTCCATCTTTCTGCCTTCCCTTCTTTGCTTAGAACTGGGTTGCCATCTGAGCTCTTGATATTCATACAAGTGGTTCTCTTCTCTCCAAAGGTCTCTTTAATTTTCCTGTAGGCAGTATCTATCTTACCCCTAGTGAGACAAGCCTCTGCATCCTTACATTTGTCCTCTAGCCATCCCTGCTTGGCCATTTTGCACTTCCTGTCGATCTCATTTTTGAGACGTTTGTATTCCTCAACTGAAGGCTGTAAGCATAAGTCCTATCTTCCGCTGAAATCATTCTGTCGCTCACAGAATCTGACGCCTGAAATCCGACTTCATGCAAGTCACCACGATAAACTATCTTGCCAGATTCTTCATCTCTGCACAACCATTGCACCGTACATACATTGAATGTGCTTACTTCGTCTATCTCTACAGCTTTGTCTCCATACTACCTCCCATTACCAAATGGACGATTCCTTGATTCCTCCCAATGTGTCCTATTAAACGACCCCTTCTTTTTTGTCTGCTCCTGAAGTTAGATTCACTACGTCCTCGTTAGCTATTCCACCTAGCCACCGTATCTTCACTAGGAGAGCATTTCAAAAGACTCTGTTCTCTTATTCTCTGAAATGTTTCTCGACAACGTTCCACCTTCGTATGAGGCTATACACTGATAGGCCAAAACATTGTGACCACTGCTTATTGCAAACGTCGGATGCTGCCTAGTGGCGTTGTGGGCACTTGACGCGGTAACAAAAGTACGTAAGTGGAGAAGACACTGGCGGCGAAGATATGGGCTGCAAACTGGGAAATCCACTGAGATGAGACTTTGACAAAGGACAGATTATTATTACGCAGAACCTGTGAACGAGTGTCCCGGAAACGACGAAGCTGGTCGGATGTTTATCTGTACTGTTGTGAGCATCTACGTAAAGAGGTAGAAGGACAATGAAACAACTACTAGGTGCTAAATGGTTTGACGTCCACAACATTTAAAAGAACATTTTGGAGGCTTGACGTTTTTGTAAAGTAAGATAGACGGCGATGTGTGGCATCTCTGCTGAAAGAGCACAATGCTGGTGCACGCACAAGTGTTTCGGAGCACACCGCTCATCGTACATTGTTGAACATGGATCTCCACAGCAGACCACCCCTACGTGTTTACATGTTGATCTAACGACATTGTCAGTTAGTATTGCAGTGGTCAAGGGAGCGTCGGGACTCGACCATCGATTAATGGAAACGTGTCGGCACTTCGGGTGAATCACATTTTTGCTACACTAGGCCAATGGTCGTCTCCACAAATGCCTTCATCGGGGCGGCTCAAAACGTACGGCGCGCCACGGACGCAGGCTGGTGGGAGCAGCATTATGCTATGGGAAACATTCTCCAGCTCTTGCATGAGACCTGTGGTAGTAATTGAAGACACGATGACAGCTGCGAATCTCCACCATCTCTTCAGGCTTGATGTCTTCACCACAGCGACGCCATCTATCAGTAGTATAACTGTTCGTGTCTCGGAGCCAGAACCGTGCTACAGTGGTCTTAGGAGCATCAGAGTGAACTCACGGTTATGGCTCGGTGACAGAATTCGCCTGACATAAACCCTGGAGAACCCATCGGGTCGCTATCGGGCATTACCACCGCGTACGCAAATCAGCAACCCGTTTTTACGCGAATTATATGACCTGGGCGTAGACATCTAATGCCACATTCCTCCATATACCCACCAACAAACTGTCGGATCCCAGATACGCAGAATCAGAGATATATTTCGTACCGAAGACAAGCAATATGTTGTTTAGTAGCTGGTCGTATTGTTTTGTCTCATCAGTGCATACTATACAAACAACTTCCTGGAAGAATTCCTAACACTTATGTTTGTACTCGATAGCAAATTTATCTTTTCCAGAAACGCTTTCCTTGCCATTGTCAATCCGTATTTTAAGTCCTCGTTACCTCAGCCATCGTCATTTATGTAGCTGCTGTAGTAGTAAAACTCATCGGCTACTTTTATTGTCTTATTTCCAAATTTTATTCCCTCAGATCCCCTTGATTTAACTCGTCGACACTGCATTATCCTCATTTTAATTTGGGTGATGTTTATTTTACAAACTCTTTTCAAGATAAAATCTATTCCGTTGGACTCCTTTCTGAGACCTATGTCATCTCACAGCACAGTAATGTCATCGGCAGTCTTAAAATTTTTATTTCTTCTCTCTGAACACTAATTCTCTGTCCAGACTTTTCCTTGGCTTCCTTTACAGCTTGTTCAATGTACAGATTGAATAACATTGTGAAGAGGATACAGCCCTATCCCACGCACTTCTCGCCTACCAATTCCCTTTCATGTTCTTTGTTTCTTATAACGGCAGTCTGGTTTCTGTACAAGTTGTTGATAACTATTCTCTCCCTCAGTTTAGCCCTGCTACCTTCGGAATGTCAAAGCTTTTTCTAAATCTTCTGAGACTGATCCATCAGATGCACCTCATATGTCTTCTACTGTCTCTTAACTCTGTTTTGCTTTGCCCCTCGCTATCTATTTGCTGAGGTAGTAAGTCTGTCGGAAGAAAGTAAGTCGTCTTGTTTATTATATTTACTATATTTTCCACTTGTGTCCTTCCAGTCTTCTTATCCTATCATTTGACCCGCTATGTACCACTGATATAATTGAATATAAGCTTTCGTTTGAGTACCCATATACTGGTGCAATCTTGGCAATAGCAGCAACTTTGGCGGAAAGGCGAAGATGCTTATCTTGACCATTATGGCAGGGAAATAACAGATAGATGAAGTTAGGAAGGCAAGTAGATACCATGGGCATCTGTGGTGTGGAAGCGATTAGCACCCTTTTTGCTGGAAAAACTCGGTAAGAATGCACAGTCCGCGGATGGAGGTGTTTACATTATGTAGTGTGTAATATATAACATTTTTTGCCTCAGTCTTTGGGATATTACGACAAATCATGTTAATTGCAGGAGCAATTTCGCGTGTGGATTTACTATAATGTTTCGTTTTTGATGTGAATAGCGTGTGTGTGTGTGTGTGTGTGTGTGTGTGTGTGTTTGAGAGAGAAAGAGAGAGATACAGACAGAGAGAGAGTTACATTCCACGTGTGGTGCAAAATACAGTAGAAAGAAACTTTAATCTGCGATACAGTACAGTGGAATTATTATCAATTTGTAGGATAAATTCATTAAAATTCATTAAAGGTAATTACGAGATGTACGAAGTGTGAGGTTGTATTTTATATTTCACGAGTGTTTTAGAGACCTGGAAGTCGATGTCTTTTCTCAGCTACAATGCCACGTGGACAGTGGTAATATTTAAATGCATCCCATGTTAGTTTTCAGTAAATATTTGCAGCATCAGTGTGTGGGTGATGTCTAGGGAAGTTTCGAAACTTAAGCCGATTTTTTCTTTCGGGAATAGACAGATTTTCCTTTGTATCGAGCGAAGTGGCGCAGTGGTTAGCACACTGGACTGGCATTCGAGGCGATGTCGGTGCAAACACGTGTCTGGCCATCCTGATTTCATGATATCATGATATCCCTAAATCGCTTGAGGCAAATTCCAGGATAGTTCCTTTGAAATGGCACTGCCTGTTTCTTTCCCCATCCTTCCCTAACCCAATGCGAGCTATGACCTCACTGTTTGGTACCCTTCTCCAAACCAACCAACCAACCTCTGTCTGTAATACGGTGTTCCCAACCACATGTTGCTCAAAGTACAGCGAATTTCAGTTCGTTGTTAATTATTGGGCATATCTCAGTCTGCAGAGTAGTGTGAATGCCTACAGAGCAGAACAATGTCTCATCATTCTGGAGCTCTGTAAATTGACAGACTTTTGCAGTTTGGAGACTTTCTCAAATTAAATTCATTCCTTCATTACTTTTTCAGCAAATGTTTACGTCTACAGCATCCAGTAGATAAATGTGCTGAGTACGATATTTACGTTAAATTTTCTTAAGAAAGAGGCACACCAGTGTATTTCGACTACATACGACTCAGAGGACAATGAAACTAAATTATCCTAAGTCGCGAATCCTAACGAGTATCTACATGGAGGGTTTATTTTTCTTAAGGTTTAAATTGTGGAAGTCGATGATTTTTCGTGGTTTTCAACCTGTTCGGGGTTAATACATCTGTGTTGTATCACAGTGTACTGCGTAAGAGTTATGAGTGATGGAAAATTATGCTTATTTTTGTTTTTGGAGGAATGAACGACTGCACGATTACAGAAGTGCTACCTGAATTCACTTGGTTTCCATTACACGGATATCCTGTAACATTACTCAGTCTGGATCACCGATAGATTTAAGTTTCCGATAATGTAGAGAACATGCCTCCGTATTGTGTTAATGAGTCTGTTTTCATTGCACATATTTGATAAGTACCTTAAAAGCATATTTGCAGGATTTGCGTTGATATATTGCAAAAACGTAGATATAAGTTGAGAATATAAATAAAGAATCGGTTGTATCGATTGTGGTTTGGAACATCTGAAACTTTAGAATAGTAACGCAGTTCAGTTGTCTTGCCGAGAAGACGGCACCTTTTCTGTTCTTGCAACGATCCAGATCGGCCGCATATCTACCATCGCTGCAGAGAATTATTTGGCAACCGCCATTATTACTATTACTATTTTATTGAAACGCAATCTCACTAGGCGTACTCGCAGTTGCACACAGCAACGGAATTAATGTAAGTGTCTTTGTAGTTTAATTTAGTGTAATATTTGGGAATACAGTGATATTATTCATGTGTTTCATTTATGTTACAAACTGTTGTTCCGATTAAACGGCGTCTTGGCATGGCTAAAGGTTCCGTGTTACAAATCTTACGAACGGTCCAGCACGAGCCAATGCTTTGAACTTATTCAATCTATGAAGTCCGATGGAGAAATAGTTTCAGAAAAGTAACTCACAGTCGAACTTACAATGAACAGACCTTAAGCAAAAAGCCAGTCAAGCGCCCAAAGTTTGTATTAAGCACCATTACAAATTTATACCCTGATCACATGCTATTGTTATTGTGTCTTATTATTTTTCTGTTGTCTGATATTCTCAAACGAGACTGGAAAAGCCGATAAAATAGAGTACCTAACGTATTTGATGAACAGATCATTTGGACAGAATTTTTAAAGAAAGTCACAGTTTCTCTATTACAATTCCGTCTCTATCTTCGATGGATTTGTGGAGAAGTGAGATAAAACACATTATTAGTGAAATTGGGTATGATATTTTGCGACTAGTTGAAGAAATTGTATAAAGTACAGTTATCTGTAGCATTTTTCTGGGTCCGTTATGAGATTCATGTCATATAGGGGCCGATACATCAATCAGATAATTAAAGACAATCAGTAGATTAAAATAATACTTTGATTGATAATGAAATTACTAAGCAAACGTATTTGTATCGTGACTCTTACGAAGTTAAATGAGACAGGGACCTTTAACTTGATAATCCTGTCAAAATCCTGTAGAGAGTATTTTAATCACAGTAGAATACTGTCAACATAAATACCTTAAATGTAGTTTTGTCTTCCCTCGTCCTGTCTTCTAAGGTAATTCGATCGGTATTGCCTCACGTATTCCTAGATTTCTCCAGAACCCAAACTCATCAGTTTTTCCATTCCTCTGTAAATGATTCGTCTCAGTATTTTGCAACAACAACAATGACTTATTAAACTGACTGTTTGGTAATATACACATCTTTCAGCACCTGCCTCGTTTATCTTATTTCTCGTGAAGTCTAAGAGTATTTCACCAGAAATAACTAACGAGCATTGCTTGATAGAGAAATAGATCGATGGTAGAGGCAGGCGACCATTCAAGTTTTGCACAGCTTTGAAATATGGAAAGGTATTGATCGCACTATACGTTTAAAAGTTTCTTCATCAGAAGCAGAAATGTGGGATCAAGGTCTTTCCATATTTCAAAGCTGTGCTGAACTTACAGTATTTAGTTGTATTTATTCATCCATCTATCCAGTATTAACATACATATTACTTTAAAGTAGCCATTCTCCACTGTACTGGTCTATTCAAGTTGTGGCGACTACTATATCTTTGTTGTAAATCATTTACTATTCCGTAGTCACATCAGCCTTTACTATACCGTTCTTCCATTTGTCATTCCAACTCGTCTTCGGCATCATGATGTGTTATTATGTGCACAGCCTAGCACGTCGTTGATCTGGTGTTTTGTGTGTCAGTCTGCTGCGTTACATCATTATCTACTACATGGATTGTGACTGTTATTATTATGTGATGTTGGCTGCATACCATACCACACTTCTCCCACTTACGACGTCCAAACTGAATGCTCCAAAAATCATTCCTTCTCTCCATTACCCTAAAGTGGGATTCCAGTCACAATTACAGTATTGTCTTCCCCTTTTATTCTACTTGTCAGTCCAGTTAGTATCTCACAGACCTTGTCCATATCGTCATTCCAGTTGCAGGGTTTATACACTTGTATGACTGTAGTATCATTTCACATAACCTATAATTCAAACTTAAGTGATCCATTCACATTCTTTCCAAAGTCGTTGTTCAGTAGTGTTGGAACTCTTTCTACTCCAGGTTCAGCGTCAATGCTATCTTTAATTGTCTCATGACAATGTAATTCACTAACGACATTGGCGTAACAGATAATATCACAGTTATCCATTGAGTTTTATGAAAGGTAAATCACTAAAATGAAATTAAATGTATGAAATTTGCTCTCGTAAGAAAGATACAGGATTGTATATTTTATCTGATAGTCATGTAGAGACTTTCTGTGCCTTAGTAATTCCTAAAAAGCGGTATGTTTCGACATCGTGTCGCTGAGAAGACGATGGAATTCAATTCTCTATTGTCAATTGGATAGATTTGAATTAGCGAAACACAGTTAATATCTGCATTGGGGGAATATTTTTCTTAACGTTTACTTTTTGGAATTTAATGAATTTTTCGAGGTTAGCAACCTGCTTTTATTTTAGCTAAGATGTACGTACCGAGTATGCAGCGGGCTTCGTGACAGAAAACGTTTATTTCTGTCCCTGGAGGTATGAACGTTTGCATGATTACGGGAAAGCTATCCTGAATCACGTGTTCTTTAGTTAGCTCACCTATCCTCTATCGCTATTAAGTTTGATGCACCGAAATATTTAATTTAAATTTCCTGTTAAGTAGAGACAATGACGGTGTCGTATGTTTATGAATCTGCTATTCTTGTGTATATTTGGCTCGTAACAAACTTATCTCATTAAGAAGTCATTCGGACAGAATTTTCATCAAATTTTTTTCAGCTATGGACGAAATTATTTTAACCATACATTTCCTTGAACTTTGACACTATCTCAGCCTTTTCGTATTATTCCTCAGCGCGCTGTTTTGCCATGAATATTACGGCTAACTCTATTGGACCGTTGAAAGTGGCCTGAAATTTATTTACATTCTCCCTTACACGTGTGCCGGTGCCACAACTGATTGTAATTTGTCATATGACCGCTAAAAATGGTGCGAAATATGCTGTCAAAATTGCCAGATGCTACACACCGTGCTGTCCGCGAGAGAAAGTGGTTTCAACACGAACGTGGAGCATTTCATCAAGATCTTAATAAATATGAACTTACATCCTCATCTCTGGGACGGAAGCTAGTGTCCCGTCACATGGCCAGGGGATTCATTTTTTTTTTTTAGTTTGAAGGCCCTCAAAAATATTGGTATACGTTACTAACAGATAAATCTGCTGTCACTAGAACAACTACATGCTCATTTCTGGTCGTTATACGTTAGGTCAAAGTATTCAGCTTAGAAATCGCAGTCATTAGTATTAATTTGACACTATATAATTGGGGAACCTTTTAGAACTACAGTGGTTCTTACTGTCTTTTCTTTTTCGCTTTAAACTCGTAAACGTATGTAGAGGACAAGAGTAGACGCGTGCGAGAACTATCGCGTTGTCGGCTTAATATCTCATGTATCAAACTTTCTGACAAAAATAATTGAGAGAAATACGCACAGGAAACTGAGGATTTCTTAGAAGACGATCAGTTAGGGTTCAGGTACAGTAGAGGCTCCAAAAAGCAGTAGAGATACAGAGCTTTAAAATGTAAGGAAGACTTAAGAAAATCAAGTAACATTTATTAGATTTGTCGAACTAGTAAAAGTTAAAAGCACAAGACCAAAACATAGGCCTCGGATTAAAAAGTGCGTAAGACCGGGCTATAATCTACCGCACCTGTTGTTGAAACTACACATCGAAGAAGCAATGACAGAAATGAAAGAAAGATTCGGACATGGCTTCAAAATTCAAGGCCAAAGAATATCAGTGGTAAGATTCCCGGATGACGTCGCTATCCACAGTGCAAATGTTACAGAAATACATGTCGTGTTGAACAGAATGAATAGAGCACAGAATATGAATTGAGAGTAAATCGAAGAAAGATGAAAGTACCGACGAGTAGAAAAAATCAGTTTAGTGATAAAGGTAACATCAAAATTGGGGACCACGGACGAGTGTATTACTTTTGCTACCTTGGAAGCAAAATATCACTTGACGGGCGAAGCAGATAGAGCATAAGAAGCACACTATGACAGGCAAATACGGTAATGTAGGTCGAAAGAAGTCTACTAGTATCAAACATCAACCCTAATTAAAAAAAGGAATTTCTGAGAAAGTGCGTCTGGAGCACAGTCTCCATAGAAGTGAATCATGGACTGTGGATTAACTGGAAAAGAAGATATATGATATCCGCCATAGAATAATAAAAAATCTTTACAGCTACCTGTGTTATTTTTATCGGCCACGCAGGAGCTTTTCTGGAGTTTATCTAAAGGTACTCAACAACGCTTTGGCATGAACCAGTTTGTTGCTGCTACAAGCAGCTCTTCCTTTTTATCTATTACAAGAGCAATAGGTGTAAAATTCATGCCCAATCTGATTCTCCGTTCGTTTGAGCCATTATGGCTGCATTCTAAAAGTTAAACTGAGTATGCGTTGCGCAAAGAAAGGTTTGTCTCGATTGGGAGACTCGTAAATAAAGATTCTTCACCCGGACAAAACTGTGAGCGACTAAATCGCCACACAGGCCTACCTGTGTATTTCGGTCTCTCTCGAACATTGAAAGAAATTAAACGTAAATATTGAATCGAAGACTCGTGTTATTTTGTGTAAACATAATCGTTGGTTTCCAGTTTATATTATTTTTCCAGCTGCAGCTGTGATCGTGGAGGTTATTTTCGCAGCAATGTTACACCATTTCTGCTGTTTTATTAAAGGTGAAGTATGTGCTGTGGCTTAAACAGAATGTCTCATTTGACAGTTTCTTAATAATTGTTCATGTTCTTCACACATGCAATTCCACTGAACGTATGTAGACAGAAAGGAGCTATAACAGAAACGGTCAACCGTAGCCTAGAATGGCAAGGTTTTGTAACTAGTACTACGCATAAATAAAGAGAAAAGTGATTAGAACTTCTGTCATGAAAATAAAGTGATAACGCAACGTCTAATAGATGAATCCTATGTGGATCTTTTGAAGAATATATCGAAAGTTATATGTATTCAGTTCATAAACATATTTGATAATAAAAACAATTGTATTGTTACAATTAACATTATGGTTCGAAAAATGCAGGCGGATATTTGCTATTAGTAAGCAATAATTCTGTAGTTGATGATGTTACCTGTAGTTTTATCAAGTGCCCTATTTCTCTCAGTTCGTTATTAAGTGATGCATGCTCTGAGGAAACCCTTACAAGAATCACCTATTAGACATTTAGGGTGATTTGTCTTCACCAGTTCTCAAGAATAATATTGATGGAATAAAAATTCACCTGAGGTGTAAGTAATTTATCTTTTTTATTAAACGATCCACCATCAGGTGCCACGAGATAACTAAAACCACGTTGTTTGCCGTTAAGCAGCACTATTTAGTTCCTCGTTGGCTGTTGAGGTGGATGCCAATGTTTCTGTATTTATGCGTTTTATTGCGTGGATTTATAAATATAATTCTTCTTATATTTATATATTTTTTGTCTTTTTCGTATCAGAACTTAACACACGCAAAAGAGAGATAACATTACGTAATTCAATTATGTTTGATATTGTACAAACTTTGCATTTTTTATGTCCTTGGGCAAGGCATCTTTGTCCATTGTGTTAAGTATGACCGCTCTCTTGCAGATCCACCTTATATATATATATATATATATATATATATATATATATATATATATATATATATATATATATATATATATATATCGGACTTGGTATTTGAGATGGTTCGTGCTGGACGAACAGCACTATCTTTTCAGTTTAATGATCCTTTCTTTGCCAAGCCAAGATACCCAACACTCTTACAAATAACTAGTGACACAAAATAAAACATACATGGATTAGTAATAATTATATTATGAGATAGAAACATAATTTAAAAATACACTTACATGTTATTACGAGTGCCGATGATTGCAATTCGTGAATAAAATATTGAAATAACACAATGTTAATGGCGGTGTGCCACACACGTCCGATCTGTACAGGACCTATCCAACGAAAAGTAACCCTTACTTTCGTCATCTGACGATTGTAATTCTTCCTTTGTTTTCAAGCCGTGGATTCCATCTGTGGTTTTTTAATATATCTTTATTTTTCAGCTTATAACTAAGACTTTTTCCTAAATAACCGCTCAGCGTGCAAATGTGCCTTTAAAGATTGAAATCCAGTGACTGACTGCCTTACCGCCACGCATTCATAATATTTTCATTATTTGGTAGCTCCAGCCGATGGAGCTTTAGCCTTTCCAAACCGGTCGTGCAGTAAAAGACAAATTACTACTGAAGCGGATTTTTATTCTACTAATTTGTTCGTGTGTTGTGGATGTTCTCCTGATAAAATATTTTGTCTCTAGAATCAGCCTCTCGACAATTAGGTATTTTTTGCCTACACCAGTTATTCGCAAGCAAGGTTTTGATGTACTGTGCATGATTTCCGGTAACAGTATTAGCACACATATTCTTTTTTGTAAAGTTTGTTCGGCAGAAAAAAAGTCACATAATTGTTACTCTGTCTTACTTATAACGATTGTCATAACAACTGCACTGTCCAGTCATATTAATGTCACCACTGGTTACGTTCGACGTCAACGTGCAATACCACTCACAGATGGCACGTGGCAGTACTGGCAGTGGAGGCTCTACAAAGCGTGTCGAGGGGACGCTGACAGCAGTGCAGTCGTTGTCTTGTCGTAATAGGTTGGCTCTGAGCGCTATGGGACTTAAATTCTGAGGTCATCAGTCCCCTAGAACTTAGAACTACTTAAACCTAACTAACCTAAGGACATCACACACATCCGTGCCCGGGGCAGGATTCGAACCTGCGCCCGCAGTGGTCGCATGGTTCCAGATTGTAGAGCCTAGAACCGCTCGGCCACCCCAGCCGGCCATGAAAAATAATAAAAATAAAAATTTCCACGTAATCGAGATAAATGTTAGCAGTAGAAATGGAACTCAAGAAATGTGAATCATACGACGTACCATATTACTGTAATAGCAGTGTAAACAATTGGTGATACGTTGAAATGTAATGCGCTTACATCACATCAGTCTGTTCGTTATAGTAAGTGAAGCAGTTACGGGCCAACTACCAGCCAGTGACTTAATGCAGCACATAGTTATAAGTAAGATAAGGAAAATGGGCCATTTATCTAGGACTCTTGGTCTCCTTAACCTCTATAAAAATGCCATATTCCTGTTACATGCAATAAGCGAAATTGCTCCAACATATGACATAATCCTAACAGTAAATTTCCGCTACAGTATAATCTTATTTCCTTTTTAACTACGTTTTTCTTAAATATTGGTTGGCCCATTTCCCACAACGCAATTTTAGAACGGGCTGAGGTGGGAAACATCTCTGTTTTAGGAATTTACTTTAGTGCTGGAGTATGGTTCAATAAATGAGAAGTTTGAATTTTCGAGAGAAAAAATAATTGTTACACGTCTTTACAGATCCCCCAATTCATATTACAGAATGTTTCTTTCCAGAACTCACTCTTTCCTATGCACGGTTCTTAAGACATGCATCAAGTTGCTTTTGTGTGGGGATTTCAACACAAAATTTATTTCTCCACAGAAAAGGATGTTAACGGATTTACTAGAACCTTACAGCCTTGTGCATACGAGATACTCACTACGTAGGTTTCAGGGAAACGGCAGCACCTTCATACATAATACTTTAATAGATTAGTTAATGGTTATAGCGAGAGGAAAATTATGGTGAGCTGTCGGATTATGAAGCACAAACAGTAATACTGAAAGAAATCGGGACAGTCATATCCGAAAGTAGTAACAGGAAAATTCAAAGAAGTCAGTCCATTTAAAATGCAGATATTTAAAGCCAATCTTGAAACTGGAAGTTGGTAGGAACTTAAAAATGCAAACAACTCGACCAACAAAAGGTATAATGCATATCTTCAAACCTTTATCATTTTGTTTGGTAGCTCTTTCTCATTAAAAACTTCAGATAGATATGCAGTGTTGGTAGGAAACGAATGAAGATAGCTAATGGCACTACAACACAATGTAGGTCGAAAAGCAAGCTGCATCACCATGTGAAGGGTCAAAACTAAGGAACAGAACTTAAATACAGACCTACAAACAAAGGAATGTTATCAGACTGGCAAAAACAATGCGTTACACCAACGGAACAGAAAGTTGTCAAAATGTAAACTATATGGTGAAATGTGAAAGAATTATCGGTCCATAATATGGGTGCTGAGCATATTAAATCTCCCTTGTGACAATCTATTGGTGATCAATCAGTGTGGTACAAAATTTTTTCTAATGACTTCCCTAAAAATAGTTGTCAAGTGAAATCAAAATTATATTGGCACAAGCAAATGTGAAGAACTGTGGATAGTTGGTGTTCCAAGACCACCGTATCACGAATAAGAACAGGGAATAAACGTAAACCAATTGAATGAATTATTAAATCACTGAAGTGCAAAATCTCCCATGAATATGACGAAATGTGAAGTATGACTACAAAAATAAGATCACAATATATTCGTTCTGTTCTCAGTAATATGTGCAATGTGTCTTTCAGGTGCAATCAGTTTCCTATAAGGTTAAAACATTCGTTAGTGAACCCACACCACAGAAAGGGGGAAAATATATTGTGGAGTGTTACCACTCGTTTAGTTTGTTACCAGAATTTTCAATCGATGTGTATAAGCAGATTGAAGTGACGAATGAAAATTTGTACCAAAGTAAGTATTCGAACCAGATCTTCCGTTGACTGGGAAGATGTGCCACCACTACGCCACCCTGGCACAGTGGCTTTGCACAACTGCACGAACTACCCCAGCAGGCCTCCCTATTCAATCCAAATATTCATTCATGCCTCAGCCCACTTTGTGCTCCCCCTAGTGAGGAGGAGATCTGGGTTCGAATCCAGATCTTCGTGCAAATTTTCATTCTTGGCTTCAGTCGGAATACATAAACATCATACATGTTTGATACTTGAGAAAATCTCAGGAACAATATAGTTTCAGTTGACATACTTTGCAATCATGCATCCTGTTTGCCTCCAGGAAAGGAGTATCCACAAGAAATGGAATTTATTATTTTTGTGTAGGACAGTAAGTATTTTCTTTGAATTAAAAAGGGATTTGTTTTGGTGGAAGACACAACTCTTTTGCATAAATTGATACAGGGAAGAATCTCAACAGTGTTTCTCCTCACATCACAAAAGTAGGAAGCAGCAGGTTGTCGTCCAGTGTCAACAAACAGAGAAGAGGGTATGTATGGGAGACGCCATAGGATTCTATTCTGGACGTGTTTCTCTTTTTGATATAAGTATCTGAATATGTCAGATGGCGTGATCCTTATTGTGCAAGATATGGAGTACAAAATACATGATGTAGCAATGAGGTAGTCAGCGACATCAGTACAGGGCTTTGAAAGAACAGATTAACACATATCTACAACAAAATCCAGTGCACTCAGTTTCTGACAGGGAACTCATGTAAGAACGAAAGTTCATCTTCCGAACGTGGTCAAACAGTCAGTGAACTCAACCATTTAATATTATTAGGAGTGAGGGTGGGTGGAAGTCTTTCTTGGAAGTACCACGTTCAAGAACGCAGAACCTCTGTGCTTCTGTCTTCACCATAAGAATGATCTCCAGTCTCCTTGACATTGAAAACGCGAGGGCTTGTTCACTTCATCTTCTTTCACTCTATTATCTCGTCTGGTGCTGTAATTAGGATAACTCTGTACAGTCACTAACAATGTTTGTAGTCCGGCCATGGGTGAGCAGACCAATCTGCGGCGTCATTTGGTGAACTTCCTGTAGACCGTTGATCAGTTGAGTTTGAATTCTAACCCTGCCATCATTCCTGTACTTATATTCCAACGAGGGAAACGGTCTATTGACACACAGTCAACATGGGTTTAGAAAACATTGTTCCAGTGAAACACAACTAGCTCTTTATTCACATGAAGTGCTGAGTGCAATTAACAAGGGATTTCAGATCGATTCCGTATTTCTGGATTTCCGGAAGGCTTTTGACACTGTACCACAAAAACGGCTCGTTGCAAAATTGCGTGCTCATGGAATATCGTCTCAGTTATGTGACTGGATTTACGATTTCCTGTCAGAGAGGTCATAGTTCGTAGTAATTGGCGGAAAGTCATCGAGTAAAACAAAAGTGATTTCAGGCGTTCCCCAAGGTAGTGTTATAGACATTTTGCTGTTCCTTATCTGTATAAACAATTTGGGACACAATCTGAGCAGCCGTCTTCGGTTGTTTGCAGATGACGCTGTCGTTTATCGACTAATAAATTCGTCCGAAGATGAAAACAAACTGCAAAACGATTTCGAAAAAATATTTGAATGGTGCGAAAAGAGACAGTTGACCCTAAATAACGAAAAGTGTGAGGTCATCCACATGAGTACTAAAAGGAACTCGTTAAACTTCGGTTATACGATAAATCAGTCTAATCTAAAAGCCGTAAATTCAACTAAATTCCTATGTATTACAATTACGAACAACTTAAATTGGAAAGAACACATAGAAAATGTGGGGAAGGCTAATCAAAGGCTGCGTTTTATTGGCAGGAGACTTAGAAAATGTAACAGACCTACTAAGGAGACTGCCTACACTACGCTTGTCCGACCTTTTTTAGAATACTGCTGCGCGGTGTGGGATCCTTACCAGATAGGACTGAGTACATCGAAAAAGTTCAAAGAAGGATAGCACGTTTTGTATTCTCACGAAATATGGGAGAGAGTGTCACAGAAATGATACAGGATTTGGGCTAGACATCATTAAAAGAAAGGCGTCTTTCATTGCGCCGGAATCTTCTCACGAAATTCCAGTCACCAACTTTCTCCTCCGAATGCCAAAATATTTTGTTGACTCCGACCTACATAGGGAGGAACGATCACCACGATAAAATAAGGAAAATCAGAGCTCGTACGGAAATATATAGCTGTTCATTCTTTCCGCGCGCTATACGAGATTGGAATAGTAGATAACTGTGAAGGTGGTTCGATGAACCCTCTGGCAGGCACTTAAATGTGATTTGGAGGGTATCCATGTAGATGTAGATGTGAGATTTGTTGTGGATAATACTGAATCATCCAAAAGAAGTGTGATATTCGTACAGTGAAGGTTAGACGTGAAAGCGATATGCACCTGGTTAAGACTTCCTTAAGAATTGTCCAGAAACGTGTGCGCTATTGAACAAGTCCCATTTTCAATAGACTTCCAGCATGATTGAAAAAAATTTTCGTTCCTTGTATTCTGTACGGGAGTTCTACGAAGTAATACAGAATTCTTCTCTGTCACGTGTTATTTATTCTTAAAACGTCTAATCTTTTTCTTGTTTGATTAATTGTTTAATTCCTATTTTTTATAAATTCTCTCATCTGAATTTTGTAAGATATGTACTGACTCGTTCCATAAGCAGATAGCTCTGGCTCACATGATCACAAAGACCAGATGGATCAATAAATAAAAAGTAAACATCAACTTTCAGCACTGTTGTCAGAATTCTCAACACGGTCACTGAATAATTAAAACCAAACCCACTTTTTTCTTGATGGGATCCTGGTTTTTGTTTGAACGGCTTCTGTATAATTAGCTCACATAAGTACATCTGCCGTCGATGTAATATTTTCGAACTTCCCGCTCTGAGGTGGGTGAAGGATGCTTTTACGGCCAGGATTGAAAATGAAGAAACTTTGTAAAATAAGTAAATAAATTTTAATCACTCAACATATGCAATTTTAGCGCGCTATGTGTGTCGATACCCAGTCTTAGATGTTTATGACCAAAGAAGGACGTTAAACTTCATAACGGCGACAACTAACACATGATTGGCAGCTCATGTATTACGCCACAAAAATTTTACGGATATGCATGCAGCCACCCTCAGCATCTGATGTTATTTCTCGTCGAACAAATTGATACCCCCAACAACTGCACCACGTTTACTTAAACATTATATAATTCGTCGCTCATCATTTTCGTTTCATTAGCACTCCCAGCATGAATCTCATTCAGAAAGGAGTGACATGCATGTTAAATAAACTACTCATTCATACAAAAGCTACAACGGATCATTTATCCCGTCAGTGAATCGTTTAATGGTAGGTGCCTTTAGCATGATATCACTCCTCCATTTTTAATTTTTTTATGAAGCAAACATCCGTGAAATGAAAACTTAGCGTGTTCCCACGCCAACACTAATTGTATCGAAAGGTCACAGTACCCGAGATGGACTGTTTAATTAGAAGCACAAGGTAATTATCCGATAATGTGCGAAAACAATTTCACACGATTAATTATCTCCTCGACCAATGGTAAATACATGCATCTGACAGCCTACAAAACGTGCTCCGTAATTACTCCATTTTTCTAGATCCACATATACGTTTCGTTCATTGGGAAACACTTAGTTTAGTGTATGGTCGACATCGTGGCGCCGAACTGTTATATCCAACGGAGAAGAGTGGAAAAAAGACCCGACATTGCCTTCTGCGTTCGCACTAGCTGATTCAGATGATTGAACAGGGACTGAAACGCCGCTCCATCTGAGAGAATATCTTTATAGGTGCCTCATAAGTCCAGTGGCAAATGAACACAGAGTATCCGAATTTTATTGTAGTTTATAATAGTGTTCGCAACCCTTAAAATATACTAATTTTCATGTTTCGAACCTCTCCATATCTTTTTATGTTATCGCTCTTACATGCTCATACCTGGGAGTGTCCAGAATCAAATAATTAGAGTGTAATCGGATATAATTTAACATGGCAAGTGAAAACTTAGTGTACTTATCTTTGAACGTGGCATTTCCTAAATAAACCGATATTTATGGTGCTATTAGTACTTTTCTGAAACTCACAATATACGTCAGAAATACACAAAAACATATAATGCATCCTTAAAGTGAATACACTTGGAAGATTCCGTGGAGCTGGTTCGTCTAAATGTCGCATGTTGGTCGTGAACCAAGCAGAAGAGCGTAGTGAATATGTAAACAACAGATTTTCCTCAAGAAATAATTAGGCAGCGCTATACTTTTCCATCTACGTGAGTTTCGAACATGTCTCTTCCGACATTCACGTGGCGCTGTCGGCTACAACCAACTCTAGTTTTCAAAACTCGTTCTTATAAATCAGAAATTTTGACGCTAAGCTTTGATTATTGATTGGTGAAATAAAGCGAAAGAAGAGGTTGTTTCGTCTGCAGGCGGCTTGTTATTTGTGTAGAAAGAGTTTCCGTTCAAACACACACACGCCCACACACATGCACGAGTATGTTTAGTGCAACAAAGTACTCAAAATACAGTACAAGTCTCAAATTAACATACCACTGAAGGTACCTCATTTGTGACATATGGCAATACTGTTGGTAGTTCCGAACACACATCATTGGACACACCACTAATAAAGAAAGAGGCGAGAAAAACATTGGAGTACACGATGTATTGACCAAAATAGTTCTTACTTCCTGTAAGGTACTATTTATCTGCGGCTGTCTCTGCAAACGTTATTTGTCTACCAGCCCGGCGACATCCCACAAGGGCAGTTTTGTTTAAGGGTAACTGGTCATCCAGCATTTCTGATGGTCAGTGCAAAGAAAGGAGGAAACTGTGAGGCTTTATTAATTTTTGACAACCTACTCTTGGAAATAAAATGTGTATCAAATACCAGGACTGTTTTCAAACGTAAATGTAAATGCTAACAACTCCCATAAAATAAAAGAAATTTTGAACAGATAGAATTAGTATCTTTTATAGAAAAAGATTATAAATTGCTAGCATGTAGCAATGTATGTATATCATCTTTTGATATGTATGTACGTCTTCTATCCTCGTTCTGTTGAAGAGTTTCTCGTGAGTATTATCTGTGGAATAACTAAGTAACTAACTAAGTAACTATTAGGGCACGATGTTACAGGGCCAGTGCCGTGACAGTTTTGCTTTATGTGAAACGTATACCGCATGTAAGAAGCTGCTGATCGTCTGCATGTTATCAGTTGGCACAGTATTTTCTACGGAGAACCATAAATGGCCATTAAACATATATTTTCCATGTACTAGCGGTGTTAAAGCTTCGATTTTCAGCGTCGCAGGTCATTTGTGACTGCCTGCTGAAACAAGACTTCACAGTTCCATAATTGCTGTAACTGTACCTGCAGCTAATGGGCATCAGCGAGGAAGATCACTGCATTAAAATTCCCCACTGCGGTTCTAACTATATGTGCAGGATAATCTCGGGAACTACTGAAGATATTCTGATATTTCTTTCACTAATAAATAGAATAGTACATGATGACGGTTTGTGTATGTAATTTAAAATATTTCGTGCAAAGTGGCTGAACTATGATGAATTAAAGTCCTCGCCTCACCCCTCCGTTTGTAAGGGAAGGCTACTGTCAGGAAGTACTATATGGATTTTGATGCGGTTTTCAGTAATACATCGAGTGAATCACGAAAAAGGTTTGTGTGTATAATCCAGCATCGCTACGTGAGGTAAGTCGTCAAGCCGTACGTAGTTATTTAATGATAGCCGTCCAAGGCCGGGGCGGGTTGCTAATTACCTACTAAATCAGGCTGTCACTGGGAAGCACCGAGTATAGAAACACTTATTGAACGTTTCACGTACCACACTACATTTCCGTGGCAGAATGTGAAACGCAAAATTAAGACAAACTGTAGTACTATCAAAATTTTCATTAATTATTTGATACTCAACCTAGCTGAAAACATTCATAGCTAAATACCAAACGTACATCACAAAAAATGATCAAATTTGTGTGAATTTCTAAGGGGCCAAACTATTGAGGTCATCGGTCCCTAGACTCACACACTACTTAAACTAACTTATGCTACACACACACCCATGCCCGAGGGAGGACTCGAACCTCTGACGGGAGTGGCCGCGCAGTCAGTGACATGGCGCCTCTAAACACGCGGCCACTCCGCTTGGCTCGTAGATCACAGTTAAACTATTATCTTCTAGTGCTGCATGGAGAATACGACTGCATGAACACACATAAATAGTGTTATCAGAGAGCACTGCTCACCCATCCGGTAGTAGTTTTATCTTTTTGGTCAGTCTCTAAATGTTTTGTTTGATCATATCTGTCGAGCCCTAATGTCTCTTAACTTTGTGATCCTTAAGTCAAATTTACACTGACGGCAGTGGAATTGTTCAGCAGTCAACTTCAACTGCCGATCCTCTACTCAAACTGAATCCAAAGTATGGCCTTCTGTAGAGAGGAATCCCACCTTTTCCTACGCTATCGTGCTCCTTTTATCGCCTTACTAGGCTATTTTCCAACCGTAGTAACAGAATTCTTTCACTTCGTTTACTGCGTAGGCCCAGAACTCTCATAATTCTGTCGCTAATTTCTTTTCTGTTACTCCTCAGTACTTTAGTACGTATTTCTTTGATTTAGTCACACACCATATTCAGTTCTCAGCAGACGGTTATTGTAATCAAAAATTTCTGGAAGTTTTCCGGACTTACCCCAAGAATGGTAGTTTCATCATCTAATGCTTGTTATGGTTGCACGTATTCCAGTCTTTGTTTCATCCAACAGTTATTACACTTCACAGCTTCTTATAGCATTATGGGAGTTATTCCCTTATGTCTTGAAACATGTCTAATTATCCTATCCCTACTTATTGTCAGCATTTGCCAGATCTTCCTTTCTTCGTCACTTCTGCGGAGAATCTCAGCATTCCTAATTTGACTAGAGCTTCACATGTCTAATGCTTCGACGTTTTTCTGTTCCGGTTTCCTACAACCTCTGTGCACTGCCATACAGTCCGGTGCTCCAAGCGTACTTTCTCAGAAATTTCTTCCTCAGATTAAGGCCGATGTAAGATACTAACAGAAGCCCTCTTTCCTGTCTGATCTGCTTTTTATATCTTACTTGTTTTGTCCGTCGTGTGCTCTTCTTGCAAGGTAGCAGATTTACTTTATTTCATCTGCTACGTTATCACCAATTTTGATATTAAGTTTTTCTCTCTTACTTCTACTACTCAACATTACTTTCATTTTCCTTCGGTTTCCTATCAATCTATTTTCTGTACTCTTTAGACTCTTCATTGTATTCAACATGTCCTCTAATTCCTCTTAACTTTTACTGAGGATGGCAATAGCATCAGCGAATCTTATCATTGATAGCCTTTCACCTGAAATTGAATCCTACTCTTGAACGTTTCTTTTGTTTCCATCATTGCTTTCGAAGTACAGATTGAACAGCAGGGATGAATGTCTCCATACCAGTCTTACACCATTTTTAATCTCTGCATTTCGTTCTTGGTCCTCCAAACTTAATGTTCGCTATTTTTCTCAGAATTTTAAAACACCTTGTACCATTTTACTCCGCCAAATGCTTTTTCTATTTCGGAAAATCTTATGAACCTGGTTTGATTTCTCTTAACCTTGGCTTCCATTAGCAACCGCAACTTCATAATTACCTCACTAGCGCCCTTATCATTCCTGAAACGAAACTGATAGTCATCTAGCAATTCCCCAATTTCCTTTCCTTACTTTTGTCAGTATCTTGGATGCATGAACTGTTGAGCTAGTTGAGTGTCAGTCTCCCTTTGGTGCATTTAATTTTTAACGTTTCGTTGAATGAAATGTTGTTGCCATTTGACACTGATGCTTCTGAGAACAGAATTTTCGTCAGTATAAATCCATTTTCACATAATATTACGGTCAGGGTTACATTGGGTGCAATCTCCAATCGAATCGCAAATTATCCATGGTCGTTCTTTTTGAAGAACTCGTGTTTGCGGGGGACAGAGAAATTTGACGCCACCCAAGTGGGAAAAACGTTCTTCTTTCATCCATCCGACACGAGAAATATATCTTCCGCTTCGAGCAGAGACATTCACCGGACAGTATCGAAGCATCTTACGAGAAACTGTTACTCGAATCAACTAAACTCTAGTCGTTCCTGTACATACTTAGAAGTGATGCTTGACAATGTCATTTGCAGTGTCAGTAGAAATGACATTTTCAGTAGCCAAAAATCACTACATACAGTATAATCAAAAGTATCTGGAAACCTATTAGTGGACATTAATATAGTATGTATCCATCTTTCGCCTTTATGATTGATACTGAGAAGAGACCATTGCCTCATAGGTGTTACTTTGTGAAAAGTTAAATTTTCACGCTTCTTTTTCTTCTTTTTTTCCTAGGCTAAAGCCTGTTTATTTCACTACTCCTCAGTTACCCTGAGATTGTCACTTCATCTTTTCCTTGGACGGCCAATATTTCCTTTACCAGCTGGTGATTTATTTATTGTGATGTTCACAATCTTCTGTTCATCCATCCTGTTTATGTGTTCGTTAAATTCATGTTTTCTCTAATGTACCCACCCATTAATGAGACCCACTTTACGTCCTTTTCTAATGCTTTTACTTCTCTCTCTATCTCTGTGTCTTTCCTGTAACCGTTCACAGAATCGTCATTTCCATTGTTTCCAAAAATCTTTCAGTTTTTGATGTTTCAGGTCTTTTCTCAGCTGTGTGTGCCATAACTGGTTTCACTACTGTTTTGTATGTTCTTGCCTCTGCATCTTTTCCTGGATGTTTGTTTTTCCAAGTAGTACAATTTAAACACCCTGCCACTTCCTTCGCTTTTAATACTTCTTCTCTAACTTCCTTTCCCCTGCTGGACAGTTCAATAGCAAGATATTCAAACGTAATTACCTGTTAAATAATTTTTCAATCCACTTCCAGTTTGCATCTGATCAGCTATACTCATTTTGTCGTGCATTTGGTTCCTTGAATGGATATGGCCATATTTAGGACTTTGGCTGCCACATTGAATAGAGAGAAATATTTCTGCAGGTTATCTTCACTGTTTGCTAGCAGAACTGCATCGTCAGCATAACAAATGGTTTTGATTTCTTCGTCCACCATTCTATAACCAATACCAGCTAATATTTAAAACTAGCGGGCTGAAAAAGTCACTTTGTCTCATACCACTGTCAATTCCTATGCAGGTATTAAACCAGGCACCAATTTTAGTCTGGACTTAGTTATTGGAATACATATCTACAGCTGTTTTTATTTAGCTGCAAGGAATCCGCCGATTGTGGAACAGGTTTACCACATGTGTTAACTGAATAATGTCGAAAGTCTTCTGTAAATCAATAAAAGAAAGATTTGTTGGTCTGTTGTATTGAATGGACTTTTCTACAACCTATCTAAGAATGAATATTGCATCTTTGCATGGACTACTTCATCTAAAACTACACTGTTCCTCTGCAAGGGAGGTAATGCTTCTTTTTAATTTTATTTCCTATTTTTTATCATAACCTTAAGAACTAAACCAAGCAGATTTACCGCTTGTAATTGGATGAATCCTTCTTATCTCGTTTTTTTACATAAAATTTGTAATACCAGTTCTTAATTCATTTGAAATTTTAGTACCAGTTATAATATTGTTAACTGACGTGGTTCATTGTTTAGTTAGTGGATATCTTCCACACTTCAGTAATTCATTGGGAATCCTGTCTTTCCTGGGAACATCATATTCTTTATCAGACTTACAGCATACTCTGCCACTGCATGTGAAACAATTACATCATCAATTGAAACTTCCTGGCAGATTAAAAATGTGTGCCAGATCGAGACTCGAACTCGGGACCTTTACCTTTCGCAGGCAGGTGCTCTACCAATTGAGCTACCCAAGTACGGCTCACGCCCCCTCCTCACAGCTTTGCTTCTGCCAGTAAATCGTCTCCTACCTTCCCAACTTTACAGAAGCCTCCTGCAAACCTTGCAGAACTAGCACTCCTGAAAGAAAGGATATTGCGGAGACATGGCTTAGCCACAGCCTGGGATATGTTTCCAGAATGAGATTTTCACTCTGCAGCGGAGTGTGCGTTGATATGAAACTTCCTGGCAGATTAAAACTGTGTGCCGGACCGAGAATCGAACTCGCGACCTTTGCCTTTCACTCATAAGGAGAGCTTGCCCGCGAAAATACAGAGATTAAAAATGGTGTAAGACTGGTATGCGGAAATTCATCTCTGCTGTTCAATCTGTACACTGACACTCAACTAGCTCAACAGTTCATGCATCCAAGATACTGACAAAAGTAAGGAAAGGAAATTGGGGAATTGCTAGATGACTATCAGTTTCGTTTCAGGAATTGTAAGGGCGCTAGTGAGGTAATTATGAAGTTGCGGTTGCTAATGGAAGCCAAGGTTAAGAGAAATCAAACCAGGTTCATAAGATTTTCCGAAATAGAAAAAGCATTTGGCGGAGTAAAATGGTACAAGGTGTTTTAAAATTCTGAGAAAAATAGGGAACATTAAGTTTGGAGGACCAAGAACGAAATGCAGAGATTAAAAATGGTATAAGACTGGTATGGAGACATTCATCCCTGCTGTTCAATCTGTACTTCGAAAGCAATGATGGAAACAAAAGAAACGTTCAAGAGTAGGATTCAATTTCAGGTGAAAGGCTATCAATGATAAGATTCGCTGATGCTATTGCCATCCTCAGTAAAAGTTAAGAGGAATTAGAGGACATGTTGAATACAATGAAGAGTCTAAAGAGTACAGAAAATAGATTGATAGGAAACCGAAGGAAAATGAAAGTAATGTTGAGTAGTAGAAGTAAGAGAGAAAAACTTAATATCAAAATTGGTGATAACGTAGCAGATGAAATAAAGTAAATCTGCTACCTTGCAAGAAGAGCACACGACGGACAAAACAAGTAAGATATAAAAAGCAGATCAGACAGGAAAGAGGGCTTCTGTTAGTATCAAACATTGGTCTTAATCTGAGGAAGAAATTTCTGAGAAAGTACGCTTGGAGCACCGGCTGTATGGCAGTGCACAGAGGTTGTAGGAAACCGGAACAGAAAAACGTCGAAGCGTTAGACATGTGAAGCTCTAGTAAAATTAGGAATGCTGAGGTTCTCCGCAGAAAGGGAGATCTGGCAAATGTTGACAATAAGTAGGGATAGGATGATTAGACACGTTTTAAGACATAAGGGAATAACTCCCATGATGCTAGAAGAAGCTGTGAAGTGCAATATCTGTTGGATGAAACAAAGACTGGAATACGTGAACCATAACAAGCATTAGATGATGAAACTGCCTTTCTTGGGGTAAGTCCTGAAACGTTACAGAAATTTTTGATTACAATAACCGTCTGCTGAGAACTGAATATGGAGTGTGACTAAATCAAAGAAATACGTACTAAGGTACTGAGGAGTAACAGAAAAGAAATTAGCGACAGAATTATGAGAGTTCTGGGCATACGCAGTAAACGAAGTAAAAGAATTCTGTTACTGTGGTTGGAAAATAGCCTAGTAAGGCAATAAAAGGAGCACGATAGCGTAGGAAAAGGTGGGATTCCTCTCTACAGAAGGCCATACGTTGGATTCAGTTTGAGTAGAGGATCGGCAGTTGAAGTTGACTGCTGAACAATTCCACTGCCGTCAGTGTAAATTTGACTTAAGGATCACAAAGTTAAGAGACATTCGGGCTCGACAGATATGATCAAACAAAACATTTAGAGACTGACCACAAAGATAAAACTACTACCGGATGAGTGAGCAGTGCTCTCTGATAACACTATTTATGTGTGTTCATGCAGTCTTATTCTCTATGCAGCACTAGAAGATAATAGTTTAACTGTGATCTACGAGCCACGCGGAGTGAACACGTGGTTAGAGGCGCCATGTCACTGACTGCGCGGCCACTCCCGTCAGAGGTTCGAGTCCTCCGTCGGGCATGGGTGTGTGTGTAGCATAAGTTAGTTTAAGTAGTGTGTAAGTCTAGGAACCGATGACCTCAATAGTTTGGCCCCTTAGAAATTCATTTTTTGTGATGTACGTTTGGTATTTAGCTATGAATGTTTTCAGCTAGGTAGAGTATCAAATAATATAATGAAAATTTTGATAGTACTACAGTTTGTCTTAATTTTGCGTTTCACATTCTGTCACGGAAATGTAGTGTGGTACGTGAAACGTTCAATAAGTGTTTTAATCTGCCATGAAGTTTCATATCAGCACACACTCTGCTGCAGAGTGAAAATCTCATTCTGGAAAAATCATCATTTACTTGTATGATATCCTGCTGATTTTCTACATTTATACAGCTCTGTTAAATACGAGTATTTTACCCATGATTCTTCCTTTGAATGATTCACTGTCAAAATTACATTGAATTCCGTCCTCTGCTCTCGTATCATTCCCCAAATTTGTTTATGCAGCCGATACAAACGCCGTCCTAAGAACGAGAAAAGATTTACCGGCGTTCCTGTTTAAAACGATTCATTAGTGACTTTGTCTCATTAAGAGTTCTTTTCTAATCGTTGCCCGCATCTCGTGGTCGGGCGGTAGCTTTCTCGCTTCCCACGCCCGGGTTCCCGGGTTCGATTCCCGGCGGCGTCAGGGATTTTCTCCGCCTCGTGATGGCTGGGTGTTGTGTGACGTCCTTAGGTTAGTTAGGTTTAAGTAGTTCTAAGTTCTAGGGGACTGATGACCATAGCTGTTAAGTCCCATAGTGCTCAGAGCCATTTAAACTTTTTTATAATCGTCATAGGACTTTTGTGTTAAGATCGTTTTATATTTCAAATAGCCATGCCTTTTTTTTACGTTCCTTTAAACTCTTTGCGAAACCGTTGTGTTCTGTTTGTTTTCCTTTCTTTCTTTATAACGCATCTAGTTAATGCTAATGGTTTCCTGTTTTATTGTCTCTGCTAATCATTTCTGTTATAAAAGTTTTGTAGATTCTTTATATAATGAGTCCAAATTAGATTTTTCTTCTTTTAAGATTGTTTCTGTAGCGGTCTGGTTCCCTGCTGCATGTAGTCTGATTTTTGCCAGGAGTAGGTTGTGAACACTTCGTGTAATGGCTGAGTTTAAAGTCCTAACAGTTAGGACTGACTGATTGTAGATGTTGCTGTTTGTATAAATGTAATCTCTTGTAGATTTGTGACAGCTTGTATTCTGTAAATTTTATTTATACCGCTGTTTGTTGTCACAGAAGGCATTATTTATTCTAGTTGATTGCTTGAGTGTAACTTGTTCCTAATCTCACCGTTATCATTTAGAAAGTCTTCATTAAATCGTTGTTTAACTTCAGGGACGACATATTTCTAGTGTAAGCATTAAAATCCTACTTTATAATCGTAATTGTGTTTGAAGGTATCATATTGATAACTGTTCATAGAAGGCCTCTCGTTCTGTTCTAAGTTTACAACCCTGTGGGCTATACAGAGAGATAATGTTCAATTTGTGGTGAGGCAGTGTCACTTTTATTAAAACTAATCTTTCAGAGACATATTGACAATCCTCAGTAAGATCTCTGTATTTGTTGTGGGCATGTATCGCTTCTCCTGCTTCTGTTCTAGCCTCCTTCTCAACTCCACTATAAATGGTTAGTTATTGCTCATATTTCTTCCAGCTAAATGTGTTTCTTTTTGTTCCTTGGGTAGTGAATTTTTCATGATGCTTCTATAAGCTCTTCATTTCTGTGATTGAAGGATTTTGTGTTCCCTGTTCTAGTTCTCAGAATATTGTCATGCTGATAAAAACAATCACCGTCTCCGAACTGCTCCTCTACTGCACACAGTACACAATGGGGTAGAATGTGTTCATATCCTGTCGCATTTAGTGTTTTCCGAAGTGCAGTAGAAGAACCACACCCTAACTACGGAAAACATCCTAGCATTGTAACATCACTTCCTCCCTACTTCACTAAGAGGTCGATAACGTTCTTCAGGAGTTCGCAAAAGAGATCCCATCGGATTGCCACAGGTTGTAGCATGATTCATCACTCCAAATCACTCGTTTCCACACATCCACAACCAACTGACGTCGCTCTTTACACCAATGCACACACCAGTGACTCCAGAAAAGTGTGCCTTAAGAGTACCCCATCCTCTTTATTTGAGTATGCACAGTTGATGTGTTAGCTAGACTTGTGGCAGCACTTTGGAATTCACGAGTGGTTTTTATAACAACCTTTCGCAACGCTCGACGGACTCTGTCTGTTAGTATATGAGGTTTGTCTGGTCTTGGTTCGGCTATGGTTGTTTCTTCGCATTTCCACTTCACAGTCGCATCACCGACGTCGTGTAAATTTAGAAGGGTTGAAATGTCCCTAATGGATTTGGTACTCAGGTGACAAACAGTAACCAGTTAACGTTTCAAGTCACTGAGCCCTGTTGATCGACCCATTCTACTATTACTGCTTCCCTACTGGCAACAAAACACTCCCAACCTCCTTTTACACTCGTGGATCTACCTCTAACAACATCGTGGTCAGTTCCGCATTACCTGGGGGTGTTCGGATAATTTTGATTAGATGGTGTACCTGGACTCACACACTTTGTTTACCGGTAATAATTTTCCATAAACTTTTCGCCAGGAAAAATTTGTGGTTATCTGCCTGGCTTGTTTGATGTAAGTAGCTGACTACAAGGTGGCAACAAAGTGGAGTTTCTTCAGATCGCTCTCTCTGCACATCAGGCGACGCTTCATATGAAGTTCCTGCTTTTTGATGAAGACTTTGTAAATTATATGTAGTGGTTGGCTGTTCTAATGAATATTATTCCAGCTGGAGGACAGGGCACAGCAGGCTCTGTGGCTTTAGGTTCTGAAATCTTATGAAAATATTTGTGAACTTCCACAGAAAAGATAGTACACATGACTGCTACATACACGATTCCAAGTATGCCACAACTCTTCCAACAGATGTGACAATGCCGAAAAATTATATTATGTTCTAAACTCAGTGAAGGAGTCTTTGAACGTCTGCTGTAGATGTGGAATTGTTAGGAGTATCTTCATTGTATGAGGTAGTTAAAAAACATATGGTCTAGGGGTAGTGTCCTTGACTATTAATCAGTTTCATGGGTCCCAGGTTCGAACCGCTCCCCTCCGCCCCCCCCCCCTCCACACAAAAAGAATCATCAGAGATGGCGGCTGAATACTTCCTTCATAACAAGCCACCCTCGTTCTGACAAAGGCGTTGTCAAATACGGCGACGGCGGAGGAGTGAACAAAGGTTCAGGGCACTCTTTTCGCCTTGCAGTAGGAAACTGCCCCAGATGGTTGACCAATCAGTAATGATCACCAGCATGAGAATACAGAAAGCAATGTAAACCACTGCATTAAGGTTACATAATATGTATCCACAGGACATATGGCCTGCCTGTAACTGAAAAATGTCATGATGATCTGTCCTTTGGCAGAAGTTTCCAGATTAGTCGCCCATTTGGATATCGGGGAGAGGCCTCCCAAGGAAGAGGTGATCGTCAGAAAAACACTGAAAACCAACGAAATGGCAACGTTTCACGGTATGGCGCATAACGTGTCAGAAGTTTGAAAGTGGTAGGGAAGCTAGAAAATCTGAAAAAGGAAATGCCAAAGCTCATTATAGATATAGTGGAAGTCAGTGACGTGAAATGGACAGAAGACAAGCATTTCTGTTCAGACGAGTATGGAGTAATATCAACAGTAGACGAAAAGGGTATAATGGGAGTAGGATTCATTATGAACAGGTAATATGCTGGCCTGTTATTATGTGATACGTGATGATAATATTCGTCATTTAAACCATTTTTTTTTTTCGTCAAACTGAGGGTAAGACGATTTTGTAGGTACAATGAAAACATCAGTACAGCACTTATGCTAGTACTGAGTATGTGTGGACAAGCTACTTTGTATTGATGTATGTTAGTAATCTGAAGACGAAGCACACCGAAAGGGAATGTATGATGCAAGCAAAATAAAAAAATGCTGTTAGAATAAAAGTAGAAAATTTCATTTGGTACCTACAAAACTTCAGCGTTCAAAGAAAGTTTATGTCACAGCAGGTCAACATTGACAGTACATTTCCTGTCAGGGACAAAGTACGAAAAGTTCTCATAGAATTTGAGTAAGTGGGCTGAGACATTATTTTATATGAAGTAAAATTAATTGCCAATGCAGTTTTATGAAACATTACTACAGTCTAGATTATGAATTTCTTAAGAAGTTTTCGACCACTTTTTAGTTCGCTTATCGCAAGATTCCATTAATCATTATACCTCACTCATACCGGCTATTTCAAGCTATGGAAATGCCGAAGGTATTTATTCCCAGAAAGCAATGTAAATCGATGGTTTGCCTCAATTGCTCTTCTAAAGAGCGCTGCATATATAACGTAAACATTAAAAGTATTTTTTTATGAGCGTTCCGTCTGCCTCTCGCATTTCTCTCTTGGGTTGTAGGGAAGGTGATATTCATACGCACAGCGTGTATACAAGCTGTATACCGCTCCATCCACGAAATGAAAAGACCACTTCAAGAGCACTTTCGCCCGACCATAAAAAATTCAGAGCACGCATTTGTCCCTCTGAAGGATGCTTTCCGGGTCACATGAGCGGCTGCAGTACGTTTTTTACGCTCGTCGTGAAGCCTAAAGCAGACGCAATATCCGAATTAAATGGTCCCCAGGCGAGTGTCGTAACACGAGGCCTCGATGTGAGCCTCAGAATTTCTCGGCTCTCCTCAACACTGTAAAAGGAACAAAGCACTTACTATGATCCCTTTATTAATTTATTCAGTGACTCATAAATATAGGGTTATAAAAGTAACAGCGCACACATTTAATTCTCAATTTGTTGCCAGAATAATAGCAGTTGTCGCGTGAACAGAGAGTATTGATGAGACTACCATTCACATCATATTTTCGACCAGATAGCTAACTGAATAGTAAATGTCCTACTTTCCTCTAGTTCCTCACTGTAAAGTGCTACAGGTGTATTCGTATTCTACTCCACGGATCGCTATCGTGGTATTACTTTGTGTATACATCGGCTGGGTGGGTTAGTGATGACGATGATGTTTGGCGCTCAACTGCACGGTTATCAGTGCCCTTACAAATTTCATACCTTTGCTCATCCCAGTCGCGCCAATTTGATAAATTATGATAAAATGATGAGGACAACACAAATAACCAGTTATCTCGAGGCAGGTGAAAATCCCCGACTCCACCGGGGATCGAAACCGGGAGCCCGTGCTCGGGAAGCCAGAAAGCGACCGCGAGACCACGAGCTGCGGACTGGGTGGATTAGTGGATTTTAGAAAGGAAGATTATATCTAAGTAAGGATGATAAAAGTTTCTAAAGCGGTCGTATATCGATAAACATATCGTAATTGTGACTGCGTACATTTCGCAGACAATAGCTGACAACATTTTTTGCTCTACTGGCCCATCCATGAGAAGGATAAGTAAACGTCTGGATGATTCCATGACGATGTAAGAACTTTCAGTGGATATGGTAGATGGCAAATGTATCGAAAACTGTAGTACACTGGAATCTACAAAGCATGCCTTAACAACTATAACCACTTCCTCACCTTCGATAGTGTGAATCAAATCTCTTCTACTGCAAGCGATTTTCCGCCTGTATGCTGAGAGGAGGTAGTATGGACCAAAAAAGTTAAAAGTCTGATAAACATGGATTCTAAAATGCATACCTTCACAATTATGAGAACTTGACCAGCAGAAGAGATGTGTGTAACATTGATGAACAAGGGTTCATAGCTCTTAAGGTACGCACTTTAGAGTCTATGTTTACTGTATATTTTTATTGTGTGGTCCATATTACCTCTCTCAAAATATGGAAACCAAGAGCGTACAATAGAAAAAATTTGTTTCACAGTATCAAAGATGAGGAAGCGTTCACAGCTCTTATACGGATTTTAGAGCCCATATTTACAACACATTTTTGATAGTTTTATGCTTCCTCATCATCCCTGAAAGTTTGTAACATCATAATGGAATAAGCCTGTATAATTCTCTCTCTCTCTCTCTCTCTCTCTCTCTCTCTCCCTCTCCCCTTCCCTCTGTCTCGTGCGTTACATGAAAGCAGGCACAAATACGCACAGCACATAGCACACACACACACATACACACACACACACACACACACACACACACACACACTACTTTAGCAAACAGTACATAAAAGTACTACTCATCAATATCATTACCCATCAAGGCCATCTCTAGACTTTTTCATGCATATCACTCATTTTTTACGTGAAATCAGTGTTACTTCTGTAACTTTCTACAGAACTGTAACTCAGTTTCATTATGCAGATACCTTGATCTTTTTATCACTTGGCGTCCAATAAGAAAATACATTGCACTTCATCACTTGTAGATTTTCTCTCGATCCATTTGCGAGTGGAACAGGAATGGTAGTGTCTAACGGTGGTAGACGTTGTTCCACGTCATACACATTATGGTGGCTTGCTGAGAGTCTATATATAACGATTTAGGTGTAAACATCTCTCACACACCTGCATCTCAAACACCTCAATGTCTGTTTCATTGCGATCATGGTTATGTCTCCAGTTCCCTGATCCACAAGTTTATTTTTCCGTCTCTCAACATACAACTCACTGCTTGTCGAGAATCTTCAGTGTTTACACATTAGAATTACATATCTCAGTGCCCTTACTGCAAAGCGTGTATTAGATATTTTTTGTAAGCTCTTCTTCTACTTTTCGTTTTGGCTATCTTGAAAACACATTAATTCGCTTAAGCATTGTACTTTCAGGTCTTCCTCCTTCTTCTATATTCTTTAATTCCTATTCTTTGCAAAACGTTCTTCGCTCTTCTGTCCTTGATGATTTTGGAATAGAAAGCTGTGATAGTCTTAATTTATTATTTCAGAATCACACTGGTGTGTAATTCTGGTTTCTGTACTCTCCTGGTTCTTCGATCTCTTTGTACCTTTTGGATCCAGGGTACTTTGCCTCTCTTGTTGACAAAAAACTGTATCATCTTCTGTATTCCCTCGAACACATTCCTTTTTTTCCTGATTATGGACAGGATATTCTCTATCTTGGTCTACAGATCTTGTTCCACTTGCCTTCTAAATTGACCATCCTCTGTAAGTTATAATACAAAGACAATTCGGAAGCTTACTTCTGAAAATCCTATTTAATTTACTACATGAACACCAGACCATTTATGTTCATCGTTTTATTTCTTTCCATGTCATTTCTTTCCATGTCATTGGAGGGCAGCGTGGAGGGTAAAAATCGTAGAGGGAGACCAAGAGATGAATACACTAAGCAGATTCAGAAGGATGTAGGTTGCAGTAAGTGCTGGGAGATGAAGAAGCTTGCACAGGATAGAGTAGCATGGAGAGGTGCATCAAACCAGTCTCAGGACTCAAGACCACAACAACAACAACATGTCTACTCAGTCATTATCTTTAACTGCTGAAATACACATTTTCTCGTTTTGTTCTACGAAGTCATATTTAATTTGTACTATTTTCTTTTTGAAGTCATGTTTATGGATTCGTTTGGTCTTATGGGAAATTATTTCTGCATCTAGATTCAAATTTGTTCTTCACTGAAGTTTATCTCCACTAAGAATGGTTGCTGAGAATGGTTGCTTATCTTGAATCTTTTCTGTTTTACTCCAGGCCTACCAGTACACTTTAGTTGTAACGAAGACAACAGTTATCATGAAATCCATGAATTCTGAAGGAAGTGGTAATTTATTCCAGTTTCTCACGTCTTGCAAATTCCTCCTTTAAAATTTTTGCTTCTTTTTTATCCAACTAATGATAATATTTGTGAATACCGCTACTAGAGGTCGGATACAATGTGCTGTCAAAACTATTGCTCAAGAGAGTAGAAGAACAGGTAGAAAGTACAGTTGGCGACTACCAAGCGGGATTCAGGAAGGGAAGAGGCTGTATAGAACAGATTTTTATCTTGAAGCAACTGATAGAACATAGGGCCTTAAGAAACAAAAAGACGGTAATAACCTTTGTGTACTTCACAAAGACATATGACTCCATCGACAGACAGACTCTTGTTAGGATCCTGAAGAACAGAGGACTTGATGGAACTACACAAGAACTCATTGAATAAATTCTGACAGACACAAAAGCAAGGGTGAGATTCAGAGGAGCACTGTCAGAAGAATTTGAGATCAAGACTGGTGTTAAACAGGGAGATGGATTGTCACCGTTGTTGTTCAATATAGCACTGGACGAAGTGATCAGACAGTGGGGAGCAATAAACGAGGAAATGGGAATACCAAAGACCCATGTGGAGGACAAAAGGAATAACAGGACTCGAGTGGATTGCCTAGCCTTTGCAGACTACATAGCAATAGTAAGTGAGACGGAAGAAGACGCAAAGACACGACAACTTAAGTAAGGTTGCCAGAGAGGTGGGACTGAGGATCGCCTATAACAAGACAAAGACATTAGATACCACTGCAGACTGGGAAACACGGGAAGGCACTCTGCAAATGGTGGACAAATTTAAATATCTGGGAGAATTTATAACAGGAAGGAACAGGAGCAAGGACGGAATAACAGAGAGGATAAAGAAGATGAGGTCAGCCTTCTGCATGACGAGAGATATATACAATAAAAAGAATATACCACAGAGGCAAAGATACGCCACTACAAGGCAACGATGAGGAATGTAGTATTATATGCTGCTGAGACGATGACACTAGGAAGAAATGGGGCAGAACAACTAGGGAAAGAAGAGAGAAAAATACTGAGAAAAATACTAGGTCTCAAAAGAGGTGGAGAGAGGTGGATGCAAAGACCTAGGGAAGAATTGTACCGTAACATGAGAACAATATCCTGGGGAATCAGACTCAAAAGGGCAAGGTTTGCTGGACATGTAGTTAGGATGAGAATAGACAGAATGACGAAGAGAGTGTGGGAAACAACAGGGAGGAGAAGTGGAAAGACAGGAACCAAGTTGGTTGTTGAACTTCAGAAGGACTGGTTGGAACTGGGGATCAAGGTCGAAGGAAAGGAAAATTGGAGGAACAAATATACACCGACCAATGACAGAGAAGAATAAAGGAAAAGAATAGAGTGTCCCCAGTGGAACCGGCAGGAGAAACGGAAACTGAAGATCTCGGAAGAAGAGTGGGAGAGATGAAGAGAAAGAATGAAGAGGTTCTGGGAGAAGAAGAGGAAAATGCAGTCCATGAAGGGGCTAACCGTGGTCCTACAGAGGCCGTAACGCAAGAAGAAGAAGAATACCTTCAACATTACGACGCGAAAGCTGATAAGCCTGAGCTTATCCGAATCTTGTCTCCACACTTTCGTGTGAGGAAGAATAATCGTCGCTTCTTCCTGTTATTGCATAATAACATTAGCTGCTTAGAGCTGAACATCCGTGGAAGTCATGGGGAAGATATTTGTCCAATGGTTTAGTTATGAATTCGGTGCCACTGTCGTAGTCAAAATCTGCCCTTTCTAATTCTCATAGTTCTCTGTGATTTTACAAATGTCTATAGCCAACTGCAAAATGTACCAACCAATTTATTGTGCTAGTGTCAGTGTTGGATGTTTCTTGCCATTAGGGTATTTTCATTGCAAATTATGGTAGCCTCGAGGAAATTTGTCCATTGAACTGTGGTAGTTTTAAAGCATGTTCCCAGTAAACGATCGATATGGTCAAAGAAGTAACCGATACCTGTATGAAGCTTAAAAAACTGAGTGACTACGAAAGGGAAAAGAAGCTGCATGCGGCCCCAGGAAGTAAGACGTCTCGCGTCAGTGGCAGGCCGCAGCGTCTCGCAAGAGGCGGGACCACGTAGCGAACAGATTTATACCTAATTCTGACGCGCGATGAGGCAATAAATAACCGGTTGCTGGCCGCGTGAGGGCGCACTGATGATAAGTCGCACTCGAAAAAAGTCGGTCGTAAATATTCACCGCTTGCGAGGGGCCGCCCGGCAGCGGCCGCCGTTCGATAAATAACATTCTGCGCTGTGCACTGCGCTGGCCGGTGCAAGTGTTGTGTGTAAGAGCGGCTGGCGCTGTGCCACACAGTGGGCAGCTACGACCGTGTGTCGCGGTCTAGTCTAAATAGGCGCCTGCAGCGACTGTGTCGCGGGTCAGTCAAACTCTGAAGCGCTCTTGTCCAAATATATGGTTCTCCTAAGAACAAAATAAAAATTAAAAATAAATTTTTATGTCTACACACTCAGTTTAGAATCCGCTACCACCAGTATAATTACAATCCCAATTATAATAATGACTATAATTTTTAAATGTTTCTTAACATATTCTATCAATAATAACATTAACAATAAAATGGAAATCAAAGAGAGTAGGTAGAATCGAACACCTCTGAGAAACAAATTTTTGAGTTACAGGTCAGAAGAATGAAACCGAAAGTACCTACGAGAAGAAACTACTATCAATTAATGTCAAGATACGATATTACTGCACTGTAATACAGAGACATTATAAGCCACAGACTGTCTTGCTATGAATAGAAAAGATCTGATGGAGATATTAGAAAGAAGAGAAAGACAGGTCTTGAGGTAAATCCTTGGGCCTATCAAAGAAGATAATGCGCTCAGATGTCACTTCCATTAATTCTATATACATGTAGAAGCGATCACAGATGTCATTCTTACGACTATTCCTGTGGGCATATTGCCCGTGTGAGTCCTACAATTCTGATCAATCGTATCTTCCGGCACTATTTCAACAAGAAAACTATAGAGGCGTGTTTCATCAAGGTAGAAGTAGTTGCAAGACGTAGAAATAACGCTGGAATGTGTTTCGTTCAAGACTGAACTGCAAGGACACTTTGGTTTCTAAGAGAAACCAAAACAGAAAACTGGAAAAACATGGAATGCAGCAAGCAAGAAACATCCCAGGAAACGAAAATGGCAATACATGACAAAATTAAAGCCAAGGTGCTAGGAAAAGAAAAAGTGATTTTTAAACAGTGAGATTAGGAAATGACCAAAGCGAAAAGAACAAGAAAAAAGATATTAATTTTTCTGTAATTAAAACGATAAAGTATTACATTGGCAGTGTTCCAAGGCAAAATAGGTAGGGGGAAAAACCTGATTATAACTGGAAATTAGAGCCCCAAAGAAGGAAACAGACTGATTGCACTGTACAAGAAGAAGCCATCAGAAGTAACGCCACGAGAAACGTAATCGAGATACCATCAAAGACTCAGGGAAGTTGGTACATTGAATCAGCGTAAGTACATAACTAACCCGCAGGATACTATACAGCCTTAGAATAGAATCACCAATGTATTTGGCAATACTATAGCAGTACGATCACGTCTACAACAATATTCCGCTAGGGATGTCCGTTTATGTGTGGGTGTGTGCGTGTGTGTGTGTGTGTGTGTGTGTGTGTGTGTGTGTGTGTGTGTGGCAGATGGTACCAGAATCACTTTTCTCCCTACCTATTCCAACCATCACTGGTAGGCAGGAAGAAGGTCAGCATTATTATATAGGAGACCGAAGGTTTTCGCGTTCAGCATCCCGGGCATTAAGCGAGGAAATAAATGTCCTGGGTCGTCAGCTCTCAGAGTTCTGTGATCAAAGTTCTGCACGATACACAATGTCATCATCGCTTAATTTAATTTGTTATACTGGTCTATGACGCCATCAGGCTAACTTAACAGACCCATAATAAATTGCTGCACCCTTTCAAATCACTTTGTATAAACCAGCATGGTGAGGGCCCCATACTCACATACAAAAATTACTCAGATGATAATTTCCTGGGAAGTGACATCAGTCGAGTATTACACATACTCAGGATTGTTTCAATAGATAAGAATCTTACATGTGCCTTTCCCAAGAACACTTTTGTGGTCACTCCAGATTAACCCTTTCACTACCACGAGCGTGACGGTACGCTCCTCCACCCCTAGCCATCGACGGACGGCGTACCGGCGCACATCACCACACCCCTTCACAATGACTTAGTTCGTGCAGTCCGCTCATAATACTTCACTTTTGCATTTACTTCAGTCCAAGCGAGTCCACTGCAAAGTCCCTGTCATTTGTCAGACATTCTAAGAGACTTACAGAACCGCAACCACGTCTTAATTTTCTTACACCCCTGCAGTACGCCAGCAGTAATTCTGATATCTCCAGGTAAGTAGAGCATATTTCTCACGCATTTTTATTGGATGATAATATTTTAGGAATTACGAACTGTTTTTCTTATCAATCATAATACTAATTTCTACTTCTAAGAAAATGTACAGACTGCCTTAACTGTAATTTTTCATTCATAAATTTGTCCATTTCAATTGGTCTACATACTTTCGATGAATAGCTGACGATGAAGTCCTACCATACAAGCCCACAACGCAGGTCAAAATCCCGTCAGGCACGGCGAGAGTGCGAGAACAATCTCAGTCATTGAGAAATGATACGGGGAGCGTGCCGGTACACCCTCCATCGCTGGCTAGGGACTGGAAGAGCGTGCTGGTGCACTCCTCGTATTGGATGGATTAAATCTTTCCACACATATACTGCGATATACTTGAAGGTTGTCATTCGTTACACTGACACACAGACAAATAATATTGACTCTTTACGTCTGTTTGCAAGCAGTATATAGGATGTATGTTCTAACTTGAGACAACTAAACATCTCGAAAACGAAACATCGTACGGAGAAAATGTTGTAGATGAAAAGTTAATATTAGTGAAGGCCACACCTCCCTGTCCTAAAACTGGCCAGCTCCTAACCACCCCACCTGCTGGGGCAGGGTCAACTGCGTATTTTCAAATGAGATTCCCCCCCCCCCCCACACCCATTTTCTGTGTATTCAGGTTCTACGCCAAACAATACATGCAGTTTAGGCAAACCATCGTTTTCCATTCATGGTAGATGGCACTGTGATCGACGAATATCAAGTGTACTTGTTTTCACAATTAATAAACGACACAGTTCATGTTTATTTTCGAAATTCACTTCAATCTCGTTTTGCAAATTTGACTGTAAGTACAATATGGTTAGATGTTTCTTTGTCTTATTAGAAGCTACATGTAGTGTTACCCCTTTAGAATGCTTTGGATACAATAGTTTTGTATTCTGATCGGGATTCTTGAGACTGATGAGTCGTATTGCCTCTCGCCTTTGAGTGCTAGATTTCGGCGAATCTGGTTGCCTCCTACTATTTGGGTGCTTGATTGCGGTGGGCACCCTTGCCTCCTATTATAAGAGTAATTGATAATGAATGCACACAACTTGAACGCATTGTGAATTACAGTTATCGCGAGAGGAACTCACTAAAATCAAACACTTCATTGGTGAGATGCAAGGTACTCACCGATATCAGGCATCCTGATGGTAACAGTTAACAATTACGAAGACGATTCAATAAATATGTCGCAAACAGATATACAGACTTCAGAGACGCTTGTACCAGCCTGAAATTTATTTCCCTTTTCAATATACTCTCTAGCGTTCGACAAGGAGTTAAAAGTCCCCAGCATAGAATTCTTGTGGCAGCGTTCGCATGCAGCGAGTGACTCTCATCATATAGCCAGTTTATTTCGTTCCTGAAATTGCTGCAGCCCACAAGATTGATATGTCGTGGTAGTAGCATAGTACCCCTAGACCTGAAAACAACGTACCGTCACTGGATAACCAGGTCATTCAGGGCGCCCATTGTTTATGGATTTTTCTTATCCTTTGCTGCATTCCAGTATACAACTGAACAAAATTTCCTGTGAAATACATTTCTAACGATATAGGCCAAGAATTTCGCTACAGAAGTGCTCTGTGGAGTCCATCGCCAGACAAAATTCGCGTTATCCTGGTTGGGTACACACTCATTGCACACTAGCCATCTTAGTTTGACCGCAGATTATTAAACATTGGCCGCGAAATATTGTGTCCCTACTACCTTCCACACTACATGTGTTACTACACCTTCTAGCTATGTATAGACGTGAAATTTAAGGATACAGCGTACATACAAATGGTGGAAAAATGAAATTTTTTAATGACTGTATTAAATTTTATAGTCATTTCTGTTTACATTGATAAATACATTGTAGGGTTTCAAATGAAAAATGTCCTGTATATACCAAATTTTGAAGGTGTGGTAATGTATGCCGCCACGCCCCCTCTATTTCTGTTAGAGAAATCAGTACTATTCCGAAAAGAACTTTGAACTTTCTGTTTCCAGCGATTATACGTATGATACGTTGTATATGTTGGTAACAGTGCAGCTTTCTAGTGTCTGTAAATGATTATTTTTGCTAGTATTTAGTTTTGTTTCGCTGAAGCAGTTTGTTCACGTGTTACTGAATGTTTGTTGCCCAAGTACTACATATATTTGTGGAAGTACATATCCTTTAGTGAGCAATAAATACGAACTATGTCACATAACAAGAAATTCAATCAAAGGAAATTCCATGGTAACCAGTTCACAAACAAAGCAAGCGACACTGTTGAAAGTAACCTTTGTATCAGTTCTTCAGGGAAGAAACTCCCACACGGCACACCTCCTGGTGATTCAAATTTTTGTGTTAACAATGATGCTGTTTGTAGTGGATTTGTTGATCTTGATGTGGCTGTCTTGTCTTCATGATAAAGGAAGTGGCAAAATGTAAACAATGTAATGGTGTAGGCTGTCTGTTAATAGCTGAACAACAAAATAGCAAGAAGGGTTTTCGTCAAAATTAGTTGTTTTGTGTAGATCCTGCTATATATCTTCCCGAAAATGACTTCGAACATTGTTCATAATTCGTATGATGTGAATTTGAAGTTAGTGTAAGTAGAGCGTGCAACAGGAAAATGAAAAAGGATTCTGAAGCCTTTTGCAGTTTGATGGACCTTCCTCCTCCTTCCAGAGGTTTAGCAAGTACATAAAAATACCTTTAGGTGCCTTGGCGGTTGTGTCTAAAGCATCTATGTAACGTGCAGTAGAATAAACTGTAAATATTGGTGGGACCAGGAACATTGCTGTTGTACTTGATGGGACATGGTAATGTCGAGGACATCGTTCCCAGAGTGGTGTTGTAAGTGCTACTTCTCTGGAGGATGGAAAAGTTGTTGATATTGAGTGCTTATCTAAGTACTCCCACAACTGCCATGGTAACACTGAAGGACGTATTGAACATCAGTGTTCTATGAATAATGATGGTCGCTGTAGGTGTATGGAGTGTAATGGAGCTCAAAAACTATTTCAGAGGTCGGTGCCCGTTTATAACGTTAGATATACCAAGTACCTAGGCGACGGGGACTCTAAAGCTTTCAATTAAATTGATGAGTTCAATGTTTATGGTGATACCTTAGTAACAAAACTGGAGTTGTGGTCATGTGCAAAAGAGGATGGGTGCTAGATTGAGGAAGCTACGAAGAGAATGAAAGGAAAGCTGCTATCTGATGAAAAACCTCTGTCTGGCCGAGGCAGATTGACAGAAACTAAAATAGACCTTCTTCAGAATTATTATGGACTTGCCATTAGACGAACTGCACTACAGGATGATGTTACAGCAATTAGAAAAGATGTATGGGCCACCTACTTTCATAAGTTGTCCACAGATGACCACCCTGTTCATGGAGCAGATTCTTGATGTGGTTACCAAAAATTAAAGAAAAGTGGTCAAATATACCATCATTCTCTCCCTGGGCCTGTTACAAATGAAATAAAACCAACTTTTAGAGACCTGAGTGACCCTGTTTTCCTTAGTAAATGTCTTCATAGGGGCACTCGGAATACAAATGAAAGTTCCAATCATTGTATATGGGAAAGATTACTCAAGAATGTTTTTGTAGGACTAAATACATTAAAAGTTGGTGTACTAGATCCAGTGATATGTTTCAATGATGGAGTGATAGGAAGGCTGTAAGTCCTGAGAAATTTAGGCATAAAAATGTGGCTCTAATATGGAAGATCAATTGCTTACATGTGACAGAAAATAGGAGCATGAATCTGTAAGATTCGCTCTCCAAGTTATCAAAGAAGCAAGAAGTGCTAAAAGGAATGCCAAGCGGAAGCTTGAAGATGAAGATATGCTGCAGGATGAAAACTATGCTTCAGGAATGTTCTGAGATACAGTTAATTTGGACTCATATCTTCATTCACAGTTTCCCATAAGTTGTATGTTTCAGAATTCAGGTACAAATATTTCCTTAAGTTTATAAAGCATTGCTTCAATTTTCTTTCTGTAACTTGAATTAGTCCATACTTATGTAGTAACCCTAAGCTTTATTGCAGAATCAACTAAATTATAGAAAAAAATAACATTTTTAATAGGAAAAAATTATAAAATTAAAATGTAAGATGTGATTTTTTAATCCCTCTAATATACATAATAGGTGGAATTAAATTCGTCTAGTACCTCAGCCATCATGTCATGCATATCTGGTAAAAATTTGGCCTCCTTCAAATGTATAACATTGGATTATATGGTACCTAAATTTGAGGACGCATTTTGGAAAAAGAATTGCATAAATTTCTCTGTAATTTTTTTAATAATCCTAAGCAAGTTAAAAAATATTCAAAACACTTCTGATTCGTGTAGAAAGTGTGTTGCATTACCTGATATCAACAAAAAATCTGTAAAACATATACATTATAAACAGTGCCTGAAAGAAATAGGTGTTGATTTATACATAATGTTGAGCCAGAAAAGTAACCTGTATCCTTAAAACGATATGCGGTATTCTTGAGTTTGCGACTTATTTGTTGACTCACACTAGAACATCCACATCACTTTTCCTGGATCAGGTTAAACGTAGTTTCTAACAACAAACTGAACCGGCTAACCATATTGCGCTGTGCAATCAAATTTGCAGCCCTAAAGCAAATTTCGTTAGAACAGAGGTTTACATTTACATTGTAAATGAAATATAAAATCAAATTCGTCATTTCCTGATTCCGAAAACAGCCACACTTGATATTTGTCGACCGTAGGTATGCTTTGACGTAGAATCTGAAAATGCAATAAAATTAAGGGAATCCCACTCGAAAATGCAAAGTGGTCCACAGCCACGCCGGAGGGGTAGTTAAGAGGTGGGCAGTTGTAGCACAGACAGGTGTCTCTTTACTAATAACAACTTCTCAGCTAAGCATTTTTGTCACACGATGCGTCGCCGTCGAGGTATTTGGTCGTTTCAAGCTAAAACAAACATCCTTTAGAGAATATTACATCCATAAGAGCATTACAGGTTGGTATAGGTGGTGTACTACGGCTCAGCGTGCCGTTAAAGTTATTCAGAAGTTAGGAAATGGTTGTCTAAGTAAGCTTTTTGTCTTGAACTGTGTTGTCATGTTTCATACAGAGCTCGTCAAGTGTTGCAGTTCTAACGCCGTGGTGTTTCTGCACGAACGTCATGGCTGTGGAGCCATTCCAGCCGTCAGCTGTGGCGACGGCCAGAGATGGGTAGTTTTCCACGCCGGCTGCTGTGGTCAGAGCCCGGACAAGGCTGTCCACAGAGGGTCCTGCTGCCGGTGGCGCTGACGAATGGCCACCGGACACCGCCATTTCCGCACACCACTGGCTCACGTGGAGCCTCTGCGAACCCCGTGCCCCTGCGGCTGCACTGACACGCGACCGTACTAACTGGCTGCACCGTGCCACTGTGCTACGCAGTGTACTTCAGAAACTTACTTCAACCGATTTCTAAACACTCCGCTGGCTGACGGTTATAGAAGATAGCAGCACACTGATTAAAAAGTGTTCACTAGACCTTCATATTCTAAATAGTTCCAACCATAGTGTAACTAGGTGTGTAAGCCCATTAATTGTACACCCCAAGATGTCATAAGGTCGATTACGTTGGACACAGGAGGATCGTACTGCGATTATTTCGTTCAACAATCGCACGAAAGGAAAAATGACGTATCGAAGTCAGTGGTTGTACAATGGGAAAAGACTGAACTCGCTCAATACAGGAAATGGGACTGAACCGGTGAGACACCTAAGGGATACTGCATAATATATGCGGAAGAACCTTCTGTTTCTGTAGCAGCAGGTCACTGGAGGAACGAAGCGTCAAGCAGATAGGAAAATCGCCCACTTCATTGGCAATTTCAAGAATGGTTGTCGAATAGATGCGCACAAATACAGAACTATATCGCCGACGTCAGTATCTTAGGAAATTTAGGAATACGGTTTCAAAAAAATGTCCAAATGTGTGTGAAATCTTATGGGACTTAACTGCTATGGTCATCAGCCCCTAAGCTTACACACTACTTAACCTAAATTATCCTAAGGACAAACACACACACCCATGCCCGAGGGAGGACTCAAACCTCCGCCGGGACCAGCCGCATAGTCCATGACTGTAGCGCCTGAGACCGCTCGGCTAATCCGGCGCGGCAATACCGTTTCAGGCTCACGTATTATGACATTTCTGAAGCCCGAAAATCTCCTCGACTGGAACCAAAATGGATTGCGCAAACGAAGATCGCATGAAATTTAGCTCGCTCTGTTCGTCCACGTGACTTGGAAGGCAGTAGATACCGGTGTCTAGGCTGATGCCCTGTTCCTTCACATTCAGTAGCAGATACACGAGTAGTTCCCCACTGTTTACCAATAAGAGTTCCTTGCAAGTAGAAAACAGAGAGGTATTCTTAACGAAGAGAAATCTACAACGTTAAAGTAACTACGAGTCTAACTAAATAATAAGCAACCAGTTGCATAAAAGCAATTTAATTTCTTTGCCAGTTTCGGGCACTTTGTGCACTTCCTCAGGAGGTTATTCCTATCGTATTATTTGCTGTATGCATCCTATTGTTGATACTTCCAAATAATGCTCTAGGAATAACCTTATGAAGAATGGCACTAAGTGCCCGAAACCGGTAAAGAAATTACATATCTTTTTTTGCATCTCGCTGCTTATTATTTCGATACATACAAATGCAGCTACTGAAGAGGGATAAAATACGTATCTACGAGTATAACACCACGGAATATGATAATGCTTTTAATGTGTAAGATGTAGCCTCTAAGACAAAATGAAAAAAACGACGCACTACGAAGGAATTTTCTGAACGGGATGGAAATGGGAAGATGTTTTGCGTACTTACAGTTTCTGAAAATTTGGATGATTTATTGAAGACAAAGAGCTTCACAAATTGAGCAAGTCAGTAAGGTGCTGGTTCAGCTGTGGCTCTTAGTAATTCGGCTTGGCAATAATTGTGGGTTGTTGGGTGTCCTTCAGAGGGATATCGTGCCAATTTCTGTCCAACTGGTGAAATTCAGTGACAATATCCCGACGTGGTCAGAGGGCCCTACCCACAATGTTCCAAACGTCCTCAAATAGAGAGAAATCCGACGAATTTGCTAACCAAGGTAGGCTTTCGCAGGCTTAAAGGCAAGTAGTGCAAACTCACGTCGTGCTTATCTTTCTGAAATATATACCTTGAAAGGCGGAAAATAGGGAGCAGAATAACGTAGACGTACCGCAGTACGTATAGGTGCAGCAGAAGACAAAGAAAGGGTGTTGTTATGAAAATAAATGGCACCTCAAACCATCACTCCTGATTGTCGGCCCGTAAGGTCAACGACAGTCAAGCTGTCATTCCACCGCTGTCCAGGGCGTCTCCAGAAACGTCTTTGTTGGTCGTCGGGGCTTATTTCCAAGCGAGACTCATCTTTGAAGATAATTCTAGTCAATGCTATTCCAGGAAGCAGGGAGTCTGGAGACGTCTCGGATAGTGTTGGGTTACCAACCTGAAAGTCACCCGCCGTTAAGTCCAACAACCAGGAGTGATGGACTAGGGTACCCTTAGAGCAGAGCGGTACGTCGACGTTATTCTAAGCCTCATTTTGGTTCCCTTGACGGTAAGCCATCTTGCGCTTACATTTCAGCAAACTAATGCCCGCCCGTATACAGCTAGAGCTTATACTCCTTACCTTCGAGCTTGTCGTACTAAATCTAGGACAGCCAGGTCACCGCATCTCTCCCTAATTGATATAGTTTGGAGCGTTATGGGCAGAACCCTCCAACCATTTCGTAATTTTGACGATCTAAAGCATAAATTGGACAAAATTTGGCCCGGTATCCCTCCAAGGGACATCCAACAACTCTCAGACCATTTCAAGCCAATAATTACTTACACAAATGCCAGAGGTGGCCCAACGTGATATTCACTTGCTCAATTAGTGAAACTCTTTTTTTCTTAATAATACATTAACTTATTTGAAATACAATCCTTTATTTATCTGTACATGTACAGCACCTCTACCGCTTTCGGTTCCATTTGGATAATTTCTTCGTGTTGCGTCGTTATTTTTCTTCTATATTGTAGTGTATACAAGTGACGTGATGGATAAGTTTGAAACTTCCATCTGGCTGTTCGTAGATGCGTTACTCTTTGTTGTATTTAATGTGACAAGCCTAGAAATTGGTAGCGAAATGCAGGAATATCTGCATAAACAACTGTAAAGTATTGCTCGTAAATACACTCCTGGAAATAGAAAAAAGAACACATTGACACCGGTGTGTCAGACCCACCATACTTGCTCCGGACACTGCGAGACGGCTGTGCAAGCAATGATCACACGCACGGCACAGCGGACACACCAGGAACCGCGGTGTTGGCCGTCGAATGGCGCTAGCTGCGCAGCATTTGTGCACCGCCGCCGTCAGTGTCAGCCAGTTTGCCGTGGCATACGGAGCTCCATCGCAGTCTTTAACACTGGTAGCATGGCGCGACAGCGTGGACGTGAACCGTATGTGCAGTTGACGGACTTTGAGCGAGGGCGTATAGTGGGCATGCGGGAGGCCGGGTGGGCGTACCGCCGAATTGCTCAACACGTGGGGCGTGAGGTCTCCACAGTACATCGATGTTGTCGCCAGTGGTCGGCGGAAGGTGCACGTGCCCGTCGACCTGGGACCGGACCGCAGCGACGCACGGATGCACGCCAAGACCGTAGGATCCTACGCAGTGCCGTAGGGGACCGCACCGCCACTTCCCAGCAAATTAGGGACACTGTTGCTCCTGGGGTATCGGCGAGGACCATTCGCAACCGTCTCCATGAAGCTGGGCTACGGTCCCGCACACCGTTAGGCCGTCTTCCGCTCACGCCCCAACATCGTGCAGCCCGCCTCCAGTGGTGTCGCGACAGGCGTGAATGGAGGGACGAATGGAGACGTGTCGTCTTCAGCGATGGGAGTCGCTTCTGCCTTGGTGCCAATGATGGTCGTATGCGTGTTTGGCGCCGTGCAGGTGAGCGCCACAATCAGGACTGCATACGACCGAGGCACACAGGGCCAACACCCGGCATCATGGTGTAGGGAGCGATCTCCTACACTGGCCGTACACCACTGGTGATCGTCGAGGGGACACTGAATAGTGCACAGTACATCCAAACCGTCATCGAACCCATCGTTCTACCATTCCTAGGCCGGTAAGGGAACTTGCTGTTCCAACAGGACAATGCACGTCCGCATGTATCCCGTACCACCCAACGTGCTCTAGAAGGTGTAAGTCAACTACCCTGGCCAGCAAGATCTCCGGATCTGTCCCCCATTGAGCATGTTTGGGACTGGATGAAGCGTCGTCTCAAGCGGTCTGCACGTCCAGCACGAACGCTGATCCAACTGAGGCGCCAGGTGGAAATGACATGGCAAGCCATTCCACAGGACTACATCCAGCATCTCTACGATCGTCTCCATGGGAGAATAGCAGTCTGCATTGCTGCGAAAGGTGGATGTACACTGTACTAGTGCCGACATTGTGCATGCTCTGTTGCCTGTGTCTATGTGCCTGTGGTTCTGTCAGTGTGATCATGTGATGTATCTGACCCCAGGAATGTGTCAATAAAGTTTCCCCTTCCTGGGACAATGAATTCACGGTGTTCTTATTTCAATTTCCAGGAGTATAGATCGATCCTCGTTATTGTATCATTAGACGATTGCCGAACAACCACTGGAAGCAGTCACATCCGTTAAACATTTGGCAGTACGCGGAGGGAGTGGTCTGATGTGGAATGACCAAGTGAAACTGATAGGAAGAGAATTAGAGACCAGACTTAGGTGCTTTGGAAGAATACACAGGAAGTGCAGTCCTCCCGCTATGGGGGTAGCTTACCATATCTTAGTTCGACCGATAACGATCCAATATTAATGCTTGTGGGACCAGTACCAAGCAGGATTGGTGCTGAGAAATTGGTATATGGAAAGGTCTGCGCGTTTCGTACAGGATGGTTTAGTAAGCTCACGAGCATCATAGACCCTCTTACCTACTTCCGTGGCAGACATAAAAAAGCGCGTTCTATGTCACGGTGTGATTTACTGATAAAATTCCGTATACGTACTTCCATAGAAGGATCAACTTATGTATCTCATTCAACTTTGTTGCACACAATCCGCGACTAAACAGAAATGAGGAGAGGTGACAGTGATTCACAAAGTGCCCTCCACCACACATTACTAGGCAATTTTGGAAGTGTATATGTACAATCGTATACTACAGAATATTCGTAAAGCGGTATGAAAGACAAATTAATGATGAACTTGCTGATTCTTGCCGGCCGGGGTGGCCGAGCGGTTCCAGGCGCTACAGTCTGGAACCGCGCGACCGCTACGGTCGCAGGTTCGAATCCTGCCTCGGGCATGGATGTATGTGATTTTCTTAGGTTAGTTAGGTTTAAGTAGTTCTAAGTTCTAGGGGACTGATGACCTCAGAAGTTAAGGCCCATAGTGTTCAGAGCCATTTGAACCATTTTTGCCGATTCTTAAAAACGCTTATCCTCTCAAGCATTTTTTACAGTCGAATAATAATGAAAGTTTCCCTAGTTACTCGCTGTTCATTACTTTGGCGCAAGGGAGCCAAATGGAAGTGTGCTATTGCTTGTTGTCTCTCGTTGCTTTGGCTGTCAACCTCGCACCCTCCCCTCGCGTTTGCTACCTTGCTCGTTGTTTTAAGTTTTTTTAAGGCAACATTCTTTTGATATATTCCAGTCTCTGTCTTCCTCTACAGTTCTTGTCCTCTACAGGTCCCTATAGTACAAATGAAGTCATTCTGATGTCTTAACAGATGTCCTATCATCCTGCTCGTTCTCATTGCGGGTAATCTCCACATATTCCTTTCCTCGCTGATTCTCCGGAAAACTTCCTAATTGCTTACCTCATCACTCCACCCAGTTTTCAACATTCGTCTGTAGCACCACTTCTCAAATGCTTCGATTCTCTTCTCTTCCGGTTTGCCCACAGTTGATGTTCCACTATCACTGCTGCCTCGTGACCATCAACTCTGATGTTAAATTTCTCGCTGTTCTCATTTCTGCTACTTCTAATTACTTTCGCCTTTCTTCGATTTATTCTCAGTCTATATTCTGCACTATTTCAGTCAGCAGAACATGTAGTTCTTCTTCACTTTCACTCAGGATAGCAATGCAATCAGCCTTCACCTTGAATTTTAATTCCATCCCTGACCCTTTCTTTTTTTTCCATCGTTGCTTCTTCGATGTACAGATTGAAGTTTAAGAGCCTTTATCCATGGCTTACACCCTTTTTAATCATAGCACTTCGTTCTTGATAGTCCACTCTTAATGTTTCCTCTTGGCTCTTGGCTTGTGAGTGATTAGGATGGAACAAACCACGTCCAGATAAACTGTAATCTAATTTCGGGCAACAGAACAACGACTTATTAGGAAACAGGTAAATAACTTGGGAGAACGCTTAAAGTCTTCTCATACAATGCTCATAATTCAAGAGCGACATGATTCAGTACTGAAAGGATTGTCTCCGGCCATCCTGATTTAGGTTTTCCGTGATTTCCCTAAATCGTTTCAGGCAAATGCCTGGATGGTTACGTTGAAAGGGCACGGCCGATTTCCTTCCCCATCCTTCCCTAACCCGAGCTTGCGCTCCGTCTCTAATGACCTCGTTGTCGACGGGACGTTAAACACCACTAACCTAACCTAATCTGAAAGGATTCTCTCAACCTTTCTCATTGTTTAAGTCGTGGTACAAGAAAAGTCTCTGGAATGTTCGTAATCTCTTTGCATAAATGGTGAGATGCTTTCATAATTTACAATGACTATTCTTTTTTACTGTTCAAGATGAAGTTAACTGTTTCAAAACGCATTTTGACAACCGCAGTCAGAATATTACAGCAACATTGAGTGGTATCCCAACGCAACGGTTTAAAATTCAAATATGCATCCTTTTGGGGAGGAACTAGGATAATTTCTAGTGATTATGAAAAAACATTACTCTCTTCCTTTTATCACAGGTACACATGAAAAACATGCCTTCCTGTTACTTACCGTACACTAGCGTACATAACTGGTGACTGGTGACAGAACAGAAAAATAGCACTGAGGTACACAAAGCCTACGATACATTACATTCTTAAACCATTGCGAAAAGTGATAACAACACAAAACGCCTCGGTATCATATCTGAGCCGAAGAATACACAGCCGGAAACGATAAATCACAAACCAAACGCATTCTGACGTCTTTCTCCCAAGACCCTGTAACCTCGCCGTTAGTGATCGGCCTGTCCTGCTTGCGATATGAAATACGACCGTGGATCACGTGTATACCCAATGGAATTTTTCTAATTAGATAAGGCTATCTTTCCTGAAAAAGTAATACCGATAAGTAGGGGGAATGTGTACAACCGATCTTTCTGATACAAAAGTCTACTAAAAATAAAAAAAGTAATTAATCCAATCAGGGGTACACTTTGGAAAAAACGAAAGTTATTTTGTGCGTTCATTCACGAACAACACTGGATAGAAAAGGGGTACCACTGATCATGAATCCAAAAGTTACAGTAATGAACGAAAAGAAAATAATTACGGTCGCCAGCCCACTAGGGCGATTTATATCCAAAATCCTGTACAAGATGATGAGAAAGAAAAGCATTTATTGTTAAACACTGATGTGGGAACTGAAGGTTGTCACGCTTTTTGACACTAATTTTAAGTGAGTATGTAATGATAAAAAAACCGGAGAAGTCACATTTACGCTAAGTTTGTCATTAAATTTTGAAAAAGGCAATATAGTAATGATTTGAAAATATCCATTTAAACCGTATGTTAGTATTGAACTTCGTTACGCGAACAATGACTTTCGGAGAGCTCATCTTAACGTCATCAAAGAAATTTAGAGAAAGGCAAGCACTTTTTACTTTGCAGTTACTTAATTTTCAAATTGGATTTCATATTATTGTCTGAACAACTGAGCCTTTTTTACTGACTTGAACAGAATTAAATACTAGAATACGTACCAAACCAAACATCCATATGCTCCAAGCTATATGTAAAATAAATAAAACTTCTCTTAATTTGTGGATTTTCTTTAGATTTGGATTTTTTCCAGTGATAGATTCTGAAACTTCGGTTAGCACAGAAGGAAAAAAGGGAACAAGGACCCTGCTTGGTAACAGTGTCTGGGGGCAATGAGGACACAATCGCCCTGAATTCAACTGATTATTATTTATTTAAAGTTCATTAATCAAATCACATTTAGTTGTGCTTCTGGGTTAGCCGTTAATACTTTCTACCAATGAACAGTCTTACTTCAGTGCTGTGCGTGTGACGAAACTCGGAGCCGACGACGAATCTGTGTTGCTGGAACTGCTGCTGTTGTTGAAGACGGTAGCATCTTGTGGGGCCTCAGCTAATTACAGGAACGGGCGATCGTAATTAATACCGCCTCTTCCGTCCGTCCACTGTCCTTCCTGGCCGGCGTGCGTACATGATGCCGCTGAAATGGCACTCTCTACTGCGAAAGCGTTAACACCACACTTCCTCACACTACAAGCGCTGGAACCCGTCTCCTGCTCTCTCCGCGCGCTCTGCACAACAACCCCCTACCCAAAGATTTTACAACGCACAAGCACTGCTATTATCCTTGCTAGTCGATGCAAATAACAATTCCTTTGACTTTTTCCCAGAGCTTGTAAGTTGCACAGTAAAACACAGATAAATACAACGAAACGTCAACAGACTTCAACCTAAATGTACACACACAGTGAAGTAATGTCCTTACTTATTAAAAGAAAGCATTTAAGTTACAATTATTTGCATACAATTAAAAAAAATTATACATTGGTAGCAGGTGCCATTCATCCTGCATTTTGGGTGTTACAACCAAAATCTTTCGCTCCCACTCTGGTTCGTGTTTGAGCCTGTCTCCTTTCTCATGTCTACAGCCACGAAATCCAGGGAATGAGCCTCCATTTAATGACAGAGGGGAAAATTCGTTGGGGTTGGAACTCCCAGCCTACTTTCTTGCTCACAAGGGAATCTGAGGGATTTCACGACGAAAATTTTTACGAGACTTTCAGAGGTGAACAGGCTCAAGAAGAAGACAATATGTGTGAAATATGCCGTTCCGCAATCGATCGCAGAACACGTACGACGACATGCAATGTGGGGGTCTACTCTCCTAAGGCTCATACCTAACCTTGGATTTTGAAAATGGCTTGTCTAAGGAAGGTTAGAAGTATGATAATGGTATCAGAGATGGGGCGACATCTTATAGTGATAACAGGCATCATGGCGGCCAGTCTTAAATAAGCCATCTTGCATTCAGCTCTCGACGTGGAAATAGATAGGACATATGATTGTGGGCTAGACTTTCACTTTTACCTATGAACTTTAACAATACGTGCGACGGGTTGTACAGCGCAGTTTCTCAAAACATCCGTACTAGAGCACGCAAAGGAGACGCCCGCACGCAATATGTGCAGTGACACAGTTTGCGATAAAAGTGGTAGGAACATCCTAAACGAAAGGTGGAGCTTAGAAGGCCGAAGACTACAGTTAAGCAAATTTTTCGAAGCACGTGTATCCCACCGTGAAACATGAACACAAGACATCGAGCACTATCACTCACCGGAAACACTCGCAGCCCTAGACGGAAAAACAGACAATTTAACTGACGTGCGTTCACGGTCATGTGAGAAGCTTGTGTAGAAGGCAGCGCACGTGTCGCATGATAGTGACGTTTACTCTTGGAGGGCGTCAGTAGTGCACGGCGCACAGGCTTGTTTGACCGTTCAACACTAGTGTGAAGACAACGTTTGGTCGTGAGATTATCGAAATAGTGCGTGATCCCCATCCATTGGCACAAATGCTAATGACAGAGATGACCCAGAGGTGTCCACCAGATGACGCAGCTCCGACCTACACTGACAGGCTTATTGAGGAGGAGCAAAATGTTACATGCCATTATCTCGGAAGGACAGTTGTTATGGTGTGACAGTGATGATCCTAAAGTGACGGGACGACAGGGACAACGCCCGCCAGAGATATCCCACAGTCGCCAGTGCCAAACGTGACAAACAGTTCCAGTTCCCACGAATAATTAGCCCTCCCCCCTCCCCTTCCGCCCCACAACCCACAGTGTGCGACATACAAACATTCATTAACAATTCACACCAGTTGCAAAACAATTTAGAGAAGATATCTGTATGGTGAGAAAATTGCCAGTTGACCATAAGTCCACATGAATGATAAAAGGAATCCGTTAAACTTCGGTTACATGATAAATCAGTTAAATCTGAAGGCTGCAAATTCTACTAAATATCTACAATTACTAACAACTTTCAGTGAAAGAAGACATAGAAATTGTTGTGGGGAACGCTAACCAAAGACTGCGTTTCATTGACAGAACGCTTATAAGATACAAAGAGGCTGCCTACACTACGCTTGTCCGTCCCGTTTAGGAGCGCTGCTGTGCGGTGGGGGATCCTTATCAGACAGGATTATCGGAGTACATCGAGATAGTTCGAATGAGAGCAGCACGTTATTTATTATCGAGAAATATGAGACAGTGTCACGGACATGGTACAGGATTTCGGGGGGGGGGGGGGCATTATTAAAACAAAGGTGTTTCTCCTTGAGGCGAGACCTCCTTACGAAATTTCCATTGCCAACTATCTCCTCCGAATGTGAAACTATTTTGTTGATGCCAACTAACGTAGGGATAAACGAACTTCTTCTTATTCTTTTCCTTCAACGTTCGTCCCACGTGCCTGTGGGGTCTGCTACATGGGTCCGTTGTCTCCATTTCGCTCTGTCACGGGCTGCATCGGCGTGTATGTTCAAGAATTTAAGGCCTTTATGACTCGTATCAGCCCAACGTGGCTTAGGTCGTCCTTTGGGTCTTCTACGACAACTTCAAGTTTGTAACCCGCCTTGGCAACAGAGTCATCACCGGCCCATAAAACATGACCAAACCATCGAAGACGACTCTCACGCATCTTGTCTTGGATCGGTGCAACACCAAACTGTTTCTTAATGCTGTCATTAGAAACGTGATCCACCTTAGTGAGGCCCGCTGTACACCTTAGCATCTTCGTTCCCATTACACTTAGGCGGCGTTCTGTCTTAACTGTAGTCGGTCAGCACCCACAACCATACAAGGCGACTGGTCGCATGACAGTGCGATAGATTTTTCATTTTAGATTGTCTTTCAGCCTGCGGTCGCAAGTGACTCCGGCTGTTGTTACCTACTTCATCCAGGTTGACCTCTTCGGTGAGTCGGCCGTCAACAGTGACCGTGGAATCAAGGTACATAAACTTACTCACACGAGTCACATCTTCACCATTAATCGTCGTGGTTCCCATTTCATGGCTCTCTGATGTCACGTACTCGGTTTTCTTAAAATTATGGCGCCAACCGGTCACTCCATTTTTGAGTTGGGCTCTGCAGATCAAGCTGGTTTTCTGCTGCCAGCATTACGTCGTCAGCCTAAAGCATGGTCCTTGGTAATGGTCGGTGCAGGTAAGGTATCACGCTGTCCATTACGAGAATGAACAGAATTGGTGATAATGCAGAACTTTGATGGACGCCGATGTGATGGGGAAGTCCTCGGATAGTCCTGAGGTTGTATGGACGTAACTTCTTGGCTTTGCATAAAGTAACTGCACCCAGTTAATAAGCTGCTCTGACACATCGTGCTGTCGAAGCCAGCCAGGTGAGACTGTGTGGCACCCGATTAAGGGCCTTTTGGAGATCCAGGAATGCTAGATGCAGCAGCTTGGCTTTCTCATGATGTTTCTTGACTAAGAGTCTTCCAGCATGAATAGAATCAGTTGTGCCGTAGTCCTTCACAAATCCGGCTTGGAATCTGTGTGATCTCACGGATCCTTTGGCCCAGAACAAGCTCAAAGATTATCATGGCGTATCAGAGAATTCGAATTGGACGGTAGTTGGTGCACTCAGCGGGATTTCTCTTCTTCTTAAAGATGGGCACGGTGGTGCTCTGTTGCCAATCAGTTTGTGTTTGCCCATCGTCAGTGTTCATGTTGAAGAGTTCCGATTATGGGAACACCATAACTCTGCTGGGGGGGCGATCTTCAAAGCAGTCTTGACCTCTTCGACTGCAATTTCTCTTGCCTGCCCTTCAACAGCATGGCCGGTGGGTACTGGTGGATGGGGGAACTCTTCTGTTGATATCATAAAAAATCTTCCGCGACATGTTACAGAGCAGACTAATAGGGGATTATTATGAAGGTTGTTCGATGAACCTTCCGCCAGATACTTAAGTGTGATTTGCAGAATATCTATGTAGATGTAGAGGGACTATGAACAGGATTTTTTACAGTGTGAAAGTTATGGGCAAATCCGTGTCAGCGACTGCACGCAAACCCAAGAAATCATATGTGACGGTGCGGAAAACTGTTATATCTGTTCAATCTGGCGGTACTATGGAACACAAGGCGACAAGAATTCGCCTGCATATATATATATCAAATTCCAGCAGGCGTGTCACATGGGACTCTCAATTCGTAGCTGGCATTTAAAGACATGGGTGGGCGAGCAGCTACCTCTGTATGCACCCCTAATTTTAAGGTAAGCGCCTATGTCCTTCATCAATTCATACGCCACTGTAAAATAAGATCATGCAAGATCACACAGTTCGTCACAAGTTGGTATATTACATCCTTGAGAATGGGAATATTGAAGCTTTTGCAAAAAGTGACGGGCTATATTACTGCCAGTGACACTGATTCCGACGTGCAGCGGCCAATCTGGCTGCGGCAACTGTGCCATGTAAGCGTCTCTAGACCTGTACGCAACGGTTTGCGTCCTCAATCCCTGAAATGTTTGCCGTAAGGGAACGTCACTACTACAACCAGCCCTGAGTAAACTGGATTGCATCTTGCCACGGTTTTATCTTCCCACTTATTATTGGTAAGGTCCTCAAAATAATGCCAAAAAGTATTAGCTACACAAGTTACATACCGTGTGCGTTAAGAAATATACCCCTGTGACTTACTAATGAACAAGATAGTATAGCTAGACCTCTGTCAGTAGTCGTCTTGGTTCTTTTCATCTTAAGCACTCTCTGCACCTATGACATGACAGTGGGTTGCAAGTGTATTTTGCAAACAAAGATAAAAAGGCTGGACGGATCAAATGGGTTGGTGTGTTTCTATAGTTAACAGAGTACAAATTGATGAACCAATACATTTTGAGCATCTGTCTAACAGCTTGTTTTTCCGCCTTTGGAACGAAACACGTCACTGTTTCTGCTTGTCAGGACTCCTACCATTTGTTGGTAGATTTGTGGAGGTATGTGGCATAAGATGTGTACCCACAGGTCATGTAATTCCCGTAAATAACGGACCGCTGATCTGGTTACGCGGTGATTGCGTCCGATAGCGAGTCATAGAGGTCCAGTAGGATTTACGTCAGGCGAATTTCGTTACCGAGACATCAACGTGAGTTCAGTATAACGTTTCCCAAACCACTGTACCACGGCTCTGGCACGTACAATTACATTACTGAATGACGGCATCGCCATCGGGGAAGACATCAAGCATGAAGGGATGCCGCTGATTCACAGCTGTCAGCGTATCTTCTATTGCTACCACAGGTCCCATGCAAGATCAGGGAAATATCTCTCGTAGCGTAATACTACACCCACCAGCCTGCTTCTGTGGCGCGCTGCACATTTCGAATCCCCGTTCACCTCGATGATGGCGTTTGTGGAGACGACCATCGATCTAGTGCAGCAAAAATGTGATTCACCCGAAGAGCCGACGCGTTTCCTTTGATCGACGATCGAGTAACGATGGTCCCGTGCCCAACGCAGCCGTAACTGACGATGTCGTTGGGTCAACATGTGAAAAGATAAGGGTAGGATGTTGAGAATCTCCATGTTCGACAATGTACGATAAAAGGTGTGGTCCGAAACATTTGTGGGTGCACCAGCTTTGTGCTCTTTCGACAGAGATGTCACAATCACCATCTCTGCTACTTTACAGAGCAGACAAGCCTTCGAATCCCACGTTCTGTAAAGAGTGGACGACCAACTACTTAGCACCTAGTGGTAGTTTCACTGTCCTTCTACCTCTTTACGTGGATGCTCGCGACAGTAGCACGTGAAAAGTCGACCAGCTTCGCCGTTTTCGATATAATCGTTCACAGGCTCCGTGTAACAATAACCTGCCCAATGGCCGAGCAGTTCTGGGTGTTACAGTCTGGAACCGCGCGACCGCTACGGTCGCAGGTACGAATCCTGCCTTGCGCATGGATGTGTGTGATGTCCTTAGTTAGGTTTAACTAGTTCTACGCTACTGGCCATAAAAATTGCTACACCAAGAAGAAATGCATATGATAAACGGGTATTCACTGAACAAATATATTATATTAGAACTGACATGTGATTACATTTTCACGCAATTTCGGTGCATAGATCCTGAGAAATTAGTACCCAGAACAACCACCTCTGGCCGTAATAACGGCCTTGGTACGCCTGGGCATTGAGTCAAACAGAGCTTCGATGTCGTGTACAAGTACAGCTGTCCATGCAGCTTCAACACGATACCACAGTTCATCAAAAGTAGTAAAAGTAGTGACTGGCGTATTGTGACGAGCCAGTTGCTCAGCCACCGTTGACCAGAGGTTTTCAATAGGTGAGAGATCTGGAGAATGTGCTGGCCAGGGCACCAGTCGAAAATTTTCTATATCCAGAAAGCCCCGTACAGGACCTTGCGGTCTTGCATTATCCTGCTGAAAAGTAGGGTTTCGCAGAGATCGAATGAAGAGTAGAGCCACGGGTCGTAACACATCTGAAATGTATCGTCCACTGTTCAAAGTGCCGTCAATGCTAACAAGAGGTGACCGAGGAGTGTAACCAGTGGCACCCTATACCATCACGCCAGATGATCCGCCAATATGGCGATGACGAATACACGCTTCCAATGTGCATTCACCGCGATGTCGCCAAACACGGATACGATCATCATGATGCTGTTAACAGAATCTGGATTTATCCGAAAAAATGACGTTTTTCCATTCGTGCACCCAGGTTCGACGTTGAGTACACCATCGCAGGCGCTCCTGTCTGTGATGCAGCGTCAAGGTTAATAGTAGCCATAGTCTCCGAGCTGATGGTCCATGCTGCTGCTGCAAACGTCATCGAACTGTTCGTGCAGATGGTTGTTGTCTTGCAAACGTCCCCATCTGTTGACTCAGGGATCGAGACGTGGCTGCACGAGCCGTTACAGCCATGCGGATAAGATGCCTGTCATCTCTACTGCTAGTGATACGAGGCCGTTGGGATCAAGCACGGCGTTCCGTATTACCCTCCTGAACCCACCGATTCCATAGTCTGCTAACAGCCACTGGATCTCGACCAACGCGAGCAGCAATGTTGCGATACAATAAACCGCAATCACGATAGGCTACAATCCGACCTTTATAAAAGTCGGAAACGTGATGTTACGCATTTCTGCTCCTTACACGAGGCCTCACAGCAACGTTTCACCTGATAACGCCGGTCAACCGCTGTTTGTGTATGAGAAATCGGTTGGAAACTTTCCTCATGTCAGCACGTTGTAGGTGTCGCCACCGGCGCCAACCTTGTGTGAATGCTTTGAAAAGCTAATCATTTGCATATCACAGCATTTTCTTCCTGTCTGTTAAATTTCGCGTCTGTAGCACGTCATCTTCGTGGTGTAGCAATTTTCGTGGCCAGTAGTGTAAGTTCTAGGGCACTGATGACCTTAGTAGTTAAATCCCATACTGCTCGGAGCCATGTGAACCATTTGAACAAATCTGTCCAATCTCAAAGTGTCTTATCTCAGTGTATTTCCCCATTTGCAGCCCATCTTCGCTAGGGTGATCCCCTGTCCGTGTCTGGTCCGCTTAGGCACTTTTGTTGCCGGGTCACGTGACCGCAACGCCAGCAGGCGGCACCCAACGTTTCGGTGGTCAATGGTCATAATGCTTTGGCTTATCAGTGTAGTTGTTTCACGAGAATTAAATCATTTCACCAATTTCTCCACTGATCCGGGAATCAGAGATGCCCACCAGCCGTGGACCGGCTCCACCCGGCGTATTAACAAAGAGGAAAGGTGAGCCGGCCAGCCTGGATGTGGTATTTAGGCGGCTTCCCAGAACTGGCAAGTTAAATACCTTAATGCCACCCAAACCTCAGTTACACGATTCGCAGAGATATTCAACCGTTTTCACATCGAATAATAGTAAAACCTTGTGAGTGACATGCACTTAAGTGGTGTTTATGAAATGAATGGATCCCTGAGCTACAGCCAAATAGCTAAAAGAGCCACATGCTAATGGAAATGCTATCTGACATTAATATCAAAGTAAAAGATTGCATCGTCATCAACTCTAGCCACACGACAAACAATAGGTTCGACTGAGTTGCAAAATTAATTAATTTGTCATAAGGGAAAACTCACAAAAGAACATTCATTGAAATTTCTTTCATAAAAAATGGGATGTAATTATTAAGATGATACAGGAATTGTTCACATGAATCAAGTATTAAAGTAAAGTAAAAGTGCGTGAACACTGTGAATAAGAGCAGTTTGCAGTAACATTCCTGAAAACAAGAAAAGAAGGAATTTGTTTTAAATAAAAAGGGAACACTAATTATTGGACCTGTGCGCACGGAAACGCTATGGATGGGGTAGCAAGGAAATTACAAGGTAAATGGTGTAGGTAAAGGAGATGTAACATCGATACTGGTACAATGGATAAGACTTGAAACAAAATTATTTATTTCTTAAGACATTGATATAAGACATGTATATAACTGCTGTTGACTGGTAACTACGTACGGTTGCTTGTGAAACGCTATGCGATTCACAACAGAATCTCTTAACTTAGAATAGCGGTCGTAATTAGAGGGGGATGGGAAAGGTTTAATACTCGCGTTCTGATTCACATTCACCCAAAGCACAGCAAGGACGGCCCCAACACCACCATGCAACGAAGCTAGGAGGTTTGTTAGGCTGTGATGAGAAATGATTAAATAAAAGAGTTAATCTGAATATCACGGTTGCTTTTAAAGCTGAACCTCGATTTGGAGAAACCGCCTCAACATAGGCCACACACATACGCTTACGAGCTTAACATGAAATAAAAAACCACAAATACAATATAATAATTCGGACAGGATATATAGTTAATATTCCAAAATCACAGCAATAAGTAAACTCTTGGACAGAGACAGGGGGGCAGAGGAAAGTTAGGCTCACAGTTAACTCGTGCGCCCACGTGGTTCGTGGAGACACAATTTCTACGTACCGTGGTCAAATTTTAGCAATATTAAACCATGCAGCCGCGAACAGTCAATATTTTTACAGAGGACACATTTGAATAGACAAAGGGTAATGGCAGAGGGCCAACAAACTCTAACATTAACTCAAGCGGATGGTTTCCAGCGGACATACAGTAATGAAACAAAGAAAATTCACAAAGAGGAAAAAATTATCAAGATTCGAAAAAGATTAGAATGTCTACACACACAGTCGCAGGCACACAAACATTCACATTGAACCGAGGGTGCACTTCCTACGTGAGATCGCTTCAAACTATGCAATACCTTTGTGCTACGGTCTTCTTACAGCCCTAAGTCTGCATCAGGAATCAAACTGAAAGTCTGCAAAAGCCTTACATTCCTTGCTGCGACCCAGCAAAACAATCTTTAAGACAAAACGCGAGGCCACGAAACCGAAAGCTTCCCTCTCACTATCTCGCTATGAGACAACGCACCACGCGATTAAATCAACTCCGCCCTCTTCAAAGAGACCTCGGCTGCAGACCCTCGAAGAGCTGGGAGCAGACTGCCCATCTCACATCAAAACATTTCCCACACAACCCCGTGGCCAATAAAACCAGAGATGAGGCTTCCGCCACCAAACACCGGTTAACTTTCACACAAGGGGGACAAACCTCTTTGCCTACCTGAAAACTACAAGGGTTGGGCATTCTGTAAGACTACCGTTGATTCTCTACAGGAGACTAAACCACCATACAGCAAAATGTAGCACACCCACATTCATCCACTCACGCATGCCACAGAGTTTTGGAATAGGAGAACAAGGGATAAACATTTTATGTAATCATAGTCGTGAGTTGGGTTACATATAAAAACATGGAAGACTTATAGTGGCGTTATAGACGCATTTGTAAGTCTGAAAAGAACTAACATAAAAACCATACGGTGCTTACAAATCGTAGAAGGAAATAGGCTACGGCTAGATTGAATCATAGCTCAATCTTTTCTGGTACGAAATTAAGCAACGAAAACACCCGAATGGTTCTGTAGGATGCAAAGTGCACTGGAAAGCAAATAAAATGATAATGAAAGGGGACTACCGTAAAAGGATCAACAAAAATTGACTATTTTTCTTCGGTAATGCCTGGAAAGTAATCTGGCAAAACACATTATGTCATTTAGTACATCAAACCAGCTTGTCGGCAGCATTTATTACAGAGCTGTGTACAAACCCGTAATGAAACCCTACACAGTAACGGTAATGCCTCTACTGACCAGTTCAGTTGCTGTCGCTCGCCTCCAGTACCGAAACTGGCTACTGCAGTCCGTGCATCATGCGGAAGTTGAAACATTTACATTTATCGGCGTATGTGAACTCGCAGAACAATTTTCGAGTGTTACAGTGAAAGCCTCCGTATGTTTTGAAAACTAGAGCTTGGTGCGCAGATAGTGCAAAATGAATTATCGGACTGACCTGTTTCCCCTCAACCACCACTTTTGATATTTGTGAGATATACTGCAACCGTTTTGCTGCGAAGAAATGTTTCTACCTCGCGTCCTTTTGTTGAAAGTGACGACACAGTTTTTAAGGCATTACTTTCGTATTCTGAAGTAGATTGTAAGTAGGCTGTTTAGGTTCTTATATTGGTGGCGCTCTGTATGAAAATCACTGGCTGTGCTGTGTGCAGTCTGAGGCTGGTCGGCATTGTTGCAATAGTTGCTATTGTAGTGTTGGGCAGTTGGCTGTTAACAGCGCGTAGCGTTGCGCAGTTGGAGGTGAGCCGCCAGCAGTGGTGGATGTGGGGAGAGAAATGGCGGAGTTTTGAGTGCGGATGATCTGGACGTGTGTCCATCAGAGACAGTAAATTTGTAAGACTGGATGTCATGAACTGCTATATATATATTATGACTTTTGAACACTATGAAGGTAAATACATTGTTTGTTCTCTATCAAAATCTTTCATTTGCTATGCCTATAAGTAGTTAGTGCCTTCAGTAGTTTGAATCTTTTATGTAGCTGGCAGTATTGGCGCTCGCTGTATTGCAGTAGTTCGAGTAACGAAGATTGTTGTGAGGTAAGTGATTTATGAAAGGTATAGGTTATTGTTAGTCAGGGCCATTCTTTTGTAGAGATTATTGAAAGTCAGATTGCATTGCGCTAAAAATGTTGTGTGTCATTTTAGTGTTGATCAGAATTGGTAAAGAGCGAACTGCGAAATGTCTGAGTAAATTCAGTTCTGCTCAGCTGTTTGAAAATCAAATAACGCAGGGGCTTACCAGCACAGTAATTCATTAATTTTTCTAAGGGGACGTTTGAGTAGATTGATTCAAATTACCCTCCGTAAATCCTCATTTATGCTTTCACTTATGAGAAGTGCCCGAAATGTTCCTCTAAAAAGCCCGCGGGCCGTTTTCTACTCCATTTTTGTCCACCTAAGCTTCTGCTACCACTATAGTGACTTCCTCCTCGATAGGGAGTTACTCCTAGAGCTTAATCCTAGGGCTTCCTTTCCTTCTAATATTCTCTCTTCTTCATTGTTACTTTTCTGATAGTTATAACGACTGATTTCCATCCGTGTCCACATCTATATGATGACTCTGCAAATCAGAGGGTTTCTCGAACCACTTTCACTCTTTTTCTCTGCTGTTGCACTCTCAAACAGCGCGAGGGAAAACGAACACTTAAATCTTCCTGTTCCGAGCTCTAACTTCTCTTATTTTATTAAGATGATCATTTCTCCCAATGTGGGTGGGAGTCAACAAAACACAGGGTGTTTCAAAATGAGTTTAGGGGTTTTAAGGCCTAGTAGCATTAAGTACAGTCAGCTTACACTTATAAATAATGCACCAAATGAAAGAGCAACTCAGATATATGTGTTTGTAAACTAGTGCGCAATGAGGAGGACATGGAACGACCAAGAGTGACTGAAGAAAGTGTTGAACGAGTGAGAGTCCTCCACGCATAGCCTCAAGAAAACAGTTCTGAAGTCAAGCGTGAATTAGCAATTTATTTACGTTCCAAGTTCAAATGGTTCATATGGCTCTGACTACAATGGGACTTAACATCTGAAGTCATCAGTCCCCTAGAACTTAGAACTACTTAAACGTAACTAACCTAAGGACATGACATAAATCCATGCCCGAGGCAGGATTCGAACCTGCGACCGTAGCGGTCGCGCGGCTCGAGACTGAAGCGCCTAGAACAGCTCGGCCACAACACACCAAGTATTCAAAGTAAATGTTCTTGCATGGCGATGAAGAGTTTCTGGATCGTATCGTCTTCAATGATGAATCGACATTTCATCTAAGTAGAAATGTAAACACACATAACGTGCATATCTCGCGGCTGCGAAATTTCCACGAGATGGTACAGCTGCGACGAGACTCTCCTAAATTAAAAGTTTTCTGTGGCCTACCCCGACTGAAAGTCATGAGTCTTTCTTTTTCTGTGAAGTAACGGTAGCTCCTGTTTCTTATCTTGATGCACTAGAACTAAGGCTCTTTCCTTAGTCGGAAGAAGCTGAACCACGGAACTTTATCTGGGAGCAAGGTGACGCGGTGTGTAACTGGGCTAACTCAGTACGCGACTGGTTCAGTGACGTTGTACCCAGTCGATGGATGGCAGCAAGGAGCCGGATAACAGAGTTTGTTTTGCATGACCTCTACGTTCACATAAGATCCGACGGCATGCGATTTTCACCTTTGTTGATTCATAAGGGACCATGCGTACGTGCCTCCGCTGCCAGCTTACCTGCGTTGCTACAGAAACAGTACTGTTGCAACAATTACTCCATACACAGTGATCAAGGTTTGGGAAGAACTTGCGTTTCGACTCGATGTGTGGCGAGTGGTGCTCACATTGAACTCTTAGAAGAAAAACAGTTTCAGCTGTTCTTTCATTTGATGTGTTATTTATAAATCGCGAGTTGAATGCAAATAAATGCTACAAACCCTTAAAACCCGTTATTCATTTTGAAACACCGTGTAGTTTCGCATCTGGAGGAGAACTCTGGAGATTGAAATTTTGTGAGAAGACCTCTGTGGAACGAAAAAAGCCTTTTTTTAATGACTGCAGTGTAGGAAATCTATTTAGTGAAACTGATTTTTGCGTATTGTAAGTGTTCCTTGAATAAAATGCAGTCTAATTCATACGCAGTGATCAAGGTTTGGGAAGAACTTTTGTTTTGACTCGATGTGTGGCGAGTAGTGCTCACATTGAACTTTCCTACAACATTATCTGTGTCATTGTACCAAATTAAGTTCTTCGTAACTGGATGTTGTTTCGGATGTTTTATAACCCACCGATCTACACATACTACTAGCACTGATTAGCCAAAACATCATGACTGGCTGCTTAATAGCGTGTTTTTTTTCACATTCGGATCGCAACAGAGCAGATATGCCCGGCATGAATTCGGTAAGTGCTTTGTAGGTTGTCGGAGGTAAGTGGCATTAGAAGTTACTCACTCCCTTAAATTAGGAGTCGATGGTTTGTAAGCACGGAACTGTCATTTGTTCCGTCTGGATATGGCCCATCGAGTTGAGATCAGGCGAATTTTGTGGCCAAGACCTTAACTTGAGTTCACTTTCGTACTCCTCAAATCACTGTCTCACGTTTCTGGCCTTGTGACGCGGACAGTTACCCAGCTGAACATGGCATTGCCGTCGGATAAGACATTAAGCTTAAAGAGATGCAGATCGTCCGTAATGATGTACACAGCTATCATGGTAACTTGGAATACTACTAGGGACCCCTTGGAAGTCCATGTGAAGGTTCCCTACGGCACAGTCTCCTCCGCCACCGGCCTGTGCCGTGTCATGATGCACGTTTCGAGCTGGAAGAAGACGTATCCCAACACGACCGTAGACACTGTGCAACAAGATACATGGCGCATCCGGCCAGGTAACACGTTTCCACTGATCCAAAGTCCAGTGCCGATGATCTCGTGTCCACTGTAGTCGTAACTGACGATGTCATTGGATGAACATGGAAACACACAGGGGTCATCTGCTGGGGAACTACAATGTAGTCTGAACAGTGTACCACAAAAGTTCCTGCATCAGCAATCTACTCTGTAAGACCTACCACATATCACCGTCTATCCTGATTTACAGAGAGGACAATCCTCCGATCTTCACCGTTCTATGATGATGCTGCGACGTCAAACAACCTTGTCACCTATACATGGTTTGACCGCCCTTCAGAAATTTTTCACAGGTGTTCACGAGAGTGATATGCGAACAACCGACCAGTTACGCCGTTTCCGAGATGCTCGTTCCAAGGTGCCGTGCCCTAAAAACCTGCCGTTGGTCACAGTAACGTGGTTTGTTGGCGTATTTCCTCTTTTCCGGGTGTATTGTAGCTAGAATTATTTCCTATTCATCTCTGTTCTATTTATATACGTTCCTTCCTGCACCACGGCTCCGCAGCAACACCAACCAACATCCAGTCTCGTGGTGGGCAGTGACCGTAATGATATGGCTCTTCGTTGTAGTTCTGCAGTTCTGAGCATAGAACATATGGGAATTTACAGGTAATATGCAATAGATAATCACTGGAAAGGTTTCTTTAATTTCCTGGGGTAGCACAATGCACTTCCGAGTTGACCGTCGTACCATAAGACATCAAACAAAACAGCCCCTTCAAAGCCCCAGAAGACCGTCGCCACGATTTCAGCTGCTGAAAGTGCGGCTTTAAACTTGTCCTTCGGAGGAGAGGTGGGATGGCGCCACTCCATTAACTGCTATTTTGTTTCCGGTTCGAAGTAATAAACCCATGCTTCATCGATGTTGGCGATGTTCGACAGAAAATTGTCGTCTTCAGCCTCGTATCGCTGAAGCAGTTCTCCACAGATAGTCCACCGTTGATCTTTACGTCTCCTGTTGGGCAACTAGGAAATCAGATCAATGAGTACCCCAACTGGTGGCTGAGTGTGTCAGCAGTACCAAGAGCGACACCTAGTTGAGCAGGGGAGTGTTTGGTTGTGGCCCGTGGGTCACTTATAATGAGAGTGTCCGCACGTTCCTATGCTGCAGTAATCACAGCTGTGTGTGGATGGCCAGCACATGGGAGATCGTACAGGTACGTGCGACATTGCTGCGACGATGACAGACGCCTCGGCATCTCCATGCTGTGATTTTTTGTTCATTGCAAGTCTCCGTTAGACCTTCCGCTAACGCCTATGAATATTTGCGGTATTCTGCTTTTCCGCCAAAAAACTCAGCGACAGCTCTCTGCTTAGTGCGCGCCTCCTTTACAGACGGCATTTCGAATACTACGTATAGCGCCTTTACGTATTGGTACTTCATGAAACTATAGTGGCTGAAGCGGGATATTCCACGGTTCCCCCACAAATTTCACATTTTTTCAAAGCGAAGTTGGTCAAGAAAAACAAGTGGCATAAGTAACTGAGCGACTCTCGTATTACGTAGAGTTCAAGTTTACGAAATAATCTTGCACACGTAATGAATTATGACCGTAATGTTCACAGCCATCCACGTCCCTTCAGCAAAATACTGTGTCGTGACGAATATCAAATACTGTGGTAATAAATACGAACTCGTAAAAAGATTTTCGAAACCAAAGACAAAATATTTACTGAAGTAAACTACCCATTCGGCAGCTTAAAATGAAACGCTACGAGATTGGGAACCTGCAAGAACACGTTATTCCTTAGATTACATGTCTTACAGCAGCTACCCGTAAGATCCCAATTTTATTGTAGCTACGTGTCACTCTGTGACAAGTAACAGCAACTAACAATATACGAAGACGAGTTGCGCTGACGCATGACCCTGCTTGAAAGTAGCTCACCTACTTTGACGTAAGGATGGGTGACACACTCTTACATACTTTTCCTGACTTGTATGTAGCTGAAAGCACGACAAGTTCCTCACGTGATCATGAATAGACAATCTGTTGCTACACAAACCACTGCGTCACAGGTCTTCATTTGTGATAGGATTCTTTGTATGAGTCTCCGGGTTGCGAATTTAAATAACCATTGATTAACTGTTATGCAAAATCACAAATTCCAATACCAAAAAAGTGTGGAAAAGCTAAAATTATATTCCATTCACTGTTGTCAACTATATAAATGGTGGCGTTACAGGAAACAAATAGCAGACATAACTGGATCCCACAGTGAATGTAGGACATGTAAACACTGCAGTTCGTGCTTCTGTGTCTTCGAACATATGCTGTTTTTGTAGGTCCCCCTACGAAACTATTTATTTAACTGAATCTTAAACGGAGCGTTCCAAAGAGCACAACTTAGTCCTACACTTACAAAAATTCAGTTTCACGATTTACAGTAGTCTAGTACGTTCCATCGCCGAAATATTACATTTTCAAAATCTCTCGTTCTCTCCCCAAAAACCAGCACCTGTCAGTCCAGTCTGATGCTCAGTGTGTCCACAAAGATTTTTTAGTGTCGGCTCATAGCCTTAAGCTATCACCAAAATGTTATATGCCGATGCCCAGAGACTATCCCTCCTAAAATCTTAAAGTCTGAAACTGGTGCATTCAACTCCCCCCCCCCCCCCAAAAAAAAAAGCCTAAATGGTAACCTACACAAAACTGCCTCACTGTGTGACGGTCTGAGAAATACCATGAGCTTGCTATCGTCTTAAATAGCAAATTGTAAGGAACTGATCACCACAGAAGTGTACGTTAGTTTAGAAGTAGAGTTAACATCAAGCGTATCTCTTTGCCGACTATATTTTTCCGAAAAACTTTTTCAAATTTAATGGTTCCTTATTACATAATATAGATACATATATCGCACACATGTACTCATCACTTTCACAAAAACTTCAGTCGACAGTTAAATGTACATAAACATGACCTGCTTATATTAACAGAGTTTAAGCGCTCTTTGCACTGGTTCTCTTATAACACTGTTCGACATGGGTTCTATTTCTGATATTAAAGTATGTGCTTCTAGACCATTTTACCGTGGGAAATTCAAATATGTAAACAAAATATCGTTGTCAGGGATACTTTTTATGTAATATGTATATATATGTATATTCACAATTCATGGCAAACACAGAGACGTTATAGAGAAATACGGGTATGTTGCCACATCCAGTAGTGAAATAACGCGATAATTTCTTGTGCAACAGCAGGTGGGAAGAATCAGACATCATTAGGTTATCCCCCGCCACACCTATGTCATTAAGACCACCTGAAACATCTCATTAACTCGAACGGCGACAGCCGGTCGCTGCCTCGGCAGTAAAGCTTCACGCCTCCTAGGGGCAGGTGCATCGAGTTTACAACAGTGGTGTTAGCCGCAATTGTGTCAGTATTAACGAGTGGGTGTTTTGGCTGACAAGTAACTGTCTGTCATATTTCCGAGCACGGTTGAATTTTTTAGTTCCTGTGTGTAAACTGATTGAGCCTGGTGCTGAAGGTAAAACGACTACTTGTTTTTACACATCAGTGTTCCTCTAGTTCGCTGCTATTAATTTAATACAGGTGTATTACCAAAGTGGTATTTTTAAATTTGCAGAAATACCACGTCGTCGTGGATGTCTATATAAGCCGGACAACTTCTGCTATACCTGTGGGAAGTTCACTTTTGCCAGAAATAAGAAGAAAATTACTTTGGAGTAGAGGTAGGAGACCAAGATAAAGAATAGGCACCACATTTCTGTTATGCTACATGTTACTGCAAACTAATTCAGTGGTGGAAAAATAAAGAGAATGAGAATGTGGCGTTGTTTGCTGTTCCCATGGTGTGGAGAGAGCCTAAGGACCATGTTACTGATTGTTATTTCTGTCTAACAAAAATTCAGGGTTTTACAAACAAAGAGTCGAAGAGGCACATTGTTTACCCAGATCTGCCTTCAGCGAGAATGCCAGTGCAGCATTCCGACAACCTTCCAGTACCTTCAAGAGCTCGAGGTCAAATTCCGAGTGACAGTGAAATAAGCAGTACTGAAGAAATCACAGACGATGATTCTTTATATCACTCCACAAGTGAGTCATCGCCACATTTGTTAACACAGGCAGATTTGAATGATTTAGTACGTGATCTAGGACTATGTAAACAAAAGGCGCAGTTCCTTGATTCAAGATTATAAGAGTGTAATCTACTGCACCGAAGTACTAAAATCAGTGTGTTCAGGCCCAGAGAACATGCCTTTATTTCTTATTTTTCAACTGACGAAGCACTGACATTTTGCAATGACGTTGCTGGCCTGATGAAAGTGCTGAACTTCCCTTATATTTCACAGGAGTGGAGACTTTTCATAGATGCATCGAAAACAAGTCTGAAGGGTGTTTTGCTCCATAACGGAAATAAAATACCCTCTGTTCCAGTAGCTTACGCTAGTTTGACCAAAGAGAGTTACGAATTCATACAAAGGATGCTAAATTCATTAAAATACAATGAACACAAATGGAAAATATGTGCAGATTTCAAGGTAATTGTTATGGTACTGGGAATGCAACAAGGCTACACAAAGTATGCCTGTTTCCTTTGCGAGTGGGATAGTCGAGACCGAAATTCTCACTACGTGAAAAAGAAATGGCCTAGGCGAAGATGGGAAGTTGGCGAAAACAATGTACAACGTGAAAGTCTGGTAGCTCCTGAATATATACTACTTCCACCGCTTCACATCAAACTTGGCCTGATGAAACAATTCGTGAAGGCCATGGATCCAACAGGCTGTGGGTTTGCATATCTAGCTACCAAATTCCCCCGTCTTTCAGCTGCAAAAATAAAGGAAGGTATTTTTGTGGGCCCACAAATCAGGGAGCTGCAGAAAGATGCAAATTTTGAAGCATATTTAACTGATAAAGAAAAAACCGCATGGGACTGTTTCAAGATGGTGTCAGAAAACTTCCTCGGAAGAAGAAGAGCTACTAACTATAAAGCAATGGTGAAGGATATGATCAAAGCATATCAGGATTTGGGGTGCAATATGTCTTTCAGGGTACATATGATGGACTCTCATCTGGACTACTTCACAGAGAGTTGTAGTGACATATCGGATGAACATGGGGAAAGATTCCATAAAGACATTTCTACCATAGAAAGGGGCTGTGAAAGGAAGTGGGTACCTACTATGTTAGCAGATTATTGCTGGAATATCATTCGAGAGAACAAAGATTCACGATACAAGAGGAAAAAGTGATGGGCATTACAAGGCAGTGGCTCATTGTTTGTCAATTTTCTGTAATTTCTCATGTCAAATAAATGCTTCAAAGTGTATACACAAAGGTTACTGTGTTATATGTTAGATCCCACCCTCCATTAATGTGATGAACTTATAACATCATAAAGATGTGCATTTGTTTGTCGAATTTCTCCTCACGTTTGCTGCACTATATCAGAAACTGAAAAGAGAAATAAAATTGCGATTACTCATAAACTATCCCTGACAGAAAAAAACCAAAAACAGTTTTCAATTCAGCACTGAAAATACAACTAGGATCACAATATTTTTTATCAGAAATAGAAAAAAAGTTTTTTTTTGTAGAACAGTGTAATTTACAAACTTTCTACCATGTTAAATTAACGTACCGCTTTGTTAATGGCCATCAGATCCTTCGTAATTGCTAAATGTAGCTTATAATTCAACATACGATGTATTAGGGAGAGGAAACGAATTGGTCGCAGTTGCAAGATGCTTATTCACATTAAGTGTATATCTTGAGGATCCATCATCTGAGCCGTGGTGCGCCTTTTCTGGCACACCAGCTCTTTGGCACGACTATCGATTACCCGGCTGCACTACGGTCTTTGCCCCTATTGTGATCGGGCGGCGGGTATTTGCGGCCGGCGAGTCGGTCGCCGGACTCGCTACGAGGCGCTAGGACGTGCTTGAGGGGACGAAGGAGCAAAACACGCGTGCTCGGCCAGCAGCGGTGCGGCCGGTCTACCTTGCAGGACGGTCGCAAGTTTGTGGTGGACATGCCTGATGTCAACTGTATTTTAAAAAAATTTAAATTTGCTTAGCAATGGATTACGCTAAGTGTAACGTATTGTGGTGTTTGTGTTATTGCTCAAAAAAAATTTTATCTGAGCCACTTTTTTTAAATTTCTTCAGATTGTAATTTATTGTTCATTATGTAATTCTAATTTGCTACTTGCTTGAGAACGAAGATATCTGTCATTTTAGATATTTTCTTTACGACGGCCACGTGTTGCTTGTAAGTTGGTAGTTTTATAAATGTGGTCTTGAATAAATTGTTAATTTATTGATCTGCTAGTTGTTGTGTTTGAGGAGTGACATTATTGAGGCCTTGACCTTTCATGCTAATCCCGACTTCCTAAGTCACAACATTATGATATATTTGCATTATCTGATGTTATTACGATATGTAAGTCTGTAGGCTGTCGTAGTCCTTGTCACTAAGGTTAAAATCTTCTGGGTTATTACGCAGCGTCATATTTCCTCTAAAATAACCGACGTATAGAGCCCACTGCTGGGATACTCCTGAGGATCTTCCGGTGTCCACTACTGCTCTGCTAGAACATTGTCGCAGACCAGTGTCGCGTTCTCTTATAAAGGGGAGTTTTCCCGGAATTCCCCTGAGGAAGATCCCAGCAGAGGGGTCAAAACGTCGATTATTTTAGAGGAAATATGATGCGGCCTAATAACCCAGAAGATTTTAAATTCAGTTATTACTATACACAGAAACATTGCTTCTACTTAAGGTCACGATAGAAGATGATCGATGTTGTCAACTGAATCCTCCAGCTATTGTCTGTTTGTGACCATAGCTACACGGAACGAAATGAGGATTCTAACACACCCTTGGTTTCAGGTCGGAACTCTGGGCAGGCCAAGTCCATTTCAGGAATGTTGTTGTCCACAAACCATTGCTTGACAGATACTGATTTATCACAGGATCCACTGCCATGCGTCTCCGGACTGTTCATACACAAAATGCTGTATAATGTGTTCATATCCTTCCTCATTTAGCATTTCATTAAGCACAACAAGGAGACATCGCCCTAACGATAAGAAACAGCCCTTTACTGTAATACCATCTCCTCCGTACTTAAATACTGTCACCACACGTTTTGAAAGGTAACGTTCTCCAGCTATACGCCAAACACAAACCATTCCATTGGATTGCCGCAGGGTATAGCGTGATTTATCAGGCATTTCCAGAAATCCACCATCTGAAACGTCACATAGCACTGACTACAGAAATGTGTGGCCCATGAGGGGCTGGTTGACCATTACTTCGATCTGCCTACGCACAGTCATTGTGCTTTCTGGACTGCGGGTGGCAGTTCGGAACTCACGAGGGATTCGTTCCGCAAAATTCACGCGATTTTGGAGTCACCCTCCTCAATGTGCATCAGCACATGTCCGTCAGTACACGAGGTCGTGCCTGGTGTTGTTTAGCTATGGTTGTTCGTTCTTGATTCCAGCACTCGACTTCAGGAGGTTTTAAAGGATTGAAACGACCGTGATGGGTTTGTTACTGATGCAATTTCCAGTACAACTTACGAGCTACGTGCACTATTATAGTCCACGTTAGAAGTCAATGGACTCCCCTAAGCGACCCAGTCAGCTATTACTGCGTCTCTGCTGGTATTGGACTTCACCTTCTTATATACTTCTAGGTCCGCCTCTCGTGACATTTAGATGTCAATTGGACTTTTCATAGCGGCGTCAGGAAACTTTTTATCATACGTGTCTTCCTGATATTAAATTTTATTTCTGTTCTATGGTAGTATCGGCAACGGCCTTGCCGCAGTGGATAATACACCGGTTCCCATGAGATCACCGAAGTTAAGCGCTGTCGGGAGTGGTGAGCACTTGGGTGGGTGACCATCAAGCCGCCATGCGCTGTTGCCATTTTTCGGGGTGCACTCAGCCTCGTGATGCTAATTGAGCGGCTACTCGACCGAATAGTAGCGGCTCCGGTCAAAGAAAACCATCGTAACGACCGGGAGAGCGGTGTGCTGACCACACGCCCCTGCTATCCGCATCCTCACCATTAGGATGACACGGCGGTCGGATGGTCCCGATGGGCCACTTGTGGCCTGCAGACGTAGTGCTTTTTTATGTTACTATCGATTTTCGTTCACTGGCGTAACTTTTTATAATTTTGAGATACGTGAAAATGAATTCATGTAATTGTCACGTTGTTGTATCAGAAATTTCTGTAACATTATTCCAAATTTTGAACTAGATTCCAGCAATAGTGGGGTGCACCACTACTTCACAGGAAGTTTTCCATCATAGCTTAATGTGCTCTGAGTTTGCAGTACTGCTCTAGTCATTGTTTGGCCAGTGCTTTGGAATCTCGCTGTTGTACGGGTCTTTCTGCTCGTCGAGACGACGTGCACCTACCTGCCATTACAGGCTGACGGCGTTTACTCTCGGTCGCTGACAGCTGAGCTTTGGCCGTTTCCTTACACATCCACTACCGATGACAAAGGCAGAAAGGATGGAAAGCTGTGCTGCACTCTCCAGTCTTCGACGAAATCATTACACACGTATCACTAAGTTGGACTGAGGAATGATGAAAATACTAATTGACTGTGTCTTTAACAAAGTTAACAGCCAAGAATTTACCTTAGGATACTTAGGGTGATCGGATAAGGACTTTAATTACCAACGCGCCTGTGGATGAAAAATTATCACTGTATTCTGTATGATACTCTCAGATTAGTCGCATAGTTTATTTCTCGTCTTATGTATTTCCTTCCTGTGGTTTGTCACTTAATCATTCATACCTTTCCGTGTTACTTAAATTTCTCGGTAGCCAAGTGCTGCCATATCTTCTACAGCTTCATGGTGAGTACGCTGTGGACATTGCGTCTTTCTTACGACCCTACGCAAAGGTTGGCACTCAGGCATTTCATCGCACGTCGACTGTCCCTCTAGCTCACTGTTCTTAACCCTATACGAGAGAGATGAACATAAAGGCAATATTGTAGAGCTGGAAGAGGTCGTAGATGAAATTGGAAAGGGAGATATGGTACCGCGAGAAAACTTTGATAGAGCAGTGAAAGATCTAAGTCCAAACAAGACTCTGGGACCAGACGGCTAGTGACAGGAGAGAAAGCCATGACGGAACTCTTCCATATGGTGTGCAAGATGTATGAGATAGGTGAAATATCTTTACGTTTCAAGAAACATATAGTAATTCCAATGCCAAAGAAAGCAGGTACTGAGAGGTCTGAATATTAAGGAGATATCAGTTTAATAAGTCATGGTTGCAAAATACTAGCACGAATTGTTTACAGAAAAAGAATGTAAAAACTGGTAGTAAACCAACTTCGGGGGAGATCAGCTTGGTTTCCGGAGAAATGCAGGAACACGTGAGGCAATTCTAGCACTACAACTTCTCTCACAATATAGGTTAAAGAAAGGCAACCCTATTTTTACAGGATTTGTGGACTAAGAGAAAGTTTTTGACAGTATCGACAGGAGCACATTCTTTCAAATTCTGAAGGCAGCAGGGGTAAAATACAGGGAGCGGATGGCTATTTATAACTCGTAGAGACAGGGAAGCAGTAGCTGAATAGGGCGTGAGACAGAGTTGTAGCCTGTCGCCAATGCTATTCACTCTGTACATTGAACAAGCAATAAAGGAAACCAAAGAAAAATGTAGCTTAAAAATTAAACTTCAGGGAGACAACAAAGCACTTGGAACAGCCGTTGAATGATACTTCGTATGTTCAGCGATGATGTGCTTCACTAGAGCCGAAAATTCGCTAACCGTAGTACGTTAATGCAAGTATTCATTCTTCGGTTTTGCGCCTTGATTATAAGTAGCATGAAGTAAGCAAATGTGGCACTGCGGCGCTCTGTGTGGGGAGTGAACGGGTTATTAATTAGTTGCACTTATGAAGAGAAAATGGAAATGAGCGTTTGACGTCACTGGCCGGGAGGCCCCTAGCGGGGCAGGTCCGGCCGCCTTGGTGAAGGTCTTATTACATTCGACGCCACATTGGGCGACCTGCGCGCCGGATAGGGATGAAATGATGACGAAGACAGCACAACACTCAGTCCCTGAGCGGAGAAAATCCCCCACCCAGCCGGGAGCCGAACCCGGGCCCGTAGGACAGCAATCCGTCAAGCTGACCACTCAGATATTGAGCCGGACACTTATGAAATGAAATTACGTAAATAAATGAACTGCTCAGAGGCAACGCCCCTGCTGCGGACGCTATTTAACCCGTCACCCTTCACACACCCCGACAACTTGCGTAGAAGTAAGTCTTTAAAGATGCAATCAGATTTAGACAATTTAACGAAAAACGATGGACGCGCACACGGAACGTAATACCCCGTATTCTTAAAATCCCTCGTAACAATCCTAACATTTTTGAATCACAATCTCAGTTCTAATCTCGTTCATAATCGGACGTAATTCTGTCAATTACAAATTTACAAATAACATATTGAAACAGTTGCATTCAGCATCTTCGCAAAACTTCAGATGTTATTAGCAACATTTCACTACAGTTCTCTCCCTCTTAGTATAAACAAATTACAAAGAACAAGTCTTCCAGAGAGCACAACACACTGTTACAAAAAATGGTTCAAATGGCTCTGAGCACTATGGGACTGAACTTCTGTGGTCATCAGTCCCCTAGAACTTAGAACTACTTAAACCTAACTAACCTAATGACATCACACACATCCATGCCGGAGGCAGGATTCGAACCTGCGACCGTAGCAGTCGCGCGGTTCCAGACTGTTGCGCCTAGAACCGCTTGGTCACATCGGCCGGCCACACTGTTACAATATTACCTGGTATGATATATGTTGTTGCATGCCGTCACGCAGCCTATCATTACGTAAAGCTAAATGTGTTCACAATTTCAACAGAATTCTTAGTTTGTAATAATTGTAAAAATACTTGAGAGCTAAGATCGCATTTGAATGTTTACTTTCAACTGATGACCGGTTTCAAGAGTACTTTGGTGTCATCTTCGGATTCCACCTTTTTCAGAAATATGCCAGATACTTTTTTACGGACTTGAAAACTATCAAATTGTCAAAATAATTGTTACGACATCGAAAAACATGAACTCTGAAGAAGGCGGCAACGTACTGTTGAAAAGTACGGTTAAAAATAAATATTCACATGCGATCTTGGCTCTGAAGTATTTCTTTAAATATTACAATCTACACATGGCCCTCTGATCAGTGTGTCTGAAATATGTTATTCATACCCTGAATAATACATGAAATTAAATATAGTGGAAAAGAAGTCACAGAAAAGGGGATAGCATAGTAAGAAATCATATAGAGAGAAGCTTTTACCAGAAAAGTGTAACATCCACGAGATAAATTTTAGCTACAGTGCGACGAGAGGAAATTATGCCTCTAACAGTTATAAACATTATCTATTCGACATATGAAAAAATAGTGAAAACGATGATAAATAATAATTATTTATATAATATTTTATGATGTAATTGGACATATCGATGTGTATCATACAAAGACAATGGTAATTGTAAATTCCTTTTATGATCTGCGTTTGTCTTCCTTTGTTTTTACGCTTTGTTGGTTGGCTTTTGTAGGTTCAGGACGCAAGATGCATATCAAACTGAGGTCTGTTCAGAAATTGTAATTATTTTTTAATTATTACTTGAGAATAGAGTTCATTATTATTATAAATATGAGGGAATAATTATTTGCAACTTTAATTCCTCTCTCAGTAAGCATTATCTGTGTTAATTATTTCTTTCCGCTGCAAGGAGCGCAGCCATTGATGATAGCGATTTGTATCGCCTTTTTTTGTGTGTGTTTTCCTTAGAAAAAAATCATATGTTTGCTTGATGAAGTCTAAATAGTGCACAATACGAAATTAAAGTTTAATAAGCATTTCAAATACTTATCCTATTTGCTCTAACAACAGAAGGTTCTATCAATTGTCTGCCGCCATCTTAACAATTATTTCAGCGGCAAATTCAAATTACGCAACTCTGCAGACACAAATGCCGTAGGTAATAAAAATGTGTAAAAATGAATGTGCACCGGTGGTCCCGAAGTCATTGTAATGAAAATAATTCGAATCAGACTGGTCCTTTAAAAACAGTGCTCATAGTAAGATCGTTATAACAAACTTTTCTAGCTGATGTATGGAGCCGAAATGAATTATGCACGAGTTGCGAAGAATATTGTTTCAGGTAAGATACGTCAGTGTTGTGCGAGGCTGATATTCGATTGTTTTAATGATCATTTTGCTGAAGATAACTTTTTCAATCATAATCAATAGTTGTATAGCATCTGTTGTATGAACTATGATTTAGTGACAGCTACACAACTTACAGACAACACTTTAACACGACGTTAACTTGGAGTTCTTTAGCAACTTGACCAAGACTTTAGCCGGGAGAAAAATTATTTAGTAATTACTCAGTGTAATAAAATAAGATTATCATTTTCATTTATAAATTAATAAAATACCAAACCACCGAATAACACAGCGAACGCCACAAAAGGAAACGATCAGTAGTGGTAGAAAATACCCTATAGTCTACGGAGTACTTATGTAGATGTAGAAACAGATAAGCAGCTGTCCGGCTGCAAGATTTTACGGAGGGGCTCAGTACTGTTTAAAACAGTATCGCTAATTGAGCCGCCTTTTTTTCTGTGCCAGGCTTTAAATTCTTCCCCCGTTTTAGCGCATTACAACAAAGCGGTGCGGGATCTGATAAGAAAGCACCGTGCGGCGCAGCAGAGCCGCGGCCGCTGCTCGCCTGTAAGCAAAGTGGGTCTCCAGAGTGCGCGCTGGAGCTGGCGGTGCGGCTGGGCCGCCCACACGCCCCGCGCCGGCTCAGCCCGACCCGTCCTCCGCGGCTCGCGCCGTTTCCGTCGAGAGATCGATACTTGCTCCCCGAATATCTCGGCGGGTGCAGCGCCCGGCCAGGCAGCGCCCGCTTGCCGTCTGGCCAGCGCCGGCTGCGGCAGACCTCCGCAGGGCAGGGGCGTCGGCTGCAGACCACCCCGCACCGTCGTCCCACCCCACCCCACACACCGGCCGAGGCGAAACGTCGTGAGATCGGCGCGCCTTCTCCCGTCCAACATCCTAGCAGCCAGTGCTACGAAAGGCGTACGATAAATAATGCAGCACAATTGTTTTTTTCTCGATCAGTATCGGTCGAAAAAAATGTACAATTTTTTGTCTGAAATCGTGGAATTTTCCCGTTTCAGCCCCTAGACTTCCATGGAAGCGCACAGGTCATCCCCGTTTTCAAGAAGGGATGTCGAACAGATGTGCAGAACTATAGACCTATATCACTAACGACGATCAGTTGTAGAATTTTGGAACACGTATTATGTTCGAGTATTATGGCTTTTCTGGAGACTAGAAATCTACTCTGTAGGGTTTCGAAAAAGACGGTCGTGTGAAATCCAGCTCGCGCTATTCGTCCACGAGACTCAGAGGGCCAAAGACACGGGTTCCCAGGTAGATGCCGTGTTGACTTCCGCAAGGCGTTCGATACAGTTCCCCACAGGCGTTTAATGAACAAAGTGACAGCATATGGACTATCAGACCAATTGTGTGATTGGATTGAAGAGTTCCTAAATAACAGAACGCAGCATGTCATTCTCAATGGAGAGAAGTCTTCCGAAGTAAGAGTGTGCCGCAGGGGAGTGCCACAGGACAGTTGCTATTCACAATATACGTAAATGACCTTGTGGATGATATCGGAAGTTCACTGAGGCTTTTTGCGGATGATGCTGTGGTGTATCGAGAGGTTGTAAAAATGGAAAATTGTACTGAAATGCAGGAGGATGTGCAGTGAATTGACGCATGGTGCAGGGAATGGGAATTGAATCTCAATGTAGACAAGTGTAATGTGCTGCGAATACATGGAAAGATAGATCCCTTATCATTTAGCTACAAAATAGCAGGTCAGCAACTGGAAGCAGCTAATTTCATAAATTATCTGGGAGTACGCATTAGGAGCGATTTAAAATGGAATTATCATATAGAGTTAATCATCGGTAAAGCAGATGCCAGACTGAGATTCATTGGAAGAATCCTAAGGAAATGTAATCCGAAAACAAAGGAAGTAGGTTACAGTACGCTTGTTCGCCCACTGCTTGAATACTGCTCAGCAGTGTGGGATCTGTACCAGATACGGTTGATAGAAGAGATAGAGAAATCCAATGGAGAGCAGCGCGCTTAGTTGCAGGATCATTTAGTAATCGCGAAAGCGTTACGGAGATGATAGATAAACTCCACTGGAAGACTCTGCAGGAGAGACGCTCAGTAGCTCGGTACGGGCTTTTGTTAAAGTTTCGAGAACATACCTTCACTGAAGAATCAAGCAGTATACTGCTCCCACCTACGTATACCTCGCGAAGAGACCATGAGGATAAAATCAGAGAGATTAGAGCCCACACAGAAGCATACCGACAATCTTTCTTTCCACGAACAATACGAGACTGGAATAGAAGGGAGAACCGATAGAGGTACTCAAGGTACCCTCCGCCACACACCGTCAGGTGGCTTGCGGAGTATGGATGTAGATGTAGATGTAGAACGTCTGATAAGTGGCGGCGCTATCAGTAGCATTCAAAATGGAGTCTGTAACGTAGTTGCATTCCAAGCACACAGCTCAGTTTCTTTCGGCAAAAAACCACAGTTTCACAGGTATTCATAGTCGTTTGCATAATTTGTACAGAGAGCTGGTAGTGAAAAAAAGCACGATGAGTCGTTGGGCGAGACGTCTCTCATCATCGTAACAGTGTCACGCAAATCTGTCTATTCTCCCGCGTGCTGTCCGGTGGCACACGTAACTTCTGCTACGCTGAAACGTGCGGACACTCTCATTGGAGGTGACTGAGGGATCACAATCAAGCACCCCGCTGTTCAACTGGGAGTTATAACTGCCCACGTCGTGTTGTGCCGACTCCACCGCAGCTTGAATGGATTTTTAAGTTTGTTTTATGTGCCCGACTTCTAATTTCACCACACAAGTCTCCAGGGTTGAGCAGTTATTGCCCGATGACGACACGCAATACAGTTTGTTAAAGCGGAGTTCGCCGTTATTAATTATGCTTTTAGATTTAATTTTATTACTCGTAAAGAGACTCGACGATCCTTTGTTTAACAGCGCGTCGTCAAAATAAGTATGATATGCTAATGTCTTTGCAATACATAATGTCGACTATCGACTTAAAGTTCGTACCTATTTTGCCATTTTAGAGAAGAGAAACCTTAAGCGCTTCTGCTTCTATAGTCTCAGTATCAAATGTCCACTAATTTCAATTTACTTCCTATCTCAGTTCAGTATTTAACACAAATTATATATCAATGTCATTTCAGAGATATTACGTCGGTTCCACACAAACGGATTAACACGTAATTGTCATTTAACATCACTTTTATTAATAATCCTGTTTCTTATGACGTAAATGTTAATGAATAATCACTATCTAGCAGGAAAGAGGGATTGATCCTAATCATGAGATAATAGCTTTTAATGAGCTTGCAATCGTTACTTAAATAAAAGTCACATTCAAGGATGATATGCGAACAACTTTCGTTACGTCCGTTTTCACGTATCTGTCAAAACTAATCCTGTCGCCCACAATTCAAATTAACACCGACGTTAACCCGTTTTGTCGGAACATCGAATCGTAACTAATATGTGAAAGTTTATTCTAGTCCCCGAATTAATTCCTTTCAGATACGCGCACTACCGAATAGCAGAACGGAACACAAACGACTTGTTTTAACAGCCGAGCAACGCAATGACGTTGCATTACGACAATGTCCGCCCAATGAACATCTCTTTGACTTTATCTTTTCTACTCTGCTTGATTAAATTATTCCTAATTACAATTTATTCAGCTATTTAACGAAAACATCTAACAAAAAAGAAAATAAATTTATCCCAACGTAAAACATCCGTTATAGGGTGCTGACACATTAGTCCACCACCTGGGATACTCAAAGGTGTGTGCCGGTGGACTCTTAGCAGACTAACAGAAGATCATAAAGAGAAACTAAGTTTTGAAGAAAGTCCGTAAGCGGATCTACACAATTACAGCCCTATATCGCTAACGTCTATCTGTTGTAGATTTATGGAACATGATTTATGATAAAGAATTATGACATTCTGGGAAAATGAAAATTTCCTCTGTAAAAATCAACAGAGATCGCTCTCTTCCTCCATGAGATACACAGCGCAGTGGACAGCGGCGGTCAGGTTGATGCCGTGTTCCTTGGTTTCAGAAGGACATTTGACACTGTCCTCCATTGACGCTTAATGAAAAAAATACGATCTTACGGAGTATCGGAGCAGACTTACGATTGGATTCAATCTCTAGGACTCAAGACGGCGCGCTTAACGAAACAAGATCGACAGATGTAAAGGTAATATCCGGAGTACGACAGGTGCGATAGGACCGTTGCTGTTTACAACGTATGTATATAAATGATCTAGTAGAAAGCGTCGGATGCTCTTTAAGGTTATTCGCAGATGATGCAGTTGTTTATACCAAAGTAGCAACGCCAGATGATAGTAAGAATTTGCAGAACGACCTGCAGAGAATTGGTGACTGGAGCAGGCTCTGAAAGTTGACCCTGAACGTAACTGAATGTAACATATTGCTCATACACAGGAAAAGAAATCCACTTCTGTGCAGCTATTGATGACAAACAGCTGGAGGCTGCGTCTGCGTAAAATATCTAGGCGTAACTATCCAGAGCGACCTTAAGTGGAATGACCACATAAAATATATAGTGGGAAAAGCAGACACCAAACTCAGTTTCATCGGAAGAATCTCAAGTAAATGTAACTCATCCACGAAAGAACTGGCTTATAAGGCGCTTGTTCACTCGATTCTTGAGTATTGTTCATCTATCTGGGATCCCGATCAGGTAGGACTGATAGGGGAGATAGAGAAGATCCAACGAAGAGCGGTGCGTTTCGTCACGGGGTCGTTTAGATGGTGAGAGAGCGTTACGGAGATGCTAAACAAACTCCACTGGCAGACGTTACAAGAGAGGCGCTGTGCATCACGGAGAGATTTACTATTGAAGTATCGGGACAACACTTTTCTCGCGTATTGACCTCGAGGAGATAATTCGAGAAGTTAGAGCCAATACAGAGGCTTACCGACAATCATTCTTCCCACGCACTGTTCGCGAGTGGAACAGGGTTAGAGGGATCAGATAGTGGTACCGAAAGTACCCTCCGCCACACACCATTAGGTGATTTGCGGGGTATGGTGTAGATGTAGATGTAGACTATCTGTCCTACACTGCTTGCGCGTTACAAGACTGACCGTGAAAACCTTTTGTCGAACATCGTCACAGGCAACCAGTGGGTTCATCACTAGGAACTGGAAAACAAACGGCAATCCAATCTTCTGGTCTTCGGGAACATCGAAGCGGTTATTCCGTCATATGTCTTCCCACATGGTGCAACGAACGACTGTGAAGTGTCGACTTCAGAGTGTCGTCGGCACAAAAATGTCACCGAACCACTCTACTCCCTGCGCCGTCCGCGCCGGGAGAAGCACAGTCGGCCCGCCCTGGACCAGTACCGTTGTCCGCGCACGCGGGCAACACAGAAGGCAACGATAACCTGAGAAGGGCAACGAGCTGACAAGAACGAAAAGTGAAGCCCAACTACAACACATCAAAGTGAGGACATGGAGGCGATGCAGGGGGATCCTGCAAGGACTCCGCCGATCCAGGGGAAGAGGGGTCCCTGAAGAAGATGCTCGAGCGCGCGCGCCATGACCACGGAATGTCTCACATATGTCTGCGCAGCCGAGAGCAACTCACAAAATTTCGTTGGACTGTACTTCCTCATCCACCCTACATCCATCTGTTTGGCCTAATGAAGGACACACTCCATGGGAAGCAATGCGTGGGTGATAGGGAGGTTACTGATGCGCCAAGACAATGTCTCAGACGTGGACCAGTAGAGTGGTACCACGCGTACTCATAGGCTCTCCCAGCAAGATTTCGTAAGGTCTTCCTATTGAACGGAGGTCGTGTTGACAGGGTTTTGTAGCCAAAATAGTGAGGAATAATATGGAGTATTGGAACCCTGAATAAAACCAACCGCAGTGTCCGAGCGGTTCTAGGCGCTTCAGTCTGGAACCGCGCGACCGCTACGGTCGCAGGTTAGAATCCTGCCTCGGGTGTGGATGTGTGTGATGTCCTTAGGTTAGTTAGGTTTAAGTCGTTCTAAGTTCTAGAGGACTGATGACCTCAGATGTTAAGTCCCATAGTGCTCAGAGCCATTTGACCCATTTTTGCTTTCAGAAAAAGAAATTTTTGTATTATTTATTGAACTTTCCTCGTAGGTTTCTTATGCAGAAACGCACTAAACAAGATCCACTTTCACGCCCACGTCTCCGATTGACTGTTATTGTATGGCCGTAGCTCCACAAAGCTGTATTTCCTGCCTATAGTCATTTCGAAAATTTTATTAGAACCGTCGACCTCATAATCCAGTTCTTATTCTCTGCCCCGTATACTTTTATCCATATATAAGAGGGGTTGGGTTGTTTGGGGGAAGAGACCAAACAGCGAGGTCATCGGTCTCATCGGATTAGGGAAGGACGGGGAAGGAAGTCGGCCGTGCCCTATCAAAGGAACCATCCCGGCACTTGCCTGGAGCGATTTAGAGAAATCACGGAAAACCTAAATCAGGATGGCCGGACGCGGGATTGAACTGTCGTCCTCCCAAATGCGAATCCAGTGTGCTAACCACTGCGCCACCTCGCTCGGTAAATGAAGGGGAGCCAACAGCACCTGGTGTTCCCAGGCGGTCACCCATCCAAGTACTAACCGGGCCCGATGTTGCTTAACTTCGGTGATCGGACGAGAACCGGCGCATTCAACATCGTATGGCCGTTGGCGGGCACATATAGGAGAACACAGTCCAATCAAAGGCAAGCCGTCCCAGGAACGACTGTCTAAGAAGCCTTGCTGTGAATGCTATTTAACTGGAGTTATCTGTGGCGAAAGAGAACGTGAAGCAGCATCTGCTAGTGTCGGCAAACAGACTGCCTGGGAATGAGAAGAAAGTTTCTGGTAGAGTGAGTCAGCGTGCAGCCATTCTGTGTACAGCAGTCACGAATATGCAGGGGCTGAGTGACGAGAGCAGTACCGAGTTAGAGACAGGTTGTCAGTTTGTTTCCATTTTTCACTGCTGTTTACGGGTTAAGGACCCCAGTAACTGCTATGCATGTCACGTTCCTATGAAGAAGCATGTGGAAGTGATGGGATTACGCTAGCATAGTTCTCAGCTGGACTCGAAGGTGTATATATAGCCGCCACGCTTGTCATCACCGAAGCTGAAATTATCGTCTCTCCGTGCGGGCCTCACCCTGCGTTCTGTTTTGGTTAGGGGGCTATTTGGTCTGTTTCCCCCTGTACTGCTGTAGCGTGGTACAGCATTGTGGCGGGCCTTTAAGGTGCCGTTCTTCAGTGTTTGAGGGACGTTGTCTGGCAGACATGAGTGTTGATCAGTATTTACGTGACATCAGTTGGCAGGCGTTGTGGTTAATCAGTGTAAGAGCAAGACTGTTTCGGCTGTCATTGTGATTCTTTAAGGCACTGATCGTGTAACTCTGTTTCCTCCGTCACATTAGTGCCATTCGTTTTAATAACGTTGTCTCCTCATGTTAGCATGTTAGTACAGTGGTCTCTGGCATGAATGAGGGGCTTATTTTGAGTGAAAAGATCCTTACTCGTTCGTAACATGTTTTAAAATCAAAGTGTAGTTTGGCTTGTATTTTGCTTTACGTGATGCAAAGGACTGTGATGTTTTCATGACAGTTAATTTATGACGTTTCGTTTCATGAATCTTGCCTCCATTTGATTGCTTTTAAATATTTATTACGCTGTTAGTGCCGAGAACGCGAAACAGATGGTTCGATATAGTTGCGGCTATTGATCTAAGGCCACCAACGTTTAATTGTGCAAAGCTGAGTGCACCGTTTGGACTAAGGATATGCCAGTAATTCAGCGTACGACCAGCTAATTTATCTCTATTTATCATGTATATTTTAGAGATTGTTGTGGGGAAGGTCTGTTTTTAAGGAAATCTTGTTAATGTCTTTCATGATTCGCATGTAGAAAATACCACGGGCTAAGAAGTTGGTGTTACTGTAACTTTAAACCTTGGTCGTAATTTTCCTTGTTTTGAAACTGGTCAACAGTACTGAGTCTGTTATTAGTTTTGCTGAACGACTGTGCTTTAGTAGTTTATATGTAAGATTGATTGTTGTTGTTTTTTTAACGATTACAGCCCGAAATATATTTTTTCTACCAGCTGTAAGATTGGTTGGTTGGTTGGTTTGGGGAAGGAGACCAGACAGCGTGGTCATCGGTCTCATCGGATTAGGGAAGGATGGGGAAGGAAGTCGGCCGTGCCCTTTCAGAGGAACCATCCCGGCATTTGCCTGGAGTGATTTAGGGAAATCACGGAAAACCTAAATCAGGATGGCCGGACGCGGGATTGAACCGTCGTCCTTCCGAATGCGAGTCCAGTGCGTAACCACTGCGCCACCTCGCTCGGTAGCTGTAAGATGAAAGGCTTGTTATCTTATTGCAAAATGTGCAGAAATATATATTGACATTAAATTATTTTATGATCAGCTATGACGAAACTGCTCTTACAGTCAGGTGTAAGTTTCAGATTCTGCTTTTATTTGTAAATAATAAATGGGTATTTATTCATTAAAACCACCAGAGTGCTCCACTCCTCCACCTCCTCGCTCTCTACCTGTACAAAAATTATCCAGATACCCCTACACAACACGAAACCGACCACTACATACAACGACAGGCAGTCCTGCCACTGTGAAAGGAGGTGGGAAGTATTGTCAATAGAGAAGCTATAACTGCAGAATGAGTCAGTCAGTAGAGCTCAGTCATTTAGAATGTGTAGTAGTCATTGGATGTCACGTGAATAAAAAAGCCATGTTTGACGTTTTAAACCTTCTGACTCTGTCACAGCCGACGGGTGGTGATGTGACTGTGACGTTGAAACACAAAAGAACAGCCACAGACAAATCCAGACCAGCATACATCATGTACTGTCTGACAAGGACCTTCGAGCTTTGTGGAGGGTGGTTGTATGAAATCACGTAAAATCATTCAAGAGTTCTGCAGCGTCACTTGCAGTCCAGCTAGCACAGTGACGTACAGTGTTCGAGTAGCTTCTCATAAGCCAAACATTCCTGCTGCCAGTGCTAAGTGACGTTTGAGATGGTGTAACAAGCTACGCTAATGTACGCTGGATGACTGGAAACGAGTGACTGGGAGTGATGAATCACGCTATACCCTGCGGCATCCAAGGAAAGGGTTTGGGTTTGACGAACGTGTGGAAGACATTACCATTCAACAGGTGCAGCGAAAACAGTGAAGTACAGTGAAAATGTTTCTCGTAGTTATGGTGTGTTTCCGTTACTGCGCTTAAGAAGTTTTTAAGTGCGGCAACCCAATGAAAGGGTTTGGGTCTTACGAATGTCTGGAGAACATTACCTGTCAACAGGTGCAGCGAAAACAGTGAAGCACAGTGAAAATGTTTCTCGCGGTTAGGGTGTGTTTCCGTTATTGCGCTTAGGAGGTCTCTAAGTGCGGCAATATAAGAAAACCATTTACAGCATTTGCATCTCGCAAAGTATAAGACCAATTCGGAGACAATGATTATTTGTATCACCATGATAATGCACCCTGTCACACAGCAGCATCTGTGAGGCGAGAGTCCGCAGCTCGTGGTCGTGCGGTAGCGTTCTCGCTTTCCACGCCCGGGTTCCCGGGTTCGATTCCCGGCGGGGTCAGGGATTTTCTCTGCCTCGTGATGACTGGGTGTTGTGTGATGTCCTTATGTTAGTTAGGTTTAAGTAGTTCTAAGTTCTAGGGGACTGATGACCATAGCTGTTAAGTCCCATAGTGCTCAGAGCCATTTGAACCATTTTTTGAGGCGAGAGTTTGTAGACCATGAGGTTCCTAAAATGGATCGTTCTGCCCAGACATCCGACCTCAAGACGAGGGAATATCTTTCAGATAAGTTGTACCGTTTACTTTGCTCCAAAACCAAGCCTCCCACATCGCTGCCTTTCCTGTTTTTGGCTCTTGAGGAAGAATTGGCTGCCATTCTTGCACAGACATTCAGATGCCTCAGTGAAACTGCCCCCAACATACTCTACATTCACCTCTACATGACTTCCCTCAAACTCACACTTAAAACTTTGGCATTGGGTTCATAGAAGAACATTCAGAATATATCTCGACCATTCTCCTCTGAAATAGCACGTGGTAAAAATAAATAAATAAATCATTTAGTGAAAGCTCTGATTTATCTTATGTTATTACGATGGTCATTTCTTCCTATGTGAGTGGTAGGCATCAAAATATTTTCTCATTCCGAGGAGGAAGTTGGTGATTGAGTTTCAAAGGATCTCGCTCCACTGAAAAACGCCTTTGCTTTCAACGTTGCCACACAAATTCATGTATTTTATTGATAGTACTAAGCGTGTGGCTCTTCCTGGCAATTATTCGATGTCCTCTATCAGCCCTATCTCGTGAGGACCCAATACCGTGCAGCAGTACTCCACTGCACGGACAAGGGTAGTGGAATCTCATTAGTAGATTTGTTGCATCTTGTTAGTGTACTGCCAATAAAACCTTTGGTTTGCCTCTCCCAAGATATTTTGTGTGTGATGGTCTCAATTTAAGATATTCGTAACTATAATCCGTAGGAATTTACTTGTACCTACAAGTTTGTGTGATTTAATCTGTGGCCAAAATTTAACGGCAGTTTTCTGGTACTCGAATGGACGACGTCGCACTCCTTATTGTTTAGGGTCAACCACCATTTTTCCACCACAGAGACACCTTGTCTACAAAGTTTTGCAATTCGTTCTGATCTTGTGATTACTAGACGGTAAATGGCAGCATCACCTGCAAATCATCAAAGGGGACATCTCATATTGTCTCCTAAATCGTTTACATAGATTAAGAATAGCAGAGAGCCTGTGATAATTCTTTGAGGAACTCCAGATGTCACTTCTTTTCAGTAAATGACATTCCCTCAATTATGCAAGATGACTTAGAAAAATTTCTAACTGACGTGATGAATGAGAGGTTCCTCAACATATAGAAAAATCGGGTTAATGCGGATGAGTAGGAAAGACAGTTCTGGAACGTTCCAGTACAGCATTAGAACGGTGCATCTTGACACGTAACTTCGATTAAATATCTAGGCGTAACACTGCGAAGCGGTATGAAACGGAATGAGAATGTCAGGTTGGTAGTACGGGAGGCGAATGCTCGACTTCATTTTATTGGGAGAATTTTGGGAAAATGTAGCCCATCCATATGGGTGACGGCTTATAGACCGCTAGAGCGACAGATTCTTGAATTCGGTTCTAGTGTTTGGTATTCCCACCAGAACGGTTCAAATGGCCCTGAGCACTATGGGACTTAACATATGAGGTCATCAGCCCCCTAGACTTAGAACTACTTAAACGTAACTAACCTAACGACACCACACACATACATGCCTGAGGCAGGATTCGAACCTGCGGCCACCAAGACGGATTAAAGGAAGACATCGAAGCAATGAAGAGACGGGATGCTAGGTTACCGGTATCTTCGATGAGCCCACAAGTATTACGGGAATGCTTGGAGAACTCAAACAGATAACCAGGAAGGGAAAACAACACTATTTCCGCAAGGCACTAGTGAATAAACTTAGAGAACCGTCTTTCGAAGCCGACTGCAGAGCAATTCTGCTGCCGTCAACGTACATCTGGCGTAAAGACCACGCTTATAAGATGAGAGAAATTAGTGGGGGCTAGTACGGGGGCTTTTAGACAATCGTTTTCCCTCGTTCTATTTCCGAGTGGAACAGAAGGGTAGTAGTGGTACAAGTTACCCTCCGCTATGCACCGTACGGCGGTTTGCGGAGTATGAGTGTAGATAAGATATGTTTCGGTTATTCATAAACTACTTTCGCATTTATCAGTAATATGAGGAAACTCTTGCCTTCGATCGTGATGAAGCATATTCTATTGAGTAGGGGGAAAAAAAAGATATAGACATCACCTAACACTTTCGGGCTGAGATGCCGCGGTCCGTACATACGACTCTCCCCTGACGTTTCGCCTTCGAATGCGGAAGGCATCTTCCGATGACAATCGGCGAACTCCCGGCTTGGCAGTTCGCCGATTGTTCTCGGAGGATGCCTTCCGCAGTCGAAGGCGAAACGTCAGGGGAGAGTCTTATGTATGGACAACGGCATCTCGGCCCGGAAGTGTTAGGTGACGACAACACCTGCCGTGAAACCTTCATTCTATGATCAAAGATATAGACCTTTTTATGTTGTTATTGCTTTGGTTACATAAAACCACAGAAGTTATGCGATCAACTTATTTTTATTACTTACAAAATGCAGTTTCTATTCTGTAACGATATAAAATACACTAAACAATAAGCGGCACTAGTTATGTTGCAAAACAAATAAAGAGAAATCATCTGCTCTCAGTTGTACATTCATTTACGTTTCTTTCCTTATTGGTGCTACCAATACTTCTGGTAGTCCTACCATATACGAGGGCAGTTCAATAAGTAATTCAACATTTTTTTTTCTCGGCCAATTTTGGTTGAAAAAACCGGAAATTTCTTGTGGAATATTTTCAAACATTCCCGCTTCGTCTCGTATAGTTTCATTGACTTCCGACAGGTGGCAGCGCTGTACGGAGCTGTTAAAATGGCGTCTGTAACGGATGTGCGTTGCAAACAACGGGCAGTGATCGAGTTTCTTTTGGCGGAAAACCAGGGCATCTCAGATATTCATAGGCGCTTGCAGAATGTCTACGGTGATCTGGCAGTGGACAAAAGCACGGTGAGTCGTTGGGCAAAGCGTGTGTCATCATCGCCGCAAGGTCAAGCAAGACTGTCTGATCTCCCGCGTGCGGGCCGGCCGTGCACAGATGTGACTCCTGCAATGGCGGAGCGTGCGAACACACTCGTTCGAGATGATCGACGGATCACCATCAAACAACTCAGTGCTCAACTTGACATCTGTGTTGGTAGTGCTGTCACGATTGTTCACCAGTTGGGATATTCAAAGGTTTGTTCCCGCTGGGTCCCTCGTTGTCTAACCGAACACCATAAAGAGGAAAGGAGAACCATCTGTGCGGAATTGCTTGCTCGTCATGTGGCTGAGGGTGACAATTTCTTGTCAAAGATTGTTACAGGCGATGAAACATGGGTTCATCACTTCGAACCTGAAACAAAACGGCAATCAATGGAGTGGCGCCACACCCACTCCCCTACCAAGGAAAAGTTTAAAGCCATACCCTCAGCCGGTAAAGTCATGGTTACAGTCTTCTGGGACGCTGAAGGGGTTATTCTGTTCGATGTCCTTCCCATGGTCAAACGATCAACTCTGAAGTGTATTGTGCTACTCTTCAGAAATTGAAGAAACGACTTCAGCGTGCTCGTAGGCACAAAAATCTGAACGAACTTCTCCTTCTTCATGACAATGCAAGACCTCACACAAGTCTTCGCACAGTGGACTGTTCTTCCTGATGCACCCTACAGCCCCGATCTCGTACCGTCGGATTCCCATATGTTTGGCCCAATGAAGGACGCAATCCGTGGGAGGCACAACGCGGATGATGAAGAAGTTATTGATGCAGTACGACGTTGGCTCCGATATCGACCAGTGGAATGGTACCGTGCAGGCATACAGGCCCTCATTTCAAGGTGGCGTAAGGCCTTAGCATTGAATGGAGATTACGTTGAAAAATAGTGTTGTGTAGCTAAAAGGTTGGGGAATAACCTGGTGTATTTCAATGCTGAATAAAACAACCCCTGCTTCAGAAAAAATGTGTTGCATTACTTATTGAACTGCCCTCGTACTATGTCATTTATGAGCTGTATAAAATTACTCAACCGCAGTTTTAGTGGAGCGCAGCTCTACTTGCTCATCATTTACTGGAAAAGGGTTATCCGATATGCCTGCTGGAAAGCTATACCAAATTTAGTTGACATACAAAAGAGCGCGAACATCGACGTTGTCATAATTCGATAAAACTGAAAAGAGTTTCTTGATGAAATGGGAAACGAAAACTTAATGACATGGAATACTAGAACAATATGGGAAGTGTGGACAGGACCGAAACGCAGTTCCAAAGTGCCATGTGCCCAGTGTTAGACTGAAAAAGTATTGTCGTAATTTTCCCTATTTATTGGTCTTTACATGATTTAATGCATACTTACAGTGCAAAAAATATGTCGGCGTAAAAAGTAGATTGGAATTCATGATTAGTATCCACCAAAAGACTCATCAATCTGAAGCCCTCCTAAAACACCAAAAGCGGTGCGTTTTAGACATTTTCAAGAATTTCTACAATCATATTTTAAAAATAGCACACAAATATGTACACGTAATTATGTGACAGTAAAATTTCATTCTCTTCTTTAATAAATTTTATTCGATTCCATGTTATTTTAGTTTTGGAACATAATTTAAAATCAACGAAGAAATGCAGTAAAGTGCGAGCAAGACGACGTCGCCGGAAAGTACCCACTCAGGCCGAGAAGCGTGCACGTAAACACGTACATAATCGTTTCACAGAGTATGTCTGCGTTTCGTACTACCAGCCGCTCTATTGTCAAATGTCATGTGGCATAATTAATCCCATATTCTATCGCCTGTAGTGGAGAAGGCTCTTTATGTACTGATAGACTATTTACATTCTAGGTGCCGTTGAGACTTAGGGGATTATTCTACCGGTGTGTCAAAGTGTGTTCTGGTTTCCCGAAACACAGCTTGCGTCTTGCTCTCATTACACAGTCTTTGCGTACTCCAGCATTTTGCTGCAGTACTCCACTGCGCCCCCTACATAGAGGTTGCCCTCGACAGCTTGAGTGGCAACGATGTCACGGAATTCCCTCAGTTACAAAAGGAGTCGTCATTCTACCTTCGAGACATTTGGTTTCGACGGCTTAGTGCGTTTCAGAAACATCACATGTTTTCGTCTATCTATTGCTATCACAGATGGATGCAAATATAGAGAAAATTCCATAGAAACGCGTTTAAGAGGTGAAACGAATTTGAGACCCCGTTGGCACAGAAATCTACAGCTGCATCACTGACGGTGCGGTTCAAATGGCTCATCACTACGTGATAGAGATTCATGTTGCAATTTATTTCCTTGTATTTCATAAGAAGATATTGTCTTCACTTGCCGGACGCTGTAGCCGAGCAGTTCTAGGCGCTTCAGTCCGGAACCACGCTGCTGCTACGGTCGCAGGTTCGAATACTGCCTCGGGCATGCATGTGTGTGGTGTCCTTAGGTGAGTTAGGTTTAAGTAGTTCTACGTCTAGGGGACTGATGACCTCAGATGTTAAGTCCCATAACGCTTAGAGCCATTTAAACCATTTTGTCTTCACTTCCGACCGAAAACATACTCCTTCTGGTAGCCTATTGCTAGCCGCTCAACTTTTCCCCAAACTGTGGCATATTCGGTTTTGGCTGATTATTGTGTTTTCTTTGGGAAAAGAGGCTTACATTTGTTTTGGGGAGGAGATACGGAATCGCGTATGGATTTACTTGAGATTAAACGTAAACTATAGTAAAAGAGATCGGTCAAGGTGAAATTCATACAGGGAAGTGAGAGAGCATCACACGATGACGGTTAATGCAAACATGCCTCTTACTTGATATTTCTCAAGATTTCTTACAACACGGATGACAGGCGAAGCGTATACAGATGGCTGGTGGACCCTGGTGGCTGGCTGCAGGCAGTGAGTCCTTAGAGTAGGCCACAAACTACACGGAAATGCAGATGACGTCCTGGCCGACGTTTGAGGAAAACAAGCTCCCGAAGCATCACCAGACGGCGCTCATGTTACAAAAGAGCGAAGAAAATAAAACTTAACTAGTTACTAATACATACAAAAGAAATTTTGTGTAATTTTTTATGACTATATTAAGTTTGGACCGCAGAACTTGTTTCAGACAATGTTTTCGCTATTTTAATAAGAATACCTTAAGATGCATACGTGACTCTATTTTCTTTTTAATTTATAACGTTTGTAGTTATAAAATCTAAATAAATATTCAGGTCAGTTTTTGATGTTAACTCATAGGTTTCTTAAATAATTTCTTATTTTAGAAGTATATTATTCCGTATGCCAGGCATTATGAAAAATACCGCCTGCGTAATCTACAGCTACATGATTAAAGTTCACAATTAAGTGTCAGAGGGTTCACTGACGCACCTTCAGAGCTATTTCTCTACCGTTCCTCTCTCGAACGGCTCGTGGGAAAAAGCAAGCGCCTCAATCTGTGCGAGCTAGGATTTCTCTTATTTTATTGTGATGATCATTTTCTCTACTAGATGGGTGCCAACAAATATGTTCACGATCGGAGGGGAAAGCTGATCATCGAAATTTCTCGCGAAGATCCTACCGCAGCGAAAAACTCCTTTGTTTTAATGATTGCGACATCAGTTCAGGCACCTACCCTACATTGTGATAATACAAAACGAGTTGCCATTCCAACAGTCCCATCTGATGTGGATCCCTTACCACCCAGTAGCACTCCAGAAGAGGGCGGACAAGCATGATGTAAGTAGTCCCTTTAGTATACCTGTTATACTTTGTTAGTGTCTTGCCAATAAATCGCAGTCTCTGATTTACTTTCCCCATCACCTTATGTATGTGATCGTTCTAATTTAAGTTATTCGTAATTGTGATACTTAAGTATTTAGTTCAATTTACAGTCTCTATGTTTGTGGGCTTCATCCTGCAACTAAAATTTTGTGGATTCCTTTTGCTGTTGATGTTGATGACTTTACACTTTTCATTACTTGCAGTCAATTGCCGCTTTCCGCACCATACACTTTTAGTTTGTTTGTTTTTTTTTTGTTTTTTTTTTTTGGATCAGGTATGTCGGACGGCTTATAACACTTCCATGCTGAACGCCAGTTAGTACTTCTGTTTTATTCGATGCCTTCATGTCAATTGCTACGAACTGTGACCTTCAGACAGAAAATGACGAATCCAGTCGCACAAAGGAGACGTTAGTCCATAGGCACGCCATTTGATTATAATTGCCGTGTTAGGATCAGTGCCAAAAGCCGTATGGAAATCTAAAAATACGAAATCAATTTGATAGGCTCTGTCTATGGCATGCATTACTTCGTGAGAATCAAGAGCTAGTTGTATCTCACAAGAACGATACTTTCTGAATCAGTGCTTAATATTTGTCAGTAAATCGTTTTCTCCAAAGTAAATCACAATGTTGGACACACAAAATACGTTCCAAAATCCTACTGTAAATCGATGTTATTCGTATGGAACCGTAATTCAGTAGATAACTCCTATTCCCTTTCTTGGGTACTGGTGCCACTTGTGCAGGTTTCCAGTCTTGAGGTACAGACCTTTCGACGAGCAAGCGGTTGTACATGATTGCTAAATGCAGAGCTATTGCATCAGCGTAATCTGAAAGGAACCTGACGGGTATGCGATCTGGACCGGAAGCCTTGCCGTTATTAAGCGATTTAAGGTACTTAGCTTTTTTGTTTTATTTATTTATGTATTTACTTGAGTCGTTATTCTTCTTAATGGTTTGATGTATCCCGGCACGAATTCCTCTACTGTGTCAATTTCTTCAACTCCGAGTAGCACTTGCAATCTGTGTCCACAATTATTTGCTAAATGTATTGCAGTCTCCGTGTTCTTCTACAGCAATGATTACCTTCTGTAGCTCCTTCTAGTACCACGTAAGTTATTGCCTCACGACCTACCATCCTGTCCCTTCTTCTTCTCAGTGTTTTCCATGTATTCCTTCCTCACCGATTCTGCCGAGAACCTCCTCGTTCCTTACCTTGTAAGTCCACCTTGGTTCAAATGGCTCTGAGCAATATGGGACTCAACTGCTGAGGTCATTAGTCCCCTAGAACTTAGAACTACTTAAACCTAACTAACCTAAGGACATCACAAACATCCAAGCCCGAGGCAGGATTCGAACCTGCCACCGTAGCAGTCTTGTGGTTCCAGACTGCAGCGCCTTTAACCGCACGGCCACTTCGGCCGGCTGTAAGTCCACCTAATTTTCAACATTCTTCTGTAGCACTACATTTCAAATGCTTGGAGACTCTCCTTTTCCGGCTTTTCCACAGTTCATGTTTCACTACCGTACAATGCTGTGCTCCAAACATTCATTCTCACAAATTTCTCCCTCAGATAAAGATTTATGTTTGATACTAGTACACTTCTCTTAGCCAGGAAAGTCCTTTTGGCAATTGCTTGTCTGCTTTTCAGTTCTCATTCCTTCGCCACAACAGGGATGACTGTTTCTAAGTTGGAATCACCGTTATTACTGCGCGGTGGAGGTATTGATTGCAACTTACCGCTGATGTGCTTTACTTCTGACCAGAATCTCTTTCGATTTTTTGCCAGATTTCGAGGCAAACTTTTGTTGTGGAAACTGCTGAAAGAATCTCGAACTGAAGTTCGCACTAAATTTCGAGCTTTTGTAAAACTTCACCAACCCTGACAAACTATCCTTTGACTTCTGTCTCGGGCTCTTCGGCCGAAGTTCGTCTGATGATTTTTCTGACGTTTCGCCAGCACGAGTAGCTGGCATTGTCGAAGCTTAACGCTCCATTGACACTGCCAGCCACTCGTGCTGGCGAAACATCAGAAAAATCATGAGACGAATTTCGGCGAAAGAACCCGAGACGGAAGGCGACAAGTAGTTTGTCAACAAGTGCTCACGAAAGCATTAACAATTTCGCCAAACTTGTCTACATATGATAACCGGTATGTAAGGATGCAAGTACCATGAATCTGCATCACTTTCACATCTTGTGTAAGAAGTTTACAGGAGAACTTACGGCAGGACATATTTTGTACTGAACAGTGGAAAAAAATGTTATGTTCGCAGAATGTACCTATGTTAGTAGTAGAGGCAATACAAATCTAAATTGTTTGTTGTGAGTCGGGCGTTAATCGCTGTCTTCCTTTTCCAATTGCTGAAACAGACTTAAGATGGCTTACGCCAAAACCAGTAATCATGAGAGTGTATAAGCGATCAGAATCTGTGAGTCCTTACATAGTATAAAAATCGATGTGTGTGTGTGTGTGTGTGTGTGTGTGTGTGTGTGTGTGTGTGTGTGTATGTATGTATTTATGTGTCTATGTCTGGATATACGTTCCACATGTCCTCGTAATCACAGGACCGATTTCAACCCAACTTGGTACACATATCCCTTCCTGTCAGGTAACAATCACTATAGCGGTAAGAACCACGTACCTACAGGGTGTTTCAAAAATGACCAGTATATTTGAAACGGCAATAAAAACTAAACGACCAGCGATAGAAATACACCGTTTGTTGCAATATGCTTGGGACAACAGTACATTTTCAGGCGGACAAACTTTCGAAATTACAGTAGTTACAATTTTCAACAACAGATGGCGCTGCAAGTGATGTGAAAGATATAGAAGACAACGCAGTCTGTGGGTGCGCCATTCTGTACGTCGTCTTTCTCCTGTAAGCGTGTGCTGTTCACAATGTGCAAGTGTGCTGTAGACAACATGGTTTATTCCTTAGAACAGAGGATTTGTTTGGTGTTGGAATTCCAGCGCCTAGAACACAGTGTTGTTGCAACAAGACGAAGTTTTCAACGGAGGTTTAACGTAACCAAAGGACCGAAAAGCGATACAATAAAGGATCTGTTTGAAAAATTTCAACGGACTGGGAACGTGACGGATGAACGTGCTGGAAAGGTAGGGCGACCACGTACGGCAACCACAGAGGGCAACGCGCAGCTAGTGCAGCAGGTGATCCAACAGCGGCCTCGGGTTTCCGTTCGCCGTGTTGCAACTGCGGTCCAAATGACGCCAACGTCCACGTATCGTCTCATGCGCCAGAGTTTACACCTTTATCCATACAAAATTCAAATGCGGCAACCCCTCAGCGCCTCTGCCATTGCTGCACGAGAGACATTCGCTAACGATATAGTGCACAGGATTGATGACGGCGATATGCATGTGGGCAGCATTTGGTTTACTGACGAAGCTTATTTTTACCTGGACGGCTTCGTCAATAAACAGAACTGGCGCATATGGGGAACCGAAAAGCCCCATGTTGCAGTCCCATCGTCCCTGCATCCTCAAAAAGTACTGGTCTGGGCCGCCATTTCTTCCAAAGGAATCATTGGCCCATTTTTCAGATCCGAAACGATTACTGCATCACGCTATCTGGACATTCTTCGTGAATTTGTGGCGGTACAAACTGCCTTATACTACACTGCGAACACCTCGTGGTTTATGCAAGATGGTGCCCGGCCACATCGCACGGCCGACGTCTTTAATTTCTTGAATGAATATTTCGATGATCGTGTGATTGCTTTGGGCTATCCGAAACATACAGGAGGCGGCGTAGATTGGCCTCCCTATTCGCCAGACATGAACCCCTGTGACTTCTTTCTGTTGGGACACTTGAAAGACCAGGTACACCGCCAGAATCCAGAAACAATTGAACAGCTGAAGCAGTACATCTCATCTGCATGTGAAGCCATTCCGCCAGACACGTTGTCAAAGGTTTCGGGTAATTTCATTCACAGACTACGCCATATTATTGCTACGCATGGTGGATTGGTACAGAAAGCTGGCTTAAGCCAGAGATAAATTCTGCCGAAATTTTTGCAAAGGTACAGACGGTGTCTAGAAAGGATAGATTGCATGCAACCGATGGTGGAGTGTTCGTCGCTGTTAGTAGTAGTTTATCCTGTAGTGAAGTAAAAGTGGATAGTTCCTGTGAATTATTATGGGTGGAGGTTACACTCAACAACCGAGCTAGGTTAATAATTGGTTCCTTTTACCGACCTCCCGACTCAGCAGCATTAGTGGCAGAACAACTGAGAGAAAATTTGGAATACATTTCACATAAATTTTCTCAGCATGTTATAGTCTTAGGTGGAGATTTCAATTTACCAGATATAGACTGGGACACTCAGATGTTTAGGACGAGTGGTAGGGACAGAGCATCGAGTGACATTATACTGAGTGCACTATCCGAAAATTACCTCGAGCAATTAAACAGAGAACCGACTAGTGGAGATAACATCTTGGACCTACTGATAACAAACGGACCCGAACTTTTCGACTCAGTATGTACAGAACAGGGAATCAGTGATCATAAGGCCGTTGCAGCATCCCTGAATATGGAAGTTAGTATGAATATAAAAAAAGGGAGGAAGGTTTATCTGTTTAGCAAGAGTAATAGAAGGCAGATTTCAGACTACCTAATAGATCAAAACGAAAATTTCTGTTCCGACACTGACAATGTTGAGTGTTTATGGAAAAAGTTCAAGGCAATCGTAAAATGCGTTTTAGACAGGTACGTGCCGAGTAAAACTGTGAGGGACGGGAAAAACCCACCGTGGTACAACAACAAAGTTATAAAACTACTGCGAAAGCAAAGAGAGCTTCACTCCAAGTTTAAACGCAGCCAAAACCTCTCAGACAAACAGAAGCTAAACGATGTCAAAGTTAGCGTAAGGAGGGCTATGCGTGAAGCGTTCAGTGAATTCAAAGTAAAATTCTATTTACCGACTTGACAGAAAATCGTAGGAAGTTCTGGTCTTACGTTAAATCAGTAAGTGGCTCGAAACAGCATATCCAGACACTCCGGGATGATGATGGCATTGAAACAGAGGATGACACGCGTAAAGCTGAAATACTAAACACCTTTTTCCAAAGCTGTTTCACAGAGGAAGACCGCACTGCAGTTCCTTCTCTAAATCCTCGCACAAACGAAAAAATGGCTGACATCGAAATAAGTGTCCAAGGAATAGAAAAGCAACTGGAATCACTCAATAGAGGAAAGTCCACTGGACCTGACGGGATACCAATTCGATTCTACACAGAGTACGCGAAAGAACTTGCCCCCCTTCTAACAGCCGTGTACCGCAAGTCTCTAGAGGAACGGAGGGTTCCAAATGATTGGAAAAGAGCACAGGTAGTCCCAGTCTTCAAGAAGGGTCGTTGATCTGTTGTAGGATTTTAGAACATGTTTTTTGCTCGAGTATCATGTCGTTTTTGGAAACCCAGAATCTACTATGTAGGAATCAACATGGATTCCGGAAACAGCGATCGTGTGAGACCCAACTCGCTTTATTTGTTCATGAGACCCAGAAAATATTAGATACAGGCTCCCAGTAGATGCTATTTTTCTTGACTTCCGGAAGGCGTTCGATGCAGTTCCGCACTGTCGCCTGATAAACAAAGTAAGAGCCTACGGAATATCAGACCAGCTGTGTGGCTGGATTGAAGAGTTTCTAGCAAACAGAACACAGCATGTTGTTATCAATGGAGAGACGTCTACAGACGTTAAAGTAACCTCTAGCGTGCCACAGGGGAGTGTTATGGGACCATTGCTTTTCACAATATATATAAATGTCCTAGTAGATAGTGTCGGAAGTTCCATGCGGCTTTTCGCGGATGATGCTGTAGTATACAGAGAAGTTGCAGCATTAGAAAATTGTAGCGAAATGCTGGAAGATCTGCAGCGGATAGGCACTTGGTGCAGGGAGTGGCAACTGTCCCGTAACATAGACAAATGTAATGTATAGCGAATACATAGAAAGAAGGATCCTTTATTGTATGATTATATGATAGCGGAACAAACACTGGTAGCAGTTACTTCTGTAAAATATCTGGGAGTATGCGTGCGGAACAATTTGAAGTGGAATGATCATATAAAATTAATTGTTGGTAAGGCGGATACCAGGTTGAGATTCATTGGGAGAGTGCTTAGAAAATGTAGTCCATCAACAAAGGAGGCAGCTTACAAAACACTCGTTCGACCATAACTTGAGTATTGTTCATCAGTGTGGGATCCGTACCAGATCGGTTTGACGGAGGAGATAGAGAAGATCCAAAGAAGAGCGGCGCGTTTCGTCACAGGGTTATTTGGTAACCGTGATAGCGTTACGGAGATGTTTAATAAACTCAAGTGGCAGACTCTGCAAGAGAGGCGCTCTGCATCGCGGTGTAGATTGCTCGTCAGGTTTCGAGAGGGTGCGTTTCTGGATGAGGTATCGAATATATTGCTTCCCCATACTTATACCTCCCGAGGAGATCACGAATGTAAAATTACAGAGATTAGAGCGCGCACGGAGGCTTTCAGACAGTCATTCTTCCCGCGAACCATACGCGACTGGAACAGGAAAGGGAGGTAATGACAGTGGCACGTTAAGTGCCCTCCGCCACACACCGTTGGGTGGCTTGCGGAGTATATATGTAAATGTAAATGTAAAATATCGTACTATAGAGTTTCCCAGACCGCAACGCCATCTCTTGTTGAAAATTGTAACTACTGTAATTTCGAAAGTTTGTCTGCCTGAAAATGTACTGTTGTCCCAAGCATATTGCAACAAACGGTGTATTTCTATCGCTGCTCGTTTAGATTTTATTGCCGTTTCAAATATACCGGTCATTTTTGAAACACCCTGTATCAAAGTTCAGGAGATGTGACCTCGTACACAATGAAACGCGTGGGACCTACCACTTTATGTATGACGTTTAAATTAATTAAATCCGTACAACTACCTCTATTTGCAATAAATTTCGCAGACGCTTTCCACATATCCCTGTAAATGCACCTACAAAAGTACATCATAGTACCACATATGGCTCTGGAGATAGGTGAAAATCTGTTGCATTGTGGATGACGTTTAAATTTATTACTTCTTTGCTACTATCACAATTCGCAATGCGTTTAGACAATATGTCAATGAATGTACCTATAAAATTGTATCACTGTATGACACATAAGTAAGGAGATACGGCGTCATAAACACTGTCATTCTTCTAAAACTGCCCCATCATGCTTGACAGTTAAATTTACTACTTATTTTGTGCTAACTCTATTCTCAGCGTATTTCAGAGACAGTATCAATATATGCGCTGAATGTATCTGCACGAATACATCATAACGAAAATGACGGTAAGTGAAAACATTAACAGCCTATAGAGCTATGAAAAGACGTTGCTACAGAGAAGTTCACAAAGGGGCGTTGCGGACACGAGTAGCATCTCAACTTATGTATATCATGAATATTTTTTCGTAGGAATGCTTCACAATTTCAAAGGGGTTTTCAAAAATACATTGCAATGATGTTTTTTTCAATATTATACTTCAAACACAGTTCATATTTGTTTCGTCGGCCGTTGAGGCCGAGCGGCTCTAGGCGCTTCAGTCTGGAACCGCGCGACCGCTATGGTCGCAGGTTCGAATCCTGCCTCGGGCATGGATGTGTGTGATGTCCTTAGGTTAGTTATATTTAAGTAGATCTACGTTTTAGGGGTCTGATGACCTAAGATGTGAATTCCCATAGTGCTCAGAGCCATTTGAACCATTCTTTTTTTTGTTTCCGTTTTTAGTAGGAAACTGGCACAGTGAACGCCCGAGCATTGCCAGCTTTTTCATGTAGTAGCTATGCGAGCTGAATGGTCATCGTGACGGATTGTCAATCCTCTGGGCCCAGGTTCGATTCCCGGCTAGGTCGGGGAATTTTCTCCGCCCAGGGACTGGGTGTTGTGCTGTCCTCATCATCATCCTCTCATCGACTGCAGGTCGCCGAAGTGACGCCAAATTGAATGACCGGCACCCGGTGGTGAACGGTCTGCCCGACGGGGGTCCCTAGCCATACGGTAAAAAAATAAAGTAAAATAAAAGTGCCACCATGATCGCGGGCTCTCAGTGTCATATTATGACCGTATTTGACAGAATACAATATGACGTGTCTTACTGTGTTAAGGATTATATAGAAACCGAGCAGATATGTGTCACAGCTCTAGGAGTTTATGACAGATTCAGTATCCAAAATAATTTTAACAGATCTTCATTATTAATCAGAGAAAATGCACAAGTTTCCAGAATGAATTTTCACTCTTCAGCGAAGTGGTATGACACTTCCTGGCGGACGAAAAATGTGGGCAGAGAGAAAATTCATGTTGGAAGTTACCCCTTAGTACGTGGCTGAGTCATTTCTCTGTACTAACTTCAAAGAGTGATAGTCCAGCAGGGTATGCCTTAGAACTTCTAGGATGTTTGGAAGGTAGGAGAAGAGGTACTGGCGGAAGCCCTTGCTCAGGTTTTACTTTTCTGTGCGTATCATCCATTTGTAGCTATAGCGATATTACGTAATAAAGACAAGTTATCCGAGGCTTTAGGAAGGTCTTCCGACCACCAACTGTCACTATCGTTGACAAAAGCCATGTAGCAATGCCGACCCTGTAGGAAAACGGCCAAGTAGAAGACGAAGAAGATGATGATGAAGAAAAAGAAAAGAACAGAAGACTCAGTAAAAAGCCACCAACTTGATTAATAAGGTAAAAGTTGCCAATGTGTCAGCCGTAGTTGAGTGTAGTATTTCCATGGAACATTCCGTCTCACTAGAGTCTTGGCTAAGAAAAAACCCTTTTGGGATTCACTTAGTAGGAAATCAGGGAATATGCGTTTGGTAGAATATATTATTAATCGGGTTAACCACGTTAAATAATGTGGCTTACATAAGGCCCCGAACCCGATCGTCTTTTTAACTTGTCCACTAAGAAAGATATCTACATCTTGCACCACGTCCAGCGACAGTTAGCTTTTATGTATTTGAATATCGTGTATTAATGTAAAATTTAATTTGTCTTGACTGAAAAACGTGTATGCAGTAGTAGCGTTACGCAAGCGCCAGCAGATACAAGAATATTCGACAGATGGCGCTAAAGTGACCAGGACAATCAAACACCCAAGACCAATGGACATGCGTCACTTCGCTAATCTTTGCCACTAAACTTTATAAGCGGACCGAGCCTACTTGTCATCACTGATTTCGTCCAAATTTATGGTGTATGCAGGTCTTGGCCAGAAGTGAAAGTGACGGAAATGACAGACAGCCTGGCATTGAGAAAAACTTGCAATTCTGATGCGAGACATTTATGCTGCCGTGGTTTTCAGGCTGTGGCTGGCTAAGAGAAAAGAGCACGGATCGGTAATGCGAAGGTCGTGGGGTAGAGTCCCTTTCCGGAAACTTTTTTTTTCTGTATCCCTCCCACGAGCCACTTAACGAAAGAAATTGGTTCTCCTGCACCTATATCTTCGTCACATCAGGGGAAAACGTTTTGTGTAAGGCTTTGGTAAGTTCTCGAGAAGTTTCATTTCAAGAGAACTGCTTTTGTCCCTCGATGGTCCAAGGTTCGGTTATAAGTCGATTGGCACAAGCAACCTGGAAAGAGAACATCCGAACGCTAATATTTTATTATACTTGACGTTTAAAAGACTATTTCAATTGACATCGACCAATGAGAATTCTCTGCTTAGGTGTTTAATAGTACATTTTAACGACAATCTCTATCTGGAAAGACATTTACAGAGTCCTCGTGGATCCTGTGAATACAGTCCTTTCTTGGAAATTTACTTGCATGACTTTCATGAAAATATTAATAAATACAATACATCAAGCGATACTTCGGTACGTTTCTAGTGTAAGTAACATAAAAATTAAAAATAAAAGATGCCAGAGTAGAGGCTTTACCGCACGATGCTTGGATTACCATTCGGCACTCTTTCCACTGTGCCAACCACTGCTTCCAAAGTACACTAACACAAGTAGCTCATGCCTCAGCAGACTCTAAATCCACTGGCATCTGGAACTCCCACATCTATCGTTTTCGTTTCTGGCCAAGCCCTGCATACATGATAAATTAGGATGAAATCGATGAGTAGGGACAGCCCCCTCTACGTGAAGTAGTCTGAAACTGCAAATTCACCTAAAAATATTGTCATACGCAATATCAAGGTAAGAATTCAACATCTTGTGGCTGTAACCCTGAAATATCTTTGAATTTTCATTAAGTCGGCCAAATTTCAAGATGCAAATTTTTATTAATTCGTAAAGGAATGGAAAAAATCCAATTACAAAGTATGTACTCACTGGCACACATTTCACTGTGATTCACATAGAAAAATTGTGTGTATTGTATTAGGTAATATGGGGCTCCCTGTTACATACTCTTCAATATCACATCAGTTCATGAATTTTTGATATTGAGTTAATTTACTGTGTGAGAGTAAAGCTTTTCTGAAAGGCTTTTAATTGAATTTTAATTAGCATCTGCTCAAGGATCATCACAGGCAATGAAGTACATGTAATTAAACCAATACGCTACATATGATAACGCCAACAAATGTGTAAGGTGGCAGCTTGAATGAATGTCAGTTTCGCACCTTAAATGAGATTTTATTTGATGTAACAAGTAGATAAATATGTCACCTGACATACTTTGGCGATAATGAGCAGATTTGACTATCAAAATGTACAGTATGTAATGCAAAGAGATGACACTTGATTCAATAGTATTAATACACCAAACCCAAATCCTGCATATCAACGAGCAAAAGGCGGAAAAAGCTGCTGGGAGAAATGTTTTGGTTTGGGGGCAGACGCGAGTTGTGCCATCACAGCCCGAGTACAACGGAACGCTTCTAAAAGAGGTTGCTGACCTGTGGCGAGAGGGACAACGAATGCCCCGGGCGATACATCGAGGGGAGCAGGTAGCAGCGCAGTGCTGCTTGCTGCAGATAAATTCTTTAGAAAACTTCATTGGAGAATTTCCAGATAGATACAAACAGACCAGTAACACAGCTGATCACGTGAAATGCCCATGGTACCCTTCTGATGTAGGCATGTAACTTTTAGGCGTCAGGAGCGAGTACAAAATGTCTAATTGGCTGAAATAAACTCGGAAGGAATAGAAATGGGTGATATTTCGACGCAATTAAGAGGTAGGCCCTTTGAGATTGGCAGAGGTATTTTCCAAAAGATGAAAGGAACGCTCCCATTGGTCTGAAACATCCGTGACGTGAAGCACGAGAGGACACAGGTGAGGGACAGTTTTTTACGAAAGACACAAGACCGAAAACTACGTGGACTCTCCTCTGAACCAGCATGAAGTGTAGAATAGAGTGCATCACGCTCTGTACGATGCCAAAAGAGGAATTTTGTGCGAACATTGCGTTCACTTTGGTTGACATTCAGCTGGAAATTAGTTGAAGAGTCGTTGAGCTCTAATAGCGGAGAAATGAAACAGCCACATGGTTAATTGTTTTCGCAAGAACTGAGAGGGCACTGAAGTATACACACTACTCCATCTATGCGCGTGTATATCGTCATAATTTCCAGACTAGGGACGGGTGCATATTTTCTGATCTAATGAAAAGCATAGGACATTTTCAGCTGTTAAAATCAGTAATGATTTGGATTAGCTTTTTATATGATTTTCAGAGGGCGAGAGCAGCCATGCTGGCGACAGCACGTCGCAGCTGAAAGGTTAATCCGCTGGCAGAGGCTCAAACTTGTTGGTTCACCATCTTTCATGCGCTGTGAACTCGATCAACCTGAAGTAACCTTTTGCTCATCTCGTCACAAAAACTAACCATCCTCCATAAACTTGATTGTCATCCTAAATAGTACCGAACTTAGAACCGGAATAGGATGATTTGTCATAATATTGACCAACTTCAATGTGTATATGTAAGAAAAATCCTGTAGAGAACCTTCTATTTAAACTTGATATTGTTGTGTTCAGCGTTATTTATGCTAAACAGGATGTAATGAATTATACTGACAATTGTCCTGCAATTGTCATGTCACAATCTATGTAAATTCGTGTGCTTCTTTAACAACAATATAGGAATCTTACAGCTAAACTACCAATATGCTCTGTCCAAGAATAAGGGTCCACTCCTAACCCCAGTCACAGATTCGAGGGACACTAACGCACTCACAGGGTGTTTTTACTGATGTCTGAGAAACGTGAAAAGGAGTGTAGAGATGGCTCATGCGTTCCCACACCCCTCTCTCCTATTGACACACACACACACACACACACACACACACACACACACACACACACACACACACAAACAAACAAAAGCACACACTCCGGGGACTGATGACCTGAGTGACGTGATATGTTAAGTCCCATAGTGCTCAGAGTCATTTGAACCATTTGAACACACACTCCCTGGGTTCATGTACATGGCAAGTAGCACATGAACAGCAGACACAGGCTGAGAGGGCGTTCTTGGACCAAAAAAAATCTACTGGTAACAATCATACGACTTAATTTGATGAAGAAACTTCTTAGAATATACATATGGTAGTGAAACATGGTCAATCGGAAAGTCGGAACAGAACACAATCATAGCGTTCGGTTGTGGTGTTGTGGAAGAATGTTGAACATTATGTAGACTGATAAAGTAAGGAATCATGAAATTCTCCGTCGAATCTCCGAAGAAAGGAAATTATGGACAACACTGACAAGAAGAAGGGACTGGACCGTAGGACAGGAGTCATGGTGTCAGGGTATAACCTCCATGGCACTAAGAGGAGCTGGGAGGACAGAGACTGGAATACATCAGCATATAACTGAAAAAATAGGCGGCAAGTGCTACTACGAGATGAAAAGATTGGCACAGGAGAGGAATATTAGTCAAACCAGCCTGAAGAGTGAGGAAAAATAAAGAAACTACTGCAGAATGTTCATCGGAACACTAGATGGTGCTACGCTGGAAAAGATAATATATGAAACTATGCAATGGTGTTGATTCTTTCTAGCATTATTATTGGCAAAGGGCAAAAAGATACCGTCGAATGGAAAGGTTAAGTTTTATAACGGTGTTGATGCTCTTTGAGAGAAATAGGCTATGTGCCAGCACTGGTTTACACCTTTCGCCGTTCTTCAACGCCATTGTGTCCACAGGAAGGAACTTTTTCGACCAGGCTGCTGCACAAAAGCATGGTAATTTGCCAGCTAACAGTTTCAGACGTCTCTTTCTTTACTATCAGATTTCAGTATTAGTGGCATTAATATACAAACAACACATTTTTTGCAAGTGGACATGAAATTATATACGATTCCGAGGACGATGGCACGTTGTTGCTGATGAAACTAGAACAGGGGTACAGTTCGAACGCGGATATGCCTATACATGTAATTATGACCATAGAAGAAAACTAGAAACTTCAAGAACGTATGTTTGCACAATGAAGACATACTATTGATGTAGGGAACGAGGTAATATACTTAAACTGCATATAGTAGTAACAGTGTCAACATAGCCTATAAATTTAAAAATGCACAGTAAACAAAAAAACAGCTGAAAAGGAAACGGTGAAATGTTTTATGACGTGAGTTGTCCCAAAGCAAGGAATAAAATAAATTAGTCACATTCTACGTGATTTTTCATGAGTCTTGAAATCATGTACAGCAAATGAGATGCCGATTGGCAATTTGACGTTCAGTCTTCAACCTCGAGTTGCTAGAGTATATATGTGTGTGGGTTTTGTAGACCATCCAGTCCGCTGTTGTAAAATTCGACTAGACTAACATCCTCTAGTATCCTTTAAGCTATGTTACATACTGAACTTTAAACTGCCAACCGGCACGTCATGTAATCTTCATGATTTCGATCACCCTTCAAAGGTGTACAAAATGTTTGTATAAACCATTTTTTCCTGCTTGTAGACTAATCATTTCACTAGGCATTTGGCTTTTCCTGGTTTCGGTTTTTCCTTTTTTTATTTCCATATTTGTTCATAAATAATGAAATATAATGTATTCCAACACCAGTCGGTAATATGTTATTATTAACAGTATACAGGTCAAGAGAAAGCAGCGAAATTTGAATTTGCGCTGTGATATAGTTTTCGAAAGTTCATTTTCATAGCTAGCAGCAGATACTTGAGAAATACCTTCCTCAAATCACTAATTAAGATTTTTTAGTTCAAATAGTTCAAATGGCTCTGAGCACAATGGGTCTCAACTGCTGAGGTCATCAGTCCCCTAGCACTTAGAACTATTTAAACCTAACTAACCTAAGGACATCACACACATCCATGCCCGAGGCAGGATTTGAACCTGCGACCGTAACTTTTTAGTCATCCTGATTTCATTCAAGTAATTAAACATTTCTTTGACACGCTGGACCTCACGCCGGTCAAGCTAATACCACACTTGTCCATTTAACACTCTTAGTTTGGCTATGAAAATTCGGGCAAATATCCATTGTGTACTTTTTAGGGAGACCTATCTTCGCTCTGCTCATATATTTCATCAAAAACAACAGCGCGGACACCGAGCGAGGGGCGCAGTGGTTAGCACACTGGACTCGCATTCGGGAGGACGACGGTTCAATCCCGTCTCCGGCCATCCTGATTTAGGTTTTCCGTGATTTCCCTAAATCGTTTCAGGCAAATGCCGGGATGGTTCCTTTGAAAGGGCACGGCCGATTTCCTTCCCAATCCTTCCCTAACCCGAGCTTGCGCTCCGTCTCTAATGACCTCGTTGTCGACGGGACGTTAAACACTAACCACCACCACCACCACAACAGCGCGGATACGAGATGCCTTATGTATATGGAACACTAAAAAAAACGGCACATTAGCTTGCTTAATGTGGCACAGGAAACCAGTTGTCATTGAAAGCAGGTCTCAATATCTGATTGAATAAATACAGGTCACGTATAGTTTTCATGGCAAGTTCATACCGTGCCTCATGCAGAATAGTGGCAAGTTCAAGTAATGACGACGGTCTGTGGATAACGATCGCTCACCCTGCTCTCCAAAGTAAACAACGAAGGCTCCGTAAATATGTGGTGGCCATGAGACACGCGACAGTTGATGCTCGTGCTCACAAAACCAGTCCTGGGCGATGCAAGTTGAGTGGCCAGGATTCCTCTCGTCTTGAAACGTATCCTTACCATAGAGGTACAAACCGATCAGCCACAATGGTCATATAACCCTTCGCAGTAATGCGATCTTGCAGATTAACCATTGTGCCTATTAAAACCACGATAAGGCTACCCATATCATCACAGAACCCCCATCATGTTTTACTATTGGGACGTAAATTCGGCCAGGAGGCGGAAACGGTATACAACATGATTCGTCAGACCAAACGGATTTCTTCCATTGCTCAACAGTCCTTGATGTGGCTTTGGAACTACATTTTCCTGTTACAGGCATTTGCGTCACTGATGAGTGGTTTTGGAATTCCAGTTTACCTTCCGACTCCCACATTATGGAGCTCACTCCGTATTGTTTTGGTACCGACAGGGCTCGTGATTCCAAAATTTAATTTTGCAGTGACTTTTGCAGCTGTCGTCATTTTATTTTTGTCATTGTCCACGTCGCTGAGCGTCTGTCTTAGATCACTCAACACACAGTTTCGTTCGCGTTGTGACTTAGCGGATAAACTTTTTCCACTTCCTCTGTATGCGTGTAAATCTTCTATAAGGTGCTTCCTCAAACATCAAACACTAAGCCTACCTTGGTTATCGAAGAACCCGCCATATAAGGAGCAACGATTTGCTCACTGTTGGAATTCACTTAAGTCCAACATAATGCACTCACAGCTACACAGAACACTGTTCAGCCCACCACTGGCCCTTGAAAGGTGTGGAAATTTCATGGGCGCCGTTCATGGTGAAATACAATAGTGCAAACAGGATTGATGTTCAAGCATCCATTTTTCGCTGCGTATCCACATTTTTGTCCAACCCCTGTAGGTAGCGAAATGGACACTACTGGACAGAAAGAGGAAAGAAGGCAAGAACTGGAGATATGTATCCTGATTGAGCGGCAAGAAAGTATAGGAGTGTACCGAAGGAAAGTGTAGGAAGAATGGGAAATAACTGTATAGCAAAGACTTCATTAAAATAGAAGACAAACAAACGAGATTAATCCTGGATGATCAAAGAAAAGATGATAATAGGGTTGAAAGAGAAACTGTTTAATGCTTGAAGCTGAAGGAGCTGGTGTTAATGATACATAGTACATTGACGGGAAAAAAATTCCCAACACAAAAAATAGAGTAATAATATTTAGGGAATTCATTTGTCTAGGTAGCACATTTAAATGATTAACTTCGCAAGTTCTCAGAAAGCGCGACAAAAACCATCGAAAATATGAAATGCTGGTCCTTTAATAACTGGTGTGACCGAAGGATTGTTGAACGCAAACATGAAAACGTACATGCTTTGTGTTGCACCGGTAATGGGTTTTAGTTTGCGAGATGGAGTTCCATGGCTGTTGCACTTTGTCGGTGAATACAGGGACGATTAATGTTGGTTGCTGATAACGTCGGAACCACCGTCCTGTGATGTCCCAAATGTGCCCGATTAGAGACAGATCCGGTGATATCACAGGCCAAGACAACATGATGACATCACTTTATAGAGCATACAACAGCGGTATGTTCAAATGGTTCAAATGGCTCTGAGCACTATGGGACTTAACATCTGTGGTCATCAGTCCCCTAGAACTTAGAACTACTTAAACCTAACTAACCTAAGGACATCACACACATCCATGCCCGAGGTAGGATTCGCACCTGCGACCGTAGCAGTCGCGCGGTTCCCGACTAAGCGCCTAGAACCGCGAGACCAACCAGCGGTATGTGGTCGAGCGTTATCCTGTTGGAAAACATTCCCCGGAATGCTATTCCTGAATGGCAATGCAACAGATCGAATCACCAGCCTGATGTATAAATCTGCAGCCGGGATGCGCGGGATAACTACGAGATTGTTCCTACTGTCATGCGAAATCGCTCCCCAGACCACAACTTCAGGTGTAGGTCCAGTGTGTCTAGGTTGCAGATAGGTTGGGAACAGGTGCTCAACTGGCCTCTTTCTAACCAACACACGACCATCACTGGCACCAAGGCAGAACGGGCTATTACCAGAAAACACACCAGATATCCACTCCGCCCTCCAACCACCTCTCGCTTGACGCTGCTGAAGTTCCAAATGGTGGTGGTTTGGAGTCAGTGGAATACACACTACGGGGTGTCTGGCTCGGAGCTGTCCTTGAAGTAACCGATTTGTAACAGCTCGTTGTGTCACTGTGGATCGAATCACCGCTGCAATCGCTGTACGAGGCGCCACAGCCATACGCCGAACACGACAGTCTTTCATCTCGGTATTATCCTGTGGCTGTCGGGAGCCAGGTCTTCTTGCGAAAGTACATTCTCGTGGCCACCACTTCCAGTCATCATGGACGATGGCGGCTTTCTTGCCGAGTCTTCCTGCAGTATCGTGGAAGGAACATCCATCTTATGGTAGCCCTTTTACACGACCTCGTTCAAACTAATTGAGGTGTCGACTAACAGCATAAATTAATGAACCTGCCACTATTTGTAATAATCATTATTTTATTTTTATACCATCCAGATTTCGTCCTTAACCAATTTTCAACTACAGAAGTTAGAGCAAAATATAGAAATACAAATCACAGAAGCAAGAAAACCGTGAAAATTAGTGTACAAACACCGTGATTCTTTATCTTATATCCATGTCAAAAGACATGAGACTGGCAGAAATGTAAGTGCTTGTTTAAAAAGCATATCTGGTCATATAGGCCATACCGGTCGTTAGCAAAGTGAAAACATCTCTAAGATGCCTAAACCGCCAACCAACAAACAAGTATGCAGCAGATTATTATGTCTGGAGATAAACGAAACTATATTCCAAAGACCGCCTGAGAGATGTCACGTCTGCGCAATGCAGTCTGTGGTGGGTTAGGGAAGACGGTTACTGAAATGTTTATTTTGCGTGATAATTACATTATGTTAGCACACATTGGTACATAACAGTGGTTACGGTATATGACATGGTGCTACACTATTGAAGTTCACATGCAAAAATCGAAGTGTCTTACTGTAATATATTTGTAACAAACATGGAATTTCTACTTTAATTGTGTAAAACTTGGTGCACTGTATACAGGAGTAGTAATATCCATCGTTACAAATGAAAACCACAATACTCATATGTCACTGGAAGTCCCTGACATTAGCACATAACGCAATAGTGACGAAATGGTAGGAAGGAGCAAGGAACATGGATGCAGCTGTGAAGCCAACAGAACATGAGACATTATTCAAATCGTAATGGGGTGGCATTGGTGTGGGTGCCAGTGAATGGGGTAATTGAGGCGGAGGTGGAGGAGGAGGGGGAGGGGGGATAGTCTGAAGAAGTGGGTCCGCAAAGGGGGGAGGTGGAAACCAAAATAGGAGACATTATTGGACTCATATCCATATTATCTGCCAAATATAAACAAAATTTCTGTAGCGTACGTAAGGGGTTCTGCTGACCGTAGTTACTTCCTGTGAAGATGATGTCTATGACTGGATGAGAGTACTGTAGCCTACTCCGGACTGTGCTTGTCTGTGGAGGGGTTCTGCTGACCGGAGCCAAGTCGCCCGGGGAGCCAGCGCGGGAGCACGCGGCTCGCGGGATTAGGACGCCGGCTGGCTGCGCGCGCGCCAGCTGGGGTGGCTGACGTAATGGGGGTTGTCGCGGCGAGTAATGCGCCGGGGGTCGCCGCTAACGAAGCCATTACTCCGCCGGCAGCGCCGCCGCGCCGCGCCGCGCTGCGCCCTGCCGGCCAAATTGAAAACGACTAAACGTTGTCGCTTAGAGGGCCGCCGCTCCTCCTGGGGCCGACGCCGACCGCGTCCGCTTTTTCCCTCGGTTCCCTGTTTTTCTCTCCCTTCTCGACAACGCCGCACCTTCTGTAACTGTAAAACTTTTCGTCTACGCAACTGCAGGAAAGCAGGGGATGCCAATCAAATCCTCCGACCGCAGCGGTCGCGCGGTTCCAGACTGTAGCGCCTAGAACCGCTAGGCCACCCCGGCCGACAATAATTACACACATTTTATATGTTTATGTATTTAAACCGTAGTTGCATAAAAAATAACTGCTTTGGTTACATACAAGCGCAGAAGTTACTTGATCCACTAGATTTTATTGCTTATGAACTTACTTTCAATATATAAAATACACAATGGACCAAGAATGAGTGATGTAAGATTTTGATTATGTGCGAAACAAACAAAAAACAGAGAATTCCCTCTCTTACACATTTATTTAGGTTTATTTCACCAATGCAATGGTAATCCTACAATTTACTACGTCCTTTATGTAGTGTACCAAAGCAGCCGAAACGTGGATCTCGTAGGGCGCAACCTTAGATGAGAACAATAGGTAAAGATTCTGGCGAAGTTTTTCACTCCCTCACAGCCATGTGCAATGTGTTTATAATATGCCTCCTCGAGTAGATAATTTATAGATTAATTGGTGCAAAATTATTGTCAGTATGAGAAAATATAATGAAAGACGAAAAGCTGTGGGAAGGCGGACACGAGTCGGTCCCTAGCTACCAGTCTGTTTACCGATACAATTTTGGTGAAAGAGGTTTCCTGCAGCTCTACGTTCTGATCAGCGACTGACACACTCATAGCGGACTTCCATCAGCGCGTACTGCGCTGTTGCTACACGGTATCCCTTCGTTAAGCACTTGCGGACAGTCTAGTCTCTACAAGGTTAACGCGCGTGGAGACATTGTATGATATTGATGATCCATCTCAGACACTGTTGATCTCTGTATCTAGCATTCTTGTTTCCTCTCCGATACTCAACGATCCATGCATTTTGCACAGATCATCTACTCGCAATTCAGTCAGTTCGCGACTTGCGTCATATGCACTCTACACCTCTAATAGATACAGTGCTTGCGTCCGCTCCGTGCACTGCATCTAGTCACAACATTCGGCAATCCCATCTAGTGGTTTTAGGTCACACAGTTGATACAAAATTCTCAAAATAACACTTCACACTGCCTTGTATCTGCGAAAATGTCCAAGATTAAAATCAAAGGACAGCAGGAAACAAAAGTGCAAGACTTGTGAAACTCAAAGTAACAGTAACTGCATTGTGAAATAAAAACTAAACAATAACTTAAAGCCGGCCGAAGTGGCCGGACAGTTTATAGGAAGCCCACCAACACGGACAGGTACCTGCATGCATCCTCCCACCATCATTCTATGCAAAGAAATTCGGCCCTGCAAACTTTAACTAAGAGAGCCTACAGGCTCAACCTGCAAGCTGAGCTACAGAACCTCAGGCCCATTTTTGGAGCTAATGGCTACGACATGAGGATGATACACAAAACCACGGTGCCGAAGGAGGAGGGCAACAGGGAAATGCAGAACGAAGCACAGAACACCGTCGTGCTACCATATGTACAAGGAGTTACTGAATGTCTGGCCAAAATTCTCCGTCGGGCAGGCATTAAGCCGATTTTTCGTAGCAACAAAAAAATAAAAGACATTCTGGGCTCGACTAAATATAAAGTGATAAGTTTCATGCTGCCGGAGTTTATGAAATCGGGTGTGAATGTGGACCGGTGTATGTAGGTAAGACTGGGAGTCCAATAAGCACAAGGTTAACTGAACACGAGAGATATATCAGCCTCAAACAATACTACAAATTAGCGGTGGCAGAACATCAGGAACAGTGCAGGATGAAGATCGAGTTTCGAGAGGCCCGCGTACTGGCGAAACAGCCGTTTAGTTTGAGGAGGAAGATTAGAGAGGCTATAGAAATAACAGCGAACCGACAATATGAATAGAGAAGGCGGGTACCGACTTCCACCGTCTTGGCTGCCAGCTGTGACAGCTTTACGGAAGGACAGCTCTCGCAGAGCAACAGCTGCGGAGGGTACACAGAGCGCTGACGCGGCCTAGTCGATACTAGGCAGTTAGTAGACAACGCTACGATCCTATTCGCCGATTTCCTCCAATGGCAAGCAGTAAAAGAAACTCCAATGGAAAACGCCAATTTCCGCCAATGGCAACACGCAGTGCAAAGACCAATAAAATGAATTCCCAATACCCTTCCTCCTCACCCTCACATCCAATGACAGCACTCCTCCATAGTATATGCCTCGCGGAATTAGCCGAGCGGTCTTAGGCGCTGCAGTCATGGACTGTGCGGCTGGTCCCGGCGGACGTTCGAGTCCTCCCTCGGGCATGGGTGTGTGTGTTGGTCCTTAGGATAATTTAGATTAAGTAGTGTGTAAACTTAGGGACTGATGACCATAGCAGTTAAGTCCTATAAGATTTCACACACATTTGAACATTCTTCCATAGTATACAAGTATACAAAATAGTGCTCATTCAGTAGTTAGCAATACACCCTGAGGAAGGCGCCTTGCAACAGTCACCGAATCGTCGGAATTTTACAGACGACAATGCGGCCTCAAACTAGAAGAATTTTATTGACTGTGACAACGGCCGCGGAAGCCTACGTTTACATTCAGTATCTGGTTTGTATGACAGATTCTCTTCTCAGCTATCGTGGATACTTCGCCGGCTGTGCAGTATTGGGACAGTACCAGATCGTGGAAACCGGCAATGAGAGTTTCGATGATGGAGTCATCTTTCAAAACGATAATGCTGTATCATACTCAAAAATGGTTCAAATGGCTCTGAGCACTATGCGACTTAACTTCTGAAGTCATCAGTCGCCTAGAACTTAGAACTACTTAAACCTAACTAACCTAAGGACATCACACACATCCATGCCCGAGGCAGGATTCGAACCTGCGACCGAAGCGATCGCTCGTTTCCAGACTGTAGCGCCTAGAACCGCACGGTCACTCCGGCCGGCTGTATCATACTGCGCCCATCTAGTGAGTAGCCTCCTCCAGGAGTTAGGAAAGAAGTGACTGAAATGGTCTACAGTATCTTCTGACACGAAGCTGATTGTGTATGCTTGAGGCCAGCTGAAATGTGGATTTTGTCGTGAGAGGAGACCGCCTCGCACACTAGATGATTATGAGAGGGCCACAGTGGAAGAGTGAGAAGGGCTTAAGCAGAGAGACCTCGATCACACTATGGACAGCACGACAAGAAACACCCACGGAGTGGAGAAACACTGTATTGAATATTACACAGTAGCAGATTCTGGTTTCACAGATGTACAGAGATGTACACTTTAGAAGAAGCTGTCGTTTTAAGTTATTGGTTCAAATGGCTCTGAGCACTATGGGACTCAACTGCTGAGGTCATTAGTCCCCTAGAACTTAGAACTAGTTAAACCTAACTAACCTAAGGACATCACACACATCCATGCCCGAGGCAGGATTCGAACCTGCGACCGTAGCGGTCGCTCGGCTCCATACTGTAGCGCGTAGAACCGCACGGCCACTCCGGCCGGCCCATCGTCTCCATACAGGGAAGTTTTGAAACAGTTTAAACAGAAAGAAGCTGTAGCGGATCAAGGGAGACAGAAACGAAAATATTGTTCTTGAACAAGGAAAAGAGAAAAACACAGGGAACATCATCTTTTCTCGAAGTCTGACACGAATTTAATTGAGGAGACGCTACAGATGTGCAATCTGAAGATAACGATACTGAATTCCACTGTGGTCGTTTTTCTGAAGATGCACATAGAGAAATGGGCACATTACATGGTATGCTATCCTTGGACACCCGAAAAATATCAACTACAAAAAGAAGCTTTCGTAAGCCCTGACTGCTCTTTTTTTGCAGACGCAAGAAAATGTTGGAGAAGCTGTAAGGAGGAGGATATTGTCTTTTAACTGCGATTATAATGGTCGACATTGTTTTTGCAGTGTCGTATTACGACACAATTTCTATCTCGATCTAAACGGACTTGTTGGTACTTTTTCAAACTTACGTATTTTAAGTGTTAAATAACGGGAATTCAATAAATAAAAGTTAATGGACTGTGATTTCACGTAATGTCCAATTGGCAAACATACATTTATATCCAATGTTGTAACATAAAATGGACTAACCGACCGGTGTGGCCGAGCGGTTCTAGGTGCTTCAGTATGGAACCACGCGACCGCTACGGTCGCAGTTTCGAATCCTGCCTCGGGCATGGATGTGTGTGATGTCCTTAGGTTAGTTAGGTTTAAGCAGTTCTAAGTTATAGGGGACTGATGATCTCAGATGTTAAGTCCCATAGTGCTCAGAGCCATTTGAAAATGGACTAATGTGAGGTGAGGAAAATTTGACATCAGGGCTATGGCTAGTATGAGGTACACCCACCATTGGCATCAATTACCTGTCACATCCGAAGTGGCGAGGAGGCGATTAGTCGCTGAAGATACGTGTCATCGTCATAGGGACTGTCCCACGTCTCCATTGGGGAGATCACATGGGCCCAAAAAGCTTTGATGCGATCCACGTCCGGCATTCGAACAGGACAATCAGGTCCACGTCAGCCTGTTGCGAAAATCGTTGTTGAACTATTCGACTCGTGAGAACAGGTGAGTGGTACTGCTGGAACTAGAACAGTCTACTGGTATAGCGCATCCTCACAATGAGCAACACGGTATGTTTCATGACGTACACATACTGATCTGATACTGACAATAAATTCGATAAAGTATCCATGCACCCTCTGACGAAATCCACCCTCAGCACCAGACTGTGATACGGAAAACACGAAAATATTGCGACATGTACTGTGGGTCGTAACGTACTCCCTGTAGAGGCCTGTATACCATTCACAGATCCTTATTCACTCAGCTAAATACTGAGTCATCTCAGAAGATAAGGTGGTACTAGTGATTGTCCAAATAAAGTTCAGCGAAGGTAAGCCTATAAAGTTTGTGATCATCAGAGGCGAACTCTTCATTAGCAATCCCGTAAGCGGATGCACATGTCTGCTAGCACCCATGGAAACAGGAGTCATTCTTGAGCCGGATGCCATTTCAAAACAGGTTCATAGAGGTATCAACTAACACATTGCCTTGCTGACGCCTCAGAACCTTTGTTCAGTACCGAGCTCATCAAGACAGTTCTTGATTTTGTCGACTGTACGTCATGTGCTGTAGGGATTTGTATCAACATGTACCTGGGGTTGAGTAGTGTCGGATGTGCTGTCTCTTCTTGATACTGGTAACAGCACGCACTTTAACTCTGTAGTTGTGTAATTGGGTCATTCTTCACCATAGACCGTACTTTCTTCCCTTATGCACTTGCAGAGTGTGTTCAGTGGGAAGCGCTCGATGAGTTCCATTCAAGTGACCACTTCACCTTCTCGATCCATCACGCAGACAAAACAGTCAACGAAACAAAGCTTGATACTGCCGACAGAAAAGTAATAGGAACGTATCATGATACACCGCTCCATAAGTGTGTTGCCAGCCATGGAAAGATTGGTGGTTCGAATCCTGGGTCAGCAAACAGTGTTAATCTGCCACAATGTTTCCACAACCACATACAATCTGCTTTAGCGTGATCAGTTCAGCCTTACAGCCACATTTACTGGTGAATGTTCTCTATTCCGAGACAATGCATTCTGTCACATGTCTAGAAGAATTCAAAAAGTAGGATGGGCACCGTCAGTACTTCGAAATTCTACACTTGTTTAGAAAATAATCGTATCGTAACGTATGATGGACTATTTCAACAGGTGTGTTCGCTGTGTGAATCACAGGTCACGCATAATTCAACTGCAGGCTGAACGGCATCAGTTATCCTTGGTGAATGTAGTTGAGAGACAGTTTAACAATATATTATCTTGTGCTCTAGAGTAAGAAAATCCTGCGAAGATAATATTTTTATGCTAAACCGTTGATGTAGTGGCACATAGAGAAAACCCTTGCGACTAATTTCCCTTTATTCATTTGGAAAAGACTTACGATACTGTTCGCCTCGAAATGTTATTTGAGATAAGAATTCAGGAAAATCTACAAGATGTAGGCAGCAATAAGATGCCAAGGTGAAACAGAAGCGACCATACCGAAACTGTTTTTAAAGGAATACAAAGAGATTGAGCAATTACTTGAAAATGCCGGAAGCAATGGAAATCGCTGTACTGTATGCATATGCACAAAATGTGTATCCACAGGAAAAACAGTGGCCTATAACTGAAACAGTCTCATGATGATCTGTCCATTTGCAAGTTTCCGAATTAATGCCCATTGGTGTCTACGGGAGTGAGGTGCTGTGAATGTGAATCAGTCCGTAGAATGTCAGAAGAATGGACGGAGTAGTAAAGTTGGAAACCGTGAAAAGGGAACTGCAGACGATGAATGTAGATGTAAAGAGCGTCGGTGAAATAAAATGGTAAATGTAGTCAAATGTAGGATATTATCAATAACCATACCTCAGCTATGCGAAATAACGTCACAAGCAGGAGACAGAGTGGCTATATGATTATTGTTTTATTAGTAGTTAACTGATCCGAGGATACCCCAAGAGTTTGCCTTGTTTCTTTATGTGTGCGTTGCGGCATTGTAAAGTTTTGTTAATAAAACATAACATTTGGTCAGAAGCGCACGCTTACACAACGTCCAGCCAAGTACCACTCCCACCCAAATCCTGCGCCACAAAGATGAAGAGACTTTAAGGTACAGTATATGTTAAGGCACAATGGAGTACCTCCCACGGTCAGAGGGAGTCGTGAAACGTCCCCTTTTGAACAATTATACATGACTGTGCTTAAACTGGCACACAATATTTTTAGCGCAACGCAATCTGACTTTCAAAAATCCCTACAAAAGAATGGCCCTGACTAACATTAACCTATACCTTTCACAAATCACTTACCTCACAAAAATCTTCGTTACTCGAACTATTGCAATACAGCGAGCGCCACTACTGCCAGCTAAACAAAAGATTCAAACTACGGAAGGCACTAACTACTGATAGGCATAGTTAGCAAATGAAAGATTTTAATAGAGAACAAACAATGTATTTACCTTAATAGTGTTGAAAACTCATAATATACATAGCAGTTTATGACATCCAGTCTTACAAATTTCAAAACTCCGCCATCTCTCTCCCCACATCCATCACTGCTGGCGGCTCACCTCCAACTGCCGAACGCTATGCGCTGTTAACATCCAGCTGCCCAACACTACAATGGCAGACAACAATGCAAACTAGCCATAGACTGCACACAGCACAGCCAGTGATTTTCATACAGAGCGCTACGTGGCGTTACCAATAAGAAAACCTAAACAGCTTACTTACAGTCGTACAGTCCCAAAATGGTGATAGAAGACTTACACTGGAATATATTCAACAAAATGTTGTGGATGTTGTGTGTAAGCATTTCCTTCAGATGAGAAGCTTCACACAGGGGATTCGTGACACGCTACAACAAAACTAGGCAGAAGACTACTGGCACACCCCCCCCCCCCCTCCAAAAAAAAAACTCCTAGCAAATACTATGTCGTTCATGTTTTTTCTGTTACAAAAGATCATATGGCGTCCGCCCCCGTTAGCTGAGTGGACAGTCTGCCGCCGGCAGTGCTGCGAGGCGGTCACGCGCCAGAGCGCTGCGGGCGAGGCGCGCACGGTGTGTTTGTGTTTACTTCGGCCGCTGTAAGTGCCGTTTTCCTTCTAGACCACCATGGCGCACAACTATCGGAAGAAGACATTACGTTTCGACTTTTGTTCCGACTTCGCCCGACCCAAGGCCCTGGAGGTAGAACGATTTATACGCGATGAAGTTAAAATACCACCAACGGATCTAATTGGTATCCACTTGTCCATAGTTAGCAGTACCGTCTATGTCAAAATGATCAACGAAGCAGCGTGCGACAAGGTGCTTCGAGAGGCAAAACGTGGACTGCGCTTCTGTCATTCCGACGGCAACGTCGGACCCGTTACCGTCGATCACGCAGGTCTCGGCACACGGACGATAAGGATCTTCGAACTGTCGTTCGAACTACCTGCAGACGTCATCATCGAGGCGCTCCGTCCCTATGGCAACGTTCTGGAACATGTTGCCGAACGATGGGTCCAATTTCAGACCTATCCAGTTTTAAACGGTGTTAGACAGGTCCGCATCGAGTTGCAGAAACACGTGCCTTCCTATCTACGTATCGGAGGCTGCCGTGCCATTATAATGTACGACGGCCAACCTCGGACCTGTTCCGGTTGCGGGAAAGAAGGTCACCTACGGTCTGAATGCATTCAACGACGTGTCGCGCAGCTCTCGTTGTCGGAAGCGTCCGTCACACCCACGACGACCGCCCTACCGGTCACTTACGCAACGGCTCTTGCCACGTCTACAGTTTCGTCCAGTCCGTCGCCCGGTCCTTCCGATCGGCACGTCCCACCGTCCCAGTCACCAACGGACGGTACAGACGTCCCACCTGACAACCTTGCCGCCGAACAGGCTCCCGCACCGGACGCTGAGGAGACCAGTACATCTTCACAACACCTGTTTGACAATTTCATTGTACCCACCGACGCCTTCGAACCAGAACGACGCTCCTCCTTGCCGTCGTCCGACACTGAGGAACACGTGCGCAAACAACGCTCGCCACGTAGGCGCAAACGCCGTCGCCGTTCACCCACGGGCTCTCAGAGCGTTGTCACCCGCGACGACGAAGACGACACCCAAGCAGCCGACATTTCCACGCAGAGGTCGGCGGACAACTTTCACGATGAACAAGACGTTTCGCAGGACGGGACCACTATGGAGGTCGCCACGCACAATGTAACGATCGGTGCGCCGGTTGAGACGCCTGTCTCCCCGCCGACAACTCCAGATCTCTCTCACCACGACGCAATTCCCATGGACATTGGACAGACCCACGGCACAGGAGCATGGGCCGACGACATTGAGGAAGGTACGCCCCCTCCTCCGGATGAGTTACCTCCGCCGGACAAGGCTGCCTGTTAACATCAAAAGCGGGGCATTGCGGCTGATGGGACGGGACTTCCTGTCGGTGCCCTCCTCTTACTTCCCTTGGTGATGGTAGATGCGCGTCCACCACCACTGAAACAAACATACCGGTTTGCCACACTGAACATCAACATGATCGGCACTGCAGCCAAGCTGCAACTCCTATGTGACATGCTTCGGGCCTCTGACGTCGACGTCGCCCTTCTTCAGGAAGTACGCGTTGCCACACTACCACCAGTCTACGGTTACGACTCATACACGTCCACATGTGATCAATCAGGGCGTGGAGTGGCTTTCTACATACGCGAAGGAATCCCACTCACGGACACGATAATCCTTCCCTGTGGAAGAGGCATGGCTGTTACCATCTTCGACACGCGCGTCATCAATATCTACGCTCCGTCTGGCTCCACGAACCGTCGGCAGCGGTCCACTTTCTTCGGACATCGCGTGGCGCTCCTGTTTTCTGGACGCTATGATCGCCTTATCATGGGAGGCGATTTCAACTGTGTCCTCCATCCGCAGGACCAAGAACCTGGTTATTCGCCATGCCCGGCGCTGCTCACCTTAATCGAAGATTATCATCTAGTGGACATTTGGGAGAAAATTCATGGCAATACCCCCGGTTTTACCCATTATACAGCACATTCTGCGAGCAGACTGGACCGGTTGTATGTCTCTGCTCACCTCGGCAATGAAGTCGCCCAAGCTGAACGATGGCTACTTGCATTTTCGGACCATTGCGCCGTCATTTGCTCCCTGGCTCTGCCACCTCAGTCAGTGTGGCGCAGCAGAGGTTACTGGAAGCTTAATACCTCCCTCCTTAATGATCCACACTGTCGACAATGTATTGCCACTACATGGGCGTCTTGCGAAAGACGCCTTCCGCAGTACACATCCACGTTCCATTGGTGGCTCAAATGTGCCAAACCTGCGATCAGAAAGGCCTTCATACAATGTGGCAAGGAAGCAGCAGCATGGCATCGAGACACCACAAATTTTCACTACGCCGTCCTCCGTGAGCTCGATGCGCTCCCTCCATCACCTGACACCCACAGGGAACGACAACGTACTAAAGCTCGTCTCCTCTCTCTTCAACGTGCACGACTGCATGGTGTCGTAGTGCGTTCCCGACGACAAGACCTCCTCCACGACGAAACCCCATCCACAATCCATGCCGCATCCGAACATAGTCGTCGACGTCGGCTTTTCGTCCCCAACATCACGACCTCCGATGGTGTTCACCACACAACACAGGCGGCGGTCGTGTCCGCCTTTGCTGAACATTATCGCCAATTTTATGATGATGAACCGATGGCGACGCCCATTCCTGATGATCTCCGTCCTTCCCCTGATCGGACCCTCACCGTAGCGGAGTCAACGTCCATGATGTCTGCAATCACCGCAGAAGAGGTGGTAGATGCGATCAACCAAGGGGCCAAGAACAAATCACCCGGACCAGATGGTCTCCCAGTGGAGTTTTACCGGGCGTTCACCACGTTAATGCTTCCTCGCTGGACGGAAATGATTCAGGAACTCTTTACTCCGTCCTTCCCAATTCCACCTGAATTCGTCACTGGCATTCTACTACCTGTGCCTAACCCGAAGGGAGGGTCTCATGTCTCTGCATATCGCCCCCTTACACTACTGAATGCAGACTATAAAATCTATGCACGCCTCTTAGCAGCGCGCATACGCAACGTCTTACCTACGGTCCTTTCACCTGAGCAGACTGCACGTGGTTGTGGGGCCACCTTACAAACAGCCCTAGGAGAATGCCGTGACCTCATTGCACTGGCGTCGGTTTGTCGCCTTCGCGCAGCACTGGTATCCGTCGATTTCACGAGTGCCTTTGATCGCGTTCGACACCCATTCCTCCTCATGGTGGCGACACGTATTGGGTTCCCATTGCTTTTTGTCGCTGCCATTCGCCGGTTACTCCTTCCCGCGGTCTCGATGGTACAAGTCAATGGGAGGCTTGTAGGACCGATTCCTATACGCCGCTCTGTGCGTCAAGGATGCCCTATGTCTACTTTACTATATGCCATTGCACTTGAGCCCCTCGTCACTGGACTTACCTCTAGACTGCAGGGCCTCACTTTGCGTGACCACACCTTTCACTGTATGGCTTATGCGGACGATCTCCTCTTTCTCACCTGCTCCTCCACGGAACTCAATGACGCCATCCAATGGATCCACCAGTATGGCCGTCTTTCTGGTAGCATTCTTAATGTCCGTAAATCGACTATGATGCACATTGGGCGCGGCCTCCCGGCTATGGTGCCGACCCCACTCCCGGTTAGTGCCACCCTTCGTTACTTGGGTATGGAATTTACGAGCTCCACACACCGCACAGTGGCCCTGGCTTACCGGCGGCTTTTGCAGTCGATTCGGCACCATGTCCGCGGTCAAGTGCACCGTAACTTAAACCAACTCCAACGTGTGTCCTATGTCATCATCTATGTCGCCCCTAAACTGGTACACGTCGCCCAGATCCTCCCAATGCCGTTACTCCTTGGCCGCCGCATCCAATCAGCCTTTGGATATTTCGTGTCAGCAGGGGCACTTTTCAAAGTCCGCTACAACACTCTGACACTGCCTCCTGCAGAAGGTGGCCTCGGACTCGTCAACGTGCGGGCACGCTCTTCTGCACTCTTTGTCCACACTCTGTTGCGGCACTGGCAAGGGCCGGTCCCGTCTTTAACACGCAGTCTCTTAGATATCCTCCGACCAGCTTCTCTCGATCCACCGATCAATGTGGCACCTATTTCTCCATTATTGTACTACGTCGCCAATTGTTTCATAGAACTCAGCTACGTTCGGGCCGATCTTCCAGTCACCCGTCCTCCCCGTACAAAAGATTATTATCGTTTGTTTATGCTGTCCAACCCTTGCGATCCCATGGTGCTACAGCATCCTGACATTAACTGGCGCACGGTTTGGGGGTGTGTGCATGCACCCTTTTTACCGTCGTCTGTGTCTGCACTCTGGTATGTTTTAGTCTATGGAAAATTCCCGACTAATAGTCGACTTTATCGCATAGGACTGGCCACCTCCCCACTCTGCCCTGACTGTCAGCTCGAAGACACCGACGAGCACCGTCTTACGTGCCCCCTGAAACAAAACGTCTGGCTCCTCATCCAACGAATCGTGGGCTTTTACCTCCGTGCCCCGTCAACGACGGTAACCCCGGATTTCCTGTTGTTGCCCCAGACATTTCACTACCCTCTTGCTAAGCACCATACCCTAATCTGGTTTCGAGGACAGGCTTTAGAATATCTCTTTCGGAGTGGTCCGCATACAGTCCTTGACTTCTGGTACAAAGTTGTGACCGCGCATAGCACCCTCACCCGAAAACCATCTTACCGACAAACTTTTGCCGGTTATCTCCGCAGCGTCTTCCTTGACCCCCCTCAAAGTTGCGGTGTACCATGCCTACCTGTCACATGATGCAACACCCTTATCCACGTTCTCATGCATCGACCAAAAACAAACACAATTTTTTTTTTAAAGGAAGAAGACAGAATATGTTATATTTTGTTGTATTTAATGTTTTTCTTTTTTAATATTTTTTTTTGTTTAACTAACAGTCATTTGTATATTTTTAAATGGTACCTTGAAGAACTCTTGCATAGTGAATATATATGTACTTTTGTTTGTTCAATACAAATTTTTAAACAAAAGCAAAAACAAAAAAATACAAAAAAAAGGAAAACAGGATATGTTCTAATTAAAAAAAAAAATGTGGTCAACACTGCTGAATGCCACGCCAAGGGGCCCGGGTTCGATTCCCGGCTCAGGCAGTAGATTTTCTCTCGTCAGGGACTGTGTGTTTTGTTGTCCTCACCATCATTTCATCCCCATATCCGACTATCAAGTCGCCCAATGTAGCTTCGAGTCCAATAAGTACTTGCTCTCGGCGGCCGAGCTTCCCCGAATGGGCGACTCCCGGCCCACAATGCTGTACGCTCATTTCCGTTTGTTTTCAGATCATATGGCGACCGTTTTCTCTGGAAACAGGCAATAAATCATGTTTTCAACGACACTGAACTGTTATTCTTGAAAGGAGGCCTCACAGTGACCTAACAGAGATATCATCTATTTAGCATATACCTGGAAAAGGTAACAGCTTTAGACGAGATTTGTTAGAAATAATTATTAAAGTGGAAAAGAACCTTCACTATGTAAATACTGTTTTCTTATAAAGCGGATCACATGGTAGCATTAAATCTACTTCACGGACTAATTTAGTTTGTGTTCAGAACATTTGTTCTTTGTTGTTTACGTTTGTATGTAATTTTACACTGATCACCCAGAACGATATGACCTAATAGCCGGTAAGTCCACTTTTGGCACTGATAACAGTAGCGACGCATCGTGCCATGGAACCGAAGAGGCCTTAACTGGTGGTTGGAGGGAACTGGCACCACATCTATACACACGTCACCGAATTCCCATACATTCGAGGGAGGGGGCCATAAGTACGTTCAGTCACGTACTAGATGTGTTCGATCGGGTTCAGATCTGGCGATCTGGGAGCAAGCACATCAAATGGAACTCGCCACTGGGTTCCTCGAACTACACAATCGCACTCCTGACCTTGTGATACGTCGCATTATCTTCTTGAAAAATGCCACTGACGTCGTGAAACATGACCGTCATGAAGGGGTGTACGTGGTCTGCAACCTGTTTACGATACTCCTTGGCCGTCGTGGTGCCTTACACGAACTCCACTGGACCAATGGACTCCCATTCGAATATTGGCCAGAGCATAATGGAGCTTGTCTCTGCCCCGCACTACAGTTGTCAAGGAGCTGTTCCCATAGAAGACGAATGATTTGCGCCCTCCCATCCGGCATTATGAATGTGGTAATGATGATGGCGTCCTCTTGGGTAAAATATTCCGGAGGTAAAATAGTTCCCCATTCGGATCTCCGGGCGGGGACTACTCAAGAGGACGTCGTTATCAGGAGAAAGAAAACTGGCGTTCTACGGATCGGAGCGTGGAATGTCAGATCCCTTAATCGGGCAGGTAGGTTAGAAAATTTAAAAAGGGAAATGGATAAGCAGATTCAGAAGGATGTAGGTTGCAGTAGGTACTGGGAGATGAAGAAGCTTGCACAGGATAGAGTAGCATGGAGAGCTGCATCAAACCAGTATCAGGACTGAAGACCACAACAACAACTGGGATTCGTCAAACCATGCAACGTTCAGTGTGATGTTAGTTTCGCCACAGTTGGCCGCCTGTCCTGTTAAAAGTCTGCCAGCCTACGACGTCCGACATCTGGAATAATGGGTGGCCGTCCAAACCCACGACGTTTCAACGTGGTTTCACCTTGGTTTCGCCACTTGTTGAAGACACTTACCACAGCACTGCTCGAACACACGACATGTCGTACAGTTTCCGAAATGCTAGTGCCGAGCCTCCGGGACATGGAATCTGCGCTCGATCAAACTCAGACGTATCTTCAATATCAAGCAGATAGCTTGCTTTTACCGTTCTGCACACGGACAGCACGTTTTCTAACACTACATGCACCCCGCGTGTGTCTGGCTACCAGTCAGACGGGTTTATATGGGTAGTAGGTCGGTGATCACAATGATCTGGCTGTCAATGTATTCTCTAGTTCTTTTCCCGCCAATTCTGCATAATTTGCGAATTTCACCTTGTGTTCTAAGAAATTCTGTCTACGAAATAGAAAAAGTTAAAATGTTTTCAAAACTCTGTAATACATCATGACAATGACGTTATTGATCTCTTTGTGCAAACATTACCAAGGTAGCCATACTATTTTAGAAATTGGTATCAATATCAAACGTCGTGCCGAGTGTGGTAATGAAACCCTATGTTATGTCTAGATCCTGTAGCTGCTATGCTTGCTGAAAACTGTATTTACCCCTTGTACAAGCAGATGGTGCTAATAACGTTACTCGACTGTGTGGGTATATTTTTTTTCCACCAGCTACAGCACTTAGCGGAGAACAGGCTCTTAAAAGGCAGTTTAGAAAAACTGCCACCATTTACGGAAACGCCATATAGCGGCTCCACTACTTCTTGTGGGTCACACGTCTCTCACATGCTGGTGTTGTGGGAGCCCCAGCCGTACGTGGCTTTCTGGCTTGTTTACTGCTTCCTGTGACAAATAAGAGCTGTCTCCCTGAGACCCTTTGCGCGCCTCATGTTAATTTATGTATGTTGCCGCTCCACATTTTCCATGGGGCTAAAGCAGACACATCGTGCAGGATATTCGGCGCACCTGGGGTACTGCAATTGCTTAGTCGGTGAAGCGATAAAGTAGAAGAACTGTTCGGTGAACAATGCCGTAGTTTAATACTTGGTTGTATTTTTATACAGGCTGTTACAAAAAGGTACGGCCAAACTTTCAGGAAACATTCCTCACACACAAATAAAGAAAAGATGTTATGTGGACAGGTGTCCGGAAACGCTTAATTTTCATGTTAGAGCTCATTTTAGTTTCGTCAGTATGTTCTTCCACCTACGTTCAATGGAGCACGTTGGCATGGTTTTATACGGGATACTCTACCTGTGCTGCTAGAACATGTGCCTTTACAAGTACGACACAACATGTGGTTCATGCACGATGGAGCTCCTGCACATTTCAGTCGAAGTGTTCGTACGCTTCTCAACAACAGATTCGGTGACCGATGGATTGGTAGAGGCGGACCAATTCCATGGCCTCCACGCTCTCCTGACTTCAAACCTCTTGACTTTCATTTGTGTGGGTATTTGAAAGCTCTTGTCTACGCCACCCCTGTGCCAAATGTAGAGACTCTTCGTGCTCGTATTGTGGATGGCCGTGATACAATACGCCATTCTCCAGGGCTGCATCAGCGCATCAGGGATTCCATGCGATGGAGGGTGGATACATGTATCCTCGCTAACGGAGGACATTTTGAACATTTCCTGTAACAAAGTGTTTGAAGTCACGCTGGTACGTTCTGTTGCTGTGTGTTTCCATTCTATGATTAATGTGATTTGATGAGAAGTAATAAAATGAGCTCTAACATGGAAAGTAAGCGTTTCCGGACACATGTCCACATAACATACTTTCTTTCTTTGTGTGTGAGGAATGTTTCCTGAAAGTTTGGCCGTACCTTTTAGTAACACCCTGTATAGAGTGATACATGGCGAAATGTTTATTTGAATGTTGAATAACACTTAGGCGGTCTTTTCTTATGCTGACTTTTAATTTAATAGAACCAGTTTTCGGCTTATTAGGCTATCTTCAGATAACTACTGGCTATTGTTTACATGAAGCTTGAGTTCTTACAAACCAAACATTCTTGACTAAGATACAACGCACTTACATCCGTTCTTTAGTTGTGGTATTGTATTTGGAATTGTCAAAGGGGTCGTCTGACTTTTCTTCTGTAAAACAGTTCTTTTACATAATAAATCACATTTATGGTTTTTCAGTACCATGCAAGACAACAATTAGAGTTATGTAGAATAGACACTATTACAAAATTACAACTTTTTGGTATTTGTTGTGAACAGTTGCACTGGACACAAATTGTTGATTGTACTGTTTTCTTTCTGATAACTAAATGTAACCCCCAAAGAAAACAGTACAATCAACAATTAGTGTCCAGTGCAACTGTTCACAACAAATACCAAAAAATTATAATTTTGTAATAATGTCCATTCTACAAAATTCTAGTTGTTGTCATGCATGATACTGACAAATCATAAAATGTGATTTATTATGTTAAAGAACAGTTTTACAGAACAAAAGTCAAACAACCCGTTCGACAATTCCAAAGACAACACCACAACTAAAGATTGTATTTAAGTGCGTTGTATCTTAGGCCAAAATGTTTGGTTCTTAAGAACTCAAGCTCATTGTAAACAGTAGCCAGTAGTTATCTGAAGATGGCCTAATAAGCCGAAAACTAGTTCATACAAATAAAAAATCAGTAGAACAAAAAACCGCCTAAATGTTATTCATTTCATGGAAGATTTCGGCATCAATAGAAGCAAAACAGGCATTCTATGGGCCGGGTTTTGCGATGTTTGAACCCTTAATTGCGTCTCTAGGTTAGTCAATTGAAGTTAGATAGAACGGGAATTAATTATGTGTGGTGGCAGAAAAAACAGTTCTTCTGACGTGGTTAGTACGCGATTGTCAATCAGCAAAATCAAATAGTGTTGATACAGGAGCAGGCTTAATAATAATGAGAAAATAGGAATGTGGGTAATAAATTATCGTAGCCAAGATGGAAATGAAGCCAACGCCCACCAGAACAGTACAGGTTTATATGCATGACAGCTCCGCAGATGAAGAAGAGATTGAAGGAAATTATTCAGTGTTATGTGAGACGAAAATTTAATTTTTATGGGTGAATAGAATTCGATGGCAGGAAAAGGAAGAAAACGGAATATAATACAAGCACATAAACTGGAGAGGAGTGAAAGTGGAAGCCACTTAGTAGAAATTTACACAAAGCACAATTTAATCATTGGTAATATTTAACAATCATGAAAGAGACCAGGGGTCACTGGAAGGTATCAGCTTGATTACAAAACTGTAAGGTAGATACACTCCGGGAAATTGAAATAAGAACACCGTGAATTCATTGTCCCAGGAAGGGGAAACTTTATTGACACATTCCTGGGGTCAGATACATCACATGATCACACTGACAGAACCACAGGCACATAGACACAGGCAAAAGAGCATGCACAATGTCGGCACTAGTACAGTGTATATCCACTTTTCGCAGCAATGCAGGCTGCTATTCTCCCATGGAGACGATCGTAGAGATGCTGGATGTAGTCCTGTGGAACGGCTTGCCATGCCATTTCCACCTGGCGCCTCAGTTGGACCAGCGTTCGTGCTGGACGTGCAGACCGCGTGAGACGACGCTTCATCCAGTCCCAAACATGCTCAATGGGGGACAGATCCGGAGATCTTGCTGGCCAGGGTAGTTGACTTACACCTTCTAGAGCACGTTGGGTGGCACGGGATACATGCGGACGTGCATTGTCCTGTCGGAACAGCAAGTTCCCTTGTCGGTCTAGGAATGGTAGAACGATGGGTTCGATGACGGTTTGGATGTATCGTGCACTATTCAGTGTCCCCTCGACGACCACCAGTGGTGTACGGCCAGTGTAGGAGATCGCTCCCCACGCCATGATGCCGGGTGTTGGCCCTGTGTGCCTCGGTCGTATGCAGTCCTGATTGTGGCGCTCACCTGCACGGCGCCAAACACGCATACGACCATCATTGGCACCAAGGCAGAAGCGACTCTCATCGCTGGAGACGACACGTCTCCATTCGTCCCCCCATTCACGCCTGTCGCGACACCACAGGAGGCGGGCTGCACGATGTTGGGGCGTGAGCGGAAGACGGCCTAACGGTGTGCGGGACCGTAGCCCAGCTTCATGGAGACGGTTGCGAATGGTCCTCGCCGATACCCCAGGAGCTACAGTGTCCCTAATTTGCTGGGAAGTGGCGGTGCGGTCCCCTACGGTACTGCGTAGGATCCTACGGTCTTGGCGTGCATCCGTGCGTCGCTGCGGTCCAGTCCCAGGTCGACGGGCACGTGCACCTTCCGCCGACCACTGGCGACAACATCGATGTACTGTGGAGACCTCACGCCCCACGTGTTGAGCAATTCGGCGGTACGTCCACCCGGCCTCCCGCATGCCCACTATACGCCCTCGCTCAAAGTCCGTCAACTGCACATACGGTTCACGTCCACGCTGTCGCGGCATGCTGCCAGTGTTAAAGACTGCGATGGAGCTCCGTATGCCACGGAAAACTGGCTGACACTGACGGCGGCGGTGCACAAATGCTGCGCAGCTAGCGCCATTCGACGGCCAACACCGCGGTTCCTGGTGTGTCCGCTGTGCCGTGCGTGTGATCATTGCTTGTACAGCCCTCTCGCAGTGTCCGGAGCAAGTATGGTGGGTCTGACACACCGGTGTCAATGTGTTCTTTTTTCCATTTCCAGGAGTGTATTTCGAAACCAGCTATCAAACTCTAAGGTATTTCCAAGAGGACGTGTGGATTCTGATCACAAGTAATTGATTATGAACTCAAAACTAAAAATGAAGAATTTGTGAATCGCTGGGTTGGCCCTGGATGAATTCAAATGACCAGAGGTTGATGACAGTTTCAGAAGTAGCATTAGGCATTGTTGGACTTAAATAGGGGAAAAGAATATAACGAAGACGAATGACAAGCTTTGGGAGGAGAAGTAGTGAAGGCATCAGAGGATTAGACGCTAAAAAGAAAATATCCAGTAGAAATCCTTGGACAGCAGACGAGATATAGAGGAGAAAATAAAAGTCAGCAAGTGATGCAGGCCAAATAATGTATATTCTAAACTCTTAAACTGATCGATAAAGTAAAATTTCTAAGGAGAAGTGGCTACAGGACACATGCAAACCTGTGAAAACGTGACTGACTAGGGGAATGATGACAAGTATATTAAAATTAAACAAACGTTTGGACAAAAAAAAAAGTAGCTGCATAATATCTCGACCTCACATGGCAAGCCAGTGCTAAGCAAAGAAGGAAAAGCTGAATTCAGGAAGGTATACGAAGGTCAGTATAAGAGAAACAAACTTCTGGACAATATTGTAGGAAGAGAAAAGGAATTAGGTTTACATGAGATGAGACATTTGATACTGCGAGAAAAATCTGACGGAGCACGGACAGACGTAAGTGGAAACAAGGCGAATTAGTGAGATCCTTGAGAAAATGAGCGATGAAAAACTGTTCCAGCTTGTGTGAGAGACATAAGAGAAAGGTGAAGTAGTCTCATAATTCAAGAAGAAGGTAATATTCCCAGTTCTAAAGAAGGCACTGTGAGAACTACCGAACCATCAATTTAAACAGTCATGGCAGCAAGATAATAACAAAAAAATGGTTCAAATGGCTCTGAGCACTATGGGAATCAACTGCTGTGGTCATAAGTCCCCCTAGAACTTAGAACTACTTAAACCTAACTAACCTAAGGACATCACACACATCCATGTCCGAGGCAGGATTCGAACCTGTGACCGTAGCGGTCGTGCGGTTCCAGACTGTAGCGCCTTTAACCGCTCGGCCACTCCGGCCGGCAAGATAATAACAAGGAATGTTTACGAGGAATAGGAAAACTCGATCTCGAGGAATATCAGTTTGGGTTCTTCCAGAAAAATGTAGGAACATGAGAGGTGATACTGACCATAACTTTTATCTTTGAAAATGTGTGGAAGAGAGACAAATTTGCTTTTATAACATTTGCAGATTTAGAGAAAGCTTTTCACGTTGTCGACTGGACTACCCGCTTTGAAATTATGAAGAGAGCAGGGATAAAACACAAGGAAAGAAATGATATTTACCACACGAACAGACACCTGATTGCAGTTATAAGGCTCGGAGGACAGAAAAGGAAGCAATGTTTGGGAAGGAAGTGAGAGAGGATTGTAGTCTATCACCGATGCTATTCAGCCTGTACATTGAGCAAGCAGTGGACGAAACCAAGAGGCTACTTGGAAAGGGGACTAAAATTCGGAGAGAAGAAACAGTCGTTTTGAGGCTTGTCGACGACATCGTCATTATCTCTGAGACAGCAGAAGATTCAAAGAGCAGTTGAGCTAAATGGATGGTGTCTGCAATGGATATTATAAGACGAAAATCAACACAAGTAAAAAAAGTGTAACAGAGAAACTACATCGAAATGAAGTGATACTAAGGGAATTAGATTAGGAAGTGGTACACTAAAAGTAATCGGGCAGAAAATAACTGTTGATGGCCGAAATAGAAAGTTTATAAAATGCAGACTGGAAATAGGTAGTGGGAAGGAAAGAAGGTTAGAGTTTAACGTCACGTCGAAAAAATGAGCAATAGCTTGTTTGTCCGTCACTGGAACGAAAAGTATCATTGATTCTGCGTATCAGAGACCCGACAGTTTATTGATAGGTTTGTGGAGGTATGTGACATAAGAAGTCTACGCATAGGTCATGTAATTCGCGTAAATCACTGGTCGCTGATTTGTGTACGCGATGATGGCGCCCGATAGCGACCCAGAAGGGTTCCACAGGATGTACATCAGGAGAATTTGGTCGTCGACACATCCACGTGAGTTCACTATAATGCTTCATAAACCACTGTAGCAGGGTTCTAGCTCCGAGGCACGGACAAATATACTGCTGAAAGATGACATTACCTTTGGGGGGGACAGCAAGCGTGAAGAGATGCAGGTGGTTCGCAGCTGTCAGCGTGTTTTCGAGTCCTACCACAGGTCCCACGTCATAACAGCCTGCGTCCGAGGCGCACGGCACGTTTCGAGCCACCGTTCACCTTGATGACGGCGACTGTGGGGACGTCCATCGACCTACTGTAGCAAAAATTTACTTCGCCTGAAGAGCCGATAGGCTTCCATGATCTCGTGGCCGCTGCAATCATAATGAAATGAAATGTGTGTGAATTCCTAAGGGACCAAACTGCTTAGGTCATCGGTCCGTAGACTTACACAGTACTTAAACTGACTTATACTAAGAACAACACACACACATCAATGCCCGAGGGAGAACTCGAACATCTGGTGGGAGAGGCCGTGCAATGAGTGACATGGCGACTCTAACCGCGCGGCTACTCCGCGAGGCTGCAATTATAACTGACGTTGGCGCTTGGTTAACGTGTGAATACGAAGGGGTGATACGCTGCGGAGCTCCGTGTTCAACAATGTACGATGAACTGTGTACTCCAGATACTTGTGCGTGCACCAGCACTGTGCTCTTTCGGCAGAAATGCCTCAGACCAACATTTCTTCTGTTTTACAGAGCAGACAAGCCTCGGAAAGCTATGTTCTGTGAAGGGTCGTTGACGTCCAACCATTTAGTACCTAGTGGTAGTTTCGGTATGCTACATCTTTCTGTAGATGCTCACGACAATAGAACGTTCGACAGACTTCACTGTTTTCGGGATACTCATTCGCAGGCTCTGCGTTATAATAATCTGCCCTTTGTCAAAGTCGCTTTTCTCAATCGATTCCCCTAGTTGCAGCTCATATTTTTTCTACGGTGATCCCCCGCCCGTGTCTGCTTTGCCTACTTTCGTTACCACGTCACGTTCCCAGAACGGCATCCAGCGTCGCGGTGGGCAGTGGTCACAATGTCTTGGGTTTTCAGTGTATAGAAAAATTGTAATTATCTTAGGCAACTAGTATGTAGTAGAAATTGTATGTGTGAACCCCTCCCGATGTAAGAGAGGGCCTGATGGCCCTAATCACATCAGGTAAAATAAATAAATTAATACATAAAATAGAGACTTAGATCACGTAACTGATGTGGAGGTAGTGAAGCTGGAAAGAAGAATACGGCACGATCGATTGAGTAGGACAATCCTGAGGCTTTTTAAAAACTTTGACATATTTCCATGATGGAAGTATGAGACCTCTTACACGTTTATACAACAACTTATTACTCCAAAGATCGCTCGTGAAAACACTTTATAGCCAACTCAGATGTGATGCTAAAAGCTTCACTAAGAAGCATATCACTTCCAGTTAAGAACTATGAACATCATGAATGCTTATAGAATACAAAAATGGGAACGATTTTAATGTCTATCGACATGAAATATTAATCTGCGTCTTGTATAAGACTTCACGACGCTCAGAAAGCTTAACTGGAATTGTTATACGTACTGACGAAGCTGTCAGTGGATTAATCACTTCTGAAGATGGCCATCAAGTGCTGAAACCGGTAATGTGAACTTTTCATTTTTCAGTGATACTGAACCTGAGACATCAAGGCATAGTCAGTTTGCTAAAGAAGAAAAACTTGAGAGGTAAAAAATATGAAGGAAGTCCTAGGCTTCAACATAGTAAACGTGTTGTATTTTAACCATAGAATATGTATTGTTTTGTTGACTCATTTACATGTTCCAGATCATATCTACGGAGCCAGTAGATACAGTTCGCCATGTAGATGCCGTGTTCCTTGACTTGCGGAAAGCGCTCGATACAGTTCTGCACTGTCACCCAACGAACAAAATGCGAGCGAACGGAATATCAGACCAACTGTGTGACTGCCCCGAAGAGTTTCTAGTAACCAAAGCACAGTATGCAATTCTCAATGGAGAGGTCCTCAGACGTAAAAGTATATTTCGGCGTGCCGCAATGGAGAGTTATAGCACCACTTCTTTTCACAATATATATATAATACCCAGTTGATGACCTCTGATGTTCTATGAGGATTTTCGAGGACGACGCTGTGTACACAAAGATACCTCGATCGTAGAAACTTCTAGCGCCATGTAGGAAGACCTGCAGAGGAACAACGATTATTGCAGGGAGTGGTATTTGAAACTCAACATAAACAATCCAAAGTATTACGAATACAAAGACAAAAATACACTTATTATATTACTGAAGAACAATCACTGGAAGCAGTTGTGCCCTGTCGCAGCTCGCGTTGGTACCGTTGGTAGGTTGGCATCGTGTAATAGGGATAGTGGAGTCTCGTTTTCTTCTTGTGTTTACTGGTGCCACAACGTTTGCTAATCTTGTCTGTCTGTGACTGGCAGCAGCAGAAGTTATCGGTATCTAGTACAGTGGTGCTATCTTTGGAGGGACGTCAAGTGTTTTCCGGATCAGTGTGTGTTGGGGAGTTCGGGTTGGGACGGAGCAGCAGTGATGTCCAGCAGTGTGGGGACATGCTGGGACCACTGGCGGCACGCAGGCACTGCCGGATCGAGGGGCTTTAGTTACGAGGGCAACAACCTCTTTGTCCACCGGAACCAAGACGTTGGAGTTGAGTGAACATTAACCCAACAGTGAAACCTCCACTATTGTCAGATCACACCATTTGTTCATGCATTGCTGCTCGCATGGTCGCTGAGATGAAGAGCAATGAGCGGGGTGTTTGGAGTTGGCGAAATTAATTAGCCGTCCTCCACTTCTTATTATTAATTACTGAATTCCTTGTGTCAGCGGTATTTTTCTGCCTAGTGGCCGCTGACGCCCCAGTTACCTGGCCTGGAGATTAACGTATTTTCGTGGCAGTGTACCTTTCCTCGCCTTGCCGCTGCTGTCTGGTAAGGTGTATAATTCCACAACCTTCTTGATTGTGGTTCGGATATTTTGTTTCTTTTGGACTTTGGTCGTAGTGGTTCCTTCTGCTTCTGGATGTTCTTAACACTGGATTCTCAAGACACAGTGCTGTCCGCTGGTTCCGCCTTGCCTGGGCTATTCCCATAGTGTACTGGTTATCGGATGTTAGGTAGATTTTGCATGAGTGTCTGCGTTTAAACTGTCACTAGTTTTAGTTGCCATCCAGTTAAGTGAATACCACTCTTGGCTCTCTGTCTCGTCGTTTACGAAGTTGAGCGACTTTCCAAGGTCGATCCTTGGAGCATTGTCTGAGGCCCACTTCTCTCCTGACGTTTTTTTTTAAAAAAAAGCATTTTAATTTCGAATTACAACTGTTTGGGCCTTCAGCTCACAAAGAGTCTGAAAATTATTACTATTGGGGCCTTCAGCTGACAAATAATTTGAATTCCAGGTCAATAAGGCCTTCGTATTGAATGCAATTGGTCTTAAGAATTTTTACTTAGATATTGTCTCTTAACAGTGAAATCTTGATGATTGTCTGTTTTAAAAATATTTTAGTATCTCTTGGAGAACTTTAACTGGTTCTTAAGAATTTGCTATCCAGGCCTTCAGACGTCAATTTTTTTTTTTTTTAGTTATTACTATCGGGGCCTTCGGCCGACAAATAATTTAAATTTCTGGTCAATAAGGCCTTCAGCCATGAGTGCAACTTGCTTACGATTTTTTTAAATTGGACATTGTGTCTTAACAGACAAATCTGATAATTGTTCCTTATTGTTAAGTCTATTTCCAATTGTCTGCAAATAAAGTGTACGTGATTTTTTTTTAAAAAGTGAGCAACCAACGGTAACTGATTACTGCCCCGTCCACACCGAATCCTGCCGTTCCCTAAGTCAACGGTCTCAGCAGTTACTTCCATAAAATACGAGAGTGGTTTGAAAAGTTCTCGGAATCACCACGAGGGATTAGCGCTAGCGCAACGAGTTGTTCACGTGATATTCATTGAACTGTTGCCTGTAAACACGTGCCACGTCAGTGCTCTTGGAAGAGAGCTGTGGCGGTGACGTGGCGCTGTTGTTGTTCCCACGTAGTGACCTACAAACATTAAAAAAATCTAGATTCGAGCAGTAATTAAGTACATCGTAAAGAAATGTTTGAAAGCAAAAGACATTCATGCCGATTTACAGAGTACACTGGGGGACTGCTCCTTCATATTCAACTGTTGCCAAGTGGAAAAATGAATTTAATTTTGGTCGGGAGAGCTTAGATGATGAACGGCGCAGTGTTCGGCCAAGAAATCATAGCAAAAGTGCACAAAATGGTCATGGAGGATCGCTGATTGAAAGTGCGTAAAATTGCTCACGCTTTCCAAATGTAATCTGAAAGGGTATATCACATTTTAACTGAAGAATTAGAAATGAAAAAAATATCTGCATAATGGGTGCCGTGACTCTTGACGCTGTATCAAAAACATGTGCCGTCTCCATGGCAAAATTACACGAAATAAGGTACGAGTTGCCACACCAGCCTTACTCACCTGATAAGGCTCCGTCAGACTTCCGTCTCTTCCCAAAACTGAAAATTTTTCTTGGTGAGTGAAGATTCATTTCAAACGAAGAACTGATAGCCGAAGTTGATAACCATTTTGCATGCCTGGGGTAAACTCATTTTCGAGGTGGGATCAACATACTCGAACATCGTTAGACCAAGTGCATTAATCTACAAGGAGACTACGTTGAAGAACTTTTCAAACCACCCTCGTATCTAGGAGTACGCATACGGAGAGATTTGAAATGGAACGATGTAGTGTAACCAAATATCAAGGTAGTTACACCTCATCTCCAACCGCTCCGTTTGCAAGTAATTACGTGTTGTATGCATTCTACGAGCGCAACATTAGAAACGTAATAAGATTATTGTCCATATTATATGCGGGATGTAAAATTCGAATCGTGTATTTAAATGATTTGTTAGGTACCTGTTTCAAGTCGGGAGGGACTATAGTAACAAGACGACGGCAGCACTTACGGCGCAGTCGCCAAGCAGCGGGCTGACCGCTGTTATGCACCAGGCGTAGTTTATAGCGCGGATACTGCCAGCTTGTGTTAGCGTCCTCTGACTCAAATAAAATAAATTTAATTAATTGTATGTAACAAAGAAAGGCAGATCACTGTTGCAAGGAAAAACGTAATGATAGCTCAGTTCTTGTTTTGTGTTCTTACGAACAATATCGGTGTTATTGTGAAGGCTATGTTCTAAGAACGCACATCGTTGAAAATGAGAAGTGATTTATTTGTCTTTCAAGAAAACTGAAGTGATTTCGTCTGTGGAAAATTTATTTGAATCCTAATCTGACTTTATTCTAAGAAGGTTAATTTTTCTTCAAGATTAAGTGTTGTTGAGATTACTTGAATTATCGAAATTCGAAGTAGATCAGGAATATATATTTAAAGGCAACAGCAGAGATAACTTATGAAAATTCAAAGAACTTCTATGAAACTGATGTTATGCAGTGGCTGAATTTTCGTCTCTCTCTACTTCCGAGCTTGCAGAAAGTTAATTCGTCATTTTACTGAAGTGATTCGTATTCGTTGTTGTGCCCCTTCTGTAAACGGCCAAGCTGAATAATTGTACGTACTTAGGCGGCTGAAAGTTTTCGTCATCTGGGTGTTAGGTGCGACGTCTGTTGGTGATGTCTGCTTGTATAACAACTTACAAAAGTGGGGTGTGGCTCCGCAACGACCACTTAAATGTCATGGTTTTTATGACAGTTGCCAGTCTTTCACTAGAAGAATCTTCAGTAAATGTAGTCCGTCAACAAAGGAAGTAGTTTACAAAACACTCGTTCCGCCAAAACTAGAGTATTGCTGGTCCATCTGGGATCCGCACCAGTTAGGATTGATGGAGAACATAGAGAAGATCCAAAGAAGAGCAACACATTTCGTTACAAATTCGTTTAGTAATCACGAAAACGTCTCGAAAATGCTCAGTGAAGTCCTGTGGCAAACGCTGCAAAAGAGGCGTTCTGCATCATGGGATGATCTAGTTTTAAAATTCCGAGATTGTAAATTCTTAGAAGATTCATCCAATATATTGCCTCCTTCTACGCAAGAAGACCTCCAAGGTACAATTAGAAAGATTCTAACCCACATGGAGGCTTACCAGCGAACCATACGTGACTGGAGCAGGAAAAGTGGGAAATGACAGACATACAAAAAGTACCCTCGGGCACACACATTAAGATGGCCGGCGGGGTATAGACATAGATGTAGATGTCACAAAACATCCACAGACCGTGATAACTGATTAGTTCATGGGTACCGCGATACCTTCTACATCTACTACGGCGTGTTTCATGTGCGACGGAAACGCTGAGTCCGACATTACACGGGAATCAGAACTGGAGAGGTAGACTTCTGTTGCATCATAGGCTTCGGCCCGTTTCTCAGAATCTGCCAGGTGGCATATCGATTAGTTAGGAGTGACACTGAGACCAAAGCGATCGTTCGGCTGTTTGGCACTTCAGGCTATGTCAGACCTATCAACTCTCACATTTGTGCACAAACTTACACAAGCTTATAAAGGGATGGCAGTGCATCGACTGATCTGAAACAGTTCTGCAGCTGGCTATTGCCATCCAAGCGTGAAGAAGTGGTACATCCTTAAATACAGTTTTCTCTGTGTTCGTTCCCAGATCGCACCTTACTTGTATTATTTCTCTGTTAAAACAAGTATACCAGTTGATACAGTGTCCAGTCAATGACCCGAGCGTCGTACTGGAACTACAGCCTCCAATGCTGGACACAGTGGGGAAGAAGGAGATAAGTGTTTCACCTCCCATCGACGACGAGGTCATTAGAGACGGATCAGGAACTCGTATTACGGAAGGATGGGGAAGAGAATCGACCATGGCCTTTCAGAGGAGCCATCCTGGAATTTGTCTGAAGCGATGGACACAGTCCTTGAATCGTCCATATACTCTGTTCTAACAAAGGGAAAGATGTACCAGAACCTATAAACAACAGTTTCCGTCTCGGAAACTTTAATCAGTAAGTACATATGGCTTATTTGTAGCGTACAAGTGTTCAAATGGTAGCTACCACTCTCCAAGTACATCACTGGGATATCACATTCACATACAGGAACGCGGGACCAACTCTTAATCTGGCCATCGAGAATTAGGTTCTCTCTGGTTTCCTAAATCACATACACTGTTCCTTTGTGGTGGTCACATCATTTTCTCCAGAACGAGTCCGTGCTCCGTCTCCGTTCCGTCTACGGCATATTAGACTGAAGTCCTTCACTCTTCCATTTTTGAAATTAAGTCTCAACCACCGTGGTTAGTTAATCCCCTAGTAGCGTAATAAATGCACACAGTGATGTACGATCGAAGCGCCATTTTGATTAACACCTTTAAATTTACTGTAAGGTAATTTCTATTGCGCTAAATTTTAACGGGTATCACACTAGCGGAATTTCATGAGGAGACCGGTTTCAATGTACCTGAGATTTTCCAAGCAGCTTATAATACTTTGCGCTAATGGGCTGTTTATTGGGCAACAGTCATTTCAGCCAAATGGTTCAAATGGTTCAAATGGCTCTGAGCACCAAGGGACTTAACATCTGTGGTCATCAGTCCCTAGAACTTAGAACTACTTAAACCTAACTAACATAAGGACATCACACACATCCATGCCCGAGGCAGGATTCGAACCTGCGACCGTAGCGGTCACGCGGTTCCAGACTGAAGCGCCTAGAACCGCACGGGCACACCGGCCGGCATTTCAGCCAAATAAAGCAGTTTATGGGAACTGTGTTGTTGTGCAATACTGGGTAAACTTGCAGTGGGCCTGTGGTCCAACACGTGAAACGAATGAGGAATACATTTCTCGTCTATCATTGGCTACCCAGAGAACGAACTTATAGCGATACGTTGCCTTTTCTGGTCTCTGATTGAGTAGATTGGACGATGGCCTGACACGAAGAGGTTTCAATAATATGGGGTTAATATGTATGTTCTAAGCGGGTATAAATTTTAGTTATTTTTTACTTCTGTTGTGTGTGAATATTATTGAAAGTGGATGTGAATAGGAGTGGTACACATTCCAAAAGAATATCTCTCGTGATAATAAAAATTATCTTAGCATCTCTAAAAATGTTTTATTACTCATTCCTGGCGGACATTGTCTTGCTAAAATGTAAGCCCAGGATATCTGGCAATGAAAGGCAACGAAACTGGGTATAGAATATCGTCGACATACCGGTGTGCCACAGATATCAAATAAAGGGTTCCTGCTAGGAAAAGAAACTGCACCCGAGATAATTCATCGTGGCTGTTGGGCCATATGGCGGGCGATAATCAGGATGGTGTGCCACCGCTGTCCGGGAATCTCCAGACACGTCTTCGGCTTGGAATCACACCGAAAGGAGTAGAATTGTCTTCAGTGATAGGTGCCGCTTGGAAATGAGCCCGGTGACGTGTGGAGAGAGTTTCTACTGCATGTCTTCATGCTAGGGCAGCAGTGTTGATCGGCCTCTCCACAGTCCAAAACGTTTAGTGCATTATGGGCAGGGCTATCTAAGAAGCTCGGAATTGCGGCGATCTACCGCTACAACTGGACAGAATGTGACACGATATCCCTCAGGAAGACAACCAACAACTCTCCTCACCAAGTCAAATAATTGCTAGCATAAGGGTTAGTGACTTCCTCCATTTGTGACGGGACTTCTCTTGAATAAACCGTACAATTTTTCCAAAATTTTAATCGTTTGTTTGTCTGTACATGCACATCACATCGACCGATTTCCGTCCCATTCGGGTAACTCTTTCGTGGCGCCTCTTTTGTTTTCGTCTAAGAGTGTATCTAAATTAGCCCAAATCCATGCAGAATTACACCAATGTCCAAAACACGTTTGAAATATCATAGAGTAGCTCTCAGCGATTTCCTTGATAAGCAGTTTCTGTGCATGTCTTTTCATTTAGGAATTCCTTATACATTTTCGTACTATTCTTTACTCAACCTCATATTTAGCGATTCTAACTGCTTTTTAACTTTTGTCCTTTTCCACAGTTGTTGAATTTAGTTAAATTACCAGTATTTGCTTGTAATGTGTTAGTGCATCGACGCAACTGTCCACGCTGCCAAGGACGTCAAGTAACACAACCATGGGAAAACCGCATTCAGGTGAGGCATATTTCAGTTTCTCGGCGGAATATTTGTGTTTTCGGTTTCCGGGGCTTCCTAACGGATAAAACGTAGGGTTAATTTTTCTGAAATGCCATGTAACAATGTTATGTACTACGGAGGTTTTATTTCGTTTTTATGGTGATTGTTGTTGTTATTGTTGTTGAGGATAATATCATGTGATAGTGCGGTTAGAGGCGGTCAGAAACAAGTGTTCAAAATGGTTCAAATGGCTCTGAGCACTATCGGACTTAACATCTATGGTCATCAGTCCCCTAGAACGTAGAACTACGTAAACCTAACTAACCTAAGGACATCACACAACACCCAGAAACCAGTGTATAGAGTGAGATATTAAATACACTACAAAGTACCCTATATTTTCTGGACAGTAAAACAACACCAAGCGAAAAGTGCTAAAAAGAGACTAACACGTAAATAAGGTGTCTGGAAATTATACAGAATTATAATGTAAAGTCATGAAAGCTCTCCACGTTAGTACTAATCTGTCGTGTTCCATATTGTCTGAAGTTATTACTAAATTATACGAAAAGCCAGACATGTGTGAAGCTTCCGGATAGGTAGACTACGTTTTCAGTTAAACCCGTCAGCTAAATACAGTTTGCATGAAATTCTGCCCATACCGACCGTAACGCTTCGTTTCCGAAACAGTACACAGACGCTGCAGGTTATCTGTAAAGGCCCGTAGCTTGAAGAGTCGAATAAAAAGCAGATATATGTAACATTACATACGACGACCAAACCATGTATGACTATAGAACAACTCGGTGAGGATTCTTTATAAGACCACTGTCAAAGTGAATTGCTTATTTTGCTCGTTAAGATATTGTAGTTTTACCCCAATTCCCTTTTTCGATTCACTGCAGGGATCCTGACGACGATGTTCCAAAAACTAAACCGGCCGTAACATAATAAAAATGTAAATATACAACTTAGGTGGTTTCCATCAATCATTAAACTATGAATTCTATTATTCAATTAAGTGAATGTTAATTCTATTATTGTGAATGTGATTTCTATTATTCTATTATTTAAAGCAGCTTTAGTATTGAAAAAAAGTATGAGAATGCTCCGAAAGTCTTGTCAAGAGAGAAAGGGCGACAACGGTGGCCGTGCTACGCAGTGTTACGACATCTGTCGACTGACCAGCGACCAGGATACAGCACACTAGATGCGTTCCCTGCTTTAGGTGCTATGTAGTAGCATTATGCCCAGTTGTAGGAGGTGGACTTGATTTGTTCTGTGTAGCAGTCGGTGCTGGTTTCCTCAAGTTACAAAGCTTTTGCTAGTATCCACAGGAAGCGGAAGTATTTAGTCGCTCTCAGCCCATCTTCCATCTCGAATACTGCCACCGTGCGAGGTAGCGTAGGATTAAAACTGAGACGCGTATAATGCGTGTGACGCGGCGCGGCGCAGCGCAGCGCGCACTTTTGTAACTTCACGGGCTAAAAGCTGACCGTTCAAACTGGGGCGCGACGCGACTACGACGCAACACGCGCCTGCGGCAGGTCGCGCGGCGTTGTGGTTGTGGCACAGTTTCTCGCGCCGCGCGCCACACGAGCACTGCGGGAGGGGTGAGGCAGCGAGCGGCAACGCAGTCCCCTGCCATATGCTCGGTTCGGCAGGGCGCATATGGCAGTGGAAGTACTGCGCATCCGAAAAATACGGCTTTACAGTAGGCTACACTGAATTTAATTGTCACTGGGTAGTGTTTCGTTTTTCACCGATTAAGCTCTCCATCTTTTCGTTGTTACATAATTGTTTTCAGTTACATATGTCTGTATAGTTTTTTTAGTTTATTCTTTTGTCGAGAACAATGCACAGTTCATTAACTGGTGAGCCATTAGCCTCTGGAATTACATCTTCTGCCTCCACAATGTTTTTAGATCATAAGAAGGGACAGACGATTCATCGTGAGGGTAGTGAATACGGAAGTAAGGAATGTTATAAAATCATGTGATATATAGGCAAGACCTCGGGGAAGATCAGTTTGGATTCCGTAGAAATGTTGGAACACGTGAGGCAATACTGACCCTACGACTTATCTTAGAAGCTAGATTAAGGAAAGGCAAACCTACGTTTCTAGCATTTGTAGACTTAGAGAAAGCTTTTGACAATGTTGACTGGAATATGCTCTTTCAAATTCTGAAGGTGGCAGGGGTAAAATACAGGGAGCGAAAGGCTATTTACAATTTGTACAGAAACCAGATGGCAGCTATAAGAGTCGAGGGACATGAAAGGAAAGCAGTGGTTGGGAAGGGAGTGAGACAGGGTTGTAGTCTCTCCCCGATGTTATTCAATCTGTATATTGAGCAAGCAGTGAAGGAAACAAAAGAAAAATTCGGAGTAGGTATTAAAATCCATGGAGAAGAAATAAAAACTTTGAGGTTCGCCGATGACATTGTAATTCTGTCAGAGACAGCAAAGGACTTGGAAGAGCAGCTGAGCGGAATGGACAGTGTCTTGAAAGGAGGGTATAAGATGAACATCAACAAAAACAAAACGAGGATAATGGAATGTAGTCAAATTAAGTCGGGTGATGCTGAGGGAATTAGATTAGGAAATGAGACACTTAAAGTAGTAAAGGAATTTTGCTATTTGAGGAGCAAAATAACTGATGATGCTCGAAGTAGAGAGGGTATCAAATGTAGACTGGCAATGACAAGGAAAGCGTTTCTGAAGAAGAGAAATTTGTTAACATCGAGTATAGATTTAAGTGTCAGGAAGTCGTTTCTAAAAGTATTTGTATGGAGTGTAGCCATGTATGGAAGTGAAACATGGACGATAAATAGTTTGGAAATGTGGTGCTACAGAAGAATGCTGAAGATTAGATGGGTAGATCACATAACTAATGAGGAAGTATTGAATAGGATTGGGGAGAAGAGAAGTCTGTGGCACAACTTGACTAGAAGAAGGGATCGGTTGGTAGGACATGTGTTGGGGCATCAAGGGATCACCAATGTAGTTTTGGAGGGCAGCGTGGAAGGCAAAAACCGTAGAGGGAGACCAAGAGATGAATACACTAAACAGATTCAGAAGGATATAGGTTGCATTAGGTACTGGGAGATGAAGAAGCTTGCACAGGATAGAGTAGCATGGAGAGCTACATCAAACCAGTCTCAAGACTGAAGACCACGACAACAACATAAGCTAGGTAGGAAGGTAAAACAAGGTTATCTACTTGCTGCCTGTTATGCTGACATATTCCTACGATATGTTGCAAAAACTCGAAAAGGCTTAATTACCACAAGTATGACCACTTTGTGCTCCTGGGAAGAAGCGTCCAAGATATGAAGTACGTATGTTTCACTATCATTACTTGGATATGGATGTAGTGGGAGCATTATACTATATTCATGTGGATATCAAATTTCCACTGCAATCTAGAAACAGTCGAGAAGCCCTCTCGAATAACAATGCTTTAATTGTGCTGCCGTGACGAGAAAAAGTATTTCAGTGGTCGCATACACATCAGAATTGTTGTTGTTGTTGTCGTGGTCTTCAGTCCAGAGACTTGTTTGATGCAGCTCTCCATGCCATACAGTAAAGCTGCATGCCCTCGGGAAAAATTACGGCTGTAGTTTCCCCTTGCTTTCAGCCGTTCGCAGTATCAGCACAGCAAGGCCGTTTTGGTTAGTGTTACAAGAACAGATCAGTCAATCATCCAGACTGTTGCCCCTGCAACTACTTAAAAGGCTGCTGCCCCTCTTCAGGAACCAGACGTTTGTCTGGCCTCTCAACAGATACCCCTCCGGTGTGGTTGCACCTACGGTACGGCTATCTGTATCGCTGAGGCATGCAAGCCTCCCCACCAACAGTTCATGGTCCATGGTTCATGGGGGATATCAGCATTAATAAACTACTTATACAACAGGCTACACAAACTAAAAATGGTCGGTATTACTCCGAAAGTATGAGTATTCCGAAAGAGTGTGGTGATTTGATATATTTAAATTGTTGAAATGTGTTGCTGACAAAGGTAGATCTACTTTCATGATAATGTTTCTCGAACGACATGAACTCCGGCTCACAAGGCACACATGGTTATTAGCTTCCGCATTCCTGCCACGCCTATTCTCAGCTGCTGACAATACATTGACCATTGTGTTGTGTGACGGATCAATTGTCTACTTTTCTCAGTAACAGCCATTTATATCGCTAATCACACATTATCAGTCTGGCAAGCTGTTAAAAATACGATGGGTTACGGGGATTCAACCGAAATTTCAACAGAACCGGCAATTTATTTTTGTGTGAACTGTTAATCTTTTCTCATTCGAAGAAAGCATCACCATTTATGAGTAACGGCCACATTTCTCTTGTTGACAGATATAATTGTACTTGGTTTCCAAAAACACAGTATAACTTGCACAAACTGAACTTACAGATGAGATGTTTCTATTGCGACAGAATTCTGAAACCGAATACCTCATTAAAAAAGTAACTGGCGTCGATAGCTTACGAAAAACCTTATAGTGTCGGTTTCTTGCAACGTAAAAGAAGAAATTTCATGTTTATTTTCATACTAGGAAACCCTTGTTTCACTAGCTGTCGATAACTCTTAAAAAAATTACAGTCACTCGAGTGAAAAAAATAAAAAAGGGGGTATAACTACTGATATACCATAGATAAGAAAGTTCCGTGTGTTTACGAATTGGTAAAATACTCGCCTCCTTGTGTGCGATCATTCGTCAAAATCTAGTTTCGGTGTCTTGAGCAGTCTAAGAATGTGAATGTTTCATCTCGCGGGCCCGAGATCGGGAGTGAACGTGCTAGATGGGATCCATTTTCTCGAGGTTGGAGACAGATAGAGATCTCCTCCAAAGTTTAAAGAAAAATTCAACATGTTAGTTAAATTTCATACGCAGCAACATATAGTGTAATAAGCATCAACCTTTCCTTGCAGACTTTTCGAATTTTGCGTAGTGTCCTATAAAATATGTGTATCACAGTAAGTGTGACTATTGAGAGTTGGCAATACTCTCTTAGGATTTAAAGGTTGGCTACAGCGCGCTTACACAAGCTCTGGAACCTAAGATATTGTTGTCGCGCTCCTCAGCTCACGGATTAATTTAGTGGCTGTTTTGAAGCCAGTGTAGGAGCCCGCCTGCTGTGGTGCGCACGTGTGTTGGGCGCGGGGTCGTCGCCGAGCTGCCGTACTGCCGTGTCCGCCAGCAGCGACACGGGATTTGGTAGTGAGTTTACATCTTTTATAATTTGCAGCGCTCTTATTAATTTAAAGAAAAGGGTTTGTGTATGTGCGTAGCAGCAGACGGTAATTTTGATAATGATAGGAGTTGAATTCTTAAGGGAAACCATTGTTAGGCGAATAGATTAAGTATTGATTTTTGTCATTGATTTCTTTTGTAAATGTCAGGGAATTGTTTCACTATGTATTTAATTGAGAAGTATTTCAGTCTGTCTCAAGAGTTTGATTAATTTGTAATATTGCTTGAATGCCACTGGAGGCAGATTTACATACGAAGCGATTGTTCAAAGAGATTCTAGCGTTTTGTTAATTGAATGAGAAAGAATCGTTTCAGAATATAGTTTTTGAAAAAATGAATTACTTGTTTGGGTTATCATTTATCGACTTTAGATTTGACCAAACCTTTTCTCTCGAATTATATGTAGTTGTAGTAAGCAGCAGCAGCCGCAGCAACAGCAGGAGACGCCATACAGAACATGCATTGCACTCAGCATGAATAATAGTTTTTTTTATGTTTTGGTTAAACAATGGAATGCAGCAGATCAAGCAGTGGCAGCAGAAACACCAAGTAAGTTATTTGTTGCGCACAGGGCCAATTAAAAAAAATAAAGTTTAGGCTATCTCTGTAATAGTAAAGCTAACAAGAGTACAAGCACTAGATTTTCGGTAGAAAACACGAGGTAAGAAGATAGAGCTAGCGACTTTCACTATCAGCGAGATGATGGGTACTTCGCGGCGAGGCTGGAATATAGCGCTAGAAGAAAGGCAAAAATCAAATATTTTTACTGAATAGTTTCTGTAAAATCGGTTGAGAAAGATTACAGGGTGCGCGCGCTTCTTTTCTGACAGCGCAGAGCGTCACCAACCGGCGCGTGCAAAGTATGTGTAGGCGTCTCAATATGCGTTGGACCAGCGCGACACGTGCCTGTAGGTAGCACCATAGTGTCGTGTCACATCACACGTGCTACAGGCGTCTCAATTTGCGCGTAACCTAGCCTTAGCACGCAGGAGCACATTCGGAGGCAGAAGGTTACGACCATCGAGACTTAGGTTTTCTGTCATTTCCCTACAATCGCTGGAGGCAAATGCTGGTATATGAAAGGGCACGGCCAACCTTCCCCGTCCTTGACATATTCCGAGCCGGACTCCGTCTCTAATGACCTCGATGTCGACGGGTCGTTAAACTCTAATCTTCGTGCCTTCTCTCGACTACTGCCGCCGCTGGAAGAGCCACTCCAACACATGAGGAATCCCGCCTCGTCATTGCTTTCCTAACGGTAAATTCCATTCTCTCACTTCTGGTTAGGCCCTTAAGCCGTTTGTACTACATACATTTTGAGGAAGGTTTTTTAGTCTCATGTACATAATTGCTTACAGATGCAGCATCTGTCGGCATGTGTCATATAGAGTATGTCCATTATCTTTGCGGTTTAGACGCACGGCAGCTAACGGGAATTACGTGTTTCGCACCAAGGAACCTCTGTTATATTTTATGTAGTATTAATTCATGAAGTGAAGATGCTTTACACAAAGTAATTATGTATAAGACTATTATTACAACTTTTGGTGGTTCCATGAAGTTGTTCTTTAAGTACAGTAAGGCCACGCAGAAATGCTACACAACATATTCTGTCACTCCCACGTTCGTAACTGGAGGATTTGTTAACTACCCTCTTCGATGTTACATTTTTCGCTTTTGATAGCGGAAGCTGTCATCATCAGCCGCGTCCCCGCTTTGACGGCGGTTATTTCTCCGTAATCATGATCCACCATATCGTGGTGACGCGTTAAAAACTCTGTCCCTCTATTACCGCAGAGATGGAATGTTCCAGACGTCGGGTACGCAATATCCGTCCACGATCAAAGGCGCTGATATTACCCTTCTTCCCCGTCCTTCCTTTGATTTTCATACTAACGACCAGTACATAATCTGACCATATCACAGACATGACACAACAAACCAATAAAGTTCTGGTAGCTACAGCAGAGACTTTTAACAATACGCTAGCTGTCCAATTAAATTGTTAGTGTGTGTATTAAATAGTTTGAAACCCATTCTCACGTAACTACCACCACTTTAAAATACGTATATTATTAGTATTTAAATGTAAATTATGTTTGAAACGGTACCTGACACAAATCAGAAATAGGCCTTGTCGGTTTAGAAAATATAAAATTGTTTCGAGGATGCTTACGCCAGATGAGACACAGCCTGTATGATACATTGTAAAAGTTCGTAGAAAGCCGTGAATGGATGTATTCAGTGCTTCGGGCAGACATGAACGGAATTAGATGGGTTTCAGTGTTTTAGTCAGTTAATTTGCAAGCTGGTATGGGTAGTCGTACTTTGTGGTGGTGGTGGTGGTGGTTAGTGTTTAACGTCCCGTCGACAACGAGGTCATTAGAGACGGAGCGCAAGCTCGGGTTAGGGAAGGATTGGGGAAGGAAATTGGCCGTGCCCTTTCAAAGGAACCATCCCGGCATGTGCCTGAAACGATTTAGGGAAATCACGGAAAACCTAAATCAGGATGGCCGGAGACGGGATTGAACCGTCGTCCTTCCGAATGCGAGTCCAGTGTGCTAACCACTGCGCCACCTCGCTCGGTGTACTTTGTGTGGGAACCAAATACGAGCGCGATGTTTCTGCGCCCCAGACGGCAAATTCATTTACAATAAAAGTTTCCGTGGCAAAGCAAAAGCAGTCGGGTTTTGATAGCGGATCAAAGCATTCATTAACGACCGCGCAGTTTAGGACGCTGAAACAAAAATCAAATTAAAATGCGTCTATTTTTTTATTTCGTTATGTAAATGCCGTTACCTTATTGCGCGGTGAAGAATGAGACAGTAGCAAAGCATCCAATTTGAAGAATTTTTACAAGTACTGCTTACTTTAGGAGATTCTACAGAAGAAGACCAACACACTAGAGCGAAAATGGAAGGTGCGTTGAAGGAAATAGCTACGGGCAACTATTACCCGAGGTAAGTCAAACATAGGAATAACACACTTCCGTAACTAACATTTCCTCGTAACAAACGTATGCTTCCTGCACAAGGTTATACATCGCAGGACGCTGAAACATCGAAGGTATGTTCATTAATCGGTGCGCTCGCGGAGAATGCTGAAAAATTAATAGTCCCACTTCCTGCCACCAGGTGAAAATATGGTGCTATAAGCAGTCAGAATGTTAAATGTTTCCTATTTTGACTTCATGAGCTGTTTGTCACTTGGCGACGCAAGTGAGTTCTTTTGTGAAGTGATTACTGCTGTAAATAATTAAAAAGTTAAAGTTTTTCGTACGAAATGCAACGGCTTTTGATAACAAAGATCTTTGACTGATGGTAGAGTTGCCGGCCTCTGTTGCCGAGCTGTTCTAGGCTCTTCAGTCTGGAACCGCACTGCTGCATGCCTCGGGCATGAATGTGTGTGATGTCCTTAGGTTAGTTAGGCTTAAGTAGTATTAAGTCTAGAGGACTGATGACCTCAGATGTTAAGTCCCATAGTGCTCAAAGCCATTTGAACTTTTTGATGGTAGGGTTGTTTTACCAGGAAGATCGCAGTAGCAGGGCTGTATTACGGATATAACGCCGATAGAAACAGCTGCCAAGAGACTCGATGTCAGTAAATGGACTGAAGAATATGATCAACAAATTTGAAGATACACGTGAATTAGGAGGTACAGCAGGCAGAGGGAGACTGCTCATTCCCATGAAAGTTGATGAGAACGTTGCTCTAGATCCAGTCAGCCGTGTCGCACATGCTTCAAATTCCGCAACCAATGCTAGAGCAGTCTCCTGGAACTCGTCACTCTCAAACAGTTGAAAAGGTTTTGTGGCCCATTTTACATAAGTATCCTTGCAAGATTCAGAATTAGCACCAGATGAAGCCCTAAAATATGGTACGGGGCTTTGACTATTCCCTTCGCTTTTTGAGACGGATGTAAATGCGTGACAAGGGGCTGAAGATTAATCTTTGGACGGATGAGGCGCATTGTACTCTGCATTGTGCTGTGAATGCACAGAACTGATGCATGTGCTGTTCTACTCTACCATATATTGATATATTGTGCTGGTACATCCAACGAATTCCGCTTTAACTGTTTCAGCTTGTGTGACACCGGCCTATCTTTAAAAAAAAAAAAAAAAAAAAAAAATATCAACTTTATTGCATTCCTTTGCAAGATCGTTTCTGAATTCGCTAGCAACACATGGTCACCCGTGAACATGAGTGTCGTAATATGATTGTTAGTCCCCTAAGAATATTTCTTTTGCATTCAACTGCAGCTACTCCTGTAGAATCTAATTTATGACTAGGTCAAACAAAGGAGGTTATCGGTCACACCTGTGCATCAGATATTTCTCCGTTTAATTACATGTAACTATTATGCATGTTCGCAGCTCGAGGTGTCGCACGTTCTCGCATCCCGAGCACGGGGTACCGGGTTCGATTTCCAGCCGGGTCAGGCATTTTCACCTACACCGAGATGGCTGGGTGTTGTTGTGTCCTCTTCATCATCATCATCATTCATAACCATTATTGTCGAAAGAAGGCAATGGCAAACCACCTCCTTTAGGACCTTGGCTAGTACGGCGGTGCGGGTCTCCCGCGTCGATCCCCTACGCTCTGTCAAGAAGCATGGGACTTCATTTCCATTATGCCCGGTTGATAATTTTTGGATCTGAAAGCACTGTGCGCCATAATTTATATCATTCTGCTCATTCGTGTGCTTTTTCGCGCTCTGAAAACGTCCTGTAGATGGGTGCGTTTTATTACCTTGGTTTTTTAAAGTTTGTTTTGAAACGTCCCCTTAGAAAAATTAATTAATGATTGTGCTGATAACCCCCTTACGTTATTTGATTTTCAAACAGCTGAGCAGAACTCAACGTACTCAAATATTACTCTCTTTACTTATTCTGGTCAACACTAAACTGACACACAATATTTTTAGCGCAACGCAATCTGACTTTCAATAATCCCTACAAAAGAACGGCCCTGACTAATATTAACCTATACCTTTCCCAAATCACTTACCTCACAAAAATCTTCGTCATTCGAACTACTGCAACACAGCGGGCGCCAATACTGCCAGCTAAATAAAAGATTCAAACTACTGAAGGGACTAACTACTGATAGGCATAGTTAGCAAATGAAAGATTTTGATAAAGAACAAACAATGTATTTAATAGTGTCCAAACGTCATAATATATATAGCAGTTCATGACATCCAGTCTTACGAATGTACTGTCTCTGATGGACACACGTCCAGATCATCCGCCCTTAAAATTCTGCCATCTCTATCCTCACATCCATCACTGCTGGCAGCTCACCTCCAACAGCGCAACGCTACGCGCTGTTCACATCCAACTGTCCAACACTACAATAGCGAATGTTCCAACAATGCCAACCAGCGACATACTGCACACAGCACAGCCAGTGATTTTCATATAGAGCGCTACGTGGCGTTACCAGCATAAAAACCTAAACAGCCTAGTTACAGTTTTTATAAAGCTGCACCTTTATAGGAGCTTCCTTTTACAAAAGTGAACTACGGTTCTATGCGTGTCAGTTGAAAAAAGTCAGCAAAATAATTTTTTAATTGTTTGTAAGAGAAACCTATCTTCGGCAATTTTGTAATTTACAATAATTTTGCAAGCTGAGATTCGCTCGTTTCTTTGATTTTTCGTTCATCGTTGGTGTTACAAAGTTAAAAAAAGCTTAAGCTCCGTCTACAGGTACTGTCGTTCCCACCGGTACCGACCGGCCGCCATGGGGTCAGCACACCGCTGTCCCAGCCGTTGTCACTTTTCGTTTCCTGGAGCCTCTACTACTCGCTCAGGTAGCTCCTCAACTGGCCTCACGAAGCTGAGTGTACCCGTCCCTAAGGAAAATTCCCTGGCAGTGCCAGAAATCGAACTCGGGTGCTCCTTGTGGGAGTCAGCCGCAATGGTCACTCCGCTACGGAGGTGGACAAATAAATGTCATATAAATAATTCAAAAGCCCAGATCGCTTAAGCACTGTTTACTAGATGACCTGTTTCAACACACTAAGGGTGCCATCATCGGATCTGTGAAGATATAACATGACAGGTTTGAGGGAGGGCTTACGTGAGTTACACTATACAGGGTGTTACAAAAAGGTACGGCCAAACTTTTAGGAAACATTCCTCACACACAAATAAGGAAAAGGTGTTATGTGGACATGTGTCCGGAAACGCTTCATTTCCATGTTAGAGCTCATTTAATTTCGTCAGTATGTACTGTACTTCCTCGATTCACCGCCAGTTGCCCCAATTGAAGGAAGGTAATGTTGACTTCGGTGCTTGTGTTGACATGCGACTCATTGCTCTACAGTACTAGCATCAAGCACATCAGTACGTAGCATCAACAGGTTAGTGTTCATCACGAACGTGGTTTTGCAGTCAGTGCAATGTTTACAAATGCGGAGTTGGCAGATGGCCATTTGATGTATGGAATAGCACGGGGAAACAGCCGTGGCGCGGTACGTTTGTATCGAGACAGATTTCCAGAACGAAGTTGTCCCGACGGAATACGTTCGAAGCAATTGATCGGCGTCTTAGAGAGCACGGAACATTCCAGCCTATGACTCGCGACTGGGGAAGACCTAGAACGACGAGGACACCTGCAATGGACGAGGCAATTCTTCGTGCAATTGACGATAACCCTAATGTCAGCGTCAGAGAAGTTGCTGCTGTACGAGGTAACGTTGACCACGTCACTGTATGGAGAGTGCTACGGGAGAACCAGTTGTTTCCGTACCATGTACAGCGTGTGAAGGCACTATCGGCAGCTGATTGGCCTCCACGGGTACACTTCTGCGAATGGTTCATCCAACAATGTGTCAATCCTCATTTCAGTGCAAATGTTCTCTTTACGGATGAGGCTTCATTCCAACGTGATCAAATTGTAAATTTTCACAATCAACATGTGTGGGCTGACGAGAATCCGCACGCAGTTGTGCAATCACGTCATCAACACAGATTTTCTGTGAACGTTTGGGCAGGCATTGTTGGTGATGTCTTGATTGGGCCCCATGTGCTGCTAGAACATGTGCCTTTACAAGTACGACACAACATGTGGTTCATGCACGATGGAGCTCATGCACATTTCAGTCGAAGTGTTCGTACGCTTCTCAACAACAGATTCGGTGACCGATGGATTGGTAGAGGCGGACCAATTCCATGGCCTCCACGCTCTCCTGACCTCAGCCGTCGTGACTTTCATTTATGGGGGCATTTGAAAAGCTCTTGTCTACGCAACCCCGGTACCAAATGTAGAGACTCTTCGTGCTCGTATTGTGGACGGCTGTGATACAATACGCCATTCTCCAGGGCTGCATCAGCGCATCAGGGATTCCATGCGACGGACGGTGGATGCATGTATCCTCGCTAACGGAGGACATTTTGAACATTTCCTGTAACAAAGTGTTTGAGATCACGCTGGTACGTTCTGTAGCTGTGTGTTTCCATTCCATGATTAATGTGATTTGAAGAGAAGTAATAAAATGAGCTCTAACATGGAAAGTAAGCGTTTCCGGACACATGTCCACATAACATATTTTCTTTCTTTGTGTGTGAGGAATGTTTCCTGAAAGTTTGGCCGTACCTTTTTGTAACACCCTGAATACATTACTATTAGTACAGCACCACATACCTGAATGTAGTTTAACATTCATAAATCATTTGGATATAACGATAATGAGGCAGGCTAGCTGATATCAAATCATTGTCGCCGAAATAAAAATTGAAAAACAACTGCTCTCATGGTCATTCTGCTCCATCAGTTATATAGAACGACCATGAGAACAGTTGTTTTTTAATTTTTATTTCGGCGACAATGATTTTATGTCAGCTGGTCTGCCTCATTATCTTTATATCCAAATGATTTATGCATGTTAAGCTACATTCAGGTATGTGGTGCTGTACTAATAGTAATGTATATATTGTAACTCATTTAAGCCCTCCTTCAAACCTGTCATGTTATATCTTCACAGATCTGATGATGGCACCTTTAGTGTGTTGAAACAGGTCATCTAGTAAACAGTGTTTAAGCGATCTGGGCTTTTGAATTATTTCTACAACAGAGTGATCGCCCCACAACACACTATGTGTTCACTGCAAAACAAATGTCATACTCAAGGGAAAATGTTTCTGTGATCGTGAAATTCTTTTGTTGTGACAACTCACTACATGTTAGAAAAACACTCTGTAGAGGCCGACGGAATGTCCCTCAAGCCCATACATATCAAATACCATTCGTGCTTCCTGATCGCAAACAAAATGTGTTGAACTGCTGTCGATGTTCGCCGTAAACCGATCCTGAGGAAGATTAAGATTCATTTGTTCTCTAAAAGGAGAAGTATCACGGGCCCAAAGAGGCTCTTCAAAGAGCAGTGGAAAATTCCCTCTCTCTTTTATTTGCCCCCTCTCTCCTCCTGCACAAAAAGAGAGGTGGAGTGTGGTGGGTGGATTGATTAGACAGCGGGATAAAGTTGGGCCGTTTTAATCCCCTAGGCGATCGAGAGGTGGAGGGTCCTTCCTTCCCGCAAGGCGACAAATTTCGGCGGGGGGAACGACAAACGCATGTGCGTGGACGTGAAATGTGCGTGGGCCGGAAGAACCTTGGCTGTGAAGTCAGGCGCTACTGCGTGCCTAACCACGAGAGCGGAACGCATAGAGCTAGTGGGATTGAAGGCTAGCTGGCTACACATTTTCACATCAACAGGGAAGCGAAATCTTGAAACAGTCATATTTTGTTCTTCCGCATTTGAATAATATCGTTGTTGATATAAACAAACACAACCTAATTTCAGCAACGTTTCTTACGCCACACCTGGTTTACTTTTAAATGATTATCTTCAACAACCCTCTTCATAACTAATGTTCACGAAGTGGCAGATACAGGGTGTCCAGAAAAGCGCTCCTTGACTTCAAAATTAAATATCTCGAAAACAAAGATCGATAGAGGAATTCAGTAAACGATATGTTTATTTGAAAGCTGTAAGAAGTTTATACAGCAGTTTGAAATAATAGTTACAAAAGCTGCCAACAGATGGCGCTGTACGCTGTACAGCTCATATCAGCATACATAAGTAAAATAATCTTATGAAAACAATCTTTGCAAACAACCACATCACAACGTTTTCAAAATGTTCACCATTGGCACTACAGATTTGGCGCAAACGAAGAATGAAATGCGCCATCACATTTCGTAGTGTCTCAACCGAAATGGATTCACATGCCACAGAAATCGCCGATTCAAGCTCGTCCAGCGTGGCGGGATGCTTCGGGGAGACCATGTCTTTCACTGTGCCCCACAAAAAAAAGTCACAGGGAGTCAAATCCGGCGAATATGGAGGCCAACCCATGCCTGCACCAGTAAATTTGGGATATTCCAAAGCAATGACTCGATTCCCGAAGTATTCCTCAAGAAAGCGAAACACTTGTTCGGTCCGATGTGGTCGGGCTCCATCTTGCATAAACCATTCAATACCTGGTCGATTCTCTAACGCTTGCTGTGTGGCGACAAGTTGTTCCAAAATTGCAACGTAACATGCACCAGTGACCGTTTCTCGAATGAAAAAAGGGCCAGTAATGCCTCTGCTGCATACTGCAGCCCACACAGCAACTTTAGGAGAATACAGGGGTTTCGTTTCACACCAATATGGCTTTTCGGAACCCCAAAATCGCCAGTTCTGCTTATTCACGTATACATTTAGGTGGAGGTGTGCTTCATCTGTAAACCAGATGCAGCCAACATCAAATCCTTCACTATCAATCATTGTGAGCATCTGATTAGCAAAGGCAACCCTTTGTAGCACAGCTCGTACGGGTATGGCCTGGTGCGTTTGAATTTTGAATGGAAACATGTGTAGGCTCTTTCTCAGTATTTTCTGTGTGCTGGAACGCTTCAAACCAGTCTCAGATGCAATTGTACGGACGAATGACATTGGATTTCGCTGAATAATTCCAGAAACTGTGGCGATATTTTCAGGCGTAACTGCGGTTTGCTTGCGGCCAACATGCTCCACTAGATCATCAGTTACGCTGCCTGTTCGTTGAAATTTTGCGAAGAGCGTACGAATGGTTTTCGCATCGGGTCCTTTTGGAACATTAAATTGTGCTTGAAAACTTCGCCTTTTTGCCGTAGGACTCTCTTCTAACCTGTGGTACTCTAGCACCCGAAAAACGCGTTGTTCAATGGAGTACATGGTTTTAATCTCTTCCTTCGGTACGCTAACCTCCTTTCACGTTTCAATAGTGGAACTGATCGCTCTGGGCTTCAGGTCACTATTTATACTAGGCATTACGTATGGCGATTACAGCGCCATCTGTTAGCAGCTTTTGTAACTATTATTTCAAACTGCTGTATAAACTTCTTACAGCTTTCACAATAAACATACCGTTTACTGCATTCCTCTATCGATCTTTGTTTTCGAGGTATTTAATTTTGAAATCAGGGAGTCCTTTTCTGGACACCCTGTATGTGGCGGTATCATGACTCAGAAATGTATAATCGTTAGACATAATCTTCCAGACATAACGCTAAGAGCCACTTTCTACAACGCGTTAAGAATACTTCGCAGCTCACCTGGCACAACCACAACCAGCAAAACATACCGGCTATATTGAACTATTAAAACGTAAACATATAAGAAGCGAGCTAAAAGCTTCCGTTCGAAGGCTGTACACTCCGGAATCGGTATGCCGGTCAAGTAAAGTCGCCGTTGGCATTGAGGCTATTATCCCATCGACGCTGGTGAAACACCATCTCAAAAAAAAAAAAAAAAAAAAAAAAATCACTTCGTCTTCAGGCCACGAGTGGCCTACCGGGACCATCCGGCCGACGTGTCATCCTCAGTGGAGGATGCGAATAGGAGGGGCGTGGAGTTAGCACAACGCTCTCCCGGTCGTTATGATGGTATTCTTGACCGAAGCCGCTACTATTCGGTCGAGTAGCATCACGAGCCTGAGTGCACCCCGAAAAATGCCAACAACGCAGGGCGGAATGGATGGTCACCCATCCAAGTACCGACCACCCCCGACAGCGCTGAACTTCGGTAACCGGTGTATCCACTGCGGCAAGGCCACTGCCGTTTCTCCCAAGGCATCTTTCATTTTACTGTAGCCGGCATCTGTCTTTCCCCTAGTGTTAAATGATCTGTGATATCCAAGGCTTTCTACTAGGCCCTGTCAATTTACCTGTTCGATTTTTGCTCTCTTCAGTATTGCACCTATAAAAGCTATCCATTCGTCTTCTACCGTATTCCTTTTCCCAGCGTAGTCAATCGTTGCCTAATGCTCCCTCTGAAGCTCTCAGTAACCTCTCGTTGTTTATAACTTACCAGGTTCCTTCTCCTTAATGTACTATGTTCTTTGCAATTTGTACGGGTTTAGTCTACGGTTTATAATTAATAAGTTATGGTAAGAGTCCACACCTGCCCCTGGAAATATCATACAGTTTAAAATATCTTTCCGAAATCTGTGTCTTACCGTTACGTAATCAATCCTAACCTAGCTGGTTTCTTCCACGTATGTATTCTTCCTTCGTAACTCTGAACTCAGGTTAGCGATGATTAAGTTATGCTCTGTGTTAAATTCTACCAGCTTAATTCTACATTCTACCATTGTTTCTTGGATCTAAGCTTATTAGGATTATTTGCTTGTTTCGTTGTCCTCTACTAGTGCCTTTCTTATGTATCTATAATTGTACCCTATGTATAGCACTTGTAGGCTATCTGTATAAGCTATCATGCCGAATTAGCAGTTGAAATCTTGCATTGGTGAACGTACTATAAACTGACACCATTTTTCGGAAGTTGTAATTCTGTTGGTTGATGTTTCATTGTGTACAGTGTCGAATGTCACTGTTGACTTCCCTGTCTCCACAGAATCATTCTGTGTGGAATATCATGCTCTACCGTTGTGGGGATGGACATCACAGACACGTAATTGCCGTGCTCACCGTCTTGGCTGAGCTCGTGGCAAGGATGATCGATACAAATTGTCAGTTTCTGTGTGGAGGTGAACGATCGAGTTCTGGACAGAGCCATGTGTGAGGCCTAAGGAATCGGGTATGCTGTGTTTCTGTCAGCCAGATGTCATTGCAATCTGCACACGGTATGGCAAATGGCAAAGGTTGGATTTATTTATTTGATTTATTCGAAGACATTTTGTACTAGTTATTGTGTAGTGGTCTGTTAAAGAATCTTTACGGGCTAAGGAAATGTTCTGTTTTACTGAATGTGGATTTCTGTTTTGTTTATGCGAGTTAAAATAAGTGTTAAGTTGAGCCCCACACCTGCACAGTGCCCAGGCCAAACCCAGCTCTATTTAAAACCTGTGCTGCAATGGTACCAGAAGGTTGTGGGAATGTGCGGGTGAGGGTGTAGCCTCAAAGTATTAGAATTTAGATTGTGTCTTGGTTTCCTGTATGCTGTTTCAGACAATGCTGGGAGGGACATGGTAGATGCAGTATGGATTATGAAGGAAGAGTTCTGTAATGAGGTTAGAGAGCATGGCCAGTTTCTGATGAGTATGGTGATGGAGCTACCCAGCAGTTTTGGCAGCTCATGGATGAGCTGGTGCAATTGACTGAGGTGCAGCACATGGATAAAAGTTGGTCAGCACTCTTACAATCTGAACTAGTGGTCAGGTTCGACCAGTATAAATGACCTTCCCAGGGTCATTGTAAGAATAGAATTAATGATCTGTTAGGAACAGATGGGAAACAGGATAGGTCCTGTGTTAGATGAGTTGTGGAAAATGCTGGCAAGGTCAAAAGAAGTAATCAATGATTTATTAGAAATGGGTTTTGTGCATGGTAGACAGACTGACCTGAAATATAATAGTAGCTGTTACACCTCATGATAGAGTTGAACCAGCAGAAAAGGAAGGTAAAGTGTGGGAGACGCAGTTTGCTAGGATTCTCAACCTATTAGCATCAATGTTTAATAATGAGTTCTGTGTTGAATCTATACCTGACACTGTTAAGTGCTTCGATAATATGTTGACAGAAAGAAAGAATGGTTTTGACTTGCAGGCTTGAAATTTTTAATGTATCCACATGTTAGGAGTAGTTTGAAAGGTAGTATAGTATATGCAGTCATTTAGATGACCTAGCATACCAAAATTATGGGTTTAGGTATGTGGATTAAGGTAGGGAATGTGATCCCTGAGTAAGTGCCGTGGATAAAAAGGAATTGTGAGAAGACAGTCCAAAACGTGACAGTTGTGTTATATGTGAAGCGGTGGGGCATTTCCAGAGAGATTGCTGGCAGTAGAAGAAGAATAGTTAACTATGTCCTAGGGACATTTTGGGGGTTTCCCTGCGTTAGTTAAGGATATTGCCACGTATCAGAATGAAAATGAGTTCTTGTGGGTTAATAAACAGGAGCTAGGAAAAGGGGCATGATTATGCCACATTTGGTAAGGAAGCGAATTATGTGTTGTAGTCATAAAGAAAATCGTCAGTCTCCACTTGAGGGTCTTTAAAATATGCGAGAAAACCCAAGAGAAGCTCATATAAAAGAGTGTGGATGGAAATACTTGAACTGTGGCCCACGCATATCAGACCTGCTGTATTAACAAGCCCCTCTAGGTAATAAACATGGTGCAGTAATTTTTATACCAGGAGAACACGAGAAGTTATATTTTGGATTTGTGTGTCCATTAAGGAGGTTGTGGCTGGGAAAAACGTACACTCTAGTATGCGTTGATACCTTCTCATAGTTCTATCGATTGTTTCCTACTAGATCGGGACCACAAAATCTGTGGCATATCGGGTGAAGAGGGATTTTGGTACCTTTTGTAGCTGATAGCTGCAAGCTTCTGGTTTTATGATTCTGTAGTGGTCGGTGACTATTGGCACCACCTGGAGACACCATTGTGGATGTCAGTAGCTGGGTGTGGATGGAGAGGGCCTAACAGCGCCAGAGAAATAGTCTGAAAATACTGACTCTCTTTGTTATTTCATCTTGATGCTGCCTAGTGCAGGATGGTAGCGACCTGGCCAAGGAATTCCCTGGTCACTCATAGTGAAGGCTTTCGTCTTCATCTTCTGAGTATAGGGGTCGACAACATGACCCATTGGCCCATTTTGTACTCTGGCACTTTTGCTGTGTGCCTCACTGTCTCCTCTTGCTTCTTCAGTGTTTTCACTTTACCTTTGTGCGCCCTATTCCATAATTCTCTTGTCACTCTTGTGAATTCTCTAACAGATTCCCCCTGTTGCCCTTGTTGGCTTCTGTTAGATCAAAGAGTGACGGCATCTTGCGCTCATACATTACCCCATAAGGAAACAACGCACTATTTGTGAGCTGGTTTAACTTATATGCTGTGATGACATATTTTAAATAGATGCCCCAACTCCCATGGTGTACCTCCACATAGTACCTTAACACATATTCCATCGCTCTATGGATCCTCTCTAATCTTCCGACCTGGGGTTGGTCCCGAATCAGTCAATGTCATTTTAGGAACTTCAAACTTCTGTACTCAATTGTTAACTAGTACTTGTACTGCTGTTATCGCCTGTTAGTTTGACATAGTGATTATTTCTCTCTACCTCCAAACACTATCTATGATTAAGGACACATGCGTGTTTCCTGCAGGTGGTTTGGTAAAAAGACCTAAGACATTGATCCCGTGTAAATAGCCGAGCAAATGCTTCAGGTACTCTGACACAAATCCATCCTCTGCACGCACTGAATGCAATTCCGTGTGTACTGACGCATATCGGCCTTTCTATTCCTCCATGAGTATCTACCTACTGCTTTTCTGTTGGTAGATCTACACTCCTCCGCCTCACCATGACCTGCCAACATTCTACATGTGTCTCCTTCAGTAGATTTCCTCTCAACTTTGCTGGCACCAGCTTAGCTTCTATGCACAACAGACAACTATGTATACAAAACTATGATTTCTTACAAAGCTGTTCACATTCATCATTCATCCTCTGCACTGCATATCAATCCTTAAGTACATTACCACCTACTTCCAATACCGCCACATTTCTACTTAACCCATCCTCATTTCCATGATTTTTTCCAGCCCTGTGCATCACCTCATTATCAAATTCAACCGTATCACCTATCATTTCAGTCTATTCTGTAGATCCTTGACCAAAATGGATCTGTGATGACGTAGAATTCCAGCCATAGAGATAGCGCTCGAAGTAGATCATTTCATAAATAAGATTCAACATTCCTTCTGCTGTTGTGGAGTAAGTCTTACCTACTGAATTCATCTATCTCGATGAACAGACCAGCAGATGTGCCACACTCTCAAGTTCTAACCAAGTGCATGGTTGGATGCATCATATGAACAAATAAACTCCTTGTTGCAATTAGGAAACACCAAAACTGGACTTGATGTCAAAACTTCTTCCTGAAGCACGTGCTGAAAATTCCCTATCCACACAAACTTCGAATCTTTCTTCGATAATTGTGTCAACGGTATACCAATATTTACAGATCCTTTCATGAACTCCCTATAGTAATTTATGACTCCAAAAAACGGCTGCAGTTCCTTCACCAATTCAGATACAGGAAATTCATGTATCTGGACCTGAAATAAGATACATGTAAGAGCCAATTCGGCGAAGGATCTCGCCTCGCGCCCATCGTCTGCTGCCGCTAAAAGCCCTATAAAAGACAGTGTCATGCTACGCGAAGCGATACTGAAAGGTGGCTACACTGTGCCACTGCGCCAGAGATTGCGCCAAAGAGTACTATTAAGCCGCCTCCACAGTGCGTGTTAAGAGCTCATGGCAGTCAGTGCTAGTTATGTGATCGTAGCAGTCAGTGCTTGTTGGGAGATCGGAGAGGACAGTGTGTGTTAAGAGTTCGTACCGAGATGTGCTAGTGGGCACTGCTTGTCGTGAAGTCGGAGTGAGATGTGGTAGTAAAGAGTGTTGTTCCATGTTTTATGCAGTTATTTGATGGGAGAGATAGCAGATGTTATTGTAATGAGTGCATTTCGCCAATATATGAAGGTAAAATCTACAATGTTCTTTTATTAATTGTGTGTCTGAAATAATGCGTCACTACAGGTTCAGTCAACAAAGCATCTGGCTTGTGTTCTTGTATTAGAGTGAATTCTGGTTTTCTTGCGTAATTATAGTTTTCTAATTTTCTTTTGTCACGTCAGCATAGTTGGTATTTAAAAATTCTTATCTTGTTGGAAAAGAACCGTGCCAGATGTGGACGTTGAGTCACACTCCCACATACAGAACAGTTACTCTTGTGCTTATTGGTGTTGTAGGTTTTATAGTTGCTGGGGACTTAATTAATTAACTGTGTTTACGAAAATTTTCTTACATTGTTTGTTGCAGTCAGATAGCGTAATAGTACTAGTCAGGGCCAACCGTTTACGAGACTTGCGTAATCGGACATACTAAAAACAAAAAATATTTTCAATCAATCTTATATTTAATTAAGCCCCCATGCACGTGGCGACCGCTGCTTCGGATCGTCCCTTGGATTCTTCTGATTGTGAAAATTGTAGACTGTAGTATTGTTGTAGTAATTTGTAGTTAGTAATTGTAGTCTATTTTGCATGTGTAGATTTGGTAATTGTCATTCTTCTAATGGTATTTTTTCTCAGAATTAAATTTGTTGTCTTGTCAACGGGTTTGACAATTTAGTGCAATTATTTCAATTGTTCGATTGATCGTGTTTGAGGGAGTCATTGCATTTGAATGGTATTGTTGAGATAAAGAGTCACCGTGTGTAATTTTCGTACAGTGACGAATTCTTTGTATGTTTTGCAAATGATTACGCGATCTATGAAAAAGGCAAAAATGATGGATAGTGAGAATGACGAAATTGTTGACATGGCGAACTCGCCAACAGAGGAAAACAGCATGATGGATAATGAAGTGGAAAACAATTTAATAAGTCGGGAAGACAGTCCGGAACCAGTTCAAGGTTTTTCTCAATCAGAAAATTTACAGAATACGAGATTAATGACAGAAGATTCTGGAATAGTATCGAACACAGATAGCCTTATGGCTATGCAGAAGGAAGTTAGTTTTGTGGGAAATGTTAGGGGCGAAAAGAATTCTGAACAATTTAATATGGAGCAGTTGATGAGTGCTATATTAAATTTAGGAGCACGTATGGAAACACGGTTAGACTCACAGGGATCACAAATGGGAACAATGGTAACACGAATGGAAACAATGGAAACACAGATGGGAACTTTGCGATCTGAAATTAAAACTGATATGGGAACAATGGAAACACGGTTAGGATCTGAATTTAAAACAGAGATGGGAACTTTGGAAACACGGATAGATTCACGAATAGGGACATGTTTCAAAAATATGAAAGATGAATTAAAGAAAGAAATCAGGGAAGAAGTACAACCGATTCTGAATTCTCACAATAATAGATTAATTGCAGTAGAAATCAGACAAAGGGAACAGGATAGAGAACAGGAAGAAAGAGATCGCGTGATAGTACAAAAATTTTCAGAGTTAAATTTACAACGTGCAAACGATAAGGAAGAAATATTTGAGAGAATCGAAGGATCCGTACCAAATGACAGATTAAATAACCTAACACAACAATATGAACAGCTAGCTACCAAATGTGACAATACTGAAACCCGAGTCGCGACACTTACGGAAGACGTAAATAAACAGAAAGAACAATTTGGTGACTTATCGGAAAGAGTGGAGGAAATTTCAGATAAACTGACAAATCTTAGTTTACATGGGGACAGAGATTCGGATGATACAGCTCCATTACCATTTGCAGAAACCGAAGAGTATCAGAACATAAATAAGCATGTTGAAAATCAGGGAAAATTTAATGAACGCGTGAAAAGGGAATTTGAGGCATTACGAAAGCAAGTCAAGCAGATCGAAGGCGAAATTGTAGGAAAAGATAGCAGAAGAAATTTAGAATCACAGGTAGCAGAAGGGTTTGAAGAAAATAATTTGTTTCATTTACGGGATGCAACAAGAGAGCGCCAGGCGCGCGAACTTTACAATAATCGACATTCGGACCGGGACAGACGAGGTAGGTCTTTGTCGCCACGAGGCGAAAACTTTGATTATAAACACTTTTTGACTGTCCGGAAATTTAAGATCTTCCGCAATTCTAAGAATGACATACATCCATGTGCATGGCTAGATCAATTTATGTACGCACTTCCACCAAATTGGCCACTAAGTCACAAACTAGAATTCATGTGTGGATATTTAGAAAACGAACCGGCGACGCGGATGCGCGCACTCATTAGAGATTGCAATAATTTAAATGATTTTTATCATGCATTTCTATCGGCATATTGGTCCGAAAACACGCAAGACAGAGTCAAACACAGTCTTATTATGCAGCGTAATTTTAAACAGTCTGAGTTCCGCACGCCGGCAGAGTACTTTGAAGACATGATTCGAAAGAATCAGTTCCTGTCCAACCCTTATAGCCCGACTGAATTAATTCGCATTTGCTTAACTAAGTTGCCGCAATCCATAAGACAAATTGCTTTAGCTGGAAGATGTAAAGACGACATTGAGACTTTTAAGACTTTGTTGCAAGAACTTGAGTATGACAACGATGACGGGACCTCTTGTAACTTTTTCAGTAACAGTAATTACAATAGATTTTCAGAGAAAAGTGATAGTGGTCGGAACGGACGTTATAGCGGTAATTTTGAGAATGACAGACGTAACAGACAGGACAACAGATACCAGCCTTATGATAATAACAGACGTTCTAACAGAAATTACACAGACAATAGCGGTAATTCGTACCGGAATGATCAATCATACGGAAACAGTAATCGGTATTATCAAGACAGAAATTATTCAAACAGTAATAGAAATTCTTACTACAGAAATAACCAGGGTAGTAGGTACAACAATAATTTCAGAAGTGACAGTCGAAATTATACAAGAAGTAGTTATGCAGACAGACAGGAAAATAGAAATTTTAATAACAGACACAACCCAGAATTTGCATCTAACAGACAGGAGGGACCTAATTGGCATCCTCCACGTGACAGAACTTCTGAGAGACAAGTGCAAATCGTTGAAATTGATCCGCGAAATGACGCGAATAATCAAAGACGTGACGCAAACAATCGACAATGACTTGTAGCTTCGGCTTCTGGCAGCAATATAGACGGCTCAGAAAGTAATGTCACTACGACTTTACACTACGTACGCCTGGAAGACATGAGAGACATTTTGTTAGACGAAAAGGAAAATAATGTAGACGCATTTTTACATCCTGTTATTGAAGTATGTATGGGTAAGAATACGTTCACTGCAGTATTAGATTCTGGGAGCCCATTGAATGTCATTAGTGAATCAGTTTTTCGTATATGTGTAAGAACTATTGCTTGTCCTGTGTTACCTATTTCTAAAATTACAATTCGAGGTGCGATTTCTGGAAAAAGTGTGGAGGTCAAACAACAGACCAATTTAAATTTCATTTGTCAAGGATACGAATTTTCTGCTAATTTTATTATTGTTCCATTACTCAGTACACAAATTATATTAGGTATGGAGTTTCTTAACGCACATAAGGCAATTTTGAACTTTAAAGAAGGAAGTGTAAATTTGACTGTTGCTGGAATGCCGAAATGTTTAAAATTTTTCGAGTGTTTAACGAGATCTGAGTCAGATACAAAATGTTTAAGGTTTCTTACTTCTGATGTTTTCGTTGAGCATTATGATGACAGTGTGTTTATTCATGACAATGACAATAGATACAGAGACGCGATGGATGAGATAATTAATAGCGAAGAGTTAATTAAAGAGAAGGTTAAGAAAGCTGAAGTGCCAGATGACGTTGCAAGAGAAGAGCTGCACCACATTTTAACTTCACATGCTACAGTGTTTAGTCATCACACAGGAACTATACACGGCTTACAATATTTATTTAAAGTAAAAGAACACACACCATTTCGCGGGAAAACGTACGCTATTCCTTTGGCTTACAGAGACAAGGTTAAGAATGAACTTCAGTACATGTTAGATCAGGGCATTATTGAGCCTGCAGTCAGTCCTTATACTAGCCCATTACACGTTGTTCTTAAAAAGGATGGGTCAATTCGTTTGGTTCTGGATTCCAGACAGATAAATAACATCATCATTCCTGAAACTGACCGCCCACAAAATTTAGATGAACTTCTTCAACATTTCCATGGAATTAAAGTTTTATCCACGATTGATATGCGCGCAAGTTTTTGGCAAATAGAACTCCACCCTGACTGTAGGAAATACACCGCCTTTTTAGCCTTTGGTAACTGTTACCAATTTCGTAAATTACCGTTTGGACTTACTGTATCTTCAGCAGCATTTATTCGTAGCCTAAATGAAATTTTACCTGTTTATCTTCGTGACAACATTACTTCTTATGTTGACGACATTCTTATTGCTAAACGTTCTTGGAGTGAGCACAACAAAATTTTGGACTCATTATTACGTATCTTTGCAAAAGTTGGCATGACAGTGAACTTGGAAAAATCTGAATTTGGTCGTTCTCAGGTGAAATTTCTCGGTCACATTATTTCTACAGAAGGTATTCTCCCTGATCCAGAGAAATTAGATGCTATTCGTAATTATGCTGTTCCTACTACAAAACGTGATGTTCGTAGTTTCCTTGGTGTCTGTAATTTTCTTAGACGCTTTGTTAAATTGGACGATTTGGCCACACCTCGTTTATGTGAACTATCCGGAAAGAAATCTAATTGGTGTTGGGATGAGGAAGCTCAGTCAGAATTTGAACAGCTTCGTGATGCTTTAGTTGCTGCTCCACTTCTTTCACATCCGGATTTAGCTAAAGAATTTTGTTTGGCGACGGACTCATCATACAAAGGCCTAGGTGCACATTTATTTCAAGAGATAGAAGAAAACGGCGTTGTAGTCCAGAAAACTATTGCATTTGGGAGTCGTGTTCTTTCTAAATCAGAAAAGAATTATTCGATTACGGAACTTGAAGCTTTGGCTGTTGTTTGGGCTTTTACAAAATTTCGCACATTTTTGTTTGGCAGACATACTAAGGTTTATACCGATCATCGAGCTCTGGAATTTCTTATGTCAACAAAATTAACTCACGGCAGATTGTCACGATGGGCGTTGTACCTACAGGAATTTGACTTTAGTATTGTTTACATACAGGGTTCTTCTAATATTGTTGCCGATGCTTTATCACGTGCACCTATGGGTTTGAAACAAAGTGCTGAAGAGGACTACAAGGAAAACAATTATTGTTTGATGTATATTCAAGGTGTTGCGTTTGAGAACTTTATTTCGTCTTCGCTCCAGGACATCGCTAAGGAGCAAAATAAGGATCCAATCTGGAAGGACATTAAGGAGAAGTGGAGGAGAAAGGAAAGCGTGGCGATTAGACAGCATTATTTAGTTCGCAATGACATTCTTTTTAAACGAAAATCGGTCGACAACTCCGTTTGGTTAGTTTGTATTCCTGATGAGTGGGTTAATAAGCTGATTTGGTATACGCATTTCAGTTATGCACACTTTGGTCCCCGAAAATGCTTTCATAAATTACGAGAAAATTGTTACTTCAGTAATATGGAAAAACGTATTCGATCTGTTCTTGCCAAATGCAAATTATGTCAAATGGCTAAGCCTCCAACGATTTCTCACAGAGCACCGTTGTTTCCCATCATTCCAGCGAAATTAAAGGAGATGGCTGCAGTCGATTTGTTTGGTCCAGTGGTTCGTTCTACTAATGGTTTTGCGTACATTTTCGTAGCAGTGGAACTGACATCAAAATATGTGTGTTTTACACCTTTGCGCAAAGCAACAGCTCGTTCAGTATCCAACGCTTTTATCAAACATTTTCTTAAAGAAGTTGGTCATGTTGACAAGGTTATATCAGATAATGGATCACAGTTTCGCTCTAAAGTTTGGCTTCGTACTCTACACCGTTGTAAAATTAAACCAATCTTCATCTCACCTTTTTCACCCTCAATCTAACGCTTCAGAGAGATGGATGAAGGAAATCAATAAATTGTGCCGTCTTTATTGTCATCAGAATCACAGAACTTGGGATCAGTATCTTCATATTTTTCAAAACATTCTGAATGAACTCCCTAATGATTCAACTTCTTTACCGCCTCTATTGATATTAAAAAATAAAGCACCGACAAATCGCATTTCTGAAATAGTTCCTTTTCCGCCTTCACGGAAACTGCGGCATTCTGAAGTTGTCAACCTGGCTCTACGAAATATTGCATCTGCGGCTGCTAGAAGAGAGAAATCGGCGAAGCGTCCTGGTCGTTTAAAAAATTTGTCGGTTGGTCAAAAGGTATTAATTAAATCTCATCGTTTGTCTCATAAAGGAAAAGGCTTGTGTCGCAAATTTTTTCTGCTTTATAACGGTCCATACAGAATTCGCAAAATTATACATGATAACACTGTCGGAGTAGAAACTCTTAAATCTCGACGCTCTAAAGGAATACATCATATATCAAACGTCAAAATTTTTGTGGAATAACATACTTTAGAGAACCTAACAGCTACATGTAAACATGCAGAGAGTACAAGGATACCGCGCTGTGTTTCGGCGGCGGCACATACTCAAAGCAACAGTCAAGTCTGCGCGCCGCACAAGGCAGTCGTTGACCGCGAACAATTGCTTCCTACGTCACGCGCCTACAGCTGATCGAGCGCTCAGTGCGAATGCACTGACAGCCGTAAACAAATACACAGTTTAATTTCTCCGATTAAATTCAGTATAAAGCTATAGTGACTTGATGAATTCTGTTATTAACATTCAGTATTTTTCAGGATACGGTTGTATAAAATATTTAAGAACTACAGGTAAATTCTGTGTGTCTCCGACGTTAAGACGACTTGCTATCGAGAAAATTTCAGAAAGAATGTAATTTCGAAGAAGAAACTAATAAACTAAAAAAGGTAACTGTTAATTGAGTTCATTTTTCAGGTAACATATTTCCACTTAGGTACGTACTTTAGACGTAATTTGCTGCTCGCGATTACGTGATTCATACTTTGTGCTAATTTCATGTGCTATGAATTTACGTGTGAAGCGACATGCTTGCGTACATTTACTGATTTTGACAATTATTATTAATGAACTGGGTTGTAACTTATGTATATTATGCATCGCTTGGCTGCACTGCTTTTTCACTGATGTCATTTTTTTAATTATGTGCCTGCTGTGCTTATTTATTTGAATTATAATTGTAACCTGATTTATTGTGCTGATGTGTTTAGGTATGTAAGTTATACTTTGTGATTTATCTGCTTGCGCCTTCATGTTTATTTATTAGGATGACACATGAACATTTATTTGCTTATGCTGATATGATGCTAATGACCTGTTTATTACGTAAGATATATGTTTGCTGCTTTTTGTATGGATTACATATTTACACATTTCTGTTTTGTTGCCATAACTGCTCTTTAATTTGGTGTATAGAAATGCTGATATACTGTGTATAAACATAGAGTTTAGGTCACACTATTGGATTAATTATAGATCGTTCGCTTGGCAGAGCCTCGTTGTAGGGATTGTGCTGCATCCACTTGTTGACATTCTGTTCTCTGCTGGTATATTTACTCGCTATTGCTTGTTTTGCTTACGCTCAGTGCCTTACATTTTTAAGATAAGAAAATGAACTGCTATAATTCGACGAACGACATTAGTACAAGAAACTTCATAGAAGTCACATGAGCTGGAGGTTTTATGGAAGCTGTATAAATTTATGCTAATAGGAAGGAAGCTAACGACATGACAGACCAAAACTAGGTTTAGACCATTGACAGTATTACACTGCATTTTTCGTGAGCAATTGAAATAGGAAGTGACACTTGATACAAGAAATACTCCACAGGTTTGCTTCTGTTTGCCATAATTCTTGAAGTGGTGTACACACTGTGAAATATTATGATTATTCACACTCCGTAATCGTACTTAATTACTGAGAGTTATTCGAACTAAGTCTGTTAGAGGTCAGGTATGCATTTCTTGTATTTAATGATGGACAAGGAACCAAAATGTATCTTATAATTTATAATGAGTAGAAAATTTGGGTCAGATGGATTACACAGAGGTTGTGTGTGGACACTGTGTCTTCGGATTGTATGGGAAGATGAGGTTTGCATTAGGATTTTATCTGTACTTGTTTGAGGAGACTGACTAGAGGAAAGAGTTGTGTTGGAAGTGAGATGATATTGGCAATAAGGTTCACATTTATCAACGTATTATTGAGGTATTGAGAGTATATGAAATTGATGATTATTGGAGTTTTTGTGGACAAGAGGTAAGGTAAATGATATTGATGATAAGAGTTATATGTATCGACGTATTGAAGAAGTATTAGTGACGTATTGAGATTATGTGAAGCTGATGATTATTGGAGTTTTGGTGTATAAGAGGTAAAGTAAGTGAGGAGCATATTTTTTTTTTTGTTGGTCTTATGGAACAAGGAGGATGAAGATAGCAGACTAGAACAGTAAAATAGAAGGAAGATTGTCTATACACACTTTGTTAAATCAATAAGCAGTATATACTTTTTTTTGGAGAGAGGAAGTAATTGCATATCTTGGCTCACTGACAGTTGTTCAACAACAGTACATTTTGATCTGGCTTGGCAAACATTGGTCTTGACATGATGACTATGACGTTGACCTAACTATTATTGACTGTTATACATTGCTGCCAGTACTACTTGATACACATGATGAACATCTGATTTTGACAGAATTACATTTACACAGTTAACACTATTCAATTACACAGTAGTACTTAATGTGAATGAAAGATGAGTGAGTGTGTTCTGTGTGTTTTCCTTTACTAATCCTACCCACCTATCTCCTAAATATTATTTTATTTGTTTATAGTGGCTTGCACTGACACCCATGAATATTATAGGTTTACTGGTATTTGTGTATTGTAATAGTTAATAGGACAATTATCTGATATCATTTGTGTGTTTGTTATGATTTGTATGTTACTGTAAAAGCATTTGTATGTGTATTCAAACTATTGTTCATGCCTGAACTGTCTGATTAGTGAAGATAAATATTCTGAACTGTTACCTGCACTTTTCAACATGATGTGTGACATTTGGTCGTGTTTAATTTCTGCTGATGAACTGTGTGATCAGTGATTGTAAAAAAAAAAAAAAAAAAATTATGGACTGTTACCTGTACCTTTTCTACATGATTGGTGCCACAAGGACATGTTTAATTTGTGCTCATAAACTCTGATGAACAGTGTGATCAGTGCTAGTGAATTTGATGGAACTGCTTCTGTTGAGAGATGTGACTTTTTGCTGTCTGCACCTACTCAATATTGCTGGGTGCCACTGATGGACTGCTTGTACTGAAAAGATGTCCCCTGTTGCTGTGTGCACCTGATCAACATTGCTGATGCCACTAATGGACTGCTTCTACTGAAATGGTGTCACTTGTTGGTGTCTGCCCCTGCTCTCAACATTGCTGGGTGCAACTGATGAACTGTTTTTACTGAAATGAAGTCACTTGTTGCTGTCTGCACCTACTCAACATTGCTGGGTGCCTCTGATGGACTGCTTCTACTGAAATGATGTCACTTGCCGGTGTCTGCACCTGCTCAATATTGCTGGGTGCCACTGATGAACTGCTTCTACTGAACTAATGTGACTTGTTGCTGTGTGTACCTCTGCAACTTTACTGGGTGCCACAGATGGAACTGCTTCTACTGAAATGATGTCACTTGCCGGTGTCTGCACCTGCTCAATATTGCTGGGTGCCACTGATGAACTGCTTCTACTGAACTAATGTGACTTGTTGCTGTGTGTACCTCTGCAACTTTACTGGGTGCCACAGATGGAACTGCTTCTACTGAAATAATGTCACTTGTTGCTGTCTGCACCTGTTCAACATTGCTGGGTGCAACTGATGGACTGCTTCTACTGAAATAATGTCACTTGTTGCTGTCTGCCCATGCTCTCAACATTGCTGGGTGCAACTGATGAACTGTTTTTACTGAAATGAAGTCACTTGTTGCTGTCTGCACCTACTCAACATTGCTGGGTGCCTCTGATGGACTGCTTCTACTGAAATGGTGTCACTTGTTGGTGTCTGCACCTGCTCTCAACATTGCTGGGTGCAACTGATGAACTGTTTTTACTGAAATGAAATCACTTGTTGCTGTCTGCACCTACTCAACATTGCTGGGTACCTCTGATGGATTGCTTCTACTGAACTAATGTGACTTGTTGCTGGGTGTACCTGCTAAACTTTAATGGGTGCAACTGATGAACTGCTTCTACTGAAAAGATGTCACCTGTTAGTGTCTTTTTTTTTGTTTGTTTGTATAAACTAATCATTGAAAGCATTTTATGGGAACATTTGTATAAACTGATTTTTTGTATATTGTGTAAACTATTATGTAAAGCCACATGCATGAAAAGAAGTTGTATTGCTTACTGTACTTTATATATTAGGTTAGTAAAAGGTCAGTGCAAAGCCAAAATTTTAACTAATTATGTGATATTTAGGTATTAATATTATCTTTTATTTTTGTCTGTATTTTTCTGGACGAATTTGGTGGCATTTTCACCACCAATGCTGGCAAAAATACCATCAAATTCTGGCCTGTGGAGGAGGGGCATATGAAAGGTGGCTACACTGTGCCACTGCGCCAGAGATTGCGCCAAAGAGTACTATTAAGCCGCCTCCACAGTGCGTGTTAAGAGCTCATGGCAGTCAGTGCTAGTTATGTGATCGTAGCAGTCAGTGCTTGTTGGGAGATCGGAGAGGACAGTGTGTGTTAAGAGTTCGTACCGAGATGTGCTAGTGGGCACTGCTTGTCGTGAAGTCGGAGTGAGATGTGGTAGTAAAGAGTGTTGTTCCATGTTTTATGCAGTTATTTGATGGGAGAGATAGCAGATGTTATTGTAATGAGTGCATTTCGCCAATATATGAAGGTAAAATCTACAATGTTCTTTTATTAATTGTGTGTCTGAAATAATGCGTCACTACAGGTTCAGTCAACAAAGCATCTGGCTTGTGTTCTTGTATTAGAGTGAATTCTGGTTTTCTTGCGTAATTATAGTTTTCTAATTTTCTTTTGTCACGTCAGCATAGTTGGTATTTAAAAATTCTTATCTTGTTGGAAAAGAACCGTGCCAGATGTGGACGTTGAGTCACACTCCCACATACAGAACAGTTACTCTTGTGCTTATTGGTGTTGTAGGTTTTATAGTTGCTGGGGACTTAATTAATTAACTGTGTTTACGAAAATTTTCTTACATTGTTTGTTGCAGTCAGATAGCGTAATAGTACTAGTCAGGGCCAACCGTTTACGAGACTTGCGTAATCGGACATACTAAAAACAAAAAATATTTTCAATCAATCTTATATTTAATTAAGCCCCCATGCAATACTTGTTGCCTTCCTTCTGAGCCGGAGGCTGAGGAGGTCGGAGCGGGTGGAGCAGTGTCCGACGGTGGCAGTCGTGGAGCAATTCCGCTGGCGTGGTCCATCTCGTGGGTGCGAACAATGGGATGCGAGAAACAGTTGCAATGCTTGATCCTTGGTGTGTGCGGAGCGACGTTTGGCCATCTGCTGCTTCAAGTTTCTGACAAAAAGTTCCGCTTCGCCGTTTGACTATGGATGGAACGGCGCACTACTTAGATACTGTATGCCATTGACAAAATGTATCAAATTCAGATGACGTGAACTGATGTCCGTTGTCTGAGACTATTACTTAAGGTAAACCTTCGAGGCAAGAAATCGATGACAACGAATTCTGCTATATGATGTTGTCGAGTTCATTGGCACAGGAAAAGGAAACATGGTATACGTGTGAACCACAATCAACCAGCGAGTGTTCCAAAAAGGTCCAGTAAAGTCTATGTGCACACGTTGCCATGGTGATTGCTACTTAGGCCAAGCAGAGAATTTTTATGGGAGAGCGGACTGATCTTCGGCACATGCGTGACATGTGACGTCATCTGTTCTACTTGGGCATCTATACCCTGCCAGGCGAGAATTGTCGCAGAATCAGCTTAACAGCTCATGCATCCAAGTTGCTTACAAGAATAATATACAGAAGAATGGAAAAGAAAATTGAGGGTGTGCTAAATTATCAGTTTGGCTTTAGGAAAAGTAAAGGCACAAGAGAGGCAATTCTCACGTTGCGGTTAATAATGGAAGCAAGACAAAAGAAAAATCAAGACACGTTCATAGGGTTTGTCAACCTGGAAAAAGCGTTCGACAATGTAAAATGGTACAAGATGTTCGAAATTCTGAGAAAAAGTAGGTTAAGCTATAGGGAGAGACGGGACATACGAGGTGCGGCTAGAAAAAAACCGGACTGATGCTGGAAAAAACATTTATTTACAATTATTTACAATTTCATGTTATCTCCTTCAATGTACTCTCCTCCTCGGTCTCTACACCGCTCCATACGAATTTTCCACTGTTCATAGCAATGCTGCAGATCATTTTCGGTAAGTCCATACATTACTTCCGTCGCTTTTTCTTTTACTGCTTCAACAGTCTCAAATCTAGTTCCTTTCAAAGCTTACTTAACTTTAGGGAAAAGAAAAAGTCACAGGAGGCCAAATCAGGTGAGTAGGGTGGATGATTAAGATGGGAATGTTGTGTTTTGCCAAAAACGTCTTCACTGACAACGCACTGTGAGCTGGGGCATTGTCTTGGTGAAGGATCCATGACTTTTTTCTCCACAAATCGTTCCGTTTTCTCCGTACTCGCTCACGTAGGGTCGCCAGGACGCTAATGTAGTAATGCTGATTCACTGTTTGTCCCTCTGGTACCCAATCAATGTGCACAATCCCTTTGATGTCAAAAAAAACAATCATCATTGCCTTGAATTTCGGTTTTGACATTCGTGCTTTTTTTTGTCGTGGAGAACCAGGAGTTTTCCAATGCATCGATTGGCGTTTAGTTTCGGGATCGTAAGTAAAAAACCACGATTCATTGCAAGTAATAACATTTTGTAAGAAGGTGGGATCACTTTCAATGTTTTCCAGGATGTCAGAACAAATCATTCTTCGGCGTTCCTTCTGTTCAATTGTGAGACACTTTGGAACCATTTTTGAACACACTTTGTTCATGTTGAAACTTTCATGAAGAATCTGCCTAACACTTTCCTTGTCAACTCCTGTTAACTCAGACACTGCTCTGATTGTTAAATGGCGATCTTGTCGAACAAGTTTACCGATTTTTTCAATGTTTGCATCAGTTTTTGCCGACAATGGTCTGCCAGTGCGAGTGTCATCACTGTTGTCTTCGCGGCCATCTTTAAATCGTTTAAACCACTCAAACACTTGTGTTCGCGATAAATAATCATCGCGTACACTTGTTGTAACATTACAAACGTTTCACTTGCAGATTTTCCTAGTTTGAAACAAAATTTGATGTTAACACGCTGTTCTTTCAGTACACTCAACATTTTCCGACGCACAGACAAAACGTCAACTACTTAAAACAAACGCCACGGGCAGACTGAGTGCAGGAGGCAGATGAAACTCGAGCAGTAGGTGGAGCGAGAGTCACGTGACAGGCCACGCGACTTTCAGCCTTATTGCATTCGTTTTATTGTTTCACCAGTACTAGTCCGGTTTTTTTCTAGCCACACCTCGTATACAATTTGTACAACAGCCAAGAGGGAATAATAAGAGTGAACAACCAATAACGAAGTGCTCGTATTAGAAAGGGTGTACGACAGGATTTAGACTTTCGCCAGTACTGTTCAATCAGTACATCGAGGAAGCAATGATGGAAATAAAAGAAAGGTTCAGGAGTGGAATTATAGTTCAAGGTGAAAGGATATCAATGACACGATTCGCTGATGACATTGCTATCGTGAGAGAAAGTGAAGAAGAATTACATGATGTGCAGAACGGAACGAACAGTCTAATGACTAAACAGTATGGTTTGAGAGTAAATCGGAGAAAGACGAAGGTAATTAGAAGTGGTAGAAATGAGAACAGCGAGGAACTGAACATCAGGATTGATGGTCACGAAGTCAATGAAGTTAAGGAATTCTGCTACCTAGGCAGTAAAATAACCAATGACGGACGGCCTAATGAGGACGTTAAAAGGAGATTAGCTATGGAAAAAAAGTCATTCCTGGCCAAGAGACGTCTACTAATATGAAATATCGGCCTTAATTTGAGGAAGAAATTTCTGAGAATGTATGTCTGGAGTATAGCATTAGATGGTAGTGAAACATGGGCTGTGGGAAAACCGGAACAAAAGAGAATCCAAGGTGCTGCAGACGAATGTTGAAAGTTAGGTGGACCGATAAGGTAAGGATTGTGGAGGTTCTACGCAAAATCGGAGAGGAAAGGAATATGTGGGAATATGTGGAAAACACTGATAAGGAGAAGGGACAGTATGATAGGACATCTGTTAAGACATGAGGGAATGATTTCCATGGTACTAGAGGAAGCTGTAAGGGCAAAAGCTGTAGAGGAACACAGAGACTGGCATACATCCAGCAAATAATTGAGGACGTAGGTTGCAAGTGCTACTCTGAGATGAAGCGGTTAGCACAGGAGCGCGGCAGAGGAATTCGTGGCGGGCCGCATTTGACTAGTCAGAAGACTGATGACACAAAAAAAAAAATCCTGCCAGCTACAGTGTCGATGCGCCAACTGTTTCGTACGAAGAGTCCCCCAGTGTCCTTGGCTGCAACACTCCTTTTCCCAAAACTGTTGCAACACATATGACTGTCCACCGTCATTTTGAACAAGAATCACACCTTTCTGTAGAGCGAGGATATGCTTACGTGCAAAGTATCGGAGCACTACAGAGTTCTGTATGCCATTCAGTGAGTGAGGTCAAGATGTGCGAATCTATTGTAGCAAAATATTCAACTCTTAATCAGCTTCCGTGACCCGTGCAATTTTCCTATAGTTCAGCGCAAAAGGTTGAAGCAATTCAGAATCCTGAGCATCAACGTGACAACAAGATGCAGCAGAAGCTTCAAAGTCTGTGTTAGGGCCACTCGGAAGACCTGTTAGTCTGTCCGCATTACCATGTTGAGCTGTCTGACGATACACTATCTCATACTGGTATGAGAGAAAGCCCATCGTTGCAATTTTTGAGCACTTCGTACAGGAGCCGGTTTTGTCGGATGAAACAATGACTGCAAAGGCTTGTGATCCGTTACTAAGTAGAATTTTCTGCCATACAAATAGTGGTGGAATTTGGTGGCACCATACACAATAGCCAAAGCCTCTTTCTAAAATTTGTGAATAGTTACACTTAGCTTTGAACAACACCTTTGACGCGAGAGCAGTAGTTTTGTCTTTGTCATCAATTCGGTACGAAAGCACTGCAGCGATTCCGTAAAAGGAAGCGTCAACTTGCAACACAACTGGTTTGTCATGATCAAAGTGAACTAAGCATCGATCAGTGAGCAATGGGTCTTTAAGTTTTTCGAAGGCCAATTGGCACTCATCTGTCCAAATAATGGGGACGTTCTTGCGACGCAAGCGATGCAATTTAGCAGCTATTTGTGCAGTATTCAGTATTAACCGAATATAATAGTTCATATTCCCTAAAACCCACCGCAATTCTGTGACATTGCGAGGAACTGGCAAATCTAGTTTGGCTAACCAATGCGACTGAAGAGGATGTACACATTGACTGTTTATGACATGACCAAGATATTGCAACTCAGGTTTAAAAAAATCACACTCATCCAGTCTACACTTTAGTCATGCATTGGATAACACACAAAACAAAGCACGTAAATTTGCAATATGTTCTTCAGATGTATGACCTGCTACGACAATATCGGGCACTTGTGGAGTCAGCTGTTCCAAATACTGTTGGAAAATGGCGGGTGCGCGAGCACTGACAAAAGGCAAAGACAAATATTTAAACAGGCTCAAATGAGTATTTAATACACATACTTTTTGAGGTTCTTCATGGACCGGTATTTGAAGATACGCGTTGTGCAAATCAATTTTTGAAAAGTGGCGTTCAGCGTCTAATTTGTCCCTGAGATCCTCTGGGTGTGGCAACGCGTAAGTATCAATCACAGTGTGTGGGTTGGCTGTAGACTTAAAGCCAACACAGAGGCGAATGCGACCTGAATATTCGGGAGAAAAACAAGTGGAGTTGCTCATTGACTAGCTTCTATGAGTGCAAGAGCTCCGCTATCTTGCAATTCTGTACGTTTAGCAGTGGCTTTGTCCCGTAATGCAGTGGGAACAGTTCTGGCCCCGCAAAATTTCGACTGAGCATTGTTTTTCAGAGTAATATGTGCATCGAAATTGTTATCCTTGCCTAAACCTTCAGAAAAGAGTTCCGGGAATTCTTTTCGCAAGCTAGCTACACTGGCTTTTGTATGGGATGCAGACACTAGCAACACATTGTCCTGAATGTTAAAGCAAAACAAATCAAAAGAACCAAGACCAAATATTTTCGTACAATCGCGTGATTATAGCACTATAAAAGTCACTGTTCGCATATGCGAGCGATACGCGGCAGGCAACGTATATTTTCCGAGAACAGGAATGTCTTGTTCATTATAAGCTGTCCTCTGTGTACTAGTGTCAGACAGGCGAGAGGAGCGTAGCAGTTCATATGTATCACGATTTAGAAATGAGACAGAGGCGCCCATGTCCTACTGAAATTTCACACGTTTCCCACAGAGAAGTAATTGAACAAATAGTTTGTTTGACTGGTGTTGCACTGAAAAAAACTGTGTTCTTGCTAGTTTTGCGAATGCCTGTTGCAGACGGGGAATATACTACATTAATGACAAGGGCCTTGTGGCTAGATTTTTGGGAGTGGGCCGAATTCGTATGTTTGTTCCATTGCCAACATACGGACTGCACATGTCCTTTCCTACCACAAGCGTAACACTGAGCTTGTCGGGAGGGGCAGTCTTGGCGTTTGTGCCGTGAATAACACTGAGGGCAAGACTTAATTCTGTCCGCCTCTGTAACCGCCTGTTCATCAAACTGCTTATGCGACGTGGAGAAGTGTAGTTTACTCAGCTAGGCTAGCGCAAGCTGCCGCTGAATGGGCCGATCACAAACAAGGGACTCTCGAAATCGTTCAAATGGCTCCAATCACTATGGGACTTAACATGTGAGGTCATCAGTCCCCTAGTCTTAGAACTACTTAAACCTAACTAACCGAAGGACATCACGACCGATGACCGTTGCAGTCTTGTCCCTTTAATCCCACAAGGACATCACACACATCCATGCCCGAGGCAGGATTCGAACCTGCGACCGTAGCAGTAGCGCGGTGCCGGACTGAAGCGCCTAGACGCGCTCGGCCACAGCGGCCGGCTCAAGGGTCTCTCTACCTCGACAATAGAGGGCTGGTCAGGTTTTACGGCTGACGGAGTACGTGAATCGTACGGATCTAGTAGTTGCACTATCTGCTGAAGTGGTGGATCGAACCGTTTCAGAATCTATTCTCGGAGTTTAACATCAGAGAAACTATACACAATCGCATCATGCAACATAACATCTGAATATAAACCACCGGAAGCACATTTGAATTTGCATTTCCCTGTCATACCCTGCAAATCTTTTACCCACTCACAACAAGTTTTTTTCTGACCGTTTTTTGTAATTAAAGAATTTATACCGAGCTGCTTCCACATTCACTTGTTGCTCATAATAGTTAGTTAGCGACTGTACCACTTGGTCATAATGAAGTTCACTGCCACACGGGGTAGTCGCACGGTCAGAGGTGTCTTGTCACGGTCCGCGCGGCTCCTCCCATCGGAGGTTCGAGTCCTACCTCGGGCATGGGTGTATGTGTCGTCCTTAGTTTAAGTTAGATTAAGTAATGCGTAAGCTTAGGGACCGATGACCTCAGCAGTTTGGTCCCATAAGGCCTTACCACAAATTTCCAATTTCAAGTGGCGTTAAGAAACAAGTTGTGAATCAATCGGAGCACTGCACTTCCTACCTTGAATAATAAATAATGGCTTTCCACAATACCTGGTACGTTTTGAGCTAGTAGATTGACAATACTTAACTTTGGTTTACAAGAAAGTGTCGCAAGCGATGGGTTACATGCAAACAGTCAGTGTCCTTTGCTATACACAATGATCATGGAAGTTTGTCACACAGTTTGTGGATCACTAATAATGCCTATCGTAGTGCTCTCTTCTAAGGCGTGGTTTCTACCAGTGTCCGTCTTCTACTCTCCCCTAGGCTGGCAGGAGCGGCGCTTGTATTCTCTTCGGATAGAGGCGGTCCTAGTCAGCGGCCTATTTGCTGACGACGTCTCACAGCCTTCTCTGCTCTTGCGTTCTTCATCTTTGTGCCGGCGCTTGTCGTTAGGCCGGAACATAGCCATGTGCAGCCGGCCGGAGTGGCCGAGCGGTTCTAAGGGCTTCAGCCTGGAACCGCGCCACCGCTACGGTCGCACGTTCGAATCCTGCCTCGGGCATGGATGTTTGTGATATCCTTAAGTTAGTTAGGTTTAAGTAGTTCTAAGTTCTAGGGGAGTGATGACCTCAGATGTTAAGTCCCATAGGGCTCAGAGCCAATTGAACCATTTTTAGCCATGTGCACATAATGCTTGCATGTGAAACATTCCTCTGCAACCAACTCTGCACATGCTGCTCAATGACCTAGCAAATTACACTATGTCTTTCTGACAGGTAATAACTAATCCTGTTTTCCAGTATCTCTCATTACCTGGCACATTGACAGATTCCTTCCTCTTAACAAAACTAACATTCCATATACCATTGTGATCAAGCTTTCTCTCCATGAAACCTACACTCACCACAATAATGAAGCAAATCTCTTGACTCAGCGCATTATTCGGATGTCACCCTGAAAAGACGACGCCTCTGACGCCATATATTGTAGGCGCCAATGTGGGTGTCGTTATCTGGCTGTGGTTGGACAGACGCCTCGCGGTGCCAGAGGAGTAGTCTGCAAATATTCAGTACGTTTTATTATTTAATCTTACTATAGTTCGGTATATCATCTGCCCGTATTTACCGTTTTTTGCCATTTTCTGACAAATGCGTCATTGACGATTTTGGGGATCAGGTGGAACAATTATTTCCTACATGAAAGCGAAGTTTAAATGCAGTAGTGTCAACAAATACTTCGTTGATTCTTCTTGCCAAACCCTACATTGTACAATGTTCAAGTAAAACATGAGAAAAGGAATAGAAAAAAGACTTACCTCGTTTTCTCACCTCTGGAGCGATCTGCCGGGATGAACTTTCAAGGAACAATAAGTTACTACAAGACAAACCTACCACCTGGAGGTCAAGTCCTGAATCGATGGAAGCCAATTTAAAAACTCGGTGTAGGTTTTTACCCCACGCTGAGTTTACCCCACCTATCCTTCCCATAACCTATCACCTAAGGTCTGTTCTACTAGATCCCCAACAGGATAAGAGCCGATGTTTCTACCACAGTTGGAATCTCTGTGTATGACATTTCACAATCTGTATACCCTAACAACATCCAAAACATAACCATGTGTTCTTACTCATACACTATTTAATCTCAGTAAGTGTAATTCCGTTATTTGCTACCCTTACTCCTGCTGCAATTTTATCGTCAGCCATAGTCTCTCACCGACGAAAGATACATGACGCGACTAATCGATCCTGTCCATTAATTTTTTCGCCTCGTACGCCTTACAGACGACGTGTGCAATCAGAGAGGCAGTGCACCAAAAAGTCATCGCGAATTATGTCAGAATGACTTCAAAAACACAATTCGTTGGAGTGCTTGTGTGTCATACAACCTCTTCCACCACGTCACTTGAACTAAATCCCGTTGAGAATATTGGAGACCCCATCCAGCGTGATGAATCCAGCTGCAACCAGCTTCTGTGAACTGTAGGTGGTTGTAGAACAGTTGCAAATGAGCTCGGTATAGGATGGCAGCGAACTGGCTAAGGAATTCGGCAGCCTTGGGTATTACAGTACCCCAGCTTGCTGAGGGAATGCAGCATCGATGGAACGTGGCCTTCGTGATACAAACCCCTCCGCAAGCGGCTCTTCTACATGGTCGGCAGCTCTTGCAAAGTTCTCGTGGAGTGGCGGTACACTTATTGCCTGGTTCCCCATGTTACTGAAGGCAGCGGAAGAGTGACTTAGCGGGCAATGACCCACTACCTTCGTGCTGGTGGTTGGCGAGCGCTACCCTTTACTGGCGTTGGCCTGCCGTAACGACGGCTCCCGGAACGAAGAGCTCCAGGGCGAGTTGCGCTGGAATAAATGTGAACTGCTGAGGTTTAATTCAGCTTTTAACCAAAGAATCGTCTGGAGCACTATCATTGCCTACAGCGCACGCGGGAAAGGCCTTTCTAGAGCTCCCGGCAGGATGAACTACAAGCGCCGCTTTCCCCATACTCGAGCGTCTGCCCACACACCCATGCTGTCTACTTCTAGCCTGATAAATTTCGAAGCCGCCGCTCACCTATTATCAGTCGCGCCTTGCAGCAGCGACAACGGCAGCTAACATCACCTGAAGATGTCGAACAGTTGTTTCGACGAAATATTGTGGAATTTGCACATTATGACCAGACGGCAAACCCAGTAAGTGAATTTGCAACGAACCCGCTGGGAAAGCCTAAAAAGCAACATAATTCTATTGTGTTGATTCCACAAGCTGCGAAATTGTCGCGAATAAAACAGCGACCCGAATATAGAATAAATGTCCTTTAGTTCACGCCTATGGTCACAAACGTATTGTCAACAGATTACATTTTTCGGTCTATAATGACCATCAGATCTGTTTTACAAAAAACGTGCCCTAACATAATGAATCCAGAAGGACATGGTTTCTCTGTCATTAAGTTTGTGAACAGTTACGTATGCCATGTATTGAAAAATAGGTATGTAAAGAAAGACACACGTACTCCATTGCAACGTTGTGTCAAAATTGCAATGCATTCAGTCAAAAACTCTCGGAGATTTGCGATTAAGAATATTTACTGTTCCAATATACAATGAAGAACCACAGAAACTGGTACACCTAGCTAATATCACGTAGGGCCCCGGCGATCACGCACAAGTGCCGCAACACGACATGACATAGACTCGACTAATGTCTGGAGTAGTGCTAGAGGGAATTGGAACCCTGAATTCTATAGGTCTGTCCAAAAATCCGTAAGAGGACGATGGACTTGGTATCTCTTCTGAACACCACGTTTCATGCATCCCAGATAAGCCCATTAACGTTCATGTCTGAGGAAATGGTTGGTTCAAATGGCTCTGAGCACTATGGGACTTAACATCTATGGTCATCAGTCCCCTAGAACTTAGAACTACTTAAACCTAACTAACCTAAGGACAGCACACAACACCCAGCCATCGCGAGGCAGAGAAAATCCCTGACCCCGCCGGGAATCGAACCCGGGAACCCGGGCGTGGGAAGCGAGAACGCTACCGCACGACCACGAGATGCGGGCCATGTCTGAGGAGCCTGGTGGCCAGCGGAAGTGTACTTGGACCACTCTGTAGCGGTTCTGGACGTGTGGGGTGTCGCATTATCCTGTTGGAATTGCCCAAGTCCGTTAGAATGCGTAATGGACATGAGTGGATACAGGTGATCAGACTGGATGCTTACGCACGTGTCAAATGTGAGAGTCCTACCTCGACGTATCAGGGGTCCCATAACACTCCAACTGCACACGCCCCACATCATTACAGAGTCTCTACCAACTTGAGGTGTAGTATGCATTGGCGAAGCAATTTCTGTGTCCCATCGTCAATGTGAGGGTGTCAAGACAAGAATAAATATGTAACGGTTACGGGGTCCAAGGATTCCTGAGATTGTCTCCATACCCATACACGTCTGTCCGTCTCTCTTTCTTCAGCCGCAGTGATGTCGGAAAGTTGATTTTTTACCAGATTCCTGATGTTTACGGTACACTCGTGAAATGCTCGTACGCGAAAATCCCCACTTCATCGCTACCTCGTAGATGCTGTGTCCCAACGCTCGTGCGCCGTCTATAACACCATTTTAAAACACGCTTAAATCTTTGTAACCTGCCATTGTAGCAGCAGTAACCGATCTAGCAACTGCACCAGACACTTGTTGTCTTATATAAGCGTTGCCGATCCCAGCGCCGTATTCTGCCTGTTTACAAATCTCTTTATTTGAATAAGCATGTCTGTACCAGTTTCTTTGGCGCTTTAGTGTAAGTAAAAATGTAGATCTTCGTTTTTCAAAATTTCTAATCTCTGAAAGTTCTTTGCGGCTTGCATTCAGACTTAGACACAATTTTGCATTTGATTATTCACGTGTTTTTATATACCTATTGTAACACCATCCGGCATATACGTGATATACATGAAGTTCTCAAAATGTAAACGTAGGTTTGTTCAAAGTCGTTAATCTCAAAGTTCTTGACCGATTGCTTTGAAATTTTGATATTATGATAAAATTATAATATGCTCGTGTTTTTGGATACCTAATATAAATGGAAGACATTACTACCAAAAATATCTCCGACTGACTTCAATTCTAGACATATAGTGACTATGTGCATCGCGGTGTAGCTTGCTCGCCAGGTTTCGAGAGGGTGCGTTTCTGGGTGAGGTATCGAATATATTGCTTCCCCCTAATTATACCTCCCGAGGAGATCACGAATGTAAAATTAGAGAGATTAGAGCACGCACGGAGGCTTTCAGACAGTCGTTCTTCCCGCGAACCATACGCGACTGGAACAGGAAAGGGAGGTAATGACAGTGGCACGTAAAGTGCCCTCCGCCACACACCGTTGGGTGGCTTGCGGAGTATAAATGTAGATGTAGATGTAGATATGAACCATGGACCTTCCTGCTGGTGGGCAGGCTTGCGTGCCTCAGCGATGCAGATAGCCGTACCGTAGGTGCAACCACAACGGAGGGGTAGCTGTTGAGAGGTCAGACAAACATGTTGTTCCTGAAGAGGGACAGCAGCCTTTTCAATAGCTGCAGGGGCAACAGTCTGGATGATTGTCTGATCTGGCCTTGTAACACTACCCAAAACGGCCTTGCTATGCTGGTACTGCGAACGGCTGAAAGCAAGGGGAAATTACAGCCGTAACTTTTCCCGAGGGCATGCAGCTTTACTGTATGGTTAAATGATGATGGCGTCCTCTTGGATAAAATATTCCGGAGGTAAAATAGTCCCCCATTCGGGTCTCCGGGCGGGGACTACTAAGGAGGACGTCGTTATCAGGAGAAAGATAGCTGGCGTTCAACTGATAGGAGCGTGAAATGTCAGATCCCTTAATCGGGCAGGTAGTTTAGAAAATTTAAAAAGGGAAATGGATAGGTTAAAATTAGATATAGTGGGAATTAGAGAAGTTCGGTGGTAGGAGGAACAAGACTTTTGGTCAGGTAAATACAGGGTTATAAATATGAAATCAAATAGGGGTAATGCAGGAGTAGGTTTAATAATGAATAAAAAAATAGGAGTGCCGGTAAGTTGCTACGAACAGCATAGTGAACGCACTATTGTGGCCAAGATAGACACGAAGCCCACGCCCAATACAGTAGTACAAGTTTATATGCCAACTAGCTTTGCAGATGATGAAGAAAATGATGAAATGTATGGTGAGATTAAAGAAATTATTCAGGTAGTGAAGGGAAACGAAAATTTAATAGTCATGGGTGACTGGAATCCGAGAGTAGGAAAAGGGAGAGAAGGAAACATAGTAGGTGAATATAGATTGGGGGTAAGAAATGAAAGAGGAAGCCGTGTGGTACAATTTTTCACAGAGCATAACTTAATCATTGCTAACACTTGGTTCAAGAATCATAAAAGAAGGTTGTATACATGGAAGAATCCTGGAGATTCTAGAAGGTATCAGATAGAATATACAATGGTAAGACAGAGATTTAGGAACCAGGTTTTAAGTTGTAAGATATCTCCAGGGGCATATGTGGACTATGACCACAAACTATTGGTTACGAACTGTAGGTTAAAACTGAAGAAACTGTAAAAAGGTGGGAATTTAAGGAGATGGGACATGGATAAACTGACTAAACCAGAGGTTGTACAGAGTTTCAGAGAGAGCATAAGGGAACAATTGGCAGGATTGGATAGTTCTGAGGGATGAAGTAGTGAAGGCAGCAGAGGATGAAGTAGGTAAAAAGACGAGGGCTGATAGAAATCTGTGAGTAACAGAAGAAATATTGAATTTAACTGATGAGCGGAGGAAATGTAAAAATGCAGTAAATGAAGCAGGCAAAACGGAATACAAACGTCTCAAAAATGAGATCGACAGGAAGTGCAAAATGGCTAAGCAATGATGGCTAGAGAACAAATGTAAGGATGTAGAGGTTTATCTCACTAGGGGTAGGATAGATACTGCCTACAAGAAAATTAAAGAGACCTTTGGACAGAATTTCTAAGCAAAGAAGGGAAAGCAGAAAGGTGGAAGGAGTATATAGAGGGTACATGCAAGGGCGATGTACATGAGGACAATGTTATGGAAATGGAAGAGAATGTAGATGAAGATGAAATGGGAGATACGATACTGCGTGAAGAGTTTGACAGAGCACTGAAAGACCTGAGCCGAAACAAGGCCACAGGAGTAGACAACATTCCATTAGAACTACTGACGGCCTTGGGAGAGCCAGTCTTGACAAAACTCTACCATCTGGTGAGCAAGATGTATGAGACAGTCGAAATACCCTTAGACTTCAAGAAGAATATAATAATTACAATCCCAAAGAATGCAGGTGTTGATAGACAGTTTAATAAGTCACAGCTGCAAAACACTAACACGAATTCTTTACAGACGAATGGAAATACTGGTCGATGCAAACCACGGGGAAGATCAGTTTGGATTCCGTAGAAATTTTCGAACACGTGGGGCAATACTGACCTTACGACTTATCTTAGAAGAAAGATTAAGGAAAGGCAAACCTACGTTTCTAGCATTTGTAGACTTAGAGAAAGCTTTTGACAATGTTGACTGGAATACTCTCTTTCAAATTCTAAAGGCGGCAGGGGTAAAATACAGGGAGCGAAAGGCTATTTACAATTTGTACAGAAACCAGATGGCAGTTATAAGAGTCGAGGGGCATGAAAGGGAAGCAGTGGCCGGGAAGGGAGTGAGACAGGGTTGTAGCCTCTCCCCGGTGTTATTGAATCTGTATATGAGCAAGCAGTAAAGCAAACAAAAGAAAAATTCGGAGTAGGTAATAAAATCTGTTGTGGCGTAGCAAGACAGCCACGCCACGGAAGTAGCCGAAAGGCACGCGTTTAGTTCATGCAGGCAAGAGATAGTTCTGTAACAGGATACGTAATGAATGCTATAAAGAAAAGTACGTAGCTTCTGGAATACTTAACTTTAATCCATCCTTGGTACATCGCTATTGACGATATAAGTGAGACTCCATAGATACATGCAATGTTACTAATGGCGCCTTGCTAGGTCGTAGCCATTGACTTAGCTGAAGGCTATTCTAACTATCTGCTCGGCAAAGGAGCGAGGCTTCGTCCGTGTAGTCGCTAGCAAAGTCGTCCGTACAACTGGGGCGAGTGCTAGTCAGTCTCTCGAGACCTGCCTTGTGGTGGCGCTCGGTTTGCGATCACACAGTGGCGACACGCGGGTCCGACATGTACTAATGGACCGCGGCCGATTTAAAGCTACCACCGAGCAAGTGTGGTGTCTGGCGGTGACACCACAAAATCCGAGGAGAAGAAATAAAAACTTTGAGGTTCGCTGATGACATTGTAAGTCTGTCAGAGACAGCAAAGGAATTGGAAGAGCAGTTGAACGTAATGGACAGTGTCTTGAAAGGAGGATACAAGATGAACATCAACAAAAGCAAAACGAGGATAGTGGAATGTAGTCGAATTAAGTTGGGTGATGCTGAGGGAATTAGATTAGGAAATGAGACGCTTAAAGTAGTAAAGGAGTTTTGCTATTTGGGAAGCAAAATAAATGATGATGGTCGAAGTAGATAAGATATAAAATGTACATTGGCAATGGCAAGGAAAGCGTTTCTCAAGAAGAGAAATTTGTTAACGTCGAGTATAGATTTAAGTGTCAGGAAGTCGTTTCTGAAAGTATTTGTATGGAGTGTAGCCATGTATGGAAGTGAAACATGGGCGATAAATAGTTTGGACAAGAAGAGAATAGAAACTTTCGAAATGTGGTGCTACAGAATAATGCTGAAGATTAGATGGGTAGAACACATAACCAGTGAGGAGGTATTGAACAGAATTGGGGAGAAGACGAGTTTGTGGCACAACTTGACAAGAAGAAGGGACCAGTTTGTAGGACATGTTCTGAGGCATCAAGGGATCACAAATTTAGCATTGGGGGGCAGCGTGGAGGGTAAAAATCGTAGAGGGAGACCAAGAGATGAATACACTAAGTAGATTCAGAAGGATGTAGGATGCAGTAAGTACTGGGAGATGAAGAAGCTTGCGCAGGATAGGGTAACATGGAGAGCTGCATCAAACCAGACTGAAGACCACAACAAACAAACAACAGTGACTATATACTTTTAATACAGAATCACACAGACGGGAAATAAATTCAACACCAAAAACTGCTTCTTTTAGAGTAATGAAATTTTCTGGAATACGTTTTTCTAAGTAAAATATTTAAGTGATTTAACATTGCAAGATCACGGGTTAATGTGAGCGGGAGATAAGCCATTGCAAATGTGAAATGCTTGTATATTAATAACCGGTGTTATAGCCAGAATGTTGAATGCAAGCAAGCAAACGTACATGCAATTCGTGGTGTAGATGCCGTTTGTCGGTTTTTGGGATGGAGTTCCACGCCTGTTGCACTAGGTCAGTCAATGCAGGGACGATTGATGCTGCTTGTGGAGGACGCTGGAGTCGTCGTTCGATTATGTTCCATAGGTGCTCGACTGGAGGCAGATCTGGTAACCGAGCAGGTCAAAGCAACATGTCGACGACCTGTACAGCATGTTGGGTTACTGGAGCGATATCTGGGCGGGAATTATTCACTTCGAAAACAGCCGCTGGGATGCTGTTGGTAAATGGCAGCACAACAGGTCGAATCACCAAACAGACGTATAAATTTGCAGTCACAGTGTACGGGAAAACCATGAGAGTGCTCTTGAAATCATACAAAATCGCACCCCAGACCTTAAATCCCAGTGCCTAATGCGCAGGCAGGTTCGCTGCTGGTCCTCAACTGACCACTTTCTAAGCAACAAATGGCTCTGAGCACTATGGGATTTAACATCTGAGGTCATCAGTCCCCTAGGACTTAGATTTACTTAAACCTAACGACATCACACACATCCATGCCCGAGGCAGGATTCGAACCTGCGACCGTAGCGGACTAAAGCGCCTAGAACCGCTCGTGCACCGCGGTCATCACTGGCACCGAGGCAGAACTAGCTTTCGTTAAAGCACACAATATACTTCCACCATGCCATCCAATGAGCTCCCGCTTGACATCACTGCAGTCGCAGACGGCAGTGGTTGGGGTCAGCTGAATGCACGCAGCAGAGCTTTTTTCTCGCGCTGCCCTTGAAGTAACCGATCTGTAACAGTTCGTTGTGTCACAGTAGTGACAACTGCCGCTCAAAGTGCTGCTGCAGATGCAGTGCAATGTGCCAGACGATGGTCTTCCATCTGGGTAGTGTCACGTGGCCGTCCCGAGCCCAGTTTTATAGCGACTGTACATTCTCGTGACCACCACTGCCATCAATCATCTGACAAGTCTATCTGCAGTACCCCTGAATGATCATCCAGCTTCTAATAGGCCTATTACATGACATCGTTCAAATTCAGAGAGGTTGGTAAGGGCGTCTTTATCGCCTTAAAGGCTTTCTTGGCTACATCACAGTCTCAAAGGTAATTAATGCTCACGACCGTGTATTTAAAGCAGACATGATCTGCGACCTCATTGTGGCGCTACTAACGCAGTTATGCGATTTGCGCGATATTTGAATAGACATCATCACTCAATATAGAAACACGCATACTGACTTTAGTATATGAAGGGCTTATTTCAGTAGTGGTACTTGTCCATTTTCGTTCATTGTGAGATACAGAGTCCTCAAGTTAAATGAGTGCTAAAAAATCTGCACTTGAGATACCAGAAACATTCAAGTATATGGCTTCTTGCTAGAGATGAACCTTTCTTTCTGTTTGTTTGGATCATTAATTTCAGAAGCATTATAGGCAGAAAAGTGGAGGTAGTCGACTTGTACCAGTATTGAAATAAGTCCTTCATATGTAGCACAATTCCTCCTATGTGTTTCTATTTTTTTCTGGCAGTTTATATCCGTAATAGTGAAAGTTCTTAGCAAACAGGAAATCTGTATTTATGGCTTATTGGTTATAAATAGAATACGAATACAGAATCTGAATTAGCATTGACAATAAGGCTCAAGGTCAGACAAAGAGGGTAAAGGACAGAGGGCTCCGAGGAAATGGATATAGAAAACTGGAAGGAGCAGATGGACAGTGAAAGGGGCAGTGGGAGGAGAGAGGGAGTGGGAGAAGATGGATTGATTGGTTGGTTGTTTTTGGGGAAGGAGACCAGACAGCGTGGTCATCGGTCCATCGGATTAGGGAAGGATGTGGAAGGAAGTCGGCCGTGCCCTTTCAGAGGAACCATCCCGGCATTTGCCTGGAGTGATTTAGGGAAATCACGGAAAACCTAAATCAGGATGGCCGGACGCGGGATTGAACCGTCGTCCTCCCGAATGCGAGTCCAGTGTCTAACCACTGCGCCACCTCGCTCGGTGGGAGAAGATGGAAAGCAGGGAGGTGATGATGGATGTGATAGACAGAGGGGGCGAGGAGGAGATCAGGATTTATATCCGTTTCCCATACATATTAGAAACGTGTGCTTCCTCTTTTCTTTCTTTTACATTTAAGCAGACTGAGCCACGGCAAAGCGTAGTACAATAAAAGGCCTTACAGCATGTGAACGGAATTTTAAAATTGTCGTTTGATACTCGTGATGCGTTCTGTTCAGAGCGTGATAAACTAGTGGTGGACAAACGAGTGGCTCTCAGAATGCCAGAACAATGTACTCATCATGAACAAACGATTCCAGCATTTAAAAGGATTTCATTTACACGTTCCCCACCTTAAATAGTCAAAAGCGTTGCGTGATATTTTGGTATCTACGTAGCCGCCGTTTGTCAGCAAGTATTCATTTTTTCGCATCGCCAGTTGATGCGTAGCTATTCCATTGAGATACTGCGTCGTTATTTGAAAAAGATTGTCAGATGCATGTAACTGCGTTCGTAACATCCTGCCGAGTGTAGACTTCCGTTTCCCAATAACGCTCAGTTATTGTCAGCATATCAAGAGTCGCTTTTTTTTCCCAGTCAAGTAACCAGCCATCCGTGTTCTCGTTGTAGCTGCTCAACACGCCGGTAGTCAAAAGTGTACCAGGAATGCGATTTCGCAAGCGAAGCAGATTTTTTTTACCCCATGTTATGGTGGCGGCGTGCGCACTCCAACAAAATACCGATAGAGGTCTCACAAGTGGCAATGTAAATACAGTTGCCTCTCGCTTCCAGCTGTTCTCTACCAGCCGCACCTCACCCCAACACACCGCACTGTAACACCGCGACTCGCTGTTAAAAAAAGAAAAAAAAAAAGATGGGAGGGTGGGATGGGAAGGTGTGGAGAGAATAACGAAGTGCGTGCGTGACATATTTTCGCTGCGCTGCCCGCGCTGTGTGGTGTTCCCTGCAATCAGAGCCGCGCGCCCCTCGGAACGCGCACTGCGGTCTCACACTGGGGCCGGCGACACGCAGCTTTTATTTTTCGTGGCTGGGGACGTGTGAACACATCCCGTCCCGTCCGGCAGTCGACCAGCACTGTCAGGGGCTGACGGCTGGAGTTGAGCGCACACAGTGCTCGACACGGACAATCGTCCCAGGCCGCACAGGCCACCTGAGTATTGACTGTAATGGCCGCAGCTCAGAGACAGGCTGATATGCACGTGCAAAATGTCGACAGGACGCCTCTACCAGTTGCCTGTCGCGGTATGAGAAAATAGACCGGAGATTAAAGGTTTATTAAGTTAGGGTACACCGAGGCTAATCCGCTCATTTCAACTGTGAGCCCTATGTGAAATGACATGAAACTTTTTAAAATTGGGGCAGTGTGATACAATGTGGTATTTTAATTGTGAATACGTTCCAGCATATAAAATGTCTAATTTACTTTACACAAACAAAAAGTTAAAACAAACAGGTGAAGAAGCCAGACATCACATCACATAAAAATATTATATTGCAGTGTGTGTGTTATTCTGTATATCTGTCATCCACACATGTCGAAAGGAACAATCACTACAGCAACTATAGCCGCGATACGCAACTCGCCCTTTTTTCACGATATCTTGCGAACCATGGATGAAGGGTATCAGACGGATGCCATATTCCTAGACTTCCGGAAAGCGTTTGACTCAGTGCCCCACTGCAGACTCCTAACTAAGGTACGAGCATATGGGATTGGTTCCCAAATATATGAGTGGCTCGAAGACGTCTTAAGTAATAGAACACAGTACGTTGTCCTCGATGGTGAGTGTTCATCGAAGGTGAGGGTATCATCTGGAGTGCCCCAGGGAAGTGTGGTAGGTCCGCTGTTGTTTTCTATCTACATAAATGATCTTTTGTATAGGGTGGATGGCAATGTGCGGCTGTTTGCTGATGATGCTGTGGTCTACGGGAAGGTGTCGTGGTTGAGTGACTGTAAGAGCATACAAGATGACTTGGACAGGATTTGTGATTGGTGTAAAGAATGGCAGCTAACTCTAAATATAGATAAATATAAATTAATGCAGATGAATAGGAAAAAGAATCCCTTAATGTTTGTATACTTCTTTAGTAGTGTAGCGCTTGACACAGTCACGTCGATTAAATATTTGGGCGTAACATTGCAGAGCGATATGAAGTGGGACAAGCATGTAATGGCAGTTGTGGGGAAGGCGTATAGTCGTCTTCCGTTCATTGGTAGAATTTTGGGAAGATGTGGTTCATCTGCAAAGGAGACCGCTTATAAAACACTAATACGAATTACTCTTGAGTACTGCTCGAGCGTTTGGGATCCCTATCAGGTAGGATTGAGGGAGGACATTGAAGAAATTCAGAGGCGGGCTGCTAGATTTGTTACTGGTAGGTTTGATCATCACGCGAGTGTTAATGAAATGCTTCAGGAATTCGGGTGGTAGTCTCTAGAGGAAAGGAGGCGTTCTTTTCGTGAATCACTACTGAGGAAATTTAGAGAACCAGCATTTGAGGCTGACTGCAGTACAGTTTTACTGCCGCCAACTTATATTTCGCGGAAAGACCACAAAGATAAGTGAGATTAGGGCTCGTACAGAGGCATACAGGCAGTCATTTTTCCCTCATTCTGTTTGGGAGTGGAACAGGGAGAGAAGGTGCTAGTTGTGGTACGAGGTACCCTCCGCCACGCACCGTATGGTGGATTGCGGAGTCTGTATGTAGATGTAGATGTAGATAAGCGGAAAATCTAGGTTCGAATCCTGATCCGGCAGAACCTCTCATTCTCGTCGTTCCATTCTACAGCTGATAGTTGTCCATTTTCGCAACTGCGAATACATGTAATGTTCGTTTTAACGGGCGTATATAATGAAATGTACATAATGTGCTATTCCACCCTGTCAAGAGGCTACTCCACCCAGTGTATTTCAGTATGAAAATCACAAGCATTTACCGCAAGTAAACATTTTTCGTCTTTTTGGACCCACACGCTTAGTGAAACCATGTCGCACACTGCTGGCACTTCATCCAGAGGAACCGCCTACAATACTTGTTACTGCTTCTTCCGTATCTTCCTTGGACCATGAAGCACTTGGCTCTTTTCTTTTTTGTGTACGGACCATCTGCAAAGAGACCAAGAGAACGCGTTCTCTAGAATTTCACAGTAAAACGTAAACTTAATTAATAATTTCACTGCACGGAAATAGCCTCAAGTGTATGGAGGCATTTCGAAAGATGTGGCAAATCAGACATATAGGGAAAAGCCAGCAATCTTTATTGAGACACACACTGCATAACCCGTGTTCTTATACAAAGAACCAAATAAGTTTAAAATTTCACTTTATTGCGTATGGTACACCTTGATTTGTTAAATTGTACTCTTTAACTATGCCAATAATCCATCAAAATTCGCTTGCTTATAGGGTTTACTCTAGTGTCCTGTTAATGTTGTAACAGAAAACACCCTTACTGCAACCACATGCGTCGTCGTAAGATACCGGCACCCGCTGAAGCCGAAACGACCTAGATTCTGTAAGATACTAAAGCATTGATGCAATATTCCTCATTTCAAGCGGACTAGCCACGTGAGTGGAATAGAGCCGCTGTAACCAGCACGCCATATACCATTTGTCATTTATACTAAGTAGCTTTGTATAACCATCTACTAAATCTTTTTCATTTATAATGAAGTGCAAGTCAGTTCGTTGTATCAGACGGAAAGCTCTTTGGTTAATAAAAGTTACTTCTGATGCTACGTAACAGATACTTTCGCCTGCAACGTAAATTTGGTTGACATCAACCTTTTCGTATCAGCCTACTTATTTTTTATTTATCAGCTTGCTTTGTGTAATTGAAGTGTTTTCAGTTGGTTTCACTTTCAGAAACTATCTCCATAATTATTAACATTTCTTGGAAGTTTCATACACCTCTCATCCACAGTGATGTGATAGGTGTATGGGACGGTAGCTTCCAAGAACTAAATGACAAAGGCTGATATTAAAACACTGATCACATATTTCTCGGCACTTTCTCGAAAAAAGCTTTTAAATAACTGAGGACTCACAATCGATATAAAAAAATCAAAATACCTCGATAGGAGGATACGATGGCTTAATTAATTTCAATGAAATAAAACATCGATAAGATAATTTTCGAGCTAGCTTGCCTTGACAAAATTCGGTTTCTGATTAGTCTATTGTTAATCTAACAGAATCCCTACTACATTCCCTTTTTTATCCTGACAGTCAAAGAGTGATTTTCGTGTTTCCACGTTTTCAGTCCATATATGCGGACCCGACAGGCGTTGTCCTGCATAATATTTCAGGTGATTAGGATATTGAACATAGTATGAAATGGAAGACAAATAATACAATAATTTCATTATTCTTTATTTTGAAATAACATCAATTTTCCTAAAAACAATTCGTTATAATGAATAATTTTTCTTTAATTTTATCTTAATGCGAGTTGATGAACAATATTTTGGTCAATTCCTGTGGAGTACAAATGAATAAACTTGACGGTTTTCCAACTCGAGAACACGCCACATATAACTGGCCATGTGAAAAGACCGGATTTTCTAGATCCAACCCACAAATCGACATTGTTTGACCTTGTGACTTATTAATAGCCATAGCAAATGCCAAGCGAATTGGAAATTGCAGACGTCTGAATGGAATGGGTGAGTCTGAAGGGATCATTAGGATTCATGGCAGGAGAAAAACTTCACCTTCAAATTTGCCCTTCAAAATTGTAGCTTCAAGAACATTGCCCATAATTTTTAATGACTAATCTTGTACCGTTGCATAGGTGCATTTAAATTCCGAAGCAAAATGATAGGTGAACCAATTTTTAATCGCAAGTTACGTGGTGGCATTCCTGGTAAATCCAGAGAATTCAAAAATTCAACAGGATAGTTGACTGCTTCGTCAGGATCGGTAACAGTATCGATAGATTTGAACAATATCTCATTGCCGGGCAATGACTGTTGTATTTTGGTGTTAACAGCGTCAACATCGATATCTTTTGCGGCTAAAATAGCTCGTTCACGAAGCCACGCATGATTAATATAATTATCTTGTAAATCTGGAAATACGCTTTCAATCAAAGCATCTTTCGTATTTACCATGTTGCAGAAATTGTCTGGCAATTTGATGCATTGTGTGTCTCCAGGAAATGGTATTGTTCCTTTTCCAATGTTGAGCAATTCTCGGAGAATGATAGTGCCAATGGATAGTTTTGCAGTCGAACGCGTATATTTGTGTTAAGACGTAATGTACTGACGTTCCGCCGTAGATAAGATTGATTTATACATCCGCATATGTAGAGCGTGGAATGACCGGGAATGTCTGTCTAAAATCACCGGACAGCAGCAGTAAGGCAAAAACTGGTGTTATTATTTAGATCTTTCATCATTCTGTCGAGAGCTTCATGTGAATGCTTGTGGGACATAGTGCATTCATCCCAGATAATAATTTTGCATTTTTGCAAAACTGTAGCCATGCCGTAATGTTTTTTTATGTTTCACATTGCATCTGGATCTATATGAATGTTCAACGGCAACTTGAGTACTGAATGTGCAGTCCGTCCGCCATCAAGGAAAGTGGCTGCAATACGTGATGAAGCAACTGCTAACGCAATATGATTTTGAGATCGAATGCACGCAGGTATTCGTGAGATGAGAAACGTTTTTCCAGTGCCATCTGGTGCGTCCAAAAAAACAATGCACCTTGTTCTGCTGCAATTGACAAATTAATTCGATCGTATACATTCTTTTGTTCATCAGTGAGTAGATGCTCATTATTTTCAACGAAAGTAGTTAAAAGAGACCGTATTGAACTGTTGTTCGCACTGAATCTCGCTGTTAATGATGTCTGTTGCTGGGCGGTTAGGTGAGGGCATACCAAAATGAATGAGTGGCATATTCGAAATCAGAATGCAAATATCTTATTAGCGCCTCGTTATATATTTCCGACGAAAAATCGATATTGGGATCTTGACTAGCGATCCGAATGTGATGCAGAATGTCATCGCTCATGGAATCTTTATATTTGTCCCAGAGGACAGAAGCTTGAGATGGAAAACATGTCGTCAATAATATGGCGAATAATAGGCAAACTTGATGAGGAGAGGAGCTCAATGCTGCATCTGCAAGTGTAAAATCCCACTGGTTGTCATCTTCCAGCAAATGTAATTCGCGACACGCATCATGATATGTGTCGTACAAAATGCCATTTACTGTTCGCAAGTGTTGGAAGGACGTCGGTCCAGGAACATTAACCAACAATAAACGCAAGAAGAAACATTCACGTTGCTTTGGATGGACTGTGTATAATCGGCCTAATGTATTTCCCATAAATATGCCGTTCTATCCTTCAATCGGAACACCTCGCTTTCGTGGTTCCCACTTTTTTGACTGTTTGTTCCATGTGAAATATCGTGGCACATCAGTATACATTAATGTCTTTGCGAATTGACTGGGAATACCTGGTCGGTTGCATAGTTCGAAAAACTCAGTTAATGTGGTTTTTGGGGCAATTGATGCACGTTGTAGAGCAGTCTATTCCGTGAAATAAAAACGCTGTCCATTTTCAAGGAGCACGGCCAAATGTATAACGAAAAAAAAAAAAAAAAGTGTGTGAAATCTTATGGGACTTAACTGCTAAGGTCATCAGTCTCTAAGCTTACACACTACTTAAGCTAAATTATCCTAAAGACAAACACACATACACCCATGCCCGAGGAAGGACTCGAACCTCCGCCGGGAGCAGCCGCACAGTCCATGACTGCAGCGCCCCAGACCGCTCGGCTAATCCCGCGCGGCAAATGTAAAACAGCAGGATCTCTTTCGTGTTTCGGAAAACCCAAAATACGCCAAACTGCTTCATTGCTGCTGATGTATTGGCCCATTTGATACCGTGTTATTTCATCGTTTTCGTTAACATTTTGAACCGCAAATACAGCCATATCACTGCCCTTATGGACATATTTGCATATATATTTTATGGACTTCACCGAACTGCAGAGCTCAATGTTTATTCTTTGTAGATTTTACACAGCAATGGTGAATACGGAACCGCCCAGTGATTGTCAATGTCAACTGTTGTACCGTTTGACATGGTCAGTGTCTCTACGACGATACAATGGATAATCATCGACATTAGTGATTGTATCATTTATACAATTTTTTGCAAAACGTTTCGTACATTTTCCATTGTCCATGCACGGCGCCGTCATGTTTATAGCATCGCATGGATCATGTATCATGTTAGCGGTAACAATGTCATACAGTTCTTGATCGATATTCCGATCCGGAATTCCTGCTGAGATAATTTTATCAATATCTTCAGACTGTATTTTGTCGACCAACGAAATCAAAATATGCGCGTGTGGCAAACCTCGTTCATGCTATTCAACAGAATGCAGCCAGAAACGTGTTTTTCCAAATACAGAGGAATGTCTAATCAACTTCATCAACGATTTTAACTTTTGTCTGAAGGCACGTGCAGTGATATACTGCCGATCTATTGCAGTTTGACCTGGCAATAACGCAATTTTAATTTCATCCCATTTTGGATTACACGTAAATGTAATGAACAAATCTGGTCGCCCGAAGGCGTGCACAAAAGTCATGGCGTCTCGAATATATTCTTGCCTATGACGTGGGCTACCAATATATGATGATGAAAGAATATATGAAGTACCTATGTCGTTGATATTAGTTATTGCATCTACGTTACCAACAACAGCATCACGCAAATGAATGTATTCCCCAGCTCGAAGTTTCGCTTGATTATACCTGATGTATCGTAATCGCTCGCTTTCAATTTTCGCATGCATATCAACGATATATTGATGAAACAGCTGGCGGCATAGGAGAATATTATTGTCTGCATTGGCACGAATCACCAACCGATATGCGTAGAAGTTCAGAGCGCTCACTTTCTTGCTGGTTTCTGCATCTGCAAAGTAAAAATATAATTAAGACAAAAGAAATTCATCGTGCATAAAAATAAAATATTAGGTGATAACATGTGTAGATTGTACCTGTTGCTGGATTTCTTTGTTTGATGTTTAAATGATACCCATTTTCTCTTTCCCAAAATATCAATAGATATTGCAAACCGTCGTAAGAATGATGACTGTCTTCAATCGTATGCACTGTGTTATCTCTTCGTTGGATTCGTATATTTCGACGTTCAAATGCGTCACCAACCACAACAGCTGCAACTTCATTAACGATCGGTGCATTATATAGGCCCGCTTGCTGCCCAGATGGTACTTTGTCTGCTTTCATGACGATCGTATAGTTGTCGTTTTGCTGTCTGTTTGAAACCGTATTGAACAACTGGACCAACTGGTTGTGATTCTGTAAAAACGGTTCTAAAACACCCACAATTTCTCGCTCCTCCATCTGCTCGGTATGGTTGTACTGGCAGCGTGCGTTTGTTTGTTGCTCCTCATCACTCATGAAGTAGATTTGCAGCAATTTTGAATAGGTATCAGGCATCGGCATTGAAGAACCAATTTGATGATACACTTGGCCCTGAATCCTAAACATTGAGCGGTTCTAGGCGCAACAGTCTGAAACCGCGCGAACGCTACGGTCGCAGGTTCGAATCCTGCCTCTGATGTGGATGTGTGTGATGACCTTACGTTAGTTAGGTTTAAGTAGTTCTGAGTTCTAGGGGACTGATGACCTCAGAAGTTAAATCCCATAGTGCTCAGAGCGATCTTAAACGTTGATTGGAAATTGCGACCATCCTCATTCTGAACGATTTTTGTTGCTACAAATGATGTCATTTTAAAGCAAGAATTGAATTTGCAAATTTTACGCAAAAACAATTTAGATTGAGATGTAGCTCCAGCCAGTAGTGTTTTCAATGGTTCTGGCTGCGAATTCAATGGTGACAGTAAAACTTTTCCAGGCGCGCAGCAGAAACCGGCCGATTCACCTTTGTATTTGAGAGCATGACAGTGTTGGCATTATTTGTTCATAGCACCGATTACAATTTGTGAATGTGACGAATAGTTTATGTCCGACTCATATTCAAACGCAAGGCGAAGAAGTGATGCACGTGTCAATGCGCGATACACTTGCAAACGCTGTTGTTCACGTGTTCTGAATGTGTCGGTGACTCGTTGACGGGCCAGTCTTTGTCTCAATGCATTAGCTCGAAAGCGTTCGTTGCGTTGCTCTTGACTTTCATTAGCACGTGTGATTGCAGCCTGGTTTCTTAAATTTTCACTGTTCGTCAACTGATCTTCTGCCGATCTATTTAATCGACGGTTCTGGACTAATTGTCAATTCCGAGTCCGTTGACCAATATTTCCTCCTCGTCCACGGAGACGTGGCATTGTTTTATGTACGAAACTTACATGTGAATATAATACACTTAATATTCACTGAAATGCGACACCTGAAATATCAAAAGACACCGTACAAAAAAATTAAAATGTCAAAATAAAGAAACAAGCATAATATAATACACTCAAATTAAAATGTCGGAAAATAAACGAAATCCTATGCACGTAACTTAATATCTGAATATATTACGCTCAATATTGCACACAAAAATGCAACGCCACCTACCGTGCTGATTTAAGAATGCAAATTTTCCAGGGCCCCCTTTTGAATGGATATACATAAATTCATTCAAGTCGATCCAGCCGTTTAGTTGTAGTATAGATAAATAACCTAGATACCGACTGCTGCGCCATCTGCCGGGCTGATTTGTGAATCTAAACTATCCAGGGCGCCACCAAAACGCACACCAAAAAAATTCATTCAAATCGGTCCAGCCGCTTAGTAGTTGAGTGTCATACACACGTACTGTAGAATTATATCGTGTGTGTTTCACTTCTTCTCCTAAACCACTGGAGGAATCTCAACCAAATTTGGTACACGCATGTATCTTTTACTGTCAGGCAACAACTGTTGTGGGGGTAAATGTTCAAATATGTGTGAATTTCTAAGGATCCAAACCCATCCACCCCAACAACTCGCTCCGCCCTCCCCCTACTGCTGAGGACATCATCCGTTTCACCACCATTGTGCTCCAAAACATCCACCCCTTCCAGCGCTCACACACTCTTTCCCAAATCGCCCTCGCTGCCCGTTCCATCTTCCATCTTACCACCTATGCCACATACTCCCACAACCAGGCCCACTTCACCTTCACCCCCTTCACCACCCTTGTCTAACTCTCCGCTCCCATGGTACAACAACCGTATCGTATCCTGTACCACAACATTCGCTCCCTGCCCACCCACAAACTCCTCTTCCTCCACACCCTACGTCAGCACCGCGTGGATGCCTTCGTCCTAAATGAAACCTTCCTTCAACCCCGTATCTCTGTCTCCACGGCTCCTTACACTCTACACCAACACCGATAACCCGTACCCTCTCGCGCGTGGCAGAGTTGCTATAGGCCACCTCAAGCACCTCCCTGTCCGGCCCCAACCTCTCCTTAACAATCCTGCCGAGCATCTCACCCTCAGCCTCTTCTTCCCCAGCCTTACCATCACCTGTGCCACCATTTATGTCCGCCCTCGCACCCCCATCTCGTACGATTTCCTGGCCCACATTGACCGCACCTTCTCCACCTACGTGAATGCCGCCGACCTCAATATCCACAGCCGTGATCCTGCCGACCTCCGGCGATGGCATCAGTTTCTCACCACTCTCCAGGGAGACCTGGTTCCCCTGCCTCAGCACACCCGGCCCGAATCCAACACCACTCCTGATGTGGTACTTGCCTCTCCAAACCTCCTTGGGCGCATCACCGCGGATGTCCTTGACCTCATTGGCAGTGACCATGCTGCTGTCCTCCTCACTATCTCTAACGGTCGCCATCCCCGCCACGCTCCTCGCCCTGACATCCCTCCTAAACTTGTCCATGATTACTCCCGTGCCAACTGGGATGCCCACCGGGATTCCATTCACACCCAGGTTGACGGCCACGACCTTACCCTCCAGTCTCCTGATGACATCGCTCGCGCTGCTGCCTTCCTGCACCAGACATTGTCTGACGCCGTCGCCACCCATATCCCCTTCAAAGCCATCCACCCTCACCACCCCACCCTGCCTCCACAGGCCGTCCTTCTCCTTCGAGAGTCCCGCCGCCACTACCGCTCTTTTCTCCACACTCGTGACCGGGATACACTTACCCGCCACCGGCAATTACAGCGACACATCCGCAACCTGCTTGTTGCGAAGAAACGCCGAGCCTGGCGCCAGACATGTACACAACTCAACACCACGCTCCCCATCAACTCTTCCAAGTATTGGTCTGCTTTCCACCGCCTTACTGGGAACCGCCCCACCCCCCAGTACCCTCTCCTCCTTAATGCCCGTCCCTTTCCTGACAACCTCAGTAAGGCCAACCACTTTGCCTCCCACCTCTCTGATGTTTTTTCCATCCCAGATGATCCCCACTTTGATTATTCCCTCTTCCCTGATGTCATGGACCGTACGAATACCTCTGCTCCTCCCCTTGCTCCTAGCTTCCAGTACTTGGGCCACACCCCACCTTCTGCACTTAACACTCCCATCACTACACAGGACATCAGCCTCACACTCCGCACTAAACGCAACACTGCTCCCGGCCACGACTGCGTTACCTACCGCCACCTCAAACACTGCCCTCCCTCCTTCCTTTCCCTCCTTGCCACCCTCTACAATGTAATCCTTTCCACTGGCTTCTATCCTGACCTGTGGAAAACCTCCCGTATCCTGATGTTCTCCAAACCCAATAAGCCTCCCTCTGATGCCTCTTCCTATCGTCCTATCTGTCTCACATCGGTGTTCAGCAAGCTCTTGGAATCCATCCTTTCCTGGTGCATCCATCTCCACCTCCACCAAAACCACCTCCTCCCAACCACCCAATGTGGCTTTCGACCTTCCTTCTCTGCTGATGACCAACTCCTCCACCTCACTCATCTCCTCTCCCTCCAGCTTAACTCCCATCGCTAGGCCATTTTTGTCTCCCTTGACCTCAAAAAGGCCTACGACCGTGTCTGGCACCCCGGTCTCCTGTTTAAACTCCAAACCTACGCCCTTCCTATCAACTACATCCGTCTGGTGGCCTCCTTCCTCTCCCACCGCCCCTCCTATGTTACCATCCATCATGCCAATTCCCACACCTTCTACCCCTCTGCCGGTGTGCCCCAAGGCTCTGTCCTCTCCCCTCTCCTCTACCTCCTGTACACGGCAGATATGCCCCAACCCCCCCCCCCCCCTCCAGTACACCTCTTGCAATATGCTGATGACACCGCATTCCTCGCCCTCGCTCCTACCCTCCAACGGTCCCAACGCCTTCTCCAGAATCACCTTGACCTTTTTGCTGCATGGTGTAACCAATGGCTCCTGAAACTCAATCCTTCCAAGACCCAGGCAATCATCGTAGGTCGTACCACTCGCTCCTTCCGGCTCCTGGATTTCTCCCTTACTGTCTGCGCACATCCTGTCTGCCTCACCCCCACCCTCACCTACCTTGGCCTCACCATTGACCGTCACCTCACCTGGATACCTCATCTCCGCTCCATCCAATCCAAAGCCCACAACCGCCTCCGACTCCTCAAACTCCTCTCTGGCCGGACATGGGGGTTGCACCACTCTACCATCCTCCACACCTACAAATCCTTCATCCGTCCCATCCTCTGTTATGCCAGTCCTGCCTGGATATCTGCCCCCCCCCAAATTCTATCAGTCCCTCCAGATCCTTGAGCGTCATGCACTCTGCCTCGCCTTCCGTATCCGCGTCCCGTCCCCCACGCGGATCCTCTATGATCTCATTCCTTTCCCCCATCTGCTCCTATTCCTCGAACATATCCACATCCTCTACACCTCCCGCCGCCTTGAACCCCCTCACCCCCTGGTTGCTCCTCTCCTCTCCCATCCCCGCCCCCTGCCACGTCTTCCCCGTTGTGTCCCCCCTACCCTCCATCTCTACACCCTCCATCTCCTTTCCCAAGGTGGCTTCCGTCAACTCCCCCTCCCGGATGATGCCCTTTCTCCCTCCATTAATCCTTCCTATCAACTCTGATCCTCAATCCCCCTCCTTTCCTCTGTCCTTTCCCTGGGCTCCCTCTTCCCCCCCCCCCCTTCCGTCCTGTTTTCTCCCCACTAAACCTCTCCCTACCTCCCTTCTCCCCCCCAGTCCTTTTGTATTCCCCTCCTCTGCCTACCCCACTCCCTGTCGCGTCTGCCCTCCACCCCTCTTATGGGTCCTCATTCTCCTTCAGCTCCTTTCCCGGCTCCCCCCTTCGCTATTACTCTCCTTTCCCCCCTTTTTTGTTTTCCCATCTTCTGTCCAGTTTCCCCCCACCTGCTCTCGACTGTGGTGTCACATTTGCCAACTTTTTAGTGCAGTGTTCCAGTGACTATTCAGTGTTGTTTGTCTTTCTCGTGTTGCAAACAGAAACCATGCTGTCGCTAGGTGTGAATTTTATGTCCTTTGCGAACAGAATCCAGACTGTCGCCGTGTTTTTTTAATTGTCTATTGTTTTCCCTGTCTGCTTCGTATGTATTTTTATTAGCATCATCATCCCTGTGTTGTTGTTTTAAGTTCCACGATTTCTTTTCGCCTTGTTACTCTCTAAGTCTCCGATTTTATCGCCTGTTTTTTATTCTTTGTTCTCTTGATCTTTGTCACAAAATCTGTCGGCTGAAGAGCGGCATACTAAGCTGCTGCCAGCCCGCCCCCTTCGGGGGGAATTGAAATTCAATAAATGAAAAAAAAGGGTCCAAACTGCTGTGGTCATCTGTCCCCTGACTTACACAGTACTTAAATTAACTTACGCTAAGGACAACACACACACCAATGCTCGAGGCAGGACTCGAAACTCCGGCGGGAGGCGCCGCGCAATCCGGGACATGGGGCCTCAAACCACGCGGCTATGTGGGCATAAGAACCACCTATCACAGTTCAGGAGATACGACGTCACACACGCTGAGATGCGTGAAAATTTCCGCATTGTGCACGATGTTTCAATTTATTACTTCTGTTCTTACTCCGTTCTCAACACATTTCTCAGACAGTATCCACACATGCTGAATGTACGCACATAATTATATTAGTGTATGACACATATATCAGGAGATACGACGTCATAAACAGTGAGATGAGTGAAAAACTTCACCGTCATACTCGATGTTTAAATTTATTACTTCTTTGCAGCTAACTCTATTCGCAACATATTTCGGAAGCTGTATCTACGTATGTTGAAAAACTGCCTCTTGGGTTCTGTCTGGGGTTCTTAGGTCGACGTTTCTCTAGCAAGACTGGCTGGCATTGCTGGTGGTGGACTGGAGCCGAGCTCGCGGCCGTAGACTGTATGCGGCTGGCGCGCCAACATCCAAGGGCTTCTCCGCGACAATTTGTGGTGCGGTTCTCCTCTTGCTACCTACAACGGTCGTTCGCTGCAGCACGGGAATCCAGGATCCGTTTACCACGAGGCTTTCTTCTTTCTTGCTGAAGCTATTCTCGTGTTTGTGTATTTCTATAGCTTCTCTAAACAAGCGGGTGTGATAGCTGTTCTCTACAGCCAGAACTTCCATGCGGGCGGATTTTACTATGTGGTCAGCTTCAAAGAGCGCGTGCTCTGCCACGGGGGATTTCTTCACCTGCCCCTGAGTGCAACGTCCCTTATGTTCTGTTCAAATGGCTCTGAGCACTATGGGACTTAACATCTATGGTCATCAGTCCCCTAGAACTTAGAACTACTTAAACCTAACTAACCTAAGGACATCACACAACACCCAGCCATCACGAGGCAGAGAAAATCCCTGACCCCGCCGGGAATCGAACCCGGGAACCCGGGCGTAGGAAGCGAGAACGCTACCGCACGACCACGAGATGCGGGCCCTTATGTTCTGTGATCCTGGTGTTAATTGACCGTCCACTCATTCCAAAATAAACTTTCCTCATGAGCATGGAATGCGGTATATTCCCGACGTTTCAAGTGGGCCGCTTTTCTCCTTTGCCGATCTTGGGCATTCTTTGATATTCGGATTACAGTCTTTACGCCGTGTTTGCGCAACATACTGCCGATTATGTCCGTCACGCTCAGAATGTATAGAAGAAAGGTCGTTCCCGGCATTCCTTTTTCCGATTTGTCACTTCGCTGAATGTTTGACTCTGTTATACTTCTGATATAACTTGTGGAGTACCCATTGCTCCTCAGAACACTTGCCAGGTCTTGCATTTCGCGTCTGAGGTGCTGCGGCTCACATATTCGCCTTGCTAGACTTACTATCGTATTAACCACTCTTCTTTTCTGGCTCGGGTGGTGATTTGACAGGTTTTGCAGGTATCGGCCGTGTGCGTGGATTTTCGATGCACTCTGTGTCCCAGGTTTTCACCCTCCCTTGTCACCAGCACGTCTAGGAATGATATTTGTTTGGCATTTTCTACTTCCTTGGTAAATTTTATGCTGGTATGGAGGCTGTTCAAATATCAAGGCGCTGAACTAGGCACCTTGTAAACCTAAGGTGTGGTATAGATACTTCGATTTGTTGTGTGAAGCCATCGTGAGGAACAGCTCAGTGACTTCCTAACACACTTGGCGCTGATTCAGCTTAATGTCCCACTGCGGTTGACAGCAGTGACCCCTTAAGTTTACGTGTAAAGGATACTAACAGGAAAGTTCCATAAAGGCGACGCGCCTGAGGTCTGTTGTCGTGTAAGAGAACTATTAGCAGTGCCTCAGACAGCGAGGTACGACTGGTTTCCCAGTGACATTTCATAGGTCTGCTTGTGGCCAGTCCATAGAAAACGGAAAGCCGCGAGGGTATAAAGTATCGCCCAACCTCCGAATTCTTCATATTTCACACTCATTTTGGCCCAAAGTGTTAAACATAAGCCAAAATCTAGAGACTAATGTCGAGGCACGTCCTGAAACTATTTAGCGCCTGAAAACCGATGTTACTGATGTCACATTGCATTAAAATGCGTATGGATCAAAAATGACCCACATGGCACTATCGGTGTTGAAGACTATCGTAATACAACGCAATCAGTAAAAGGAAAATGACGTACAAAACATTTAGTAAACATTTGTTATCGCTTTTCGTATTGCATAATATATATAAAGTTACTGTTATTAATTAATCATTCGTTCATACCAACGTCACACCAACACATTGTCAGGCAATTACGGTTTCACAGCTTCTTGGTCGCTGGAGGTGATAGCAGTCTGAAACCAAGAACGGTTGACGCGAAGTATTCCGAATGAATTAACTTTTTGTACCTGGGATTCACAGTCATGTAGAACTTTATAAGAGGCATCATATGTATGCCAGTGACTGCAACAGTTCCTTTATTTCACGATTGCAATTCCGGCCTTAAGCCATTATCATGGGCATATTTTTGTGGTTTAAGCCATGTCAACTTAAAATGGGCTGACACATTTACAATGACAACGACATACAAATGTGTCAGCCCATTTTGACATAGCTTAATGCCACAAAAATCTGCACTTGATAATAGCCTTGGGCTGAAATTTCAATCGTGAAATAAACAAAGTGTTACAGTAAGTGGTGTAAATATGGTGCCAATGGTATCGACTTAATGATCAGTTTATGGAGAGCTGGTGGCCAACTAATCGTTCCCTTACTATAGCTAGTCCATTGCGGGCTCTTTACATGCCAATTAATATAGATTACTAATTATTAATAAGACAGGAATATATGCGGCCCAAATTGTTGCCCTACAATCCCAGTACTGGCTCTTGAGCAGAAACGTTTGACAGCCACTGATCTAGCTAATATGATGGCACTACAAACGATATTGATCTAACAATAACATACAGATACATCAATTTGGAAATACGGTCTTCAAATAAGCTTAGTCTGTTCCTTCGAAACGTATTAGTAGGCAAAGAAGCGGACTTCTGTTTCTCGAATGCAGTTGTCGGGTCACAGGTGGTAATGCAGCGATAAGTCGAATATCCGTGGTGTACACCAGTGTGCCGCACCACAATGGTATGCCGCAACAAAGCAAAGGGTGTGACCGAACATTTACGTATTACCGTAAAAAATGAAGGGACTTTGATTTTGGACAAACCGGAAATTTTTATATTTTTTCCCTTCGATTTTAATTAAGGAGGTCCTTGTTTATTCGTTAATTATTTAATACATGCTGATAAATGTTGTATTTTCATAGAAATTAAATGTAATTTACTTACTCAGTGTCGTTGTATCCTCTCCTGTACCACAAAACCGTCTGTTCAGTTAGGTAGAGTGTACATGGTAACACAGCATCTTTTGCGTACGGTCTGCTTACGTGCTTTACCCAAAAATTCCCGTGATTAGCAAAAATGACCCTTAGTTTTACTGCCTTATTTTGATTTTTTCCCAGCTAGTAGCGGCTTCTTAAACTTTATTGCTGTTTTCGTTCGCCGCCCAAGGACCCCACGTGCTGGTTCTATGACACTAATTAAGTTTTTCGGTTCAACACTATAGTTTCCATTACATCCTAGACTTAACATTGTTGGAGTATTTCATTTTAGTTTCATCATAGCTGTGCTCTGCAGTAGTGCGAATATTGTGATTGCTATACAAGTATCTTTTGTTGCAATGTTATTAATCTTTTTTTTATTCTATACCGATAAATAGTTGTACTGATTGGTCCGTCCTAAGAGCATGCAGCCAAGTAGTGAAAACATCTGGCCTGAAACAAAGAAGCAGAAATAGTTCGCAGGAAATATAGTATTAATTATTTATCTTACGTGTTTGTTTGGTGTGGCAACGAAACATGTCCAATCACGGAGAGTGCTGTGAGTGGTGAAAAACAATAACGCTGCTGTGGTTCCCAGCAAATTGCAAAGACATTTGACTACAAAACATTTCTCTCTGTTAAGTAAAGATATGAAAGATTTCCGTTGATAGTTGGAAGAAAAAATAGGCAAATGAAGCTTATGACCGGGGCCGCTACGTGTTGCCGAAAAGGTATAGGAAGTCAGCTGTAAGGTAGTCGAAAAAACGCACACTAGTGGAAGCGTTGTTAATACCTGTGGGTAAAGAAACGGTAGGAACAGCCCTTAGTTCAGAATCTGCAGCTGAAACAGCAAAAATTCCTCTCTTTGCCGATACAATCAGCTGCCGACTTAGTGGCATGTCCAGTGATATCGAAGACATTTTGAAGGAAAAAACGCAGAGCTCTCGTAAGTTTTCACTTCAGTTAGAAGATTCTATCAGGCACAATATCTTTCTTACATAAGGTTTGTTGATGTTGATAAGATTGTAAGTAATCCATTTTTATATAAAAAGGAGGAACTATCCGAGCAAGCAACAGGTTAATGAATATTCTGCGTGAGTAATGAATATTTAGGCTTCATAAAGAATTAACGTGGGTGAGTTGCGTTAGATTTTGTACAGACGCAGCGGCTTCTATGGCAGGTCGATTGAAAGGATTCGTGCGTAAAGTACCCGAAGCAAATCTAACTTATGAACCGACTATTGCTCATTAACCAAGGAATCATTGTTGTTGACCCTTTGACATTTCCTCTGAAAATTGTGATGGACTAAATAGTAAAAACAGTGAAAATCCAATCGCGGAACCTAAATACGCGCGAATCTGAACGGTTTGTGTCAAGAAACGGGATCAAACCACACTACACAATTGCTACAAACAAAACTGTTATCACTAATTTTTGAACTTAGAGATGAGGTAACTGCATTTTTGACTAGCGAGGGGCATAAATTTTCAGATTTTTTTGCAGATAATGAATGGGTATCTACGGTGACTTATCTTTCCGGTGCTTTTGTGCACTTACATGAACTAAACAGAAAAATACAAAATAGAAACGGAACTACTCTCACTAGTAAAAACAATACTCAAGGATTTATTAAAAAGTTAAATTTGTGGAAACAGACATTGATACAGACATTGTGTGAGATGTTCCCAGCCTTTATTTTTGTGCCAACCTCTTCATCTCAGAGTAGCACTTGCGACTTACATCTTCAATTATTTGTTACATGTATTCCAATTTTTGTCTTCCTATAAAGTTTTTATCCTCAACAGCTCCCTATAGCACCATAGCAGTCATTCCCTGATGTCTTGACAGATGTCCTACCACCATTCTTGTGTAGCGCCATATCTCAAATGCTTTTGCTCTCTTCTTTTCCTTTTCTCTCACAGCCCCTTTCACGCTGACATACAATGCTGCGCTTCAAATGTACGTTCTCAGAAATTTCTTCCTGAAATTAAGAATCCTCCTTGTTCCGTCCGTCTTGGCTAATTTTGCTGCCTAAGTAGTGGAATTCCTTCATTTATTTCCAATTCCCTTCAACACATCCTGTAATTTTCCTTCTCTTTCACTGATGATAGAAATGTCATCATTGAATCTTATCACTGATATCTTTTCATCTCTAATTTTAATTCCGTTCTTGATCCATTCTTTTATTTCCGTCACTGTTTCTTCGATGTATAGATTTAACATAGGGGCGAAAGGCTGCACTTCCGTCTACACTCTTTCTATTCCGAGCATTTCATCCTTCGTTTTTCACTCTTATTGTTCCCTGTTGGCCCATGTAAATATGTTACCCGTCTTCAACCATAGCTCACCTCTATTCTTCACAGAATTTCGAACATCTTGAACCATTTGATACTGTTGAAAGCTTTTTCCAAGTCGACAAATCCTATGAACGTGTCTCGATTTTTCTTTAGTCGTCCTTCCTTCTTTCCAATTATCAGCCGAAACGTCAGAACTTCCTCTCTGGTCCAATTACCTTCCCTAAAGGCAACCTGATCGTCATCCCACACATCCTCAATTTTCTTTTCCTTTTCCTTTGTTCAGTGTATTATTCTTGTAATCAGCTTGGATTCATAAGCTGTTAAGCTGTTTGTGCAGTATTACTCGCGCTCGTCAGATATTGTCTTCCGAACTGTGAGTATGATATTTTCGAGAAAGTCAAGTTTTATACCGCCGGCTTCATATATTCTACATAACGACATGAAACACGAATAGTCGGTTTGTTGCCACGTCCCCCAATGATTTTAAAAATGCTGAGGGAATGTCATCTATACCTCCTGCCTTATTTGATCTTAAGTCTCCCAAAGCTCTTTTAAATTCTGATTCTATTACTTGATCCCCTATCCCTTCTACATCGAATTCTGTTTCTTCTTCTATCACGTCATGAGATACGTCTTCCCCCACATACAGGACTTCGATGTGCTCATTCCACCTATCAGTTCTCTCCTCTGCATTTAACAGTTGAATTCCTCTTACACTATTAATGTTACCACGCTTGCTTTTAATTTAGTGAAGGTCGTCGTAACTTTTCCACATGCTGAGTCAGTCCTTCCGACAATCATTTCCTTCTCGACTTCACGTTTTTCATGCTGCCCTTTCGCTTTAGCTTCCCTGCAATTTCTGTTTATTTCATTCGTAAGTGACTTGTATTTCTGTACTCCTGAATTGCTCTGAACCATTTTGTATTTCTTTCATTGATCAACTGAAAACTTTCTTCTGTTTCCCATTGTTCCTTCGCATTTTCTTTCTTTGTACCTATGTTTTTATTTCCATCCCTATTGAAACAACGTGTGTGGCTCCCAGAATTGTTCCCGTTTTTTCTTGTTTTTTTTTTTTCAAAATTCCATTCATTTACTGCAGAACTCTGTATAATGGTCTATACTGGTTGTAATTTGCATCACGACGGAGAATAAGGGAAAGGCATTTTACTGCAAAACTATTTAATTTTCATTGATAACACAAATAACAGAGAGATTAAACGCATTGTATTGAATAATGGAGTTCCCATTTTTAACACTCTGCCTTTTAATTTCACCGAATGTTGTTTTGACCTTTCTATGTCCTGAGTCAGTCCCTCCCACAATCATTTCTTTTTCGATTTATTCGTGCTTTTCGTGCCACAGCTTCCCTATTTCTTTCACTGAGTGACTTGTATTTCTGTATTCCTTAATGCAGATAAAAATAGGAGTCGATTAATTTTAGGAAACGTCTTAGCACTACGGCTAGTAATTAAATATGGAAATCCTCTCTGCATTCGTAGAACTGAAGAATACATTTCATTACTTAGGGCCGAATGAAATCCTTTTTCATTCCTAGGCTGTGTGGTGTCAACTACAGGATATTGGTTTACTTATGACTACCATTTACATGTAATTTGCTTACTGAAGGCAAAATGAAGGTGGTAAGGGAATGACTAAATCGATATGGAAATGGTTGTTACCGACAGAAAATAGTCACGATTTTGTTTGATAATAACGTAACAGCGGTCATTCCTAGCCAAATTTAAATTAGTTACGTGCTTGACGGTACGGGATGTGTACTAAATGAGTTATATAATATATATATTTAAGGTCGTGAATCAGTAGACATGTCAGTTCTCGGGCCGACCACCTCATGTTGCTAGTGAGAGAAGCAGCTGGACTATTTGCCTGTAGTCTGGATAAAGACAGAAATATTCTGCCAAATACATAGGTAACTAATTGTAAATTGGCGTTTTTGCCAAATGCTCAATGTCATTCTGACTCTCTCAACAGGACACAGAATGCAAACGTTCCAGTTTGAATGAAGCCGGCTCGTCGGTGATATGGACTACTGCAACGGTTATTAATTTCGGTGGCGTGAATTAATGAAGCAGTTCAGCAGCAGGCTGGAGCGATTGCAGATGCGTGACGTATCGTTTGAATACAGCCGTATTAAAAACATTGACTCGACAGCAGAGTGTTGTCAGCAGTCCATTTAACAAACAGCTGAAAGTTGATGAGGCATGGAGCCTTGAATGAAATAGCGTCAGTGCTGTGTGTTATAAGGTAAAATTAGATGCTTGGTAATTAATGGTGTCCTTCCGCAAAATGATGCAGTTGTTACGCCATCTAAAGGGAACCAACATTAATGACTTCTAAACACAATAATACACAGGGTATAAAATGGAAACAGGTAATAGCAAGAAAAGGTTTTCTGAAAGAGAGATGTATGTCAACATCCAACATGAATGTGTTAGAAAATCTTCTCTGGAAATCATCATGAGGAGCACAGCTTTATGTGGAAGTGAAATATGGACCTTAAACAGTAAACACAAGTAGAGAATGTCAGCCTTATAAATGGGTTGCAGCATCAGAATGTTGAAGATTACACAGGTAGATCGCGTAAGACCTGCTGCGTAATGCTGTGGAGGAAAGAGCCTTATGGCACAAGCCAAAACGACCAGGTCGGTCGAGAGGTGACATTCTGAGGCATCAAGAAATATTTACTCTGGCGGTAGGATGAGATGTGGGGAGGGGATAAAAGTTGTCGAGGATGGCCAGGGCACGACTGCAGTAAACGAGTTCAAGTGATGCCAGACTGCAGTAGCTATGCAGGGATTAAGACACTTGCACAGGATGACCGACCATTGGACTGCATCATGCCTGTCGACTGAATACTACAACAAACAATTATTCAACAACTGCTTTCAGTGACGCTCGACCTTACATACCGACAAACTCAGTAGTGATTCCCTAATATTAAGTACGTTTGGCGATAATGTATGGATGAAATACGAACTGTCAGGTTCTCATTGAGTAGACGTAGTTATATTGACATCACTACCACCACTGCTTGTCTGCCACTCCACAGAACTCATAAATGAATTTTTAGTGCAGGGGTCAAATCGAATAAGGTTTAAAAGTACTTTCCGTAAATAAATGAGAAGACAGGGTCAAAAGGAAATGTTCTGATTCTTAAAAAAGTAGTGGTCCGGAAGACCAAGAGAGAAGTTATCTTCATGTTAAAACTCTTTTCGGCTCGACTTCAGGATATACAAAATCAGGAAAAGATGCTGTGAAACATATTCAGAAGCTGGGGGCCAAAATAAGGGACGCAAAGGACAACTGATTTACCTGTATGATGCCAGAATAGTCTACATTTTTCTTGACCACTGCCAGAAAAGCTTCTTTGCTCTACTGAAGAAAAAGACATAGTCAAGAGATCTATGATGACATACGGTTTACACATAATTGTAACACGAGACATGGTGTCACCTTTAAATGCTGTAATTAATTAATAAATAGCTTCAAAATTTGGTTGAGAAATCTTAGGCATATAAAGGAAGACTGTACGTTACAGTTTCAATGCAGTAGCATTATTTTGTGAAATCTGTAGAGTTTTCTCTCTGTTAAAGGTAGAACTGGCAGTATGAGTATTTGTTTATATTCGCCAATCCTTATAGCAAGGCGGGCTACAGTAGAACGTTGTGCTATACTTCTAAATACCCACACATACAGGAAATGGGTCAGAGGGATTATAAATTGGGAATAACTCGGAGGAGATTCCTGTTCCGGCATTAGCCTGATAATCAGTAAACCTCCAGAAAACATTTGTCAGAAATATGTGATGCAACGTAACTTACGGTGCCTATTCGGAAAGTAAGGGACAATCGATCACGAACTGAAAACCACAGTGAAAATCAAAACTATTTTATTTGCAACAGTTAGCTACACCTTCCTGTTACTTCTTTACATAATCGTTCTCCGACGTAGACATCTGTGGTAGTGTTGTGCCTACTCTTCAATATCCTAGTCCTCTAAGGCAGCCTCCTGTGGCTCCCAACAATTTTCTTCGCTGGACTGCCAAAATGTCTTCATAGCAGAGATGAAAATCAGCGAGAGCCAAGTTCGGGCTACATGAAGGGTAATCAAACACTTTCCATCGAAAACGCTGCAGGGGCGTACTCATTGCCCTTCAGTGTGCGGCCGAGAACTGTATGAAGAAGAAAATACATGACATTTGTGTTATGAGGGATTGCATGAAACCCGGCGAAATCTCACGGCAGGCACCATTACTTGTCGCAAGATATTATACATGTAAATGATTCGTCTAGATGGGTATGCCCAAATACTAGCCTGAAGATACCACAGAGTAGTGAGCATGGAGAAAACGGACAGGGACTGCGAATGGGTCACGTTCGGCAGGACTGTGGATCGCGCGTGACCCGTACCGAGACAGTCTGCGCAGTTGGGATAACTCGGTATCCCGAATGGACGGTGTTTAACTCACCTGCCGGCAAGCAGAAGATCCTGCGTTCGAATCCCGATGCGGCAAACATTTTCACTCGTCACCGCTGATCCGTGTAATGTCCCGAAGCAGCTGACATCAATTATCCCTTCCCACCCATTCCTTTCTTCCCTCCCCCACCTTCAGCTGACGTGGAAGACATTAAGTTCTAGGCATCTTTACGCAAACACTGTGTGCTAATAACATAGGAGAGCGACGTGACGCTATATAGGGACTTAAGAGATACGCAACCCAACAAAACTGTGCGAAGCGTTATCGGATTATCACTGTGGTTTCCGTTTCCCGACCGATTGTTCCTTTCTTTCACAATATCCCATTATCTAAGATTAAAATTAAACAACTTTCCATTATCAGCTTTGGACATTGTAATTTTCTTATACTTTTGATTCCATACCCCTTAAGGCAGAGCGAGGAGTTCGAGAGATAACCCTCTGCGGCAAGCACCAAGAAGAGTTTCGAGATTGAATTTTCGAAAATCCCCAGCAGCAGACAAATAAATTCCCCAATGTGAGACACTTTTCCCCAAATATCTTGAAACAACCTATTGCCCTAGACTAATAGCTCTTATCAGTGTTAGACACTTGAAGAGGCGTAACTGTGTTCAGGCCGCAAAATTATCGCACGTATTACAATATTATAGTACATAAACGAAAATTCTAAAGAAAACAGTAGCCTGAAAAGAAATAAAAAAAGCCACATTTGCTTTCTTCACGGTTTTATCATTGTTCTCTTGATCTGCTATCAGCGCAGCACCATATCTCAGTTTTCATCTCTGCACCTCTATCCATTAAGCTATTGCAAACACATAAAATCCATGCAAGTGCTTTTTTCTTATACCTACTAAAGGCTCTTATCCTCTGATCTGTCGTTTTCTTACATTTATTTATAACAAATCATACTAATAACGACTTGTTTTTGAGAGATCATCAATATCTGAAACAGTACATATTCATAGGATATATGTTATCTAAAACCAGTTTAGTCCCCCTTAAACATCCCAACAACCACCACCACCACCATCTAAAACCTGTCAAGTAAAACCTTAAACTAAATTAACGAAGACGTCTCCTCAGAAGTCTATACATCACGAAAATCGATAAACATCCCAAACGGTCGAAACTGCGCATATACAGGGTGGTCCATTGATAGTGACCGGGCCAAATATCTCACCAAATAAGCATCAAACGAAAAAACTACAAAGAACGAAACTCATTTAGCTTGAAGGGGGAAACCAGATGGTGCTACGGTTGGCCCGCTAGATGGCACTGCCATAGATCAAACGGATATCAACTGCGATTTTTAAAACAGGAACCCCCATTTTTTATTAAATATTCGTGTAGTACGTAAAGAAATATGAATGGTATAGTTGGACCACTTTTTTCGCTTTGTGATAGATGGCGCTGTAATAGTCACAAACGTATAAGTACGTGGTATCACGTAACATTCCGCCAGTGCGGACAGTATTTGCTTCATGATACATTACCCATGTTAAAATGGACCGTTTAACAATCGCGGTAAAGGTCGATATCGTGTTGATGTATGGCTATTGTGATCAAAATTCCCAATGGGCGTGTGCTACGTATGCTGCTCGGTATCCTGGACGACATCATCCAAGTGTCCGGATCGTTCGCCCGACAGTTAAGTTATTTAAGGAAACAAGAAGTGTTCAGCTACATGTGAAACGTCAACCACGACCTGCAACAAATGATGATGTCCAAGTAGGTGTTTTAGTTGCTGTCGCGGCAAATCCGCACATGAGTAGCAGACAAATTGCACGAGAATCGGGAATCTCAAATACGTCGGCGTTGAGATTGCTACATCGACATCGATTGCAGCCGTACCATATTTCTATGCACCAGGAATTGCATGGCGACGATTTTGAACGTCGTGTACAGTTCTGCCACTGCGCAAAGGGACGATGGCAGATTTTGTGCACGCGTTCTATTTACCGACAAAGCGTCATTCACCAACAGCGGTAACGTAAATAGGCATAATATGCACTACTGGGCAACGGAAAATCCACGATGGCTGCGACAAGTCGAACATCAGGGACCTTAGCGGGTTAATGTACGGTGCGGCATTGTGGGAGGAAGGATAATTGGCCCCCATTTTATCGATGGCAATCTAAATAGTGCAATGTATGCTGATTTCCTACGTAATGTTCTACCGATGTTGCTACAAGATGTTTCACTGCATGACAGAATGGCGATGTACTTCCAACATGATGGATCTCCGGCACATAGCTCGCGTGCGGTTGAAGCGGTATTGAATACCATATTTCATGACAGGTGGATTGGTCGTCGAAGCACCATACCATTGCCCGCAGAAGTATGACAGTGAGTAGAAAATGTTGAGAGGCTCACAAGTTCGTTAGAAGCATGGGCTCATTGGATGTAGATTGCTTCAGTTATCAGGTGAAAAAGAGGTCAGAGGGAAGGGGAACTCCGTATTTAAAAGAAGTATAGATATATTAAAGTAAAAAAAAAAACACAAAAAATTGCCATTATTTTTCTGTTATATATTTGCCTCCTATCCCATTCACAGCTCAACAGACAATGTGAAATAAAACAATAAATATGGCTGTCGATTCATACTGTTCTACCCCTCCAGTGTTTTAAGACTTTTTTTATAAGAGATCTTTTTCTACAAGAGCGTATGTATGTTTGTCGTAATGTTGCTGTATAATGCTGCCTGTAATTCTGCTTAAATGTCATTTCCATCACTGCTGTCGACTGACTGGTGTTTGTCTAACTGCACTTTTATTTTAATTTAGGAGTGTGTTTATACGTTACTTCGTAATTTTGTGTTATTCTGCTTTTTTGTGATTATGTTTCTTTAGCACTTTATGACCGTTGTTGGCTGCATGGTCCTTGTAACCCAAAGCCAAAATAAGGAAATAAAATAAGTGAGTTTTGTAATTATTAACATGATAATTTAAAAAATACTATGCACTAGAAAAATCGAAATATGTATCCTTTTTGCGGCGTAGGTGAGAAGTACACTCACATAAATATAACTAGGAGAACATCCGAAAAATTAAGATTATGCAGTCAGGCATAGTTGCAATACAAATTTATCACACATTACAAAAAGTAAATGTATGGAGATTATGCCGTGAGCTATAACAAGATTTCTGAATTTTAGGTGGTGCGCTAAATTGTTGTTTCAGACACGTAATTATTATTATTGTGAAAAAAGGCACACATCCGAAACAAAACAGGCAGTCATGATTAGCTTTCAACCACTGGCGATATGCAGCCGCAAATGAAACGTTTATTGACGAAATATTCACAAACATTGAAATTTAGTTGAAGCTATCATAAAATTGTGGGTGTTCAGATATTACAGTAAAAATCTGGCTCTCACCATAATACACATGAAGTTCTGGTCCGTTGACACCCCTGTCTACTCAAAAATTTGTTTGTTGCAGGCTAAACTAGAGAAATGCTTTTTTTGAGAAAAAAAAGGAGTATGGTACGGCCTTTGCTGAATCAGAAAGTCGTATATTATGTGAATACTTCCCCCCATTTTTTAATTATCTTGACACAGATTCATGTAACGCTGCAGAGGTAGTGTTTCATATTGTTGAGGTGCTTCAGTAACACTTCAAACTTAATCCGGCAAAATGTCTTCACAGAAAAAAAGATACATACACTTTACACGGGTGCTTCAATAGATGTGACATACTTACGCGTTTCATTTTGGATGACGAAAATTAGAAGGATATCAATGCCTGTACTGTAGAATGCCAGTTGTCCGTCAAATACTTCTACCATAAAATGCACAATACGTTACAAAATATGACTGCCAGTAAAGTAAAGAGCTTTAACTTTCGTTCTCCTCGGCTTCAGACTCTTTATCACGCTAAGGGCATGCTAGCAAGGACAGGGTACCTCCACCACGATTTTCATTACCTGTCAAAAAATTGACACACCCAGCAGGGGAGGAGAAAACGAAATGAAACTTCACGGGTTGAGATGGTGTATGATGCTATGATGCTGCTTCAGTTATTACAAAGCGCAGTTGAATTGTCAAGGAACTTGGAAGTATGAGGACACCTCTGGATTCTGTTGGGAATGGTGTCATGAAGCTGTTGTACCCTCTTCCAAGCGGCTCACACCTGCTGTAACTGGTCCTTGAAGTCCTGGATACTGCCTCTCGGGCAGAGCTGACGTCAGAGCTCTATCAAGGACTGAGATGAGAAAATACCTGGCCACTGGAGCACATCAGCATCATGCAGTGCCTCCTGTGGACGCACATTCTACAGCTGCAAAATGGCACGATGTTACTGTCGCCTGAGAGTTCATCTTTGTGGACGCAGAATGTCCTTGACGTACCATTGTCCTGTCAGAGTTATCACAATCGTTACCAGTTTTGCCTGCATCTCGTGGTCGTGCGGTAGCGTTCTCGCTTCCCACGCTCGGGTTCCCGGGTTCGATTCCCGGCGGGGTCAGGGATTTTCTCTGCCTCGTGATGGCTGGGTGTTGTGTGATGGTTGGCTCTGAGCACTGTGCGACTTAACTTCTGAGGTCATCAGTCGCCTAGAACTTAGAACTAATTAAACCTAACTAACCTAAGGACATCACACACATCCATGCCCGAGGCAGGATTCGAACCTGCGGCCGTAGCTGTCCCGCGCTTCCGGACTGAGCGCCTAGAAGTTGTGTGATGTCCTTAGGTTAGTTAGGTTTAAGTAGTTCTAAGTTCTAGGGGACTGATGACCATAGATGTTAAGTCCCATAGTGCTCAGAGCCATTACCAGTTTTAACTTTAAGTCATACCCGATGGTTCCCCAAACCGTGACTTCAGGAGTAATACAGCTGGGCCTCTCCAAAAAGATGTAAGATTGGAGCCTCTCCTCAGGTCGTCACCATACTCTTCTACGATGGTAATCCTCAGTTGTGATGAACCACGAACCACTGGTGAAAACGATTTGACGCCGTTCATCAGCATTTCACGCTCTCCAGTCATGGCAGTATTCCAAACGCTACCCTTAATTGTGGCGTTTGCCGGCCGAGGTAGCCAGCGGTTCCAGGCACTACAGTCTGGAACCGCGCGACCGCTACGGTCGCTGGTTCGAATCTTGCCTCGGGCATGGATGTGTGTGACGTCCTTAGGTTAGTTAGGTTTAAGTACGCTACTGGCCATTAAAATTTCTACACTAAGAAGAAATGCAGATGATACACGGGTATTCATTGGACAAATATGTTATACTAGAACTGACATGTGATTTACATTTCCAGGCAATGTGGGTACATAGATCCTGAGAAATCAGTGCCAGAACCTCTGGCCGTAATAACGGCCTTGATACGCCTGGGCATTGAGTCAAACAGAGCTTGGATGGCGTGTGCAGGTAAAGCTGCCCATGCAGCTTCAATACGCTACCACAGTTCATCAAGTGTAGTGACTGACGTATTGTGACGAGTCAGTTGCTCGGCCACCATCGACCAGAAGTTTTCATTGGTGAAAGATCTGGAGAATGTGCTAGCTAGGGCAACAGTTGAATATTTTCTGTATCCAGAAAGGCCCGTACAGGACCTGCAACATGCGGTCGTGCATTATCCTGCTGAAATGTAGGGTTTCGCAGGGATCGAATTAAGGGCAGAGTCACGGGTCGTAACACATCCGAAATGTAACGTCCACTGTTCAAAATGCCGTCAAAGCGAACAAGAGGTGTCCGAGACGTGTAACCAATGGCACGCCATACCACCACGCCGAGTGATACGCCAAAATAGCGATGACGAATACATGCTTCCAATGTGGATTCACTGCTATGTCGCCAAACACGGTTGCGACCTTCATGATGCTGTAAACAGAACCTGGATTCATCCGAAAAAATGTTTTGCCATTCGTGCACCCAGGTTCGTTGTTGAGTACACCATCGCAGGCGCTCCTGTCTGTGATGCAGCGTCAAGGGTAACCGCAGCCATAGTCTATGGTGCTGCAAATGTCGTCAAACTGTTCTTGCAGATGGTTGTTGTCTTGCAAACATCCCCATCTGTTGACTCAGAGGTCGAGACGTGGCTGCACGATGCGTTGCAGGCATGCGGATAAGATGCCCGTCATCTCGACTGCTTGTGATACGAGGCCGTTGGGATCCAGCACGGCGTTCCGTATTACCCTCCTGAACCCACAGATTCCATATTCTGCTAACGGCCATTGGATCTCGACCAACGCGAGCAGCAATGTCGCGATATGATAATCCGCAATCGCTACAATCCGACCTTTATCAAAGTCGGAAACGTGATGGTACGCATTTCTCCTCCTTACACGAGGCATCACAACAACGTTTCACCAGGCAACGCCTGTCAACTGCTGTTTGAGAAATCGGTTGGAAACTTTCCTCATGTCAGCACGTTGTAGGTGTCGCCACCGGTGCCAACCTTGTGTGAATGCTCTGAAAACCTAATCATTTGCATATCACAGCATCTTCTTCCTGTCGGTTAAATTTCGCGTCGCTAGCACGTTATCTTCGTGGTGTAGCAATTTTAATGGCCAGTAGAGTAGTTCTAAGTTATAGGGGACTGATGAACTTTAAAAGTCCCATAGTGCTCAGAGCCATTTGAGCCAATTGTGGCGTTTATAGCATCATACCCTTGGGACACTGATTCGCAAGTCTGTCTGCTGGTAGTACACGACCTGTGATGTGGGATGACGTAGAATATTCCACAGGGTCAACTACATCTTCTCAAATGTCCGGCAGAGATGCGAAGGGGTTACGATCTGCTTGGTGCACAATGCAGGGATCCTCCCTTGTGGTGGCCACACGTGGTCGACCGCAACCGTGATTAGCACGCTTGGCGTCACCGTGCTATGCAATTCAACATCAAGACACTCTCACTGACGAATGGTTCACAGATCTGGATATGCCACGACAGAACCAACCAGCCAGATGAAAGCCCACAACGACGTGCTTCCGAAAATCTGTCAGACCCTGATAACGCTCTCTCGCAAGAATACGCGACATCTACTGTGCCCCAAACGATCACTCAACATCTGGCACTGTTCACGCATTTACTGTAACCTACCAGAACCAGTGACAACATTGAACATGAACAACAGTAATGTAGTCTGTTGGTCTTCTACCTGTTGCAGAGAACTGCAACTCTAGGCGTTACATATCCGCCATGACTCCCTGATGCTTCAGTTTCTTTATCATGCAATGTATCAAGAAGCAACCTGCAGTTGTCGACGTTTTTTGAAACGTGATTTCAACACAAAGGGTAGAAATTATTTGCGAAGAAACATACTAGAATACATATATTTGGTTATTAGAGTCTCTGCAATTTAAGTATCACATTATAAATACACCCAGGAGATTAGTAGCTTAAAAAGTACAGTTCTCTGCTTAGAATGTAGGCATCTACACGTTGAATGGTCTAGCAGGTGCAGTGCTGGAGGAATTATATGTTGGCAACAAGTTTTCTCTTCTACCTCCCCTTCATCCATAATAACTAAAATACAGCATTATACTGTGCTAACAACTATCTCAGTCATCCAGAACACCCAAATAAATAGTAACATTCCAATTGAGATAGGCGGAAGCCAACAGCAAAACATCTCTAGGTCCTAGCCAAAACTGATATATCCCTTATCCTCATTCTCAATATTGGACCACCTGAATTTTACCATTGTCCTGCAGTGATATGCACAATTTTTGTAACACTAATCAGGTCCAAGGTACACAAAGTCAGGTATAACCAGAGCTTAGCAGCTTAGTTCATTGTTAAAAAATTTTTGGTTGCGCTTTGTATCTTATAAAGGGTACCTCAACAATTTACAAGTAGTTCTTAAACAAGTATAGCTTTTCGCCTGCAGCACGATACTCCACATACATTATAGATTAACACGACATAAATTACCGTTGTTTTTCATTATACTGAATTACTGCGTGCTGGTAACAAAAAAAATATGATAGTTCGTATAACGTTATGCAAGCATGTCAAAAATATATGCCCGCCCGGTTAACCACGCGCTCTAACGCGCTGCTTCCCGAGCGGGAAGGCGTGTCGGTCCCCGGCACGAATCCACCCGGTGGATTAGTGTCGAGGTCCGACGTGCCGGCCAGCCTGTGGATGGTTTTTGAGGCGGTTTTCCATCTGCCTCGGCGAATACGGGCTGGTTCCCCTTCTTCCGCCTCAGTTACACTATGTCAGCGATTGGTGCGCAAACACTTTCCCCACGTACGCGTACGCCAAAATTACTCAACCACGCAAACATTGGGGTTACATTCCTCTAGTGTGAGACGTCCCCGGAGGAGACCGCACAGTAACCCTAGGTTCGGTGTGGGGCCAGCGGGGACGAAGCCTCTCCGTCGTTTCTAGGTCCCCGGTTCCATACAATACAGTACAATACAACACAATGCCAAAAATATGCGTTCCCAACAGAGACAATCCCAGTTCTCTGTTACGTGCAGGAAGTCAAAGACACAAGGCACGTATACTTCTTTGGCTTGGTATTCGTTTAAAAATATTTTCCGCAGATTGTATATTTAAAGTGCCAACTCGGCGCTTTGAACGCGTTCATAGCCTAATGGTTGCTGGCACAGTAGATTAGCATGTTTGAGAAGGCGACTGATCACCTTCCGTAATGAAAAACCTGATGTTTTCATTGATGGAATTTGAAAGGTGTCATACAACATCCGCACGGAACACGGCGACGAAACAAGATCGAAAGAAATAAGAAGAAAAAAAAACATTAGTGTCGTTGCAAAAGGATGCGGGTTAAATACCTTAGTTTTTTCCTAAGGTATGAAAGTCTGAAACGGGGCCCAATCAGCCTCGTGAGGCCAACTGAGGAACTGCTCGAATAAAATAGCAGACGCATCACCGGGATTCATCTACTGGCAATAACGGAACTACATATTGGCGAGATGCGACCACATATGCCTCGATCATAAATCGCTCCGCGACCTGCTTTGCAGACAGCATTCGTCGAGCAATCAGAAAGTGCCTAAGGCCAAATCCATGAGCATTGTTTACGGTTTTTACTCCATACTTCGCCAACATTGTGGTATCGTGCAGAGCTCACTGCGCTGCATCGAAGTCGGCAACGCGGTCTATATCACGGGCATTAGCAAGTTCTCGCTGCAACCTGCAACGATATATGGGAGGCGCTCCTGTAAACCACGCCTACCCTTTGAGGACATCAGCGCCCTTGCCCTGGAGGGCAATATAGAATTGAGCATTTAAGAGCTCTACACAATTTGAGACCTCAGCTACAGCTGTCTATATCACTGAGGAGGACCAACAAGCTGCTCAGATCAGCTTGTACTATATAAATGTCGAACATTGTACCTTAAAGAACAGTTCGTTATTCACTGCATGCTTTTCTGAAGAAGTGTTTCAAAGCTAAGTAAATCTTTTATTCATCATATAATAAAGTGAACTATCATTTCTTGTGTTCTAGTTTCTCCCAGATAAATCAGAGAACCCACAGGTATGGTCGGACGAATGGAGATTCGTGTGGAAAGAACAGAAATAATCATAAACTTATAAATAGCAGGAAGTTTAAGTTAGTTTACAAGAACATCAGGATTTCACAACTGAGATTTGAATTTCTTTGCAATGTCAGCATCTCTACATTAATTGTATGTCACGAAATAGATTAAGTTAACGAATTCTGCTATCTAAGCAGTAAAATAACTAATGACGGACGGAACAAGGAGGACATCAAAAGCAGACTAGCACTGGCGAAAGGGCATTCCTGGCCAAGAGAACTCTACTAATATGAAATATTGACCTTAATTTGAGGAAGAAATTTCTGAGAATGTAAGTCTGGAGTATTGTATGGTAGTGAAACATGGACTGTGGGAAAACCTGAACAGAAGAGAACTGAAGCTTTTGAGATGTGATGCTACAGTCGAATGTTGAAAATTAGGTGGACTGATAAGGTAAGGAATGAGGAGGTTCTGCGCAGAATCTGAGAGGAAAGCAATATGTGGAAAACAATGATAAGGAGAAGGTTCAGGATGATAGAAGATCTGTTAAGACATGAGGGGATGACTCCCATGGTACTGCATGGAGCTGTAGAGGGCAAAAACTGTAGAGGAGGATAGAGGTTGGAATACATCCAGCAAATAATTGAAGACATAGGTTGTAAGTGCTACTCTGACATGAAGAGATTAGCACCGGAGAGGAATTCGTGGCGGGCCGCATCAAACCAGTCCGAAGACTGATGACCAAAAAAAGTCACATCTCTAGCAGTCCACACCTACACCAATTACTAGCTTGCTTATTTACAAAATCTGCACTATATACTATAGTGTTTTTAATTGGACGAAACAGGACGCTGAAAAGAATGTCCAAAAACGACGTGATAGTCTACCGGCCCCACTGTATGTCTCACAGAGGTGGGTGTCGAGTGTGTACAACCGCAACTCCCACAGCTGACGGCGACCGCAAGAGCAGTGTGGTTTGCAGAAGGGGTGATGAAGGGAGGGGCGAGGGGGTGGAAGGGAGGAGAAGAGATAGCGCCAAGAGTGGCGCTGCGGGCGCAAGACACACAGGGGCATCTTTTATTCAGGCCTCGCAGGGGAGGGGCAGCTGCAGCGGCAAAAACATTCGCATCCGAGTAGGGACTCCCGCACCTCGTCCTGTTGTCGGCTCCTGCAGCCTGCGAACGGCAGAGTGGATCACGTTCAGCGCAGAACTGTACCTTCCATTCCCAAGTCCCCATTTCTGCATATCTGCAAAGCGAAATACTGTATGAAAACATGGTTTAAAAAGTTTAAAAATGCATATTTTTGTTACTAGGAAAACCCCGGTGTATAGACCCACAACCTTGACTTAATCACGATATATATATTATAGCACTGTAAGCTCTGTACACAGGACAGTTCATAGAGGACGATCATATCAGCATTACAGTTCACCCTGCCATAAAGCAACATCTGCGAAGAAATGGTTTTGGACGATAACATTCTTGAAATGGATTGGGCTGCATTGAGACCTGACATGAGCTCAATAGTACACACATCAAAAAAAGTTTTGCTTCAACTCGGTTCCCCGGCCGAAGTGGCCGAGCGGTTCTAGGCGCTACAGTCTACAACCGCGCGACAGCTAATGTCGCAGGTTCGAATCCTGCCTCGGGCATGGATGTGTGTGATGTCCTTAGGTTAGTTAGGTTTAAGTAGTTCTAAGTTCTAGGGGACTGATGACCTCAGCAGTTAAGTCCCATAGTGCTCAGAGCCATTTGAACCATCAACTCAGTTCCGAGAGTTCCAGAACCTGTACAGAAAATTTAGAGTTCATCATAAACATCATATCTACCCTTTTTATTGCTCATGAAAACTACACATTGGATGTTGTACCACCATAAAGCGAGGCCATCAGAGGTGGTGGGCCAGACTGCTGTACACACCAGCACCTCTAATACCCAGTAGCACGTCCACTTGCATTGATGCATGCCTGTATTTGTCGCGGAATACTATCCACAAATTCATCAAGGCACTGTTGGTCCAGATTGTCCCACTTCTCAATGGCGATTCGGCGTGCATCCCACAGAGTGGTTGGTGGGTCACGTCGTCCATAAACAGCCCTTTTCAATCTATTCCAGGCAAGTTCGACAGTGTTCATGTCTGGAGAACATGCTGGCCATTCTAGTCAAGCGAAGAAAGTCATTCACAAGATGTGTACGATCGGGGAGCGAATTGTCGTCCTTGAAGACGAAAGCCTCGCCAATATGCTGCCGATATGGTTGCACGATCGGTCGGAGGATGGCATTCACGTATCGTACAGCCGTTAAGGCGTCTTCCATGACCACCAGCGGCGTACGTCGGCCCCACATGAAGCCACTCCAAAGCAGGAGGGAACCTCCACCTTGCTGCACTCGCTGGATAGTGTTCAGCCTGACAGGGTGGCCTCCAAACACGTCTCCGATGACTGTTTGGTTGAAGGCATACGCATCGGTGAAACCGTGATGCCAATCCCGAGCGGTCCATTCGACATGTTGTTGAGCCCATCTGTACCGCGCTGCATGGTGCCATGGTAGCAAAGATGGACATCGCCATGGACGTCGGGAGTGAAGTTGCACATCATGCAGCCTATTGCGCACAATTTTCTTGCTTTTCCTGAGGCTGCACAAAAAGCATTATTCAACGTGGTGGCGTTGCTGTCAGGGTTCCTCCGAGCCATAAATCGTACGTAGCGGTCATCCACTGCAGTAGTAGCCCTTGAGCGGCCTGAACGAGGCATGTCATCGACAGTTCCTGTCTCTCTGCATCTCCTTCACGTCCGAACAGCATCACTTTGGTTCACTCCGAGACACCTGGACACTTCCCTTGTTGAGAGCCCTTCCTGGCACAAAGTAACGATGTGGACGCTATCGAACCGCGGTATTGACCGTCTAGGCATGGTTGAACTACAGACAACACGAGCCGTGTACCTCCTTCCTGGTGGAATGACTGGTACTGATCGGCTGTCGGGCACCCTCCGTCTAATAGACGCAGTCAAAGGGACTGTGTCTGTGATACCATATGCACAGTCAACGTCTATCTTCAGGAGATCTAGGGACTGGGGTGATGGAAAACTTTTTTTGTGTGTGTATATCTTTGGTATGAGCTAGACTGTAGCTCCGCTCCACACCCCATCGTATATTATCACTACCTTTTCCTGTTTCGGTTGTTGAGGAAGAGTTGACTGCCATTCCTTCACGGAGATTCAGACAGTTTAGTGAAAGTGTCCCCAGCAAACTTCAGGCGGTCGTAAAAATCAGTGAACGATACAGTCCATATTAATGTTCATTAGTAGGTGTCCGGATAATTTTGATGAGATTATGGATTTATCTCAATCGACAACCTGTGCATATTTACGTCTATACCTAGATCTACATCTGTACACTGTCGAAGCACATCAGTCAAGTTACGTCCCATTACCCCACGTATTATGATTTCTTCCCCTTCCATTCTCGTATATAATGTTTCTAAAATCACTACTTAAATATCTATTTGCAAGCTGTAATTAGTTCAGTCTGGTCTTCGCAGCCCTTACGGGACGGGTACACAAATTATGTATCTCGTTTCCTCATTCAGTTACGTTATGTTATGTTAACCGGGGACCTAGAAACGACGGAGAGGCTCCGTCCCCGCCGCAGCCGCAGTGGTCCACTACCCCACGACGACTACCGCAGTCTACTTCACCCCTCAACCGCTCCATACCGAACCCAGGGTTATTTGCAGTTCGGACCCTGGTGGACCCCTCAGGGAACGTCTCACCCCAGACAAGTGTAACCCCTATCTTTGCGTGGTAGGGTAATGGTGGTGTACGTGTACGTGGAGAACTTGTTTGCGCCGCAATCGCCGACATAGTGTAGCTGAGGCGGAATAGGGGGAACCAGCCCGCATTTGCCGAGGCAGATGGAAAACCGCCTATAAACCATCCACAGACTGGCCGGCTCACCGGACCTCGACACAAATCCGCCGGGCGAATTCATGCCGGGGACCGGCGTTGCTTCCCGCCCGGATCCTCATTCAGTACTACTGAAACATTATAAATAAGCTTTCGTGGGATGGTTTACGTGCGTCTTCAAAACTCTGCCTGTTCAGGTTTCTCAGCATAAACATGAAGTTCTCCTGTAAGTCAAACAAATAAGCGATCATACGCGTTGCTCTTATTGGTGTAAATTCCGTATTTCCAGTTCTGTTAGGTACGTAATGTATCTCGTGGTGGGGTGGTGGACGCAGAAAACAATAAGATGACCACGTAACAGCTAAAAACAGACGTTATTGCTACAATAAAGCGAATTAGAAAACATGAACAACAGAAAACAGATTCTGAATGAAACAAACGTAATAGATCTTCCTAATCTATTAAATGAAATGCCACCCATTCAATACAGCTCCAGGAAAGTATCCGAGAAGGCACACATTCTGTCAAGATAGGCTATTCCGCTGTAGGTAAGGTCGGAATGGCCGCAGTCGCAATCGGTGGTTGCTATAGCATATTCCAGGCCGTGGCGCGCCGAATCGGGGACGCGACTTTAGGTACTCTGGTTTGTACTCGGATTCATGGTCGGCTTCAGACTGCTGGGGAGCTGCAGTCGGCGGTCACCAGGAAGTGGCGTGCGTCACGTAGCTTCGCGTAAGCGAGCTAGTGCCGGCTGTCTGCGGTCATAGGGCGCCCTTGACATTGCAGCCGATGCCGCAGAGAAGTTGAGCTGTCTCAGCTGCAGGCGCCTGCCAGGACGGCAACCCGCAGGATAATTTTGTGTGGCGGGTGGCTGGAACTTCAGGCACCAGCGGTCTACTACAGTATGAGTCCCTCTAACGTGGCCAATATTCAAGAGAGGGTCACTCGGGGCTTTAGTAAGCAATATTCTTTGACGACTGACTGCATTTTTCCAGTATCATGTCAATGAACCGCAGTCTGTCACCTGCTTTACCTACGACAGAGCCAATGTGATCAACCATTTTCATGCAATGACAAATTTTTACACTGAGGTATGTGCATGAATTGACTGACCGCTGCTACGAATCATTAACGCTGTAATCATTTAATTACACGGTTTTGCATTTTGTGAATTTTACAATTTTACAATTTAGAAAATTCAAAGGAAGTTTCTAATTTTTCCACTATTTTGAAATATTATCAACATTTGACAACATTTATGCGCATTTTTTCAGAGAGTACTCTACTCAAGATAACTACATCATCTACAATAAGTCTGATTTTACTGATAATATCTTCCAGGAGACTAATTTACGACGACTGTCTAAAGAGCAATCGGACGCACAGAATGTGCAGACGTAAACTGAACTTTTTCAGAAAGATGCGTAACACTAAAATAGCGCAAAAGGCTCAAAATCTTGGTGTTAGTAGCACTGATGATAGAAGACAGAGGTTAAGTGAGCCAATGTTTACACGGTATATATTAGCCAAAAGGGCAGACACCTTATGACATGATACAAGGATCAAACCTATAAGGGGCCATCAAAAAGTTACAGTCCAAAGGCCACACTAACCCCTTATCTATATGTCAAAGCTTATATATTCGCATCAGAGTCGTGTTTGATTGTATACGCACTTTCTGATCGCTCCTTATACAAATGTAGTGATGAGATGGCATTAGTCACACATTTTCTGGTACTCAGTTTGAATTATACCTTCACATAACGAGCTAGATGGTGTGAAATGACGCTGGGGATTCACTGGAGGTGATAGTTTCAAAATATGAGTCTTAATTGAATATATTAAAATGGGTTTCTCCTTCTGACATACTTAAATCACACCCTACCAAAACAATAGTGAAGGAGATCGAAATTAAACAAGGGCCTAAAATCAATTTATTACATCAAAATTCTAAAGAAATGGCGTAACAAGCATTGGCATTCCGATCTGGAATATGATTCAAGTGAACCCGTATCTTGACAGAACAATTATATTCACGTTTAGTCAACGTGAATGACGATGATTAGCGTATAAGGATAGAAATCGCTACAGAAGAAAACGTCTTTGCGTCTATGGCTGGAGATGAAGGCACTCTGCACCACCAACTGCAATCAAGTCTTCAGAATAAAGAATTGAGGTTACTAAACATTATTAAAAGTGACTCGACTCTCCATGTAGCACGCCTGGCGATTGTGGCACGATCTCACCATACTGATAATCTGCAAATGGCAGCTGAAGTGGCTGCAGAATCAGCCATTGGCTCTGTAACAACCACTTGCATCTGCATCTGACATAGCCGCATAAGGTAGCACCTGGCTGAAAAAGTCTGTCTGTCAAGTCTTCCGCCTGAGAAGTAACTTTCTACAATCTATTTCCGACAAAAAAGATTTGCTTCTATAAGTTTTCTTGGCGTTAGTAATTGGGTGAACAATATACTGTGTCTAGGAATCCTGCATACTCGGTTCGCTAGGCAAGCAATCAAACAACTCTTACTAATGAGTTTTATTACAACAAAACAAATATAGTACTTAACTTTGATAGATGTGTCGCAAGCAAAGGGCGACATGCAAAATAATTAGTCTTCTTCAGAATAGCCAAACACAAGTGTGTGTTACATAGAGATTTCTAATGACGTGGCTAGCGTTGACACTACTATTGAAGTGCGCTGCCAACAGTAGGGCGCGGCGCTTACGTCCTCTTCACGTAGGGGCCGCTGGTGTCACGTTGTGGCCTCGGAGGGAGGTCGGTCAACGTACGATTGGGTGACCTGTTTTCACAGCAATCTTTGCTCTGTCGTTCCAGTCTGGCGTGCAGGCGCTGACTTTACGTCGTAACACAATAAGTATTCCAAATGCCGACAGCTAAGAAGTTGTCATAAAAGCCGATAGCCTATTTTCTAACTTTAATTTCACGTGGTTAATCAATTACTGAAATCGCTAGTCTTGACACTACAGAGTTGTGCCCTATTCTTTCCCTCTCTCTATGTCGGCCAATAAGGTTGGCCCTCGATAAGCACAACTGCATTTCTTATGCACAGTTCTAGAATTTTTCGTAAAAAAATTTGAGTTTTTGTGCGAGTCGGAAGGTGGCGGCAGAATCTTACAGTCTTCAAAGGTTCTAAAGTTGCGATTTCTGTCCCACTCTTTCAGATGATATCATAATGTCCTGTCTATTTTGAGAAATTCTGACTGCCTGCAGCTCTTTCCACAATAGCCAGTCTTCCGGGTCTCTACCAAAAGAGCATTCCTTTCTAGACGACACAGCTCACTAAAGAAGTCTCCTGTGTCTCAGCTCAACAAATATACACTATGACTTACATTGCGTCTGGCGCCGATACGACTTACATCAGAGCATTTTCCACACTCATTCGACCAAACGACTTTCATGAATTGCTTATAAGACCATCAGCTGTGTTATTGAAAATCTGATATATCAACAGGTTTTAGTCTCAGACGATCATCAACAGATTAAGTTCAACAATAGTTCAAGTAACTACATCTTTCGTCGTTATTTGACAGTGGATACATCTCAGGTCCAGTATAGTAAACTCTACGCAGGACACACTCAGTAATGACCTCAGTTATCAAGACAGTATATACTCTAATAAGAAGGGTAGATTTTATTACATATTATATCACCTGAGATGCACCCAGTGTCAAGTATGACACGAGGGATGTATTTACTTGACCTGATTTTTAATACGAGCCTTGGAATTTAAATAGTGGCAACTATTTATTCACAACCGGTACAACAGAGTTACATGTTTGCACTTCTTACAGTCCTTCAAAGTAGTTACCAGCGTTGTGTAGAACCCGTTTCCAGCGATGTGGAAGGCGTAGTATGCCGTTAGCAGAGCCTGTTCTGTTGATGTTGCGAATGGAGCGGTCTACTACCTGTCTAATCTCTGGAACTGTTCTGAAGCGAATGGCACGAAGTGATTCCTTCATCTTCGGAATCAAATCAAAGTCACAAGGACTTAAGTCCTGGGAGTATGGTGGATGGTACAGTACTTCCCAGTCCCATCTACCAAACAGAGCAGCCACAGCTTGCGCTGTATGCGCCAGCGCATTGTCGTGCAAAATGATGGGTGGGTTGCGCGGAAAGTGTCCCCGCCTCTTTTGCAAAGCTAGTAGTAGGTGATGCTCCAAAAACGAACAGTAAGACTGTGCATTGATGGTCTGCCGTGGAGAAACGTAATACGTTAGGATAAGACCATTAAGGTCGTACACGAGAATCACCATAACTTCAGACCACTCCATTCGCACCATCAACAGAACGGCCTCTGCTAACGGTATACTACGTCTTCCACATCGCTGGGAACGGGTTCTACACAACGCTGGTGACTACTTTGAAGGACAGTAATAGGTGCAAACATGTGACTCTTTTGTATCGGTTGTGAATAAATAGTTGCCACTATTTAAGTTCCAGTCCTCGTATTATATCCATTGATGATGGTATAGGACTGAAACCGGTTGATGCTTAAGGTTTTCAATAAAACAAATTGTGGTCAAATATGCACTTCATGAATACTCAATGGCCATTAGCTCCAATTTGTATGGCTTCGGCATTACATTTCCCTGTTACGGTCATTTGCATAACTTATGTATTGTTTTGTATTTCCAGCTCGTCCTGCAATTTACAGCTTGTGGAGTTTCCCTCCTGCTGTTTCGGTGCAGAAATTCAGTTTCGCAGTGACTTTTCCTCTTAATTTTGGTTAATATCCTTTTCAGTGTCTTTCTGTCACCATCACTCAACATACACTTTCGTCCGCTTTGTGACTTACCGTATGCTGTTTTTCTGAATTCCCCTGTATGCGGTGTAATCTTCGGTACGTCTTCAAACACTGATTTCTTCGTCTACATTGGTTACGGAAAACCCACCGTACGAGTACCAACAATTCACTCAGCTCCGATATAAACCACCAACAACCAAACAAAACAATTTTCTGGCCACGACTGAGCCTCTAACTATTGAGGATATTACAGGTGCCGTTTTTGGTCAGATACATGAGCACAATAGACAGACTTAGAGAGATTCTGCATTTATGTTAAAGCACGTATTTCTCCCTCTGTTTCCATATTTTTGTCCAACCCTTGTAATTGAATTAGAGTAAAAAAATGCTACAAGATTAGAATGAAACTTCAGCTTTGATGAATAATCCAGTCTCGGGTGACATTCCCTACTTGTGACTTATTGGTCAATATTCTTCTGATGCGCAACCGCAAAATTCAGTAAATTACTTGGTTTTCCATCAAATACACCCTTCGACCTAGTTTTCGCACCCGAGCACATCTGTGGACAACTATCACACTGGAATGTCACCCCATACCCAACGGCCGTCCTCAAAATAAAACCGTCATTATTGAGCCGTGGCGCCATTGAATTCGTAGACTGTTCTGTCTGGCGCCACTGGCTCAGGTGTAGTATCGACTATCCCTCTTGCGGCCCCATTCCCAATGAGGAAGACCTGGTATCTGTGGGTTGTGACCTTAGAAGGTTTATGCTTGCCGATATATATACGATACATATCCTACCTTCTTCTTTGTACCTATGTTTTCCTTCCCAACTTCTGTGATAGCCCTTTTTAGAGATGTCCATTCCTCTTCAACTGTACTGCCTACTGATCTATTCCTTACTGCTGTATCTACAGACTTAGAGAACTTCAAGCGTATCTCGTCATTCCTTAGTACTTCCGTATCCCACTTCTTTGCGCATTGATTCTTGCTGACTAATGTCTTAAGCCTACTCTTCATTACTACTATAATGTGATCTTAGCCTATTTCTGCTCTGGGTATGCCTTACAATCCTGTAACTGATATCGGAATCTCTGTCTGACCATGATGTAATCTAACTGACCTTCCTGTATCACCCGGCCTTTTCCTAGTATGCGTCCTCTTGTGATTCTTGAACAAGATATTCGCTATTACGAGCTGAAACTTCGTTCAGAACTCAATTAGTTTTTCTCCCTCTCATTCCTTGTCCCAAGCCCATATTCTCCTGTAACCTTTTCTTCTACTCCTTCCCCTACAACTGCATCCCAGTCCCCCATGACTATTATAGTTTCATCCCGCGTTACTTATTTAATTACCCCTTCAATATGCTTTCTTCATCTTCAGCCTGCGACGTCGGCATGCATACGTCAACTATCGTTGCAGGTGCTGGTTTGCTGTCGATTCTGATAAGAACGACCCTGTCACTGAACTGTTTACAGAAACACACTCTCTGTCCTACCTTCACAACGAATCCTATTCCTGTTATACCATGTTCTGTTGCTGTTGATATTACCCTATACTCGTCTGACCAGAAATCCTTGTCTTCTTTCCACTTCACTTCGCTGACCTCTACTATATCTAGATTGAGTCTTTGCATTTCCCTTTTCAGATTCTCTAATTTCCCTACCACGTTCAAGCTCCTGACATTCCACCCCCCGACTCGTAGAATGTAATTATTTCGTTGATTATTTAATCTTTTTCTCATGGTAACCTCCGCCTTAGCAGTCCCCTCTCGGAGATCCGAATGGGGAACTATTCCGGAATCTTTTGCTAATGGAGAGATCATCATGACACTTCTCCAATTATAGGCAACATGTCCTTTGGATACACGTTACTTGTCTTTAACGCAGTGGTTTCCATTCCTTCTGCATCCTCATGCCTTTAATCTTTGTTGATTCTTCCACCTACAGAGGCAGTTTCTCACCCCTACGACAAGAGAGTGCCCTGAACCTCTGTGCGCTCCTCCCCCCTCTTTGTCAAGGCCGTTGGCAGAATGAGGGTGACTTCCTACGCCGGTATTCTTCGGCCGTTAATGCTGATTATTAAGCAAAATTTAAGCAGCAGCGGGATTCGAACCCGGGACCAAAGACTTTTTTTTTTCATTTTTTTCGTTATTGTTCGTAGTGTTTGGTCGTAGCGGACGTCAACATGACTATCTTTGAAGTTCGTTGTTCATCCTTTCAATTTTTTATTACAGAGAGCAGTCAGCTGTCTGACCGAACACTTTGAGCTACCGTGATGGCGCCCCTAGACCACGGGTCCAGTATCGCTACGCTAGGTATGTCTTAACGTATTTGACCCACTGGATCAAGTCAAATTCCCATGTGATGTTCCCTCTGACTCCCGCCCGGACTGACTGTAGCAGTCTTTCATACTTATACGCTGTTGTGCGTCGTATATCGTTGGTAAAAACAATCCCTAGGCGTTTGAAGGTATCCATGAGCCGTAATGGTGCTACATTTTCTTTCGTTAGTAAAGCCCTAATATTGATCGCTAGAAACTTGTTATTATTAATGCGGCTGCCAATAGCTATTCTATACTTGCGGATTCAACCTAAAGCCACAAGCACTACCACCATCGGGTCATCCCCATAGGCTGTTAGATGATCCCCAGCCATTATCTTGAGTTAAACGAGAATGATCAGTACGGGAAGAAACAAAACTACATACAGTTTACAAAGCGTATAGTAAATTACAGAAACATCAGTGGGATAAGTTTTCTATTAAACGGCTGCCCTCGATTTCCTTGTGTAGCTTCGTAGTGCATTGTCATATCTATATATGTCTATAATTAATAATTTATAAGCGTATATCGATTATGAAACACCCCCCCCCCCCCCCAACTTTCTTGAAAGTACTATTTCTGCACACAACTTGTGCTCGTGCGTCAGTTCAACTCAGCTGTCCTTTGAGACCGGTTACTGTAGGGGTCGGAGGCTTGTTGTGGTTGGAGAATCTGTACATCGGAAATGTCTTACGTCTAACAAAAGGAAACAGTCAATTTAACTTATTGCGATCTACCGGGGGTATGCATGTGGTATGTCCCTCCAGATAAACATTCAAATACTCTCGTTAAGGAAGGTACCTCAATCCTATGATTATTTGCAATATTGAAGTAGAACCATGCCACACTGTAGCAACGCAGTTAAGTTAGCTCGCTTGGTGCAAGCGGCAAGAGATGCTAACCGAAATCGACAGCAGATGGCCGAATGTACTTTTCTGGTCCAGACGATCTCAACAGAGCATAAACCGAAGCTGTATCAGCGACCATTATTTGTATCTTACGCTTTCGGTATTATACACTGCCTGCACAGATTCTACCTCATTTATAATTGTCATAAAGAGAACATGATTCAAACGAAATTTCAGTAAAAAGTTCCATATCATTCTGTTTCACCTGCAAGATCAAATTAGTTCGAACCAGACGAGGCAAGCATTGGCAACTACGCGCATCCTTGATCCATCTCGACGCCTCTATCGCCTCGATGATGCAATATTAATGACTGCTCGTACTGCATTAACGTGGTATTCGATACGGTTAATCGCAATAAAAGCTCGTCATGCACAAGACACTCAACAGGAAGCGCAATAATTTTGTGTAACACGTGAACCATGATGACTCTGCATTAGGCAGTGACACGGCTCGGACCTGTTGTCCCGGCCGCGGGCGCGCCTTGAAGAGGAAGTGTTTACACGGCTGCTACTCGAGCGTGTTTTTGTCTAAATAGATCGCCATGGCACATAATTTTAGAAAGATTACGATCCAATGTACGTTTGACAACGAGTGTGCCAGATCCAAGACTTTTGAAGTAGAGCGTTTCTTTGAGGGAAGAGGTTCGTTTCCCTGCTACAGTCCTAGTTGAGATATGCCCATCAATTCTAAGTAGCACAAAGTACGCCAAGATAACCGATAATGCTGCATTTGAAAGAAATATCGCTGCTGCTCAAAGGGGATTTGAATTTCAACACTCTGATGGCCACAGCGAGGTAAAAGTAGGTTTTTCAAGCTTGGTACTGAGGGTCATTCGGATATTTGGACTGCCGTTGGAGGTAACAGAATCTACATCTACATCTATATGACTACTCTGCTATTCACATTTAAGTGCTTGGCAGAGGGTTCATCGAACCACAATCATACTATCTCTCTATCATTCCACTCCCGAACAGCGCGCGTGAAAAACGAACACCTAAACTTTTCTGTTCGAGCTCGGTGGTAATTGAATCGCTGCGACCATATGGAGCGGTACTCGGACATGCAACTGAATGCTGGGCGAGCTTCAGCACTTATCTCATGCTAAACGGTGGCCGACAGGTGCGGATCGTCCATAACACACATTCCCGTCGTATTTATATACTGGGGGATGTCGAGCTATTGTGATTTACGGTGGCGAGCCGCGGACATGTTCTAGCTGTGGTAGAGAGAGAGGGACATAACCACTTGGAGTGCATACAGCACCGCCTCATGCAACTGCCACTGGAGAACCGTCACGGCGAGATGTTCCCCCACAATTGTCGATGACGTACATGTCGGTTGCCCGCCGAGAGGTGTTGCCCAGTTCAGACCGTGATACGGACGTGTTGATGCAAGAGTGGACCGTGAGAGCGGAGCAGGGAGGTGACACGGAGAATGCCCCTACACCCCTCGCAGCGTATGAGGCACGAACCTTCAGCACCCTAACAAGTAGCACGCGGCGTGGGAGGTCGAAACTGGAGTGGCAGCGCTAACCTCTTCATCAGAGTGGCACTTGCAACGTACGTCCTCAATTATTTGCTTGACGTATTCCAATCTCTGTCTTCCTCTACAGTTTTTGCCCTCTACAGCTCCCTCTAGTACCATGGAAGTCATTCCCTCACGTCTTAGCAGATGTCCTATCATTCTGTCCCTTCTCCATTTCAGTGTTTTCCACATATTCCTTTCCTCTCCGATTCTGCGCAGAACCTCCTCATTCCTTACCTTTTCAGTCCACCTAATTTTCAACATTCATCTATAGCACCACATCTTAAATGGTTCGATTCTCTTCTGTTCGGTTTCCCCACAGTCCATGTTTCACTACCATACAATGCTGTACTCCAGACGTACATCCTCAGAAATTTCTTCCTCAAATTAAGGCCGGTATTTGATATTAGTAGACTTCTCTTGGCCATAAATGCCTTTTTTGCCATAGCGAGTCTGCTTTTGATGTCCTCCTTGCTCCGTCCGTCATTGGTTATTTTACTGCCTAGGTAGCAGAATTCCTTAACTTCATTGACTTCGTGACCATCAATCCTGATGTTAAGTTTCTCGCTGTTCTCATTTCTACTACTTCTCATTACCTTCGTCTTTCTCCGATTTACTCTCAAACCATACTGTGTACTCATTAGACTGTTCATTCCGTTCAGCAGGTCATTTAATTCTTCTTCACTTTCACTCAGGATAGCAACGTCATCAGCGAATCGTATCATTGATATCCTTTCACCTTGTATTTTAATTCCACTTCTGAACGTTTCTTTTATTTCCATCATTGCTTCCTCGATGTACAGATTGATCAGTAGAGGCGAAAGACTAGATCCCTATCTTACACCCTTCTTAATACGAGCACTTCGTTCTTGATCGTCCACTCTTATTATTCCCTCTTGGTTGTTGTACATATTGTATATGACCCGTCTCTTCCTATAGCTTACCCCTTCTTTTTTCAGAATCTCGAACAGCTTGCACCATTTTATATTGTCGAACGCTTTTTCCAGGTCGACAAATCCTATGAAAGTGTCTTGAATTTTCTTTAGCCTTGCTTCCATTATTAGCCTAGGGGACACGAAAGTTCTTCGAACAGAAGAGACGCCTGACAAGGAACACGTGCCTTTAGAGGATGTTGAGAGGTTTCCTTCAGATGGTGATCAGCTCTCCTGCCTTTCAGATGGTCCCTCTTCATCGATACCGACTGATCTGGTACTGCCGAAGGAGGAGTAAGTGACATTGTCCCGGCAGCTCATTGAAATACAACAGAGGGTATTCCTGGGACTGATGACCAATGTAAATCAGCAGAACAAGTCGAAGGGATACCTGATGACGACTCACTTACAGGACGCAGACCCAGTACGAAAATACCGGGGGGAACCCCGTTGGCGGGCAACTCTCTGAGCACGAATAGTTTACAGTGACAAGACGTGAGCACGACGATGACAATGAACCAAGCATATAAGGTGGAAATAGTGCACATTAACTCCGTAAGATCACTTGCAAAGTTTCAGCTTCTCTGGGACATGATTTACGCAACGGACGTAGATATTCTGCTGGTGTAGGGAACCTACAATGCTGTCTTCCCAGGCGTGCGTGGTTACCGTACCTACCTGACGCTGACTCCAGACATAGGACATGGCACAGTGATATTAGTCCGTGGGTGCCCTCGATTATCTCTCTTCGGCCCGGGGTTTGTCGATGACCTTGAACGGCCTTCGTATTGTCATCTATGCACCCTCCACATCTGACATGCACGTACGCAATTCTATTCGATGGACCCTGCACCCCTATGCCATGGCAAGTATGATCAAAGCTTGGTAGGAGAGGATTTTAATTGTGTTCGCACACAGAGGGATAAAACCCCGAATTTTTACTCCTGCTACGCATAGCGCTCGATCTGCCGAGAAATAACACTAACAGACACGTGGAAAAGGGGGAAGTGACCACGAACCACGAGGAAAAGAGTGAATAAACAACGAAAGCCTGGCGTTCAACTAGTCGAGGAGTGGAATGTCCACAAGGGAGAGGTGACCATGTACCACAAGAAAAAGACTGAATAAAAAAACGGAAGGATGGCGCTGTACTAGGCGAAGAGTTGAATGTCAGGAAATTGAACGTGTTAATTAATTTAGAAAACCTGAAAAGGGAGATGCAAAGGCTCAATCTAGATATAGTAGGGGTCGGTCAAGTGAAATGGAAAGAAGACAAGGATCTCTACTCAGAGTGTAGGGTAATATCAAGAACAGCAGAAAGTGGTATAATGGGAGTAAGAAGGCAGGTCAGATAGTGTGTTACTGTGAACAGTTCAGTGATTGGATTCTCCTCATAAGAATCAACAGCAAACCAAATAGCAGGCCTAAAGAAAAATCAAGACATTCACCGGCTATGTTGACCTGGAAAAAACGTTGGATAATGTCAAATGGTGTTCGAAGTTCAAAATTTTGAGGAAAATAGGAGTAAGCTATAGGGAGAGACGCGTAATATACAATATGTACAAGATCCTAGAGGAAATAATAAGAGTGGAAGGCCAAGAACGAAGTGGTCAGAATAAAAGATGTAAGACAGGGATGTAGTCTTTCACCTTTACTGTACAATCTATACATCGGAGAAGCTATTATGGAAATAAACGTAAGGGTTCTTGAAATTACTGCAGCCAATCGCTTTTTGTTTTAATGTAAAAAAAATTGATTTCATAGTGCGATTAATTCCCGCTACACTCAGTCCTTCCGTGTTCCGTTAACATATCTTGCTAGAGCTACGCGACCCCCCACACTGCTGCAACCAATCAATAAATGTACACTATATGATGGAGAATCGCTAGGCTGTTCCAACCCGGTAAAGGACTACTAAAAACTGAAGAACAAAGCAAACGGCTGTTGTCTGCAGTAATTGCAAGAAACCTTTTTTCATCACAATCAATGTGATTCTCATCCATAATGGAGAAAGTTTTAAATAAAAGAAAGGTTCAAGAGTGGAATTAAACTTCAAGGTAAAAAGGTATCAATGATAAGATTCGCTAATGACATTGCAATCCTCAATGAAAGTGAAGAAGAAATACAGGATCTGCCGAAAGGAATGAGCAGTCCAATGAGTACAGACTATGGATTCAGAGTAACTCGAAGATAGACGAAAGTAATGAGAGGCAGTGGAAATGAGAACAAAGAGAAACTTAACATCAGGACTGATTGTCACAAAGTAGATGAAGTTAAGGAATTCTGCTACCTAGCCAGCAAAATAACCCATGAGGGACGGAGTAAGGAGGACATCTAAATCAGACGAACACTGGCAAAAAGGGAATTCCTGGCCATGATAAGTGTACTAGCATGAGTCTTAATTTGAGGAAGAAATATCTGAGAATTTGAGTTTGGAGCATAGCATTGCGTGGTAGTGAAACGTGGATTGTCGGAAAACCGGAACAGAGGAGAATCGAAGCATATGAGATATGGCGCTACAGAACAATGTTGAAAATCAGATGGACTGATAAGATAAGGAATGAGGTGGTTCTCCGAAGAACCTGCGAAGGAAGTAACATGTGGAAAACACCGACAAGAAGAAGTGACAGAATGACAGGACATCTGTTAAGACATCAAGCAATAACTTCCATCATGGTACAAAGGGGGCTGTAGAGGGTAAAAAATTTAGAGGAACACAGAGAATGGAATACATTTGGCAAAAAAAGCAGGATCAGGTAACATAGCACCTCCTCATCTCAGCCGAGAACACTCACAGCCATCTACAATCCTTTAAACTGATTAAGCTACTGGTCAGCTATACTAGTCGGTTCAGTATTTAATTGCAGTTGTTTCAAATCTGTGAGCGAATGTGTTAAGTTGCAATTGTTTGCGGGTGGGCTGTCTAGCCTCAAGAAATGCTTAGAAATGCTACATTCTGATACATCTACAAGGGTTGAAGAGCAATCATGAACTGCTGAACCTACCTGACGATGTTTCCAGACGTGAAGCTCAAAGGTTCGTCAAAAACATTGCGTAAACGAGCTGCCGTATCAGCCACTATCCCTCCACCTGGTTGTCTGCGTATCTACAACTCATGCTGCAATTGGTCACGCCGATGAAAAGATATGCCCCGGACACGTTCCGGACTTCATAATGCAAGGTATGTTCTCGAAACAGTAAAATGGTTAATAGTCTCGTCTTTAAGACAATTCAGCAAGCAGTAAATTGTCAATGAAGATATGTACCCATCCCACCCCACGGCCTTACCAGAGCAACGACGGTATGAGACAACCATCTGAAATGGGGACACTTCAGCGCCCCAAAATCGCCAATATGGATTTTTGTGGAAGGACTGGACCACAGGGATTTACATTGCCGTTCACCATTTGTTACACACAAAATGATTTATTAATAAAAAGTTTCAGGCTTTAAACAAACAATGAACTTGACATGAAAATGTAAAGATCCTCTAAACTCAAACAAAGTTCATGATGCAGTTCGACAGTATAAAGCTTTCAGATAGGAAAAAATAATTTAATTTAAAGGCTCTTCAAAATTTGTTTGAGTAACTTTAACAACAACCCCTTATTAGACAAGAGATCAGTAAGTAACACTATTTCACATGAACCACTTAATAACAATTTTAGCAGTTAACAAAAGTCGAACGAAGTTTGAATTTTATCAAAATATATTTACAACAGTTAACAAGCCCCAAGGGTTGGCAATCATAGAACTAATAATTTGCCCCTACAAAGAACGAGTTAATGACAACAAATATCAAGAACACGATTCTCGAAAATTAGGGAATCACAATCCCCGTTTAGTAAAATAATTTTGAACAATACTCAACAATCGCTATTATCGGGGACAAGAGACCCCATCCTCTTAGTAAATACCACCGTCGAAATTCGTCACGCCCGCTAACATTTTTAGGAAAGCATTACCATATGAATCTTATTGCTTTTAGAAGTATAAAAATACAAAAGTAATAAATCATACCAATCTCAATATATAACCGGAAGTTATGGTAATACATAAAATTAAAACGCTTTCTTTAATATAAATTTTTCTTTTGGAGAGCACAAGCTATAAAAGCAAGCACTCTAAAATTGTCCCAAATACCTCGAGAGGTAGTGCAAAAGGAAATAATTTATCTCGTTTGTGAATTCCGTGCACAGAGTGGGCTTTGGTAATACCGTCGCACACAATGGTAGGCACAGTTAATGCCTCGCTAGTGCGGCTGCTCTACAGCTGCCGGAGGGACGAACAGTGTACCGACAGACAAAGGCGTGCGAAACAAGGATCAGAAGCCTCAACCAGGCTCCAACATTCATAAAGCAGTACCCGGCGCACAAGCTATCAACTTTAGAGTAGAACCAGGAGTACAGAGCACGCATTAGTAGATATTAAATTACCGACACCTGAACCACATCCACACCAAACCAAATTAATGCAGCTAAGCCCAGAACATCCCAAGGAACTGTGTATATCAAATATAAATTACAATCACTTTGGGGGCTACAGGTAAATCAAGTGAACAAGAAATTTCAGTTGTAGAACTCTCGGGACCAAATCACAACAAAATTGTCATAAAACTAATTAATCAAATTATTTCATTTTATTCTTGCTTACTGGTTTGTTAATTGATATTCCGACAAGAAGCCTGCCTATAAGTTTCGCAAATTAGATACAGGTCATAATTCCGTAGGCAAGCCAATGAAATAAGAATATGTAAAGAGAATACAATACTGGCTTTGCATTTACCTTTGTTGGTGGGTTCAATTTTATCATACAAGGCATCTAAACAATTTATAGATTGTTTCGTCCATAGTAATGGCCAAAGCTGCTGCATCTAGCTAAAATTTTGGAAATACTGACACTGTTATAAAATAAACTCTTTGCTGTGCAAGCTATTATTAAATGAAATGCCTTAAATTGCTTCACGGCTGGTACTGTGCAAAAGGACATGAGATACTTTATAATATTTAAAACTGCCGCTTAATAGTGGCTAGCTAATTGTTACATAACAGCGTTGTTGTGTTTCCTGGTGGCGCGGCAGCTATGATAAACTGCTTGAAATTATGTAAAAGTTCAAAACGTTGACGTGAGGAGTTGGAATCTTCCTTTCAATAATAACAAAGCTAACTTTTCAACGTATATTAACAATTACAACATACACACCTCCTCACTTTCTCCAAGAATACCGGAAACAAAAGTAAGGCAGACAGGAAATGTAGCGGCTATTACGACCGGTTCGTTTGTAGAACAAGATAAGATGTTATTACATATAAGTGCAGTTGTGAGGGACTGTAGTTACAGTGCTCAGATTGTGTCTTTGATGAAAAATAATTACTGTGCACTTCAGGCATTTCAGTAACAAGCTACAAAAATCACACAGTCTTTAATGTCCAAATTTTTGGATGTTGTAAAATATCCAGTCATAAATATACCTTTCAGTATTGCTTATCTGGTGCAGAGACAAGTCCCAAAACTCACCAGAAAATATTTAGCGGAATAACAAGCCCGTCGAGTACGACCGCTGCTCGGCAATACACAGCGTTATCTGGAACAGACTAAGTGCCGGTACTGAGAGAGGGTAAAGCAACAAATACTCACAATGATCACAGATTTTCAAGGTAACAATGTCAGTAAACCAACTCAAAACCTGGCACGGTAACTTGAATTATTGTTTAGCGCCACTCTGAACTAAACGGATCGAAACATCGACCCGCGCAATAAATTATGAATATGAATTCAGAGGTCAGGAGAAAACAGCAAACTACACATAAGACAACTTCAGGTTAACACACTTGCAGATATAGAGGCTAGGAAACACGTTCACATAAAATAACACAAGCACTGAAAAATCACCTAAAACATTTCCAAGAGTCCATGTCTGACAGCCTGCATAAATTCTCCATTTGGTAGATAAGTGAACCAGGTCCACATAGCAACAGCCATCAGATGCCCCCCAGCGCCTAGGCTTCCACGCTAGTCCACAACACCCATGAAGTAGTGCCGTAGGCGTCCAAATCGACAACCACTCCCCGAGACACTTGCTAGGCTCGTACGGGCCTCATTTCTCCCAGTGAGTACTTATCTCTTCGCCAGAGAGCGCCACCTCGCGCTCGAGTCACAACCAACGACCAAAGATCAAAGTAGGGGGCCGGGGTCGACATTCAGAGAGCCGCCATGGCTCAGTAGTAGTAGTAGTAGTAGTTATAGTTCTAGTTATCTGTGGAGCACATTACAATGGCATTGGGCACGTCAGGGTATTACAATTTTTTAAAAAAAGCACATAACTTTAGTAATACATTTATTTCTAAATTATATTTTCATTTATACATTTACATGTAACTTTACCATAGCCGGTCCGAGACCAATTTGAGAAAAGAAGGAGGAAGAGTCATACATCCTTAGAATCTTTGGTTCACTTGTCCCAAATAATAGTATCACTTAGTTCACCTGTCCCAGATAATAGCATCTTGTGAGGCTCCATTGCCAGGCTTATGGAGAAGTTTACAACATTAAACGTGGCAACGCGGCACCAGGCACTCCCTACTTGAAGAATGGAAGCAACAACCCTCTCTGCCGGTGTTTAATTAACAGAGAAGGATATGGCAGCTGGATCTCTTAAGCCCTGGTCGGCAATCTACCTAGGAGAAGGTTAATTTGACACTAGGTCCATCAGGACGGGAATTGTGCTGTGGGCTGGTTACCCATGTAAATAAAAAAAACTACAGTTCATACGTCTCCGAAGAATAAGCCGGATAGTTCTCGGAGATGGCAACAAAATAATAATAAAGGAAAGTAATTTTGTTGTATGTATGTTACGGTGTTTTATGTTTAGCTACCTTGAATATTGGACGATGTATCAATACAAAGGAATCACAGCTTATAGATAATCAGAAACGTCATTTAAGTACTACTGCAACAACATAAACAAAGCAGAAACTGGAGGAATGAAACATTTGAATGATTGCCCACTGATACAAAATACGATCGAACAAATGCGACGAGTGTAGTAAGTATTCTTTTAGATGAAAAATAAAAGAATGTGCGCAATAGGAACGTCTCTCATCCTGTCCAGAATTTCTGACAAAGAGGGTGTCACAGCAAAACACATTTTACTTTTCTGATGGTAGATCCAAACTGTACGCAAATTTACGAATCATTTGATGTACGTCAAAGGTCGACCAGATTATTAATCAGAAAGTCTATGAAATTGATCGTCAATTAAACTGTATAAAAATAAATTGCAGTGGCAGTCAGATATCACCAGTAATTTTCCGAATCCTGGCATAAATAATCCAAATAATTTGTAATATGGCGCACACCCTCAAAGGCTGTTCGAGCCGTTATTTACAATTCCAGACCACGGCCTCTTCATGGTGGAGGGACACCAGCACGCCCTTCCCTTTTCACCACAATGCTGCCACTCCAGGGAGCCCAATTCTGGAACCGTTAGGCCTGGCTTTGTAGGCGGGAACGGAAGTTAACCATCAGTACGGTTAAGATGGCTACGGCCTCTTTTTTTCTACCGGCGTACGCTTACTGGATTGCGATACTCTCGGTAATAGAACTTACAGCAGACGCCCTCTCGTTCTCAGTTGGTAGCAGTTATCGATTGGAGTAGGTCCGTGGAGTTCAGTATAGGAGAAGTCACTACCATTTGTATGTCTTCGTGCTTGCTTGCTGTTCTCAGTAGCAAGCATAGACCTTAGAATTCTGGTTAATATTGTTTCATATTAAAGGTGATGGAACCATGATAATTTCTGTCGTGAACCATAAGAAATGCAACAGTTTGCACATCGGTCGGTGGGTGCGACAAAGCTAACCAGCCTTGCGCGATACTAATTTATACCGCTCCTGCCTGGGCTTCAATCTGCTCTTGCTCATGGATAATACTCATGATTTATCTCTTAGTGTACGCAGACTCTCTCACTGTTCACGGGCTGGATGAGTTAACAGAACGCTCGTTTATATTGCGTAATTGTTCTCTTTGTCTTGTCCTGCAGCAAGATGTTTTCTGCGTCAAGTTTGAGGTATTACTTTGCGTGTAGTACCTGACATTTTAATTGTAACAGACTTCTTCGCATTTCCATGTGCGTGTTTATGTAGATATATGCAAAATATTACCATATCTTTCCTACTTCCAGTCCGTATAATTCGCCTGTTGCTTCTTACAACCCTTTAATTAATCATCGGAAACCCCTACTGGAAGAGAAGATGTTCAGTGCTGACCACAGTCAAGACAGCAGAAGATCAGAAGTTATGATTAAATGTACCTGTTTTTTGGGAATCGGGAGTAAGACAGTCATTTTAATCTCTACCATCCCTATTGCCACGTTCATTCTTTTAAAAGAGAACTGATAGAAGCTGCACCATCCACAAAAGCTAGATTCAGAATTGTTACAGGACATTTATGTGTCATATAAGTACATCGTATATGCACCTGAAGAAAGATATCTTGAAGAATCTGATTATTTGACATATATTATGAAGAACTGCGAAAACATGTAAGCAAATAGAATAAAACTGATCATCTGTTAATGCTAGGAGATCTTAGTGTAAGAACAACAAAGGTATCAACATTTATCAGGCCATGAAAGCCTACATGGGGTGAAAGGTATCAACAGTATATACAGAACTCACACTTGGTGGAAAAACTTTAAACGGAACTGGTAAGGCATTAAGAGATTTTGCAACATTAAATCAGTTAAAATTACATACACCATCTTTAGAAAAAAAGATTTAAGCAGATACATCTTGAACACAAGAAATTTTCATCAGTACTTGATTATGTAATTACTAATAGAAAAATAAGGTCTCAAATTCGAGATACTCATTTATTTAGAAGTAGTGATATGGGGTCTGATTACTTCAAAGCTATTTAAAAAAATTAAATTGGGAGATGATGGAAGAAACAAACAATGTAAGGAAAAGTCAGAACCAAAATCTGAAATTTAATGTTCATCTTCTACAGGAAGAGAACAAGTGCAATTTGTATGAATAGAGAATCACATGTGAACAGCAAATGGTTGAAACTGAAGAATTTATTGAGGGAGAATGAGAGAGATTATACCAATAATATCGAAAATACCTGAAGAGGTACCAAGGAAAGGTAATGTATCACACCAGAAAAGAGGTAAGGAAATATGAAATACAGAAATGTGCAACACTATTAAAGGAAAACAAATTGATTTTCATGTGTAAGTACTTAAAAATATTGGTGAATAGGGACTGGCAAATATATAAACATACAAGAAACAAATTATTAGAAAGGTACAGTAGTGAGTCCGGGGTAATGATATATTCTAATGATGAACATGACATTCACAGAAGACAAAATATATTTATAAAGTAGAATAGTGAAGATTCTGAAGAAAGTATTATCTAAAACTCTGTAGATCAGATGTAAGAGAATTAAAAGCATCCCTCAATGTAACAAAAATAAGAGAAGTACTAGCCTAGATGTAATTAATGATGAATTAATCAAATATGGAGAAATCATTTTAAAATTTTTCTTTATCCATGTTTCAAATACATGTCGACCAACTTGTTCTTTACCTGAAGAATGGAACATAGCTTCAGTTACTTGCATATTTAAAGAAGGCAACTGGGAAGACATAGGAAATTATAGAGAAATAAGTTTACTAAATGCAAGATATAAAATATATGAGAAAATTCTTAATCAAAGATTGAAAGCTATCGCTGACATAATAATTTCAGAAAAAGTATATGGCTTTAGGAAGGAACTTTCACTTACTGATACTATATTTCTAATAAAATATATTATTGTCAGGGAATTTACTTAGTAATGTGTTTAACATTTATTGATTATGAGAAAGCTTTTGGCAAGGTAAAAAGACCCCTTGGTGTAAAATATTAGGAATATAAAATTTTCCTAAGCACCACATTGATTCCATACAGACTCTGTATGTAAATACAAAAATAGTTACAAGTTCATGTTCAGAAATATCAGATGAAGTTGTAATAAATCAAGATGTTTGACAAAGGTGTGGTCTATCAGATACTTTATTTAATTTATATATTTATATGTGAAATAACATTGAAATTAACACAGGATGTAGCATACAATTAAATATGCTATTCTTTGCTGATTACCAGATAATTATATAGAAAAAAGATGGTAATTTAAAAAGGATAGTTTATAGATTGAGCCAAAATGCAGTACATTGCAGCTCAAATATATCTGAAAATAAGACAAACATAATGGCTTTCAGAGGAAAGAATCCACTCTGATTGAAACTAATAATGAATGAGAAAACTTTAAAACAAGTATCGCACTTCCTTTATCTATGGTGTGATATTAGTTTTAACTACAACAAGAATTTTGATAAGAAGGTTAATCACTGTACCTATACTTGTATATAATTCTGAGCGATGAAAAATAACAAAGAAAGAAAAACTTCATATACAGGAAGCAGAGATGAAGTTCATGAGATATATAAGGGGTTGTAATAAATGGATAAAATAATCACAGAATAAGATAACTTAAAGAAAAATTTCAGTTTGTAACAAGGTAGAACCTAACTGAATGAAATGGTTTGTGCTGATAGAATGGCAGAAGGAAAATTGCAAAAACAAAATTAATGAATTATCAGCTGACTGGAAAGAGACAACCAGGTAGATCCTGTAAGAGGTGGATTGGTGATACAGACCAGAACAGGTGACTGTAACACTTTATCCTTAGAGGAAAATGATGATGATGATATTTATGTACATTTACAGGTCTAGTTGACCATTTCCCTGAAGTAGTTTACCCTAGTATACTACACTGCTTGCAAAGAAGTTATTCAATGATGTTAAAGGCTAGTGCTCGTCTGTTCATTTGTTCCTCACTACCACACAAACAACACACATTATTTCATAATCTAACACTAACAGCTGATGCCAGAACCATAGCCAAGACAGTTGGTTTTCATTTTGTGTACGGTACTGCTAATTCCCATTTACTAGCCTGAAATATTGATCCAGAATCCCTTTACAATGAGGGAGGTGTTAACCTCAGAAAAAGGATAAGGAATTAATCTTATACTCCAAGCAGCTCTGGGTGTGAGGTTTTCCAGCAAAGGAAATAAAGAAAGGAAATCATATTTTGGATTGATGTGTGAATTATATATGTTATATTGTTGTTCTTATCTTTCTTGTTATTTACTTGTGTATATGTTTAACCAGTTCTCAGTTCTATTTTATCTAAGGAATCATTCACTTTATAGAATGTATTACTTAACACAGAAATTTGAACAAGCTTTGTGAGTAAGTTGGTTTTTTAGTAAACTCTTTAACATCATTGGAAAGTTTATTATATAGTTTTGTTCCCCATAGAACATGCTGTACTGCGCTTCATGATAATTTTTACTTGGTACATGTAAATTCAGTCTATATCTTGTTCTTCAGCCATGCACACAGCTGTTTATGCAGTAATTCTCAGTTTTTCTTTGATGTGCGCAAGTGTTGGTATATGTACCCACAAGCTGTGATTAAAATTTGTGTTATTTTGAACACATCTTGAAAATGAGCTTGGTTACAACTTTCTGTTATCCTTATTCCAATTTTCTCTAGTTTGTGCTCTGTGTACACATTTTGTACACTTTATTCCAAGGAAAGAATTCCACAGCTAAGCACTGAGTGTACATATGAATAGTATGAAGCTAAAATTCGCAGGCTGTTAAAAACTGACGACAGGACTCTAAGGCGACAAAATGCTGATGATATTTTGTTTGCATCTTTGTATGTGCACCCCACTTCAACTGACAATCAATATTCATTCCTAGAAATAAGCCAATAACGTTATTATTCTGTCAGAAACAGCCAAGATTGACTAATCAGAATGAATACTCTCTGTCAAAGAGTAACAAAAACGTATAGAAAGTAAAATAATGATAATATAATGCAGTCGAATTTATTTAGGAGTTACTAAGGAAGAAAAATTGTAACTAGCGTGTAGTGTGTTAAGAACTTATCTACTACATGAGTAGTTAGGCAAAGCCCTGAACTATGAATCTATGCTCTGTTATATGAATGTACATGCCCTAATATTCAATCTGTAAACGCTATCTGATCAGAAGAGAGTAAACAGTAACACGCACAGTTACGTAAATCTGAATAGTGAAAAATGGATATAGATAGCTTATGTGACCTAACATCAATCACTAGGAAATCACTCATAAAATCAGACCAAAATTATAACGTGTTGAGAATCCAGATTACAGCCAAACGCTGTGCAATTAGAATGGTTCCTCTTGACTGAAATTACGAAACTGAGATTCGAAACAAATTTATCTCTGCAATACATCCTCTAAATGAACGTAATTGTACATAGATTAAGGAAATAGTTGTATATTCTATTAAAAATCCCGAAAGGCATCACCAGCAAGTACTTCACCATGTATCTCTGTATTATATGAATATATACACTGCAAAGTCTGCCCCTATAATCTGCATTCCGAACACAGCATCCAAACTTATCTATCTGTACCTAGAATTAGTCACTCAGAATGTGTTTTTTCAAAGAGTAAACCGCGATTTGACTGTATATTATTATATTATTCTTTTGTATTATCCGGATTTCTGCTTTTATGCCGTTATCAGCTACTTTGTTAAACGTTCTTAGACCATTATTAAGTCATATGTGTTAAGACAGACCAAAGCTCTGGACAGCTTTAAAAGGTATGATTTAATAATGGTCTAACAACTTTTAGCAAGGTACTTGATAATGGCATAAAAGCTGAAGTGTAAAAGATAAATGTAATAATACACTGTCAAATGGCGGTTTACTCTTTTAATAAGTATTTAATGACCTTGGCTCAACACCATAGAAAACGTTCTAGAGGGTAATTTATTTATAAACTGGGAGAACTGTGGACGATTAAACTGTTACATTACACTTACACTGAATAATCATCGAAGAGGCAAAGGAGAGTTTTAGCAGTATTTGACGACAGGATGGCATCACACACAGGGCACACCTGTCTTAGGTTCAAGAGTTAAGTAGTGGCTGAGCGAGAGCAAAAATAGCTAGCAATAATGTGGAATTCAGACTCTATATCGACTTAAAATTCGTATATATAAAATAAACTACATGGAACTCTCAGTGCACATGAGATGAATCGACATTTCTGGCAATTCCAAGAACTACATGTTCTCTATACATGTCTCCCTGTAAGACAACAAATCATTTAAAGTGTAGGAGAAAATGATGAGACGAAATGCGTCATGCACTGGATTGAATAAATTCGACTTTTATTGAGGAGGCATGATCTCATATCCCAGCATTAACTACGTTTAGAATTTCTGTAGTTTCCCAAGATCTTGAGGTGAAGGTTATGGTTGATACCTTAAAATCAAATGATTTTTCTATCTTTTTAAATCCAAACTGATCATCTTTCCTAATTATGTGGCAACACATACAAAAAAAGATAATAGTCCCGAAAATGTGACCTTTCTGTTTCTGTAGGTTGACACAGATTTCAGAGACTTGCGAGATACCTGCTCTGCTACACAATGAGTTCAACAAAATCTTCGCTTTCTTCCAGAGTGATCTTAGCCTTATACAGTTTACAGTAAGATCAGAGAAGTAAATACAGAAAGAGAGGATAGCAATTTTGAATCTGCGTCCTTCTTATTACGTGTCCACTGTAGTACAACTGTGCCTGCTTATACTGGAGGAAATCTATACGTAGTGCAATGACAGCGATGTATATGTGTATTTTTAGTCTCTCTAGCTAGTCGTGCGTTTTTCAGATTTATTTTTCAGTCAGATTTTCCACTTTCATATTTCCTTTAAACCGATAAAGCAAATAATTAAATTTCAGCGACATATTTGATATTTTACAAGCAGATATTGGATTAAATACGGGTTTTGCGTGTGGCTGCTCTGACTAAGTGCAGACTAGCAAGCGGGCCGTCTGGCAGGGGTCAATGACTTGGCACGTCTCTCTACCATTTCTCTTGCTGCTGGTCGCTCGTTCTCGCTCTCTGCTCTTTTTCCCGAGCTTTATGATGTTTTAGCTGACGAGCGCAGCTTCACATTAAAAGGCGGTGCGTTGCCGTAGAGGCAGTAAAATGAAAAAGCCCGTCCACTGACTGTTTCAAACCGGCGGTTGCTCACACTACCTTCTGCGTACGACTTTTCCGGCTTTTCATCGTCGCTTGGAAACGCTACACTCAAACACCGTGGAGAGCGCATTAAACACGCCTGTGTTTACTGGAAGCTGACTTTATTTTCAGAACTCGGAAGCGAAATCCTATAATATCATAATCACAGCCTGATTACTGTGGCTGAAGCTTAAACCAGCTAGAAAGTATTTGAAATGTTTTTGCGCTGTACCAATATCTCAACACTGAAACCATTTGCGCGTTGCCGAAAAACAGATTCGTGCAGTTTGAATTTTGCCCTAACTACAACACAACAAAAACTACACCTACTTCCATGTTAGAAAGCCCTTTTAACAACTAATTGAAGTGTGTTCATCACGGGAAACCAAAAGAAGAGAAAGTACTTTCATAGAGATATAACTCCTCCCTGCACGAACTATTCAAAATTCTCTCCACCAGCAGCGATAGATGCATCTAACCGCCACTGTATTAAATCCTGGATTTGATACCTTCTTATAGTTCAGCACATAGTTTAGCAGCTTCAAGTAATACTGACAGGAAGCGTATCTAGATCTTACAGCGGATTCAAGATATGATAGCTATAAAATGGTGCCCCAAATAGAAGCCTTATGAGGTTTGTTTATGAGAACATGGAAGCCAGAGAACTGGACAAACTTTTTCTATCGATCCGTCATGGCAGTTGTTATTTGAAGCCGATGCACACTGTAGTGAAAGGGTGCTCCTCAGCAATATGTTTCATCATAGCACTGAAGGCATGTATTCTAGCAGAAGGGTTAAAGATGAAAGATAATCCAGTAAACCTACATAAAAGTACGTAAGGCCTTAACAGCTCCACTACAGTACCAGGCACCACATCAGGCCATTCAGTGATCAGAAAATCACACTACACAGTTAAAAATCGTAATTTAAGAAGTATTAAAAAATGCTTTTTTCTCTATTACAAGAAATGCACAGCGTAGGGTAGTGCCTAAAAATATAGGCAGCCCTTACCCTTTGTGCCAGACGTCATGCTCGTTTCCGTTCGGTACCGTTAGGCCTTCGTAGCCTGTTCGGAGATTGTTTTTATATACTGAATATAAAGGTCTATGCTGTGGTTTAAATAGATGCAAATTGTGGTCAGCAGCGATAAGAGTCTCCACTATGTTCAGAGTTTCTTTTCCCTTCTTAAAATATAGAAAAACGTAAAAGATATAAAAAATAAAATTCTCGTAAAATACGAAACATAATAAAATAAATAATGTAACAGTCCCCACTGTAATAAGGCAATAAAGGCAAAATAATAACGCTATGTTTCATTGTATCAGTTCTATACTTGCATACGGTTTACTATGTAAAAAACATTGATCCTGATACTTTATCTCTTAGTCAAGCATTTGTGTTCATAATAATATCATGACACACTGAAAATACACTACTGGCCATTAAAATTGCTACACCAAGAATAAATGCAGATGATAAACGGGTATTCATTGGACAAATATATTATACTGGAACTTAAATGTGATTACATTTTCACGCAATTTGGGTGCATACATCCTGAGAAATCAGTACCCAGAACAACCATCTCAGGCTTTAATAATGGCCTTGATACGCCTGGGCATTGAGTCAAACAGAGCTTGGATGGCGTGTACAGGTACAGCTGCCCATGCAACTTCAACACGATACCACAGTTCATCAAGAGTGGTGACTGGCGTATTGTGCCGAGAGATCTGGAGAATGTGTTGGCCAGGGCAGCAGTCGAACATTTTCTGTATCCACAAAGGCCCCTATAGAACCTGCAACGTGCGGTCGTGCATTGTCCTGTGCTGAAATGTAGGGTTTCGCAGGGATCGAATGAAGAGTAGAACCACGGATAGTAACACATCTGAAATGCAACGTCCAATGTTCAAAGAGCCGTCAGTGCGAACAAGAGGTTACCGAGACGTGTAACCAATGGCACCCCATACCATCATGCCGACTGATACGCCAGTATGGCGATGACGAATACACGCTTCCAATGTGTGTTCACCGCGACGTCGCCAAACACGGATGCGACCATCATGATGCTGTAAACAGAACCTGCATTCATCCGAAAAACTGATGTTTTGCCATTCGTGCACCCAGGTTCGTCGTTGAGTACACCATCGCAGGCGCTCCTGCCTGTGATGCAGCGTCAAGGTAACCGCAGCCATGGTCTCCGAGGTGATAGTCCATGCTGCTGCAAACGTCGCCAACTGTTCGTGCAGATGGTTGTTGTCTTGCAAACGTCCCCATCTGTTGACTCAGGGATCGAGACGTGGCTGCACCATCCGTTACAGCCAAGCGGATAAGATTACCTGTCATCTCGACTGCTAGTGATACGAGGCCGTTGGGATCCAGCACGGCTTTCCGTATTGCCCTCCTGAACCCACCGATTCCATATTCTGCTAACGGTCATTGGATCTCGACCAAAGCGAGCAGCAAAGTCGCGATACGATAAACCACAATCGCGATACCCTACAATCCGACCTTTATCGAAGTCGGAAGTGTGATGGTACGCATTTCTCCTCCTTACACGAGGCATCACAACAACGTTTCACCAGGCAACGCCTGTCAACTGCTGTTTGTGTTTGAGAAATAGGTTGGAAACTTCCTCATGTCTGTACGTTGTAGGTGTCGCCACCGGCACCAACCTTGTGTGAATGCTCTGAAAAGGTAATCATTTACATATCATAGCATATTCTTTCTGTTGGTTAAATTTTGCGTCTGTAGCACGTCATCTACATGGCCAGTAGTGTATGAAAAAAACTGTAAAACTGTTATGTCTGTCTATATGTACTAACACGCTTTCGAATCCAAAACTACAACGTGAATTTTCATGGAGTTTTCGCGGATAACTAGAGCGTAGCTTGAGGCAGCATACAGGCTTTATTTCATCAAAATCGAATCATAAAAAAAATCGTAATTCTTTTTTTACTATCGTGTCTGTCTGTCTACTAGGATACGCTAATATCCAAAACTAATAAACAAACTTTCACGGTGTTTTCACAGGCAACTTGAACGTAAATTGGGGCAATAAGCACTCTTTTAATTCGACAAATTGGAATATGGAAAAAAGATATCGTAATTTAAAAAAATTTTATGTAAAATCTTCTACTCAACTTAGTCGTTCGGATGTTTAATGATCACTGAGTAGTACACCAAAGAAACACTAGCTGGCGCTTTTAGTTTGTAGTACACTAAAGAAGCAAGAGTGGGCGCTGTTGGATTTTTTAACTCACTATCAGTTGCGGATGTGCCTTCGGAAGCTTACGTCAGTGACAGAATCAAGCACCGCAATCTCATCTATACGAATTCCAACTAACTGCGAATTCACTTGGCAGGATTTCGGTTTGTGTATTAAAAACTTAAAGACAATGCCTTACTTCGTTTGATATGTTTTATACTATTTGACTTCTTTCCGAAGAAAGTTTCCTTACCGTAGTGACAGAAGTATTTTCGAAAGTTTACATCAGTGACAGAATTAAGCTCCGCAATCCTATCTTTACGAATACAGACTACCACTGAATTTACTTGGCTGAGGTTTATAGCTTTACTGATGTCACTCTATGTGTCAAAAACATAAGAAATTGATTTTTTTTTTTGGTTTTATATTGTTTGCGAGAAGAAACGAATTTATTAAATTTCTTATTTGTGTGTCTCCTCAGAACATTTTTGTTTTGTTTTATTTATGATACGCCTAGAAAATGTCGAGTCTTTCTGAATAAACCGGAACGGTGAAAGACTGAGGATTTAGGAAACTCAAGAATCTAATCAAAATCCTGAGGAGAGACTTGTTGTGGCTCTATAATATCAGGATTTAACACGATTTCTGGAAACACTTAAAAGAGCGAGAAAATTCGAAGCTCTGATCGAAAGCATCACACATTACCTTGCTCCTCAGAACCGTTCACACACAGAGGCTTAAAGTTTCTTCTCTCCAACGTAACATCACAGAAGTGGAAATTTTGACAGGAAGTAGCCCAAACGAGTTTGACACTCTGAATGCGACTTATTCCTAACAATTCATGATGTAGCTTTATACGAGTACAATTCCAACTGAACTTATGCCCTGAGGATGAACAATGCAAAAGGTCAGGCGCTGAGTGTTGCGGGCTTGGACCTTAGAGTCAGTTGCTTTTCACACAGCCAGCTTTAGGTGATTGTCCCGTGTTGTCGAAGCAAATAAGCTCTTTGTTCTTGTCCTCAGTCGTACTACTTTAAACATTTGTATACAAAGAAGCATTATAAGTCAAAAACAAATCTCGGGCACAGCTGTAAACAAACACCTGGACAATACCGAATTTCTCAGCTATTATGAAAATAAGTTGGATACACATAGATTCCACCCATTTAAGGGGCTCTGGAAAGGCTCAAAATCATGAAAAGTTCAATTTTTACTTTTTTGCGTTTTCTGAATCTGCAGACTATTACCTTTTAATAGATATATAATTTATTCAATTCCGAAGACTACAACTATTTTTAAATTTTTTTTGAAATGTGTTCTACATGGGCGTGACCCACTGTGGCGCTGTTGAACTGCTGTAAAATGGTGTTATTATTAACGTCCGTGTTCATCAGGTACATTTTAGTGATGTGAGATAAAGTATGTGTTGTGGCTAACCTGTGATGGTTCAATATATATCGCTGGTGTGATTGTCGATTGTTTCATGTTTATTTACTCTGTCGTTATCTCGAAAATATTCGTAATTAATTCTGCTTCTTGAGTCTCTGTTTTGTTGAAGTATAATAATGAGTAAAAGTAAAGTTATTAGAAATCCTCTGAAGGCTTTTAAGAAAAGGAGAAATGTTGGAAAGCCAAAGGTATGTGTTATTACTGTAAACAATAAAGACGATAACCAAGTGAGTGAACCTAACCTCTCAAGTACACCTGCCCATAGCAGTCATAGTGGGAAAGAAAATACATTACAGAAGAAGCTTGGTTCAATGAGTAAAAACTATGAATGTTTTATGGGCGAATCGGATGTGAATGAAATATTTGATATGTCGGTTCTCAAAGGAATTTTTTCAAACTGTGTAAGATGTATTCATTGTAGTGAAGTTGGTCTGGAACTCTCCATAATAAAGCACGTAGGACTTGCTAGTGAAATACAACTGAAATGTGATAAGTGTTCATACATGACCACCTTTTGGAACAGTGTTGCAGTAACTGCAACCGAAGAAAATGGTAGCAAAATCTACGAACACAACAACGAGCGATGCTTGCTTTAGACAAGGAACGCCTTCGGGCTGCAGACAGGGCTGTAAAGAGTCTAGAAATACAAGCAAGAGTAAACAGGAGGAGGAACAAGAGGAAGCTGGAGGAGGAGTTTGCAGAGGATGAAGATAATCCATCCTATGGACCTGGAATGCACTAAAATGTTAATCCAATCTTTGTCGCTCGATTCCCAAAACTTTTATTTTCTCATACTAATTACATGTTTTCTAAGGATCTTCCAAACATATTTGTTTCAAACTTTCAGTAAATGTTACACAGTACCTTCTGCATAATTTAACACAGCCTTTTTCCAAAAAACTGTATATTTTTGAATATATAAATAAAAAATTGCAAAAAAATGTTGTGAATTTTCATTACAATTGAAAAAAAAATCATCTTTAACAACTGAATTAAAATTTTGTAAAATCCCTGTGTTAAGTTGTAGCCCATATTCCAATAAATAATCTGTAAAAAGTTCAACTTCCTACCTCAAATACTTTGTGAGGAAAGATGTAATTTATAAACGTTATTTTAACATTGCAAGTATAGGGCGTTCCGGAGCCCCTTAAGGATGGGCTCCTGGGATGAGGTGACCTCACATCTTCGAGGATGGCCATAATGTAATTGCAACCACAATGACTACAAATTTAGAAGAAAAATGGAACAAATACTAAGACCTAATGTTAAGCACACTAGATACAGAGGCAGTAATATCTTATCTCAAAGAAGAGCTAGAAACATTTAACTCTAAGTAGAAGCATCTGAAGTAACCATGGCTGAAGTTGCGAGGAACAGTTGACAAACCAACTGGTACGGAAGGGACTCACAGGTGGAGTTAACTGAATACTGGACGTGCTCATTAGTCGTAATTCATAGCTTGTATGATAATATGTAACAAGTAATACGTTAAAAAATTAGATATTTTGGTAAAATAATTAATAGAATTCAGTATTGCAATTTTGGTTAACTGAATCTATAACATTTTCTAAAATTTCCAGACGTCCAGTGTATTACATTTGCATTAAATTTTGTGTGTGCTTTGTAAACTGAATTTTGCTCCCCAATTAAAGGCAACGGGAAAACGATAACGAAGTCAAATGAAGTATACGGAGAACGATTAAAAACACTTACAAAAACTGCTTTCTACACGTATTTTCAGAACATCTCAACAGATAACTCACATCCATTTTCCATCATTCATGTCAAGGAAGAAAAATATTGAAAGGGTCCCCTTTTAGAGACCTGAAACTCCAATTACAGTCACTTTGTCTTCCCCGTTCTTCCAAACGTTTGTAACTGACCTAAAAGCAATGAGTGCTGTATTGTCCTCCGTATCGGTCTACTAGTCCATTGATACAATTTATAGCCTTCCACCATGTGTGGTGTGGCGAGCGAAGAATACATCCGCTGCCCAAAAGCCAATGAGGTGCTGTCCATGGGAAACGACGCCGGCCGGCCGGCGAATGCCAAACAAGGCGGCACTCAGTACTCTGTGACTCAGCCAGTATCTATGCTTTGAACTCCACGAATGGCACGGAGTGGTACGGTGTTTTGTACCGTCAGGCAACAAAATTACAACACCAGGAATGATAGAAAATGACATGATTTTATTTATTGAACGCATACAGTAGGGTAGGAATAACACGTTTAAATTTTTTGACGGTTTGGGGACACAAAAGGCACACTAAATCTAGTACGCTGGGCTGTCACCACAGGTTCTAGCAACGATTTTCCCAACTAGGAATCGGTTCAAACTGAGCTTCGGTGATAGATGCACGACATTAACTTTATCCCGAACTTCATCACTTGTAGTGAGTGGCGAGCTGTAGCGTGACAGTCTCTTTGGAGCATATGGCGCGATGTTTTCAACGTCTGATAGATCTGGTTCAAAAATCGCTCTAAGCCCTATGGGACTTAACATCTGAGCTCATCAGTCCCCTAGACTTAGAACTACTTAAACGTAACTAACCTAAGGACATTATCTATCTGCTATCGAGGATTACTCTAAAAACCTAGTTTTTAGGTACCAAAAGCGAGCCATGCATATAAATTCGGCCATGCACAACAAGTGGCTATAATTTTGCAGATATGTTCCTAAGATTCCAATCCCGAACGACGTTGAAACTTTCCTTCTCGTCTTTATTAGTTCAAAGTTGTCTTACTTGTACATGTGAAGAACGCACGTAAAATTCAGCGAGAGGAAAATGTAGTTTATAAAATGACTTAGCATGGAGAAATATGCTGTGAAGTGTCTCCGTTACCATCAGAATGGCTCTGGGAAGCCGATGTTATAGTAATGAACCCCATGCAAAATTATTTTACACATAAAACTCGGTCTGAGGTGTAAAATTACTTTTCCATTATTTCGATTTCACGTAAGTAAAGAATCGAAATTTTACTGACGCATAAAGGTCTTTTCATATGAGTTACATGATCCGCTGGAGCACGGAAAGAAAGGAACCAGCAGAAAACTACAATAGGAGCATAAAAAATGCGAATATGTTCCGGTTTATCTAGATGTCTCTGACTGAAAATTGCGTTACCAGTTGCATTCTAACTTCCTAACAACCTTTAAACATTTTCACAAACATTTTTGCGGGTTAAGGGACTCATGCATTTATGCTGAGAGAGAAGTTAGTGGCAGTGGAATAAAGACGAAAAATTAATAAATACTGTAAGAGTATAGGCAGTGGTTGTGATGCAGAAAGAGTGGAGTCAATGGCATTGTGAGAGAAAAAGATGGATACAGCGACAGTGGAACATAGTTCTCAGTGACAGGACAGTGCAAGAAAAGAGTGAATAAGATAATGCTTGAGGGGGAAGGGGGGGGGGTGGAATAAAGAGAAAGAGAAATTGGAAGTGGGTGAGAGCCAGTGATAATGAGAGACAGAGTCTATGAAAATGACAATGAGGGAAAGAGAGGTAATTTCGGTGAGAAGAGACAGCAGCAGTGACAAGGAATGAATGAAATAGTAGCAGTAAGAGAGAGCAAGAGGGAAACAGCGACAGTACTGGTAGGACACATAAACGAGAGAGAGGACAGTGACAATTAGAGACACACAAAGAGATAATGAAAATAGGTTGTGACGAAGAGTGTGTTGAATGGGCAAGTGGCAGTGGACTCACAGCGATGTGCTAATTGAGGTGAGCGAGGTACAGTTACGGGCGCCGTGGGAGTGGTTCTACGCATGTGGAAGGATTACGTAGCTTGTTTCTCATTTAAAAATCATATTTGAATGTTTTTTGTTTCTGAGGAGATGGTGGTATGTCTCATGTTAAAGGGTATACGATAGTTGAAGTCTCGTTTCCAAGAGAGACTATTGCTAATCGTTTCGTGATACTGCGGCTCATGTTGTTTGGGATCCCACTACTGTCATGCTAATTTAGTGTCGATGGGATTGAAAGAGCTGTATTCAGAGCAACAGCCGAATACGACTGGGCCCGAGACGATGGCCATAGTTTTCTCTCGACTGTGCTGGATCATACAGCCACGTCACGTAGCTGGTTTAAGGTAGTGGGAAGGAAGATATGCACCCAGACGGCTGGTGCGTGAACGTCTGGAGCACCACGGGTGGTAAGTACAGCAACCATTCTCTGTTCACTTCAGCGAACCTCAATGTGCCGACAGAGTTGTACCCGATACTGGACACAGTGTTAGTATCACAAAGTAGTTTCAGACGGGTCCCGTTTCTGTGTAGATGGTCACTGAGGAGTTTAAGGAGAACGAACGTTGCCGACTGGCATTCGTAATTGCTGTATGGACCCTGTACCTAACGTGATAGTATTGAGTGCCATGGGACACGCAACACGATCGCCTCTGTTTTTCGTACAAGAAATTTGGACAAGAGGTGTTACATTTCTGCCGTGTTAAGGCCCATACCAATGCCATATCTTCGAAGTTTCCATCACACTATCCTTTCACAAACATAACAGAAGGCTGCAAGTTTCCTGTGCTGGCCTGATCTACATCGACGGTTGCCCTGTCCAGGTTGGGTGGTTTCCAGATCTATCGGCCGGCCGCTGTGGCCGAGCGGTTCTCAAGACATTGCTGAAGGTATTCTTGCTTTTGTAGCACTTCGCAGACAACTAGTTTACAATAGGAAGGATATTTGGAAAAGTCTATGTTGAAATATTTTCGCCCATCTACTCTCTTCAGCATCACTCTTGGGACTCTTCATCTTCAGTTCTTCCAAGCGTCTTCCTTTCTTCAGACTTGAACCTTGTCTCTTCTCTGGGCAGGATATAGGAAATTATTGACTACTAGTTGCTTTGAAGTTTTACATTCATTAGTGTTTCAGTCACTGATTAGGACGTGTCGTTCAACGATGTATTGGCTGATTTTCCTTCAGCTCTGTAGTTCAATATAATATCGCAGTCTCGTCGCGACAGTGCGTTTCTACGCGCAATATTTTTGCCAAATTTTGCCTGAGCCAAGCCGGAGTTTTGGCGAGGTGGTTTGTTTTTATAGTCTGCACGCTGGTTGTACTTTCATTTTTTGTGTCGTGTCGTTCCCTGCAGTCGTTCCAACTTGAGTAACGGTTGAAAGTGAATTTTCGCAAGGCCCGGAGCCAACGTGGATCTTCTGCTGCCCATCCGCCCTCCATATACTTTCTTTATCATGGAAAGGTTGTTACACACAGTTAGATACAAGGGTTGCCTTTGTTACAAATCTCCATCGTCCTCATGCCCTTTCCAGCGACTCCGCATCAGAGAAAATCGTTGATCTCGCCCATTAACGTCCCATATACATTTTCAGTTGTCGTCCGCCGCTTTGCATGGACAATTGACGATTGCTTCTTGAGGAAGTCAATTACAAAAGCCTTTTCTTGTAATCTACCTTATGCTAATGCCTAATTTACGCCTCTTAAGAAATTCTTTACATGGTTTAGCGTCCTATCTCTGTGTTACCATTCTAGTTTCTCTATGAGGTTCCAATCTGTTCCTGATATCTTAAGCTAATGAGATTCCTTATATTTGTTATGTGTGATGTCGTTTTGGGGTATGTTAATATGTCATGCTTTTAGATCATTAACTTTACTACTTATAAATCTTGAGGCACTTCCCAATTCTCTGTATCTCCTTTTCCTCAGACTCCTGGCCACGTCCTGTCTGAAACATGCTTGATAGCTTCTTTGATATTATGCATTGATGCCTATAGGTGATTATTCATCATACCTTTTAGTATATGCCAACTAGCTCTGCAGATGACGAAGAAATTGAAGAAATGTATGATGAGGCTGGCAATGGCAAGGAAAGCGTTTCTGAAGAAGAGAAATTTGTTAACATCCAGTATTGATTTAAGTGTAAGGAAGTCATTTCTGAAAGTATTCGTATGGAGTGTAGCCATGTATGGAAGTGAAACGTGGACGATAAATAGTTTGGACAAGAAGAGAATAGAAGCTTTCGAAATGTGGTGCTACAGAAGAATGCTGAAGATTAGATGGGTAGATCACGTAACTAATGAGGAAGTATTGAATAGGATTGGGGAGAAGAGAAGTTTGTGGCACAACTTGACCAGAAGAAGGGATCGGTTGGTAGGACATGTTCTGAGGCATCAAGGGATCACCAATTTAGTATTGGAGGGCAGCGTGGAGGGTAAAAATCGTAGAGGGAGACCAAGAGATGAATACACTAAGCAGATTCAGAAGGATGTAGGTTGCAGTAGGTACTGGGAGATGAAAAAGCTTGCACAGGATAGAGTAGGATGGGGAGCTGCATCAAACCAGTCTCAGGACTGAAGACCACAACAACAACCTTTTAGTATGGCTTACATGATGAAGTCCTGAACTTTTAACTATCTTATTTTATGCTAGGTTCGTTCTCTCTGTACCATTTTGTTTGAGTGGTGGAACATCGTTCCTTAGGTCTGGAAGCCTCTTTCTCTCCCACATACGTTTGACACTGTACAGTCCTGGCTCAAAGAAAAGTGTAGTGCTCACAAATGTCACGCTACCCTTTCCCATGTCTATCACAGCTCGTCTTTCATTCATGTGATCAGCACTTATTATCATGTCCACCGTTAATTCCGGTATGATTACGAAATTCACTTCGATATATTGTCCTTGGCACAAAACAGTTAACTTTTTTTGTTTATTGATCTTCGATGGGACTCTTCACTTCAATCGTCTTCTTTTCCAAGATTGGTAATTCCTCATTAGCATTGCGTTGGTTAAATATGTTCTCCAAAATCGTGGTTAACTCGCTTCCACTGTCTATGACCACGTTAATTGGGATTTTGCCACCATGGCCTTCACAACTAGTCGAATCTCGACCGGTTTTCTCTTTTCTTCCTCATCTCCCTACATTGAAACATCCTCTATTGAATGATATGTGAGTCACTTCAGGATTTTTACCTGTGAATTCGAACCTTCTGTCGGATATGCCTCGACCACTATCTGTCTCTCTTTTCTACAACTTCTTCTTCACATTTAGCTTCATCTTACCTCAGCTCAGCTACATCTGCCTCTTCCTTTTTCGTGGAAACTCTCAAATAGTCTAAACTAAATGCCCTTGTTATATGTCTGTAACTTCCTTCATTCTTCACATTGGAACCTGTGCCAAATTGTAATTTATTTTCTACTTCCGTCGACTGCACATTATCCTCCTTGAGTTGCGCTTTCCTCCTTGAGTTCGTTTTCCATGGTCTCAGCCTGAAATAACTCTGCAGTTCTAATTACTTCATCCCTATCTTCTTCTCAGCAAATGGCCTTGCCGCGATGGTCCCACCGGTTCCCGTGAGATCACCGAAGTTCAGCGTCCGCGGCTCGTGGTCTTGCGGTAGCGTTCTCGCTTCCCGCGCACCGGGTCCCGGGTTCGACTCCCGGCGGGGTCAGGGGTTTTCTCTGCCTCGAGATGACTGGGTGTTGTGTGTCTTTCATCATCATTTCATCTCCATTCACTCGCAAGTCGCCGTAGTGGCGTTAAAGAACTTGTGGAGCTGCGGCCGAACCGCCCCGCGAGGGGTCTCCCGGCCACCAATGCCATACGCTCATTATTATTATTACCGAAGTTAGCGTTGTCGGGCTGGGTTAGCACTTGGATGGGTGACCATCTGGTCTGCCGAGCGCTGATGGCAAGCGGGGTGCACTCAGCCTTGTGAGACCAACTGAGGAGCTACTTGACTGAAAATTAGCGGCTCCGTTCTCGGAAACTGATATACGACAGGGAGAGCGGTGTGCTGACCATATGCCCCTCCATATCCGCATCCAGTGACACCTGTGGGCTGAGGATGACACGGTGGCCAGTCGGTACCTTTGGGCCTTCATGGCCTGTGCGGGAGGAGTTTCCTTTTCCTCTTCTCCCATTGTTTCTGATTATGGTAGTTCACTTTCTTTGTCAGTATCTTCCCAATTAATTTATTCTCATCATGATGCTGTTTTCCTGCCTCTGTTTGATCCCTGCAATCTTATTTCCTCATTTATTACCTGACGTGACAAAATATAAATTTTTGTCGATGGTACGTGATCCTCTTGGAATCAGCTCTCATTAGTTTCAGTATTAAATAACTCTGGAATGCTAGTTACATTACCTGTTATATCGACTTCCGTTATGCTTGCTTCATTTTGTTCTGGAAGTCGATTATTAGCGAAACCTTCCCAAATAATTCCTGTCCAACCTGCTGTTTGCGGTATCTCAACTTCTTCCTGTCCCTGTCATTCTTTTCCTTCATCTTTCGCCTCTCGTTATAAGGTGTATATTTCTCTCATTATGTTGCTGCTGCTTGCTTGGGTAGGTGCGCCGTTCTTCTTGACTTGGGCACTCTCTCGTCAAATAGAACGTTTATCAGGATTTGGTGGCCTTATCTCTACGTCTTCTTTCCGTCCTTCCTGTCTCTTTTCGACTTGATGCACGGGTTTTGTTGCTGGTAATTTGTCGGCCTGTTTGTCCTCCAATACCCATTGCGATTTCCGCTATTCCCCTGGTAATAATTATTGCCATTCCTGGGTGGATAACCGTTGCCATTTCTTGTTCCGTACCTATAACTGTTTCTTTGTTGGAATCTATTATCAATTCTCTGCTCGAAGTTATCACGCGGTTCGTAATAGCTGACATTCCTTCGTGCGGTCTGTGGCTCATTTCGTGGTCTTCCATTCACGTTTTCACGCGGGTTTCCCTTTTTTATTGCCTCATCTTCCGAGTATATGAATTCTAATTCTCTCAAAATTCCTTTGAAGGCTTGTCATTGTCTCCACGCCCTACTAATGACTGTTGTTATTTTAGTGGTACCTTCATGGTACACAATTTAATCAATTCTCCATCGGTGTAGGGCACACTCAAACATTGGTTTTTCTTTCCCATTGCTTCGAAAAATTTTTCAAGGTTCTCCTGTCCGGAATTCTCAAAGTATGGATTTTGTGCTTCACTCGACTAGTAGCGAGACGGAAATTTATCTCTGTGAATCTTCATATGATCATCATGAAGCCGCTGCGCTTTGCATCGTTTCTGTTACTGTTTCAGACATATGGACACATATAGTTTGTGTGCAAATGTCCAGTGTTCTGGTAGCCCTACACTTAAATGAACAATGAAGGTTCGTGGATACGATGAGTTTGCTTCCCGGAAATGTTGAAACTTCCTTACAGTGAGGAAATGATTGTTTTCATACCTCGTTATGGTACCGTACGAAATTCGAGAGTCCTCGCCACTTCTGTTCCCGATTATTTCACGTGTCAGTCTTTCAGGTCGTGGAAAATCCATTGGTTATTGCCCACTGTAACATACGCCTGGTCTTGCATGATATCGTTGTAATGGAACGCAATGACTTTCTTCCATTGACTCTGCGCTATTGTCAGTATGCTTCACGCTATAATCTTCGCCGTCTTGCATTTCCCTGTCACGTATTGGCTCGGTATCTTGCCTGGCTAATCTAGCCGCTTCATCATGTGGTCAGAATTGTTCCGAAAAGTGTGGCTGTGGTACCCAGAGTCTTTGTGGTGCCGTCTGCTCTTCGTCAGTTTCGAAACGTGCCTGTGGCATCGACGATGGTCGGTTATCGCGTAATTTCTTCTCCATCTGTGACTGGAGCTGTGTTTGCCTGAAATCTTTTTTCATTCCTTGTGAAACTTCTTGCCTTACAGTTAGCGTTATTGACTCGGAAGTTGTTACGGATTCAGAGTTTGTAAGATCTTGAACACTTCGCTCTTGTATAGTTCGCAACAGTTCTTCTCTGAGTTTTTCGAACTGGATTTTAATTTTCGCTTCTATTCTCACGATGGAAGTACCGTACCTTTGGAGACCGCTTTAGTGATACGTTTTTTCAACATACTATCTTCAACTATTTGTCATGCTGTGCCCGATGCTTTGCGTGTAATTGCATTTGGTTACCTTTGCAATTTCACCATGAGTATGATCACGTAATGTTTTGATTTCAGTCCGCGTGTCGTCACGCAATGTTTACTCGCCCGCTTTGACCTTGTAAATATCTGTTCTTAATTGCGTGTGAAATATTATTAAATTTTGTATCACATCCCTGGATTCTTTTGTCCCTTCCTCCACGTGTCTTAACTGTTGTGTTACCACGCACTGCTCACGTATTTGTTGTTTTATCTCTCTGTTTTGTATCGTTATGGTGTAAGTTAATTGCTGGAGAAATTCCGACAAATTAACGGAACCTACTCCCTCTTCTTCCAACACGCTTCCTTCTGCGTTTACACTCTCGTATCTGTCCGCAACTGAATGCGGTCACACATTTCGACTTGCATTGCCAATACTCGGTTGTGAGGGAGGTCTTATTATATGTACTATGGGTTCTATACACGTTCCCCACCTTCCTGCACCTCAGCATTTTGTTGGTCGCCGTTTACGGCACCTTGTTGCTAAGTATTTACGTCCTGCTGCACCCCCTTATCTATTTCTCACGGTATTGTGTCGTCTGTTGTTCTGTCCTGCGGTTCCTATACGTTATCTTGCTGGATGTTGAATCTACAGCCTGGAAAGTAGGAAGATAACCATCTCACACATGCAGAGTTCAAAAGAGTGCAGTAGTATGGACAGTGCGTAAGACGTCGTGGTCTCCTGACCTTCATTGCTTACATATTCCGCCCTCACAATTATATTCCACACATCAAAACGCTTCATTCGACCCCAAACTCGATAAGATGAAGTCAATGTTGTATGAATTCATGTAAACGATATGCAAATAACAAGTAAATTGCGCACCGAGGTTGAAAGACTCGAGGCTGGCGTACACACACACATTCAAGACACGACGGTCACAAAAGCTTTTAGTTGAGAGAGTAACCGCACGCCAGGAGGCCGGTCCTAACCTGTCTACGTCGGCCGGTGACCGCCTGTAGAGCAGACAGCGTTTTCCCGAGTGAAAGGAAGACCCTATGTTTGGCTTAAAAGCAAATTCCGCTACATTCTCTGGGAGCGCCCAGCCTACGCATTCTTTACAACATAGCACGCAGCTTCAGAGATTTTCACAGGGAGACAGGAAACGACAAACGCCGATGCTACAGATTTCCGGATCGGTCGCCTTAAACGAAACGTCATTCTCCCGTTTTAGAAGAGCAGTGCTGATTGGCAGACGATATTTCTGACGCCTTGAGCTGAAGGAGTAATGGAAGAGACCGAAAGATATACCCCTTCACGTCTGGCATGGAGAGGGGCCGTTCCGTTGTCGCTCTTGGAGCGAGAACACGTAACGAGAGCGTGCGCGCTCATACATGTACTCAAAGAGCGAGGAACAAGTCTCTCCTCAGTACTTCACTGGGAGAGCACCTCTGTCGAGAGTGAATCAGAGTGCGACTCTATACTGAGTCCTTGCAATTAAACGTTGTTCACTGTGTTGGCCGCCACACTTATTGTGTGGTGTGAACGGACAGAGCTACAGTTAAACGCCTGTGAGCGAATTTTTGAGTGACAATGTGGTGGACTGGTTTTCTGACTGGTGCACCACGCCAATAGTTAGACTAGGGGTGAATAGGAGCCCTTGACTTCATCAAGGCGTAGGGAGAGTTTGATTGGCGACGGTAAATCCAGATAGAACGAGAGTTATCTTATTTGTCAGCAGTGAGCGGCGCAGACAGCAGTCATTGCAGCTTACAGCATGTGCGCTACAGCTCTTGCGAGCCCATATTTCCTCCACAACAGTACACTTCACTGCATTTCACACACGACAGCCTCGACCGTACCTAGCAACATTCTAACGGATAATTATTGAAGTTTAGTAGGCACGGCTCTCAGCCATTCTGCCAAGTCAATAACAATCTTAAACTTTGTATAGAAATTTCATTAGCGAATCCTATCCTTAAGAGGTAACTTCACATTCCGAAAAGAACCCGGAAATAACTTGTTAAGTTCATAACTAAAACTGCCATTGTGATTTCTCAGAATTTTTGCAAAATAAATAATAGTTTTTGTGAGTTTCATGTTTTTCTTACACTAACTAGCACTACTCCAATACCCAAGTAACCCACTAGTTACGTAAAAATTTTTTTGAAGTTTTGTGTCATTTCCTTACAGCGGATGGCTCCAGAAGATACTTATTGCTGAAAGTTTTTGAGGCATTTCTCTTTAGAACGTTAGGAGCGTCTGTCTGACATCTGTAGTAGTGTGGGGGTGGAAATTGCATCTTGCAGTAGCCACAGGGTAAAGGGTGCATCTCAGATTAATCCATTGCACAGAATGACAGAATAGCACCCACACCACTCACAAGTGATGTAATCAATTTGGTCCAGGTCTGGATCTGCCATTGCTAATATTTCTCCTTCCCATCTTTGCAATTTTAACTGACACACTTTACTTTGCATAATCATGCGATCATACGACCTTACATACTTCATAACATTTTTCCCTTCACCCTTTCATTCCTCTTCCTAATTCCCTTGGCACAATAAAAAGGCTGTACAACCGCCACTTACAAGTTAGGACAGAAACAACTTATCTATACTGTGTCAACCACCTGTTTGCTTGCAGGATAAACTTGAAGCTAACCACAGCATTACATCTATACTATGGGAATACTGCATACATCTCTCAGTACATTGAACATTTCTGTCTCCCTATTGACTTGTCAGTAGCCACTAACATTTACCACTGGTTGATACAACACAAAAATTTAATATGAAAAAATTTTAATGTGATATTTTTCTTTCTTAGTAGTTACATATGGTTGACCAGCTTCCCACGGTATTTTACCAACCTGGCAGGGTCACCATTACCTAACACATGTGTGAGACTGGTTCTGATCTATCTTCCTACCACAGTTTTGCAAGGACGCTCTGTGAGTGTTTTAGGAATTTGGTGTTGAATCTACAGCCTGCAAGGTAGGAAGATACCACATCACACATGCAGAGTTCAGAAGAGTGCCGCATTATGGATGTCTGATGTAATCAGACAATGATCTCAGCGTCAGTTCCACCACACTCCCTGTGAAGGAAACGTTATCGCTAACAGAAATTGGTGTACAGGTTCAGGCATAACTACATGTTAGCAAAAAATGAAAACCTTAGATTTTCCTTACTAAGGTTTGTTTTTACACTAAGTATGACTTGATGACATAGAAATATTACCAGAATTATGTACTGGATGGTAAAATATTCATACTGGGTGTTCGCAACTCTGAAGCAGAATTCTTTAATGGTAAGATGGTTGTTGACCATGTCTGGGTGTCGATAAAAAAACGAACAAATTAAATATCAATGGGGCCATCGATATCAATTACGCTAAAATGCACAATGAAAATACCCAAAATTGAATGTTGGTTGCTAAAGCGTAATAAAAAAGAACTACACAATTATAACGGTTCCTAACTCTAGAGTGGCTGATCAGTCTTTTTCGTTAGATCGGACATCTCGCATTTCTGCTTCAGTTAAGCCCGACAATCATGTGTATGTTTAACTACAGGTCATGATTGAGTGTACAAAAATTAGGAGAGATGAGACGACCGCATTTCTGAGTGTAAATGAAGTATCACTTGCTGGTGTAGAGCGATCCCGTGTGATTACCTTACGTCAGCGGCAGCAGTGGCTCCTGTTGGCGCGAGCTGTCAGTCTGAGAATCTTTTCTGAATCTCTCTCGACTGTTAAACACCAGTCTGATACATTTCCTACGTCTTCAGTGAAGCCGAGACTCCTATTTATTCCCTAGATAAATTAATTATCATAGTACACTCTATTTGGCTGGAATAGCGCGTATGTCGTTGCCTTCAAAGCATTAACTGTCAGTGCTTGGTGCGATTCTCCGTACTAGGAGACTTTGCAGTTTAACTCATTACGTGTTAAGATGAGCATGTCAACAAGTGTTCACATAAAGACTCTCACAACCGTCTCAGCGCCACGTGAGTTAATTTGCTCAGACAGTCGATGATTTTCTGCAAGATAAGAAGCCCATTACTCTCCCTGCAATTTGTCTACATCAAAGATGGTGGCCACGCTTTTTTTTAATGGCCAGTCAGGGCGTTCATACTTGTTATATCTCCAACCACTGGAGTTATAGTAGCGTATCACAGGCGTCATTTCTTTCATAGGGCAGAGCTTAGCTCCTTCTATGTAATACTGAGATAAACAACTTTTTCTTTCATGTAAGTTGTAACGCAGGTGGCTGCAGTGAGTCACCAATGTTTTATGTTGGGTTTCTCCAGACGTTTATCTGCAGTCTCTGGCCGTGATCCATAGAAAGGCTTTCCGAATGCTGTCGCTAAAAGCATAGACAAAGGCTGCTATCGCTGGCGGTCTACGCAGTGTCTGCAGCGACTCATTGTGTCTGCTAGGTGTCCTGTGGCCATAGTTTCAGCAACACGAGACGGCATGCCGTCCTAATATTCTCCATTCCCTCAGAACTGCATCTCGTAGCTCAGGTCGGGGAAATTACTTGCGTGCAATTGCTAGTGTGAGTGTTAGTGGTTTACACTAACGAATGTTTATTCACATCACTTTGCCTATCAATAAAATTTGTACACTTTCACGTAACTATGTCGTGTGTCATGTTGAGTTAACCAGAACTGTCTCAGGAATTTAATGTAAGGTGCGTTATTTGTTTGGCAATTTACAAGATAAGGATATTAAAAAATTGAGAGATGTAACTTCTAGGTGAAAGACTTTAGCGTTCGTGCTGGACGTGCAGACCGCGTGAGACGACGCTTCATCCAGTCCCAAACATGCTCAATGGGGGACAGATCCGGAGATCTTGCTGGCCAGGGTAGTTGACTTACACCTTCTAGAGCACGTTGGGTGGCACGGGATACATGCGGACGTGCATTGTCCTGTTGGAACAGCAAGTTCCCTTGCCGGTTTAGGAATGGTAGAACGATGGGTTCGATGACGGTTTGGATGTACCGTGCACTATTCAGTGTCCCCTCGACGATCACCAGTGGTGTACGGCCAGTGTAGGAGATCGCTCCCCACACCATGATGCCGGGTGTTGGGCCTGTGTGCCTCGGTCATATGCAGTCCTGATTGTGGCGCTCACCTGCACGGCGCCAAACACGCATACGACCATCATTGGCACCAAGGCAGAAGCGACTCTCATCGCTGAAGACGACACGTCTCCATTCGTCCCTCCATTCACGCCTGTCGCGACACCACTGGAGGCGGGCTGCACGATGTTGGGGCGTGAGCGGAAGACGGCCTAACGGTGTGCGGGACCGTAGCCCAGCTTCATGGAGACGGTTGCGAATGGTCCTCGCCGATACCCCAGGAGCAACAGTGTCCCTAATTTGCTGGGAAGTGGCGGTGCGGTCCCCTACGGCACTGCGTAGGATCCTACGGTCTTGGCGTGCATCCGTGCGTCGCTGCGGTCCGGTCCCAGGTCGACGGGCACGTGCACCTTCCGCCGACCACTGGCGACAACATCGATGTACTGTGGAGACCTCACGCCCCACGTGTTGAGCAATTCGGCGGTACGTCCACCCGGCCTCCCGCATGCCCACTATACGCCCTCGCTCAAAGTCCGTCAACTGCACATACGGTTCACGTCCACGCTGTCGCGGCATGCTACCAGTGTTAAAGACTGCGATGGAGCTCCGTATGCCACGGCAAACTGGCTGACACTGACGGCGGCGGTGCACAAATGCTGCGCAGCTAGCGCCATTCGACGGCCAACACCGCGGTTCCTGGTGTGTCCGCTGTGCCGTGCGTGTGATCATTGCTTGTACAGCCCTCTCGCAGTGTCCGGAGCAAGTATGGTGGGTCTGACACACCGGTGTCAATGTGTTCTTTTTTCCATTTCCAGGAGTGTAGTTAATATTTTGGCAATTAGGTATTTCAATATCTGCTGCTGATGGCGAAAAAATGGTGAAAACACTTTTGTCGTTTTTTCTTGTTTTTTTTTTTTTTTTTTTTTTTCAAGAACCACCCATAAACATCCGAAGACGCACTTTTTCTTTTTTTTTTGAGTCATCAGTCTTCTGTCTGGATTAATACAGCCCAACACAAATTCATCTCCTGTGCCAAGGTCCTCATCTGAGAGTAGCAGCCGGCCGGTGTGGCCGTGCGGTTCTAGGCGCTTCAGTCTGGAACCGCGTGACCGCTATGGTCGCAGGTTCGAATCCTGCATCGGGCATGGATGTGTGTGATGTCCTAAGGTTAGTTAGGTTTAAGTAGTTCTAAGTTCTAGGGGATTGATGCCACAGATGTTAAGTCCCATAGGGATCAGAGCCATTTTTTCAGAGTAGCACTTGCAACCTACGTCCTGAATTGTTTGCTGGATGAATTCCAGTCTCTGTCTTAATCTATATTTTTTGCCCTGTACAGCTCCTTCTAGTGCCATGGAAATTATTCCCTGATGTCTTTACATACGTTCTATCATTCTGTCCCTTCTCCTTGCTAGAGTTCATCCCATTTTGCATTCCTCTTGTGCACAGAACCTTGTCATTTCTTGTCTTATCAGTCCATCCAATTTTCAACATTCGTCTGTAGCACCACATCTCAAATGCTTCGATTGTTTTCTGTTCCAGTTTCCCCACAGTCCATGTTTCACTACCATATAATCCTGAGCTTAGGATGTACATTCCTAGAAGTTTCTTTCTCAAATTAAGACCTATGTTTTATACTAGTAGACTTCTCTTGGCCAGGAATGACGCTTTTTCCGGTGCTAGACCGCTTTTTATGTCCTCCTTGCTCCATACATCATCGCTTATTTTGCTGCCTAGGTGACTTCATATACTGTGTGTTAATCCTGATGTTCAGATTCTCGCTGTTCTCATTCTTGCTACTTCTCATCACTTTCGTCTTTCTACAATTTACTCTCAATCTGTATTTTGTACTCACTAGACTGTTGATTAGATTCAACAAATCATGTAATTTTTCTTCACTTTCACTCAGGATAGGAAGTCATCAGCAAATCATGTCGTTTACATCCTTTCACCCTGTTTCTTCAATTCCACTCCTGAACCTTCTAACATTCTGCGTGGTGTCTGTTTGTTCTATATCGTACCTCCCTACCACTTTCGCACAACGACGCTCTGAGCGTGTTTTTTAGGGAATTGACTAGTTTGAACCTGGGACCTGTTGCTGGTAAGGAGACGTCAGACCACACACGACATGTTGAATTCAGACGAGTTCAGTGAGACTAGCGATGATAGAACCAAATAATGATTTCAGTGTCAGCTCCACTGCACTCCCTGTAAAAGAATCTTAATACTAACTAAATTTAGTGGAAGGGGTTCAAGGCTTTCCTATTTTTAGTTGGCTGGTAAAATAACGTCGAAAAAGCAGTTAACTTTACCATTGGAAATTTTATTCTACTCACAAAACATTGTTTATAAATTGCACTATTGATAAAAGGAAATGTTTTAATACAGGATGGTAAATACCAACTGCGTCCAACAAAAATGTGAACGAATATTCCCTGAGTGGGTTTCCAAGTCACAATGGATTGAAGGATGACATATGCCATATCACATATATAATCTAGGTTTAAATTAAGTTTCACAAAAGAGAAAACTATCAAAATGGTCTACAGTGACCCTCAATTATTTTTAATTACTTATCTAACTTGTCGTAAATGACAGTGGCTGATGTGGCTTCTCAATAACTATGTAACAGAAAAATCATCGCGTTTCAGATTTTTACTTCAAGTGGCAAATGTGAACACCATGAGCCTTAATTGACGATCGACACCAGTATTACGCAAAAAAGGGGGTGTAACAGATGAGACTTCTGCAGTTCTGAGTGAAGCTTTATGTGCTGTTAAGCGGCATCACGTGCGTTCAGTACCTTGTCGGAGTTCGTCAGGGGGCGGCGGGAAGCACAGCTCCACTCACCTCGCCGTCTCGGAAGTAACTCTGTCCTAACTTCTCCTTACTACAATTTACTGAAGTTGGTTTAAAAAAACTATCTGGCCGTGTTTTCATCTGACCAATCTGGGTCTCAATGTTAACCTTAATCTCTGCCTACAAAAATTCTGTCTATCCAATGAGAAACGTTATACTTTTCGTGGTGGAGCAATGTTTTTAAAGTTTGCAACGTTACAGAGACGCGAAAAAGTCTCACGCTAAAACTTGCAGTTGGTGTGGTCCTTTAGTGTTATCGTTAGATCTATACTGTTCTTCTGGAGGGCTCTATCTTTTAACATGGGCTGGGGGGTGGTCCTAACGTAACAGAGACGCGAAAAGGTCTCACGCTAAAACTTGCGGGTGGTGTAGCCCTTTCTGTGTTATCGTAAGATCTATACTGTTCTTCTGGAGGGCTCTAGCTTTTAACATGGGCTGGGGGGTGGTCTTAACGTAACAGAGACGCAAAAAAGTCTCACGCTAAAACTTGCAGCTGGGGTGGTCCTAGTGGTTAGCTGGCGACGTGGGTGTCCAGTCCGTCCCTTATCGTAGGGCCTTCTAGCTTAACATGGTTCTGCTCTCGGCTTCTGTTCTCATTTCTCCCCTCGGAACTGCGTCTGTCTCACGGTGGGAAGGTATGACATGCATTTAGGCATTCTTGTGTTAGTCTGTGGTATTCCATTTGCTCACTCGTTACTCGTATTACTTTGGTTAATTTAATGTCACGATTTATTCAGAGCTATGTGACATACTACTGGATTTGCTTATCATGTCAGGGTTTTCATGGAAGGTGTTGGGTTTGCCTGACACCTTAAATATCACCACCCTTCGAACTTAACTTTTGCACTGAATTTAGGCAATGACTGAATCGTTGTGGAAGTCAGTCAAAAATTATTTCTTTATCTAAATTTTGTTGCCTACTGTTCAGCCACGTTATTCTGGTTCTATGCTAGTTTGCATTACTGATTTATATTTCTATATTCTTCCAAATTATTCTCAAAAATGACAATAGAGGAAAATGTTTATGCTATTATTAATTTTTAATTACTTTCTTTCTTTATTTAAGTGTGGACACTCATTTCAACATTGTTACACTAACAAATAAGATTTATTTCCAAGAACTGCTTTGACAAAGAAATATACATACACAAGTATTGAGATATTATCCTAACAAGTGGTACAAATGTTAAAGAAAAAGGGAAAACATCCAACAAGAAAATTTTTTATTCTTTGTTTTTGTAAGAAGAAAATAAGTAAAATATAGTTATTCTTTTATTTTTATGAGGAGAAAATGAGTGGCATATAGTTTTAGTGTTTATTATGCCTTACTTTTGTTCTTTATATACAGTCCATTTCAGAACTAATGACTTATTTTTATCGATATCTATTTTGTACTTAAGTCCATAGTCAATGACTGGTGTGCTTAACTTATTTAGTTTTCCACACGTTTCTTTTGCACAATTCCTACAGCACATAATTTGATTTCACACATTCACACAATCCTATGAATGTTTATGCATGAGGTTGGCGAATGTTTTTGCACGAAGGTGATGGACTTGAGCGATATGGATGTGGGCAAGTATTTGATGTACAGCTTCGTTCATCGTTACTTGTTGTGTTGCTGTTGTGGAGGCCCCATAATGGAATGGAGCTGTGAGTGCAGAATCTCGTGGTTTACTGGCTTTGTATGCGTGAAAGTCATCGTTATGTGTCACTGAAAGCGGTCGTTTTTCGTTGTAATACTTTGCAGAGGACTAGTTTACAATAAGATAGGGATTTGGGAAGGTATGTCGTCTATTCTTCACCCATCTTCTTTCTTGGTCTCAATCTTGCGAATCTTCAACTTCTGTTCTTCCTGCTTTTTCTCTGCTTCTTACTTGCTTCTTGGTTCTTCTCTGGGCAGGATATGGAGATATTTATTGATAACTAGTCGCTTTGAAGTTCTCTTCTTAGTAACACTTTGATAAATTGTTTGTGCATGTCATTGCTACTTTGTGGACGTTTTCTTCAGTTTCGTGCATCAGTGTGCTGTTTAATAGCGGTAGGGTGACTTTTACACATTTTTTTTTTTTTTTGCCAGTGGTGGCTTGCCCAAGCTGTCTTCTCGTTGGGCCGTTTTTTGCTGGCTCCGCTGAGTGGTTCGCTCGGAGACCCTTCCGACGTTCGGCGTCCCGTCGCGTCTCTGCAGGGCTCTGGCACTCTGTGGTTCTGCTTGGCAGCAGATTTTCGCAGACATTCACTACAAGAAGGGCCCTCTGTTGGTCTTGCTGTCCTTTCCCTTCTCTCGACGCTTCTGCCTTGTAGGAATTGTGTCTTGCTAATTACGTCCTTTTCTTTCTTGGTACTTCTCGCATTGCAACTTGTGGGTCATTGCATCTCGTCCTTGCTGGAGTTTTTACAATGTTTCTTACAAAAAATTTTACTTATATTCATCTAACATATGTCTAGTACCAACATTGTTTTACACCTTTTTAAAAGCTTTACAAATTTCGGCGCCTTTTCCATGTTACAATTCTAAGATATTTTGAGTCTTAACTTATACAAGAAACCTCAAATTCGTTTTTTTATTTTTTATGTAGTGTCGTGGTGTATAGAATTTTAGTATTTCATGCTGTTAGACTATCTACACTTTATCCCTTCACCTTAGTCTATGGTACTATTGGTGTTATTTTTGTTTTTGTTTTTATTGAAACTTCTTTCCTCTCTCTTCATTCTTCTTTCTCCTGACGATCTTATCTGCAACATAATCTTGAAATATTGTGCTGATTATTTACCAGTAATAAAATTAATCTTCAAACTTTTTGATATGGCCCACATGGTGAAGTCCTAAGGTTTTGCCTGTTTTTGGGTTCATTAGTTCCACAGCATTATCATGAGCAATTCGGCTAATTATGACAGGTCCTTTGTATGCAGCGTAAAACTTATGTATTTTGTGTTTCTGTTTGCTGGAGAGATGGTGTGTTTTTACAAATACTTCCTGGCCTACTGAGAATGTTCTTTTAATTGCTGTTCTATCTCCTCTTTCTTTTCTTTTAATGGCTGCCTTTCTGATGTTGGAGAGTGCTGTTGCTATGACTTGTTTGTGCAGTCTACGTGGTACAATAGGAAATCTAACATCTTCTCTGGTTATGTTTGGGGGCTCAATATTTTTAAGTACAGTAACTGGAGGTAGTAGTGTAGTGCTATGTGGCATTTCATTTACTATTTCTTGAAAATCTTTAAGGTATGTACCCCAAGTGTTGTGTCTTTTGCCTGCATATAATCGGTATAAAGTGCCTATGTCCTTCATAGATCGTTCTGCTGGATTTACGCTAGGTTTGTGCTTAGGTATGTAGATGGGTTTTATTTTGTGTTGTTTTAACATGTTCTGCCATTGCACTGTTTTGTATTGTGGGCCATTATCCGAAATTATTCATTCCACTCGATCTACTTGTCTGAGAAAATCTTGTCTAAATGCTTTACTTATAGTAAGACCTGTTGCCTGTTTCAATGGTGTCAAGGTAACATATTTAGAAGTTAGTTCCAAAACGACAAATATGAAAATATATCCATTTTTGTGCGTGGGAGGGGCCCCATCAAATCTGTGGCAGCTATTTGTTTTAATCTTTTAGGGATTATTGGAAACATAGTTGGTTTGGTTTGGAAAATAACGTGTTTAGCCCTCATACATTTTTTGAATTTGACTAATACTGTTCTAATTCGTCTTTCCATATTAGGAAAATGGCTTGTTTGTTTTATTTTTAAAAGGCATTTCTTTGGTACAAAGTGGTCATTACTTAAATGTGTATACCATATGTACTTATTAATTAGTTCATCTGGGATATAAATTAACCATTCATTCGTTGCAACATTTCGTCTAAAAAATAAAACATTGTTTTTTACGAGATAGTGCTGTCGATTGTCTGGAAAATTCTTACTTCTCCACTTGTATTTGATTCCTAGTATTTCGGGTTCCTTGTCCTGTTCTTTGCCTATGTTTTTCAATGCTGTCGTAATGTAGTTTTCGAAAGGTACTTGTTTCATATAATACATTGTAAACTGGTCTTCTGCTGCTTCCAAACCTATGTTATTGGATGCACCCTGTGGACATCGTGATGAAGCATCTGCTAATACATTCGCTGGTCCTGGTATGTGTGTAATAGTGAAGTCAAATTCTTGTAGTATTAACATCCATCTGGCTAACCTCCCATGAGTTAGTCTAGCGGATAACAGAAATTCTAATGCTTTGTGGTCAGTGTATACTTTTGTTTTTCTTCCGAATAGGAAGTATCGAAAACGTTGGAAGCCCCATACAATGGCCAATGCTTCCAGCTCCGTGACTGAATAATTTTTCTCGCTTTTTGTGGGTACCCGACTGGCAAATGCAATTGTTCTATATGATCTTAGCCCTGCCTGTTCGTACTCTTGGAATAAAATAACTCCTAAACCTGTTTTCGCGCTATCAGTGGCCATACAAAAATTTTGTGTTAGATCAGGATGTGGTAAAATCAGTACTGTTGTTAGCGCGTTTTTCAATTTAAAAAAAATTTCATTGGCTTGTTGATCCCATACCCATGGCGTGTTTCTTCCAGTCAATGCACATAGGCGTGGTGTTGCGAGAGAATCGATCCAAATAAATTTTTTATAGAATCCGGTGAGACCTAGAAATCCTCTGAGAGTTTTCTTATTACATGGAGTACAGAAATCTTTGATTGCCGTTAGTATTTCTGGGTCGGGCATTACCCCTTTCTCGGAAATTATGTCTCCTAGAAATTTGACCTTTCGCCTTCCAAATTTGGATTTTGTTATATTTACTGTGACCCCATGCTCTTTCATGATCTGTAAAAACTGATTTAATGTGTCGTTGTGATGTTCCCAAGAGGGTTCTGCTATAATCACATCATCAACATAACAAGTAATTTTTTTAAAAATTCCAGGACTGAGTATAGTATTAAATCCCCTAATAAACTCTGCTGATATGTTTAAACCAAATGGCAATCGTTTAAACTGGTAACATCTACCGAATACGAAAAATGCTGTAAATTTTCTACATTCTGGGGCCAATTCTATTTGCCAGAAACTACTCCGTAAATCAACTGATGAAAATATCTTAGCACCGTGGAAGTTTTGTATCAATTCCTCTAATTTTTCTGGGCGATCTGTCTCAGTGATTATGATGGTGTTGATCTGCCTGGAATCAAGCACTAACCTGATGCTCCCATCTCGTTTTTGTACAATATGGAGCAGGCTGTTATATGTGGAGGTAGCTGGTTCAATATTATCGTCATCTAACATTTTAGATATCTCCTGTAATACTTTACTCCTGTAGCTTAATGGGATTGTATAGGGTGGCACTCTAAATGGTTTGTGCTGTTTTACTTCAAACTTGTACTGAAAGTGCTTAATACTGCCAGTCTTAGGTAAAAATACCTCTGCTTTATCTCGTAAAATACCCTCTAATTCTCTTTTACTGTGTTGCGAAATACCTTGAACTTCTGGAAATTTTTCGTCGATTTCTTTATGGACTTCTAACATGAGTTCAGGCGATTCCCCCTTTTGTGCATACCATTCTAATTCTTCATCCTCTTTATCTCGTGTCATTCTTAATTGTTTGTTTATAACTGGTATTTCTTCTAATTTTAGCTTTTGCTGAAAGAGAAGTGTGACATTCCCGAATGTTACGCTACCTTTCCCCATATCTATTATCGCTCGTCTCTCATTTAAAAAATCTGCACCTATAATCAAATCTACAGTTAGTTTAGGTATAATCACGAAGTTGGCTTCGATCTTTTGACCTTGACACGAAAGAGTTAACCTTGTTTGTCTCGTAACTTCCGCAGCATTGTTTCTAATAGGACCTCTTACTTTAATCTTACGTGTTTTCAGAACTGGCAAATCCTCATTGGCATTACACTGCATGAATAAATTTTCTGAGATCGCAGTCAGTTCACTTCCGCTATCAATTACAATATTGACTGGGATATGCTTTAGCATCGCCTTCACAATTGGTTGAATTTTAAAGGGTTGGTTCTGTTCTTCTTCTTCTTGCATCAACGAATCCTCCATTGAATCATACATGAGTCTTTTTAGGAATTTCCCTTGTGAATTCGAACTTTCTCTCTTTTATTTCCTCTTCTCTATTTCTTCCTTCATTTACACTTTCTTCAACATCCTCTACTTTTTACTCATCCTCGTCTGTCTTCTCCTTCTTCGTCGCTACTTCCACATAATCGCATCTAAATGCTCTAATTATCGCTTCATAACTTCCTTAATTATATACGTTGGGTTGTGTGCCCACTCGTAACTTATTTTCAACTACTGTCGACTGCGCATTATCCTCATTGAATTCGCTTTCCCTGGTTTCCATCTCAAATAGCTCTGCAGTACTCATTACTTTGTCCTTTCCTCCTACATTCGTTGTGCATGCCTCTGGTAATTCATCTTCCTCGTCAGTATTCTCCCAATTAATTTCGTCCCAACACGATATTGTTATTTTCTTGTCTTCGTTTTCATCTGGTCCCTGCGGATTTGTTTCTTCCTTCTTCTCTTCTCGTGATAAGATTTTTACTTCTCTGTTCAAGGTGCTGCAATTATCCTGGGTCGGTGCGTCATTCTCTTTGGCATGGGCGCTTAGCTGTCAATTCGGACGTTTATCGGGGTTTGGTGGTCTTACCTCCACCTCTTCTATCTGTGTTCTCTTTTCTTGTTCAGTTTGTTGATAGTGGTTTCTCTGATGATAATTTGTCGGTCTATTGGTTCTCCAGTACCCGTTCCGGTTGTCGTTATTCCCTCTGTTGCCGTTCCTGGGTGAATTATAGTTATTGCCATATTCTCTTCTAAATCCATAACCGGTTCTTTGGTGAAATCTATTGTCGTTTCTCGGTGCGAAATTATCACATGGTTCGTAATTATTGTTTCTTCGTACTGTGTCTTGTGGATTCCACTGCTTTTTGCTTTCGTTTTCACCTGCGCTTCGTCTTTTTCTTGAGTCATCTTCCGAAAATATGAACTCTAGTTCCCTTAGAATACTTTTAAATGCTTCGACGTCATTGCCTCCGCGACCTACTAATGATTCCTGGTATTTCAATGGTAGCTTCATCGCGCGTAATTTAATCAACTCTCTGTCACTGTATGGTACATCTAAGCATTGATTTTTGTTTGCCATTACTTCGAAAAATTTCACGGGAGTCTTCTCTCCTGAATTTTCAAAATATGGGTTCTATAATAATTCGTACTTCACTCTGTTCTGTGCTTCGCTGGACCAATATCGTGAGAGAAACTTCTCTCTGAAATCTTCGTACGATCGGCATGTCGCTGCAACATTCTGCATGGTTTCTGCGACTGTTCCTGACATGTGTGCACATATAAAGGCTAATTTGTCTGCTAGCGTCCAGTGTTCTGGTAATCCTACTCGGAATTGATCAATAAAAGTTTGTGGATGTAATGAGTTTCCTTATCGAAAGTGTTGACATTTTCTGACTGTGAGGAAATGATCGTTATCGTACTTCGTCATAGTTCCATATGAAATACGCGATTCTTCGCCACTTTTGTTTCTGATCATTTCTCCCGTCGTTCTTTCCGGTTGTGGTAGATCCATTGGATATTGTCCACTGTAACTTTCGCCTACACTTGCGTAGTATCGTTGGAGTGGTACGCAATAATTTTCTTCCATCGGTTGTGAACGTGTAGCTGAATGCATTGCTCTGTACTCTTCGCGACCTGGCTTTCCATTGTCAGGTATTGGCTCGCTATTTTCTCTGGCTAACCTTGCTGCTTCATTGCACGATCCGAACTGTCTTGAAACATACATTTGTGTTTCCGCATGTGTTTGTGATGACGTTTGTTCATCAAGAATTTCGAAATGTGTTTGTTGTTGTGCAGGCTGTCTGATTTCACGTATGTTACTTTCCACCTGTGATTGGAGTCGCAAATGCGTAATATCTTCGTTAATTGCTTGTTTTTCCGGTGATGTTACAGATACGGATGTGGTTGCAGACTCTGTGCTTGTTCGATCCTGTTCACTACGCTCTTCAATGGTTTGCAACAACTCTGTTCGCAATTTCTGAAATTATCGCTTCGTTTGCGCTTCTATTTTGACTATGCGGTTATCATATCTTTTCAGCGCTGCTTTTGTGATACGTTTGTGTAACACACTGCTTTCAACAATTTCACGCGCTGTACCTGCTGCTTGTCTAGTAATTACATTTATCTGTTTCTCTAGTTTCTTGACTTCTCCCTGGGTGTTGTTACGTAATGTTTTGATCTCGTCCTGAATGTCATTACGCAATGTTTGTACGTCCGCTTGTACCTTGTCAATGTCTGTTCTCAATTGATTGTAACCTGTTATTAAGTTTCCTATCACTTCTCGAGATTCTTTTGCCTCGTATTCAATATGACTTAGGTGTAACTGAATTTTTTTGTTTTGTTCTTTAATCTCACGCATTTGTCTCGTGGTTTCGGCATTTTGTTTCGTCATTTCTGCATTCTGAATTTTAATTTGGTTCGCAATTTCTTTATTTTGTCTTGTCATGGTTTCCGTCATTAATTGTAATAACTCTGCCAGATTGGTGGGTCCTATTGCGTTTTCTTCCGACGTTCTATGCTCTGTGTTTTCGCCCAAGTGTTGGTTTGCAACCGAGTGCATTGAACTGTGCGGTGACACGTTTCTGCTCGAATTCCTTGCACTCTGTGGTGAGGGAGCTCTGATAACTTGTACTATGGATTCTACGTATTGAAGACGCAAGTTAGAATCCTCATCGACTGTCTCTCTACTTTCCTGCTCCTCTGTCGTAGGCTGACTTACGTTTTCTATGCCTTGATGTACATTATCCTCGTTATGGTGCGTTATATGTCCTATTTCTCGCGATACTGCATCGTCTGTTGTACTGTCCTCTATTCTCTGTCCATTTTCATGCTGGGTCTCTACCTCAATTCGGTCAAGGTCTCGATCTGCCATTGCTAACCTTTCCGAATCCTTTATTTTCTGTTTTAAAAGCAATTCACGCGCCCTACTTCACGTCGACATGCGCTCATACGATCTCACGCGTTTCATAAACTTTTTGCACACACGACTTGACAATCCTTTCACTTACTTGTTGGGTCAGAACCAACTTGTCAACGATGCATCCGCCACCTGTGCGCTTGCATTGAGTAGAAAACTTAATTCTAACAATATTAAAATTCATAACTTAATTATGCTATTGTCTCTGCTACAATGTCTCACTTTTTCTTGAATACTTTTACTATCTGTCGCTGCAGCTACTGTTTTCGACTATGTATAACTTTAGAAAAAAAAATTTTTTATTACGAAAATTTTTCGACAGGATATATTTCTGACCTAGTTAGGCATGTGGTCGACCTTCAATCATGGTATTTTACCATCCTGGCAGGGTCGCCATTTTCTAACATTCTGCGTGGCGTCTGTTTGTTCTGTATCGTGTCTCCCTACCACTTTCGCGCAACGGCGCTCTGAGCGTGTTTTTTAGGGAATTGACTAGTTTGAACCTGGGACCATGACATGTTGAATTCAGAAGAGATCAGTGAGACTAGCGATGATATAACCAAATACTTAATGATTTCAGTGTCAGCTCCACTGCACTCCCTGTAAAAGAATCTTAATACTAACTAAATTTAGTGGAAGGGGTTCAAGGCTTTCCTATTTTTAGTTAGCTGGTAAAATAACGTCGAAAAAGCAGTTAACTTTACCATTGGAAATTTTATTCTACTCACAAAACATTGTTTATAAATTGCACTATTGATAAAAGGAAATGTTTTAATACAGGATGGTAAAAACCATCTGCAGTCAACAAAAATGTGAACGAATATTCCCTGAGTGGGTTTCCAAGTCCTACAATGGATTGAAGGATGACATATGCCATATCACATATATAATCTAGGTTTAAATTAAGTTTCACAAAAGAGAAAACTATCAAAATGGTCTACAGTGACCCTCAATTATTTTTAATTACTTATCTAACTTGTCGTAAATGACAGTGGCTGATGTGGCTTCTCAATAACTATGTAACAGAAAAATCATCGCGTTTCAGATTTTTACTTCAAGTGGCAAATGTGAACACCATGAGCTTTAATTGACGATCGACACTAGTATTACGCAAAAAAGGGGGTGTAACAGATGAGACTTCTGCAGTTCTGAGTGAAGCTTTATGCGCTGTTATGCGGCATATCATGCGTTCATTACCTTGTCGGAGTTCATCAGGGGGCGGCAGGCAGCTCAGCTCCGCTTGTGCCATCTCGGAAGTAACTTTGTCCTAACTTCTCCTTACTACAATTTACTGAAGTTGGTTTAAGAAAACTATCTGGCCGTGTTTTCATCTGACCAATCTGGATCTCAATGTTAACCTTAAGCTCTGCCTACAAAAATTCTGTCTATCCAATGAAAAACGTTATACTTTTCATGTTGGGGCAATGTTTTTAAAGTTTGCAACGTAACAGAGACGCGAAAAAGTCTCACACCAAAACTTGCAGCTGGGGTGGTCCTAGTGGTTAGCTGGCGACGTGGGTGTCCAGTTCGTCACTTATCGTAGGGCCTTATAGCTTAACACGGTTCTGCTCTCGGCTTCTGTTCTCGTTTCTCCCCTCGGAACTGCGTCTGTCTCATGGTGGGAAGGTATGACATGCATTTAGGCATTCTTGTGTTAGTCTGTGGTGTTCCATTTGCTCACTCGTTACTCGTATTACTTTGGTTAATTTAATGTCACGATTTATTCGGAGCTATGTGACATACTACTGGATTTGCTTATCATGTCAGGGTTTTCATGGAAGGTGTTGGGTTTGCCTGATACTTTACAACCTTTCCTTTATTTCCATCACAGGTTCCTCGATGTACAGATTGAACAGTAGGGGTGAAAGACTATATACCTGTCTTACACCCTTTATAATCCAAGCACTATCTTCTCAGTTATGAACTCTTATTGTTCCTTCTTGCCTATTGTACATATTTTATATTACCTGTCTCTTCCTATAGCTCTCCCGTATTTTCTCAGAATTTCGAACATCTTGCACCATTTTAAACTGTCGAAAGCTCTTGCTAGATCAACAAATCTTGTGAACGTGCCTTCACTTTCATTTCGTCTTGATTCCATTATTAACCGCAACGTCAGAATTTTCCTCTATGATGCCGTTATCTTTCCTAAAGCCAAACTGTTAGTCATCTAACACATTCTCAATTTTTGTTTCCATTCTTCTCTATGCAACATTAATGCATGAGCTTTTAAGCTGATTGTACGATAATTCTCACACTTGTCAGTTCTTGCAGTCTTCGGAATTGTGTGAATGATATTTCTTCAGAAGTCAGATGATATATCGCCAGACTCATACATCCTACACACCAACGTGAACAGTCGTTTTGTTGCCACTTCCCCCAATAATTTTAGATATTCTGATGGAGTGTTATATATCCCTTCTGTTTGATTTGATCTTAAGTCCTCCAATGCTCTCTTAAATTCTCATTGTAATCTGGATACCGCCAGACTCATACATCCTACACACCAACGTGAACAGTCGTTTTGTTGCCACTTCCCCCAATAATTTTAGATATTCTGATGGAATGTCATATATCCCTTCTGTCTGATTTGATCTTAAGTCCTCCAATGCTCTCTTAAATTCTCATTCTAATCTGGGTTCCCTATCTCTTCTAAATTGACTCTTGTTGTTTCTTCTACCACATCAGGCAAACGTTAACCCTCATAGAGACATTCAATGTACTCTTCCCACCTATCCGTTCTCTCTGTTCTGCATTTAACAGTGGAATTCTCGTTGCACTCTTCATGTCACCACCCTTCCTTTTAATAACACCGAGTGTTGTTTTGTCTTTCCTATATGCTGAGTCGGTCCTTCCGACGTTGTTTTGCCTTTCCTATAATCTGAGTCGATCCTTCCGACAATCATTTTTCGTGCAGCTATTTCATTTTAGCTTCCCTGCATTTCCTATTTACTTCATTCCTCAGAGATTTGTAATTTTTGTTTCCTGAATTTACCTGAACATTATTCTAGTTCCTTCTTTCATCTATCAACTGAACTGTTCTGTTACTAATGGTTTCTTCACAGTTACCTTCTTTGTATCTGTGTTTTTCTTTACAACTTCTGTGATTGCTCTTTAAGAGATGTCTATTCCTCGTCAACACTACTGCCTATTGAGCTATTCCTTCTTGCTGTATCTGTAGCCTTAGAGAACTTCAGATGTATCTCGTCATTCCTTAGTACTTCCATATCTCACTTCTTTGCGTATTGATTCTAGCTGACTAATCTCTTAAACTTCAGTTTACTCTTCGTCACTACTACATTATGATCTAAGTCTATATACGCCGCACAATCCAGTATCTGATTTCGGAATCTCTGTCTGACCATATGTAATCTCTTCGTATCATCCCGGCTGTTCCTCCTCCTCTTGTGATTCTTGAACAGAGTATTCATTATTACTAGCTGTAATTTATTATAAAACTCAGTCTTTCCCCTCTCTCATTACTTATCCCATGCCCATATTCTCCTGTAACCTTTTCTTCTACTCCTTCCCCTATAACTGCATTCAAGTCTCCATGACTATTAGATTTTCATCTCCCATTACGTACTGTATTACACTTTCAATATCTTCATATACTTTCTCTGTCTCTCCATCTTCAGCTTGCGACGTCGACATGTATATCTGAAGTATCATGGTCGGTGTTAGTTAGCTGACGATTCCGTTAAGAACAACCCTATCACTTATCTGTTTACAGTAACATGCTCCCCGCCCTACATTCCTGTTCATAGCGAATCCTAGATTTCATATTTTATAGCTTCCTTACCACTTTCAAGCTTCTGACGTTCCACGCCTCCACTTGTATAACGTATAACGTCATCCATTCGTTGGTTATCCAGCCTTTCTCTCATGGTCACCTTTCCCTTGGCGCCCCCCCCCCCCCCACCCGAGATCCGGACTATTCCGGAAGTTTTTGTCAATGGAGGGATCATCATGACACTTTCTCCAGTTACAGGCCACATGCCCTGTGGATACACGTAATGTGTCTTTAATGCAGTGGTTTTCATTGCCTTCTGCATACTCATGCCGTTGATCATTAGTCATTATTCTGCCTTTAGGGGCAGTTTCTAACCCCAAGGACAGGAGAATTGCCTGAACCTCTATATGCTCTTCCACCCTCTTCGATAAAGCTCTTGGCAGAATGAGAGTGACTCCTGATGTCGTAAATATTCGGCCTTAGACCAAATGTAGAAAGAAGCAACCGGTTTGCTCCATTTGTCTAAGCCGAAAGAAGTGTGTAATATCCAAACGTTGACTCCGTACTGCAGGATAGTTACAGTAAGAAGATCCTTCTGTTGGACGTACAAATGGTCCCTAGCACATGAGCTATCCAAAACAGATGACCCTACTTTTCTATCAGCATTGGAATTTGAGGTATGAGACGCACGAGGATCCTGTCTTTATGCTCTTCGTTTTCGAACATACTGGTAGCGCATGCCGTCGCTTGAGAACCGATGTACATACCGAACGGGGTAGCCCAGTGGTTTGCCCACTGGACTGGCATTCGATAGGACGACGGTACAGACCCACGTCCATCCATTTTGATTTAGATTTTCGGTTATTTCACTAAATCACTTAAGGCAAATGACGGGATGGTTCCTTCGAAATGGCAGTGCCGCTTTCCTTACCTATCCTTCAAAACCCGAGATTTTCCTCCGTCTCTAATGACCTCGTTCTCGACGGGACGTTAAAAACTAATCTGCTCGTCTTCTTCCGATGCACATGACTTTTCTCCCGCCTACCTTGTGAAGCTGAGCCGAAATGATAATCACTCATACCCAAACATCCAGGAACTTTCATGCCAATTGTATAACGGGCAGTCTTTATTAATTCAAAAGTAATCGCCGTAGCTGATAATACATTTATCCTACTGTAAGACAAGATGGCCAGTACTTTCACACAAAAATGTTTCCGGTTACCTACGGATCCGTGGTTGTCCCAAGGCATGAATTTCTTCGCCCGAAGCAAATCGACGACCATGAACATTTTTCTTCGGAGTTTCGAAAATACGGAAATCGCATGGGGAGGGTTCTGGGGTGTATGGAGGATGTGGATGGTCTCCCCAGGGAACTTCAGCAGCGTAGTCGAAACAAGGTTGCCAACACGTGGTCGGACATTATTGTATAACGGAATGATACCATCCGTCAACATTCCAGGGCTTCTAGACTAGATGGCGCAAAGCGTCCACGTATCGCTATGTGTTAATCTTGGTGTTGTTTTGCAGAAAGTCAGTGAGCAGCAGGTTGACGGGCGGCTGTAGAAATTTCGCTGGGAGGCACTCACGCATATTGCACAGAGTCTCAATCTTTCCCCATTAGATTTCCTTGTTTTTGCAGCCCCGAAGAAATCAGTCGTATAGGTTACACATGTTTGTGCGATAGGAGCGATATTTCGACTTAATGAAAAGGAATTTCTTTTGAACCAAGGTCACCAAATATTATTTATTTGATGATGACTGGTGTAAGGTTTCTAGTTTATTTTGGTAATCAAGGAAAGCGATGTCTTATATTTTCTTTGGATCAATCATGTTTCATACTTGTACGCCAAACATTTTCCAAACAGTTGGTTTCGCCACACCAGTTCTGAGTACTGGGTGTCAGTAGTATTGTTACTGCAGTAAGCTTTCCAAGAGAAGCCAATGAGAAAGTCGGGGTTTGGCCACGCTGCTGAGCAGTCTTGAAACAGCTTGCTGAGCATGGAGAGAAAATTGCGGAAGACGGTGAATTGTGAAATGTGATTTGGTAAAGGGTAATTTAGGAAGTGAAGACGTCTAGATACAGATGTTGCCGCGTTGCTTGCATGCACGTAATTATGATGTGTGTGAATAACGGTAAGTTTTAACGGAGTTTTCTTTTTTGGTTTGGGTTGGTTTCACTTCTCAGATGAAAATGAGAAAAGTTTTTTGTTCACACTGCTTGCACTCAGAGGTTATAAATTTACCACTCCTTAACTCTTTCAGAAAATAATCACTTGACAGAGAAAAATCTGTTGTAAAAGACGAATTTTATCTAAAACTACTGTCTGATAAATGTTTAATGTACGAACATGAAATATGACACATCAAAGGAAAATATGAAGCTCACATCACTTTCCTTGAATACCAAAAATGAGCTAGAAACACCGATTTCGACAGAAGTTTGCTGCCATTGTCTGATTTTCGTAAATTTAAAGTGCATACAAACGAATCATATCGTGGGAACACTTTCCACTCATAATACAGCGCAGACGCGCTGGTTTGACAGTAGTAGGAAGATGAAACGCCAAACATACTGGTTCAGATATGCGTATTCAAATACAGAGATATGTAAACAGGCAGAATACGGCGCTACGGTTTTCAGCGCCTGTATAGGACAACAAGTGTCTGGCGCAGTTGTTAGATCTGTTACTGCTGCTACTATGGCAGTTTCGGCGCACGACAATGAGAGAGAGCATTTCCGAGGTAGCGGTGAAGTGAGTATTTTCCCGTACGGCCATTTCACGATTGTACCCTGAATATCAGGAATCCGGTAAAATCTCATATCTGCGACATCGCTGCGGTCGGAAAAAGATCCTGCAAGAACGGGACGAAAGACGACTGAAGAAAATCGTTCAACGTGGCAGAAGCATAACCATTCCGCAAACTGCTGCAGATTTCAGTGTTGGGCCAGAAACAAGTGTCAGCATGCGGACCATTCAAAGAAACATCATCGATATGGGCTTTTGGAGCAGAAGGTTCACTCGTGTATCCTTGATGACTGCAAGACACGAAGCCTTACGCCTCGCTCGCGCCAGTCAACACCGATATTGGACTGTTTATAAGTGGAAACATGTTGCCCGGTCGGACGAGTCTCGTTTCAAATTGTATCTAACGGATGGACGTGTACGAGTATGGAGACCACCTCATGAACCTATGGACAATGCGTGTCAGCAGGAGACTGTTGAAGCTGGTGGAGCTTCTGTAATTGTTTGGGACGGGTGCACTTGGAGCGATATGGGGCCCCTGATACGTCTAGATACGACTCTGACAGGTGGCACGTACTGAAGCATCCTGTCTTACCACCTGCATCCATTCACGTCCACTGGGGATTCCGACAGACTTGGGCAATTCCGGCGGAGTAATACGACACCCCACACGTTCAGAATTACTACAGAGAACACTATTCTGAAGTTAAACACTTCCGTTGGCGACCAAACTCCCTAGAAATGAACATTATTGGTCATGTCAGGGATGCCTTGCAACGTGCTGTTCAGAAGAGATCTTCACCCCCTCGTACTCTTACGGATTTATGGACAGCCCTGCAGGATTTATGGTGTCAGTTCCCTCCAGCACTACTTCAGACATTAGTCGAGTCCATACCACGCCGTGTTGCGACACTTCCGCGTGCTCATGGGGGCCTTACATGATATTACGCAGGAGTACCAGTTTTTTTGGCTATTCAGTGTAAAAGCTAGTGCAAAATCTTGTGTAATATTGACTGCACACGTAAGTATTCTTACGAGCCTGCAGGTTAAAATTTTAGCCCTGTAAAATTTATCGAAGAGGGAGCGATGTGTGTTGAAATTGGAAAGAGAGACAGATAACACGTGGCAGCTTGTTAGCGGAAAAATGAGTTGTAATTTGCTGGCCGAAAGTTGTTCTTTTGTGGTAATGGTCGCGTCGTAAAGTGTGGAAGGAAGAGTCGAAGTATCGAGACAAGGGGAGCCAGTGTCTTAAGTTTAGCGGCGACCGTACTGTAGTACCATAGGCGGTTGATAGCGTCATTGTTGTAGCGAGTCATTGAATTGCGTGACGAAACGCCGAGGTTTTCAAGTTTCAAAAGAGGGTCTGACGAGGGAGAACGCAGAAGAGAGAATACAGAGTAACTAATATTTAGGGTGCAGCAGATTTATCAAAAGAATCGACGAAGAAGAACGTTAAGTACTCAGGAATGTAGTGATCATAAGAATAATAATTGAGCAGTCTCTCGTTAAAGGAAGTTGAGTGTACTGAACGATAGCAGTGAGCTACAGGTAGACGATGTCAGCTGTTTACTTTGAAAGAGAGAGGATGTTCAAATGTTCAGATGTGTGTGGAACTTATGGGACTTAACTGCTAAGGTCATCAGTCCCTAAGCTTACACACTTCTTAACCTAAATTATCCTGAGGACAAACACACACACACCCATGCTAGAGGGAGGACTCGAACCTCCTCCGGTACCAGCCGCGCAGTCCATGACTGCAGCGCCCCAGACCGCTCGGCTAATACCGCGCGGCCAGAGAGGAGGAAAAAATGTGAATTACACCAGAGGAGTGGGCATTATAATTAGAAATAATATTTACTCACTCTTTGCGCTAGGAAACGCGAGATTGGAACAGTTATCAGAGCATTTACTGCGAAGGCAAGGCGCAGATTAACTCTGGTAATGGAAATATTCAACAAATTGACTCCCTCTCTTTCCTAGCATGAATCCCGACTTAGCGGGGCCTGCTGTTAAGGTTAACCGGATTTGGCGTGTTAATTTTTAGCGGGTGGCCGGATGCCCTTCCTGTCATCAATTCATTAAATTGACTGCATACCACTTATTAAATTACTGTGTGGTCGTTTATTGTTGCGAACAAAACAGTGTCTTTTTGTGAATTAACACAGTGAGTCCCATTTAAATCTCCTACCCAGGCATTCAAAGGAATTGTAGTAGTAGATCGGTGCACCGAAGTAGCAGTTTAATATTTTCAACTAATTTTCTCGTTTACGAAACTGACCACCGCCATATTCTCAGCTTCTGAGCACACGGGAGACATCTGGAGCGACAGAGATTAGCAGTCATCGTCAGTCGACGTCATTCACAGTCACAGGTGAGGAGAGAACAAGACGTAAATCTCTGGTGAAGTTAATAACATACCGCTGGAAGTATGCCAAAACAGTTAAAAGCAAACCACTTTAAAACGCTGTCAGTTATTCCGACGTTAATAATAAAATCAAGTAGGTCACTCATTCTGTGGGAAAATGTAAAGTATTATTCGCACCTAGGTACAATTATTGACTGCAGAAAACTGGCAGGAAAAATTTTGTTTCTTAAGATAGAAATGTTAAATTAGTTCTTACATTTTCGGCATTTCCTTGATAACATAACTTTGTTTAAAGGTTAATTCAGTTGTGTCATAAAGTTTCTATATTTAATGAAAGAAATCCCTTTGAGTACATCACTGTGTAATCAGTGATAGCAACTTCGTTAAAGCAATTTACCTTTAAAACTGCAGTTTATACAGTTCAGTTACACATGCAGGTTGTTTAAAAAAAGTTTCAATGGATTCTCAGCACGTCAAACACTCGTAATTTCAAGTAGGCAAATCTGCACTAGGGACGTTAATATGCAGTAACCTTGCCCGAATAATGACATAATCTATTTTACCTACTTATGTACTTAAACATAGTTGTAATGCTACATTTATATGCTGCTGAAAGTGTGTTTAAATACGTATTCCTACATTTTATTAGAAAATGAAGACGTGAGTCTTAGCCACATATTAGTCCACAGCAGACTCAATTCTGACTTCCTCTGACAGGAATCTATCCAGTAAAAGGATAATCTTTCGGTTGGTTAAAAATGGTGACCCATCGTCCTTAATTCATGCATGCATAGCGAAAGAACAGTATTCTAGTGGTACCTGGTGAGTCACCATATTCTTGTGTTTATTTTCAAGTGAAGAGCTGTAACAGCCAGTTAGATAATATGAGAATACCGTATTAGTAGCTGAAGTTCAGCTGACGGTCCCTACCAGGATATCCTCAAAAAGAAAAATTAACTTCTTGCAGCACTGGTCTGCAGGATCCATAAGTTCATTGAATGTTATTTTTAAGCTTTTTCTACGGCTTAATATAACATCTTGTCTTGTAAGTATGTGAATTTTAGCAGATTGCGTATTTGTTGCACGTAATGTAGTTCACTATTATTTTGTCTTGTATTATATCTTTGTAGATGCTTGAGGGAGACATAAGAGAAAATTGCATCAGCATAATAAAAACAGCTACAGCCAAAAACGGGAAACGGTGTTATTAAAAAGAATGGTAGTATAAAAGCAATCAGCTTTCACGATGGTGTTAAAGCGCACCGAAAGTAGGCCTAAGCGATGTGATGAAGTTCGTGCCAGAGAGGACACATTAACACAATAACGTTGCAGAAGTGAAGGAAAACCACACTTAATTTAAAGTATTCACATTTCTGCTATGCGCCCGAAAAATTTATTTGAAGAACTATTTCCTTTGCATGATGTAAAACAACATAAAAGTAAGTACGCGATCAGACCACTCTCTATTTATTTCGTGTAAAGACGCTGACGGCGTCGCAGTTGAGCGGCCTAAGGGATCACGCGATGTTACGCTCTGCTGCTTCTTCCTTAGCCACATGACCTCATTTGGATACAGTATGGCGGGTTGTGATCCAAAGGTTGGAGCAGCTGCTTCTCAATCAGTTAGATCCTTGGTTGGTCCTACAAGGCTCACTTCTGCTACTGCCGCCTTCACCGGTTCTGCTAACGAGGCCGTTCGACAGCTGACGCTCTGCTGTGGTACTCAACAGGTTCGCGTAACACTTAATATTGGTAACTCGGAAACGCTTGATGAGCACATCCTACTTGAACATCAAGTTTTACATCTACGAATGCGCTAGAAAGAAAGACCATAGAAGAAACAGTTACGGGTGAATACTGTCTTGCTAGTAAGAATGAGGGAGCAGAGAGACTAAATGAGTTAGGCAACAAATTTCAGCTAGTAATTGGTGATACTCTGTTCAAGAATCACAAGAGGAGGAGATAACCTTGGAAAAAGTTTGAAGACACGGAAAGATTCCAGCTGGGATACTCTTTGGTCGGAAAGAGATTTCCGAAATCTGATACTGGATTTTAGTTATACCCACGAACAGATACAGACTCAGATCACAATTTAATAAAGATGAAGAGTGGACTGAAGTTTAAGACAATCGTCTGGAAGAAACAGTGTGGAAGGAAGTGGAGTAGTGAAGTACTGAGGAATAGTTAGACTTGTCTGAATTTCACTAAAAACGTCGATAAAGTGTAATACCATGGCTTAGACACTATTTTGCTCAACATCCCATCGTTGAACTTCTGTAATTAGTGTACGATTAATTCGATACTGTAATGAAGTATAATCTCTGTAATGATATGTTTTGTCTTTCTTAGATAATCTCTTTGGTTATCTTTGGGATTGAATAATTTTGTTTAAATAATTTTTTTTGTAGACATACCAATATGTGCAAATGTTCTGTTTTAGTTAAAATGTTTGTTTGCTGTTATGTAAACTGCTGACCTTCATTTAGGGTTGTTAGATATGTCATATGTTAAAGGTGTTGTGGTTCCCCTCGGGAACGGAACTGTGGAGCGCGCGCAAATTGTGGTTGGCCTAGATAGAAAAGGTGGATCCGAGAGTCATTCGAGGACGAGCTACCAAACAATCAACTGCTCATGTAAAAGTTGTGTATTGTGCTGGTTCCGAGAGAGGCTTTTCCTGACGCTTTCCAATGCCTCGGATGGATGGATAAAGAGCTGGAATTATTCTGAAACTGGCATCTATCATTGCCACCAGGAAATGACAGAGACCGGCAATTCTACCTGCAAATCCACTACCAACATGCAATCGCCACCACATTGCGCAATCGCTGTAATGGAACACTATAGTAATGTACAGTGAAGGATCAGCTTATTGGATGTTTAGTGTACTCAAATACAAGGTAATTTTTAACTGAACTCTTGTACCTACCGTGATTTATCCTCATTCACATACCCACTTAGGGTCCCTCCCACGCTAAAGTGTTTACCGAGCGTCCTTTATTGAAAGAAAGTTAAAGTTAATGTGGAAATAGAGTGAGCTAAAGTACACGATGCTTGCTGAAAATAATTTTTCTATTAAAACTGCTTATTAATATGTTGTTGCCAATTTCAAAATTGAAATTCTTAAAACTGATGATGGTAAAGTTTTGCTTAGTAAATGATCACATTGCTGCTTGTTGCAAATCACAAAAGGTGTGTCAGTTTCTTACAGATATGTCAAGTTGTGTTTTACTACAGTAAGAGCTGAGAACTAATACCTTGTTTTTTTTAGTGTACTGAAAGTGTGTTTAGTATGCTCTGCTACAGTGGTCAAGATTAAGGGCCCCCCTCCACTGAAAGTAGTTCAAATGCACAAAGTTACTTAATTACAGCAAGTTTCAATTACTCTTCCTATTCAAGTGAACTTCTGCATAATTTTGGACTCCCATTGTGTATTAAAAGTGCATAATCATGTTGTAACAGGATCCATAGTTTGCCTATTGTTGTCATGCTACATAACGGTTAATAGAAAAACAACTATCTATGAAAAGAGTAACTTCTTTATTCAAAAGACAGTGAGAAATAATCTGTTAGTGGATTCCATTTAACTTTTATTCTAAAGTGAAAAGTATTTAGCTGAGAGAGACTTAATCTGTGACCAGTTCTTAATTTTGCAGTGAACTACATTTACAATTTTATGTCAGCTAGGAAAATGTTTGAAAAGTAATACTGAACCTACGTCCAATTTATGATTCTACAGTGAATATTAATGGTAATGTTATAAAGACCATTCAGTTTGGATAAGCCCTGAAAGTAATAGCGTGTAGTGTTATAAGGTTATATTTATGCCAATAGTTTGTTCTGATCTGGTAGGTCAAACCTTAACGTGAACATACTGTAGAGTTCATTGCACTCGCGTGTGGCAAAGTATAGGTTGTGTTTGTCCGTTAAAGTTACTCATACTTATTTTCTTGAACAAGAATGTCAATCATTCTCACGCCTAATTAGGCTGGCGACCGTCTTCTTTACCCTTTGAACAGTGTGGATAGGTTAAAAATTATTTATTACTGTTTAAATATTAACGTAATTCTGACTTTCACTGCCGATAAGCCACCTCCATTGGGTACAACACTGTCAACATAACAAAATTCCTCTCAGCGGGTAACATTGCTCTGCTTCTTCATACTATAATTACTTGAATAAGAATAATTTCATAATATACGTACTGCCTTCAGCTTTGAAGTTATAGTATAGTAGTAGCGGACGGTAGTGTTATACGTGACTTTGCCGTGAGAGGACTACTTTGTTCTGTTGGGGCACAGTAGGTAATAAACCAAATTTGGTATTTGATTGCACAAGCTACGTAAATCCAGTTGCAGTGTTGTAAGTGCGATAAGGGGTACTACAGTAGGCAGTGCATGTGAGGAGTGGTCATTTAAAAATAGGGACTAGGGAGGTAACTGCGAAAGAACCTTAGGTAACAAAAGAAATACCTCAACCGATCTAGGAAAGAAAGACAAATATGTTCAGGGAAAGACAGGAACACAGTAATATAAACCATTTTGCAGTGAAATAAATAGGAAAGGCAGGCGGGCCAAGGCGAAATTGCTGCAGGAATATGAAGAAACGGAAAAAGAACTGAATGTCGGAAGGACTGATTCAGAATACCGCTATGTGAAATTAAAAGCAAGGGTTTCAACATTAAGTCCAATGGAATTTTTAAGTCAAAACTCAGAGGAAAGTGCGGGCGGCCTGAAAGAGTACATTGAAGGATTTTTTATTAGGGGAGGAATTTTCTAGTAACTTGATAGAAAAAGAAATTGGAATCAATAAAGAGGACACAGCGGATCCAGTATTACACTCATAATTTAATAGAGCTTTGGAAGATTTGAGATCAAATAAGGCAGAAGGGATAAATAACATTCCATGATACTGTATAAAACAAATGGGCAGTTGACAACCAAACGACTCTTCAATTTGGTGGTTAGAACCGTCATACTTTTGGAAAAATATCCGCCACAAAATTTCAGAGACAGCAAGAGAGACAGATGAGAGAAATATAGCCCAACCCGCTTAACAGCTCGTGCATCCAAGTTACTGTCTGGATTAATATGCTGAAGAATGGAAAAGAAATTCGAGAATCTGTTAGATGAAGATCAGTTAGGTTTTAGGAAAGGTAAAAGCAGCAGAGTGGCACCCCTGACGTTGCGCTTTATAATGGAAGTAAGTACGAAGGAAAATCAGGACACCTTCGTAGAATTTGTCGACCTGGAAAAAGCGTTCGATAATGTAAAATAGTGCAGGATACCCGAAATTCTGAAGAAAGTACAAGTAATCTACAGAGAAAGACAGCTAGTATACCAGTACAGAGAGACAGGAAGACCAAGAACAAACTGCTCGGATAAAAAAGGGTGTAAGACAGGGATGAATGATTTTCGCCCCTATTGTTCAGTTCAAACTGAGGGAAATAAAATAAAGGTTCAAAAGTGGGATTCAGATTCAGGATAAAAGGATATCGATTAACGGATGACATTGCTGTTCTTAGTGAAAGTGAACAAAAATTACAGGATCTGTGAAAGAAATAATTCTGATGAGTATAGATCATGGGTTGAAGATAAACCGAAGAAAGGCGAATGCAATGAGAAATAGAAGAAATGAGAAGTTCGAGAAACTCAGCATCAAAATTGGGGGTCACGATGTAAATAAAGTTAAGGAATTGTGCCACCTTGCTAGCTAAAAAATGCATACGGGAGAAGTGAATACACAAAAAAGAATCTAGCACATTTAAAGAGGGCATTAGTGGCCAAATGAAGTCTACTAGCGTCAAACCTAGGCCTCCATTCGAGGAAGAAATGTATGAAAACTTACGTTTGCAGGACAGCATTGTATGGTAGTGAATCATGGACTGTGGCAAAACCCGAGTAGACGGAAATCGAAGTATTTGAGATTTGATCTTACAGAAGAATGGGGAAATTAAATGAATAAGGTAATGAAGGAGAAGATTCTCCGCAATATCAGCAAAGAAAGGGTCTCATGGAAAACATTAACAAGAAGAAAGGACATGGGATTAGGACATGTATGAAGACATCAGGGAATAGCTTTCATGGTAATAGAGGGAGCTGTAGGGGACATAAAGTGTAAAGGAGGTCAGCGATCGGATTACGTAGAACAAATAACTGAGGACAGGACTGCAGCGCTACTCGGAGATGAAAATGTTGGCACAACCATGTGAGAGCTGAGCAGAAACGTTAACCCTTTGAACGTATGCTTCCCTTTTGGTGCACCTTTTTCCAGTTGCCGTATCGAGAAAAAACTCTTTGAATGTACGGAAAAATGAACCTTGGTACCACAATTCGTGGCACTTAGATGAGCTGACCACTCAGTCACGAAGTGAAAAATTTGCTTATTGTGTTTAAATTTATATTTTCTTTGTACTACATGTGGAAAATACACTATGTGATCAAGTGTAGTCTGACAACCTTTATAATCCGGAAGTGGCCACCAAATATCTCGAGAAACAGACCCGCTGTAGTGGGACGTGAAATTGAAGCGTCACCCATCCACCAGTGTCAGCCCAGTTTGCAGGTGAATATAAGTTAATTTACTGTTTTGTTTATGTATTTTTTGTAATATTTGTAATGGCTGTGAATTATCTAAAGTTTTGTATTTAATTTTTATGTTTCATGTACGGAGAGGGCGGCGCAACGAACGGAGACAGCATCTTCACTGCCGGGACCAGAGAGAAACTATACGTCGCGGGTCGACAGCCAAAGAGCAACAGAAGATCCTGAAACCGAGTTGTTGCGTCGTGCTTCTAAAAATTGAAAAAAAATAAGAATTTGTAATGTTTGTACAACAATGACGTCATAGAAAGTTAATCATGTTGTAAATGTTCAGTTCTATCTTGTCAAGGCTCAGGTTCACGTCTATATGTAGGAAGATATGTTAGGTAATTTATTTGACAAGATTATTAATTTTTGACAACGTTCATCGCGAGTTTGAATCTTGAAAGTTTATTCAATGTGGTTCTAATATTTATTAAAACAGAACACTTGCATTAGTATAATTTCTGAGAAGAAACAAACGACATATAAATTGAAAAAAGTTTACGCAAACCATTTGGACTGAGTGACGTAATTCTGCGCATACGACTCAAATGATGATGTTTTAATTACAGTTTCGTTCAAGAACCATTCAGAGGCAAATTTTAAAAAGAGTTTAAATAATTTTGAAGTGTGTTGTAACTGACGTAGGTGACGAAGTCTGCACATGGTCATATGTCAAATGAACACTGCGAGTAAGAAGAAATAACAACAGACTATGTCTGTCAGGGGAGCTCAGTTACTTCGAACGTGAAATAGTCGCTGCATGTCACGTGGGTAACAAATTCATTTGTGACATATCAGCCTGTCTAAAGCTGCCCAAGTCGACTGTTGATGATGTGACTGTGACGTCTAAACGTGAAGGAATAAGTAATAATAAACGCTAAATTCGGAAGGATATGAAAATATTTTACAGTATCGTGTACTGTGTAGCAGAGCAACAGCCTGTCGAAGATGATGGCTGTGTGTGTGACAATGCACTCTGTCATAAAGGAACATCTGGGAGTTGGATATGTGAACATTTGTGAGAACGACTGTCTCAGCATCCCGACCTGAATCCTATGGAACAGCTTCGGTATGAGTTTCGTCAACTACATTTGAGCGCCCAGTATCACCACCTTCGGCTTTTGAGGGAGAACTGGATGCCGCTGGAAACGTCCTCAGGAGAGTTCAAACTTCTGAAAACTTCTGAATGATGGGCACCATGCGGCTCCTACTCAGGGCACATATTCCTAGAAAGTACCCATGATGACGGTTAATCAGTTGAAATCGATTTGCAAACGTAAATAAAGAAAACATAATTTTGCGACTGGTTGCTGCCCATTTGGTAATTTTAGAGTTCAGACTGTCGTAAAGGAGAAGGGTGGATGCACTCCATGTTAATACATATTAATAGACGTCCGGATACTTTTGAGAAGATGGTGTAATACTATACAGTGTTTAAATTCTGGTTAGCACAGTTCTGGTTGTACTCGTTTTACACAGCCACGAAGAATAAACATCTGAGAGTCGGATGATGTGTACACACAGTGAGCACATGCACCGCTATCGACGCGCCTCTCCGGGCTGGAAGTTGCTACATGATCGCTAGAGGTGCTGTGTGGAGAGGTGAAGGCTGCCGCGCCGTAGGGAATGGAGACAGAGAGAGAGAGAGAGAGAGAGAGAGAGAGAGAGAGAGAGAGGAGGGATGGGGTAGGCAGATAGCCCGTGGCGGCATAACGCGCATACCGCGGTGGTCCGGACCGGCGCGCCGAAAGGTTCGCAGCCCAGCTGCAGCAGACCACGTGGTGAGGCCCAGGTCTTCCTGCACGGGCGGCCACGTGCGGAATGGATAATACCGGCCAAAGGCCGAACAATCCCATCTCGCTGCTATGCGCCGCGCACTCGTTACCGCCGTGCGCCGTGCACACGTTCTAGACCGACCTCCGCACAGTAGTTCTGTGTCGCATCGGCAGAGCGGCAGCTGCGACCCCGTCATACTCCCGCCGCATACACCATTCCAGTGGACTCCCGCCTGTAACATTACTGCGTAAACCACACCCATGTTCCCAAAATGCTCCTCTGTAAACAATGCTTCCTTTAGTTAAAAATTACGTGATATTTAAATTTCTAATTTAATAGATAGTTTATTTGGTTGATTCTTAATGTTAGGCAGCATTTTCGAACCTTATTTGAAAATGTACGCTACTGGCCATTAAAACTGCTACACCACGAAGATGACGTGCTACAGACGTGAAATTTAATGGAGTGGATGAAGATCCTCTGATATGCAAATGATTAGCTTCTCAGAGCGTTCACACAAGGTTGGCGCCGGTGGCGACACCTACAACGTGCTGACATGAGGAAAGTTTCCAACTGATTTCTCATACACGAACAGCAGTTGACCAGCGTTACCTGGTGAAACGTCGTTGTGATGCCTCGTCGAAGGAGGAGAAATGCGTAACGTCACGTTTCAGACTTTGATAAAGGTCGGATTGTAGCCTATCGCGATTGCGGTTTTGTCGTATCGCGACACTGCTGCTGGCGTTGGTCGAGATCCAATGACTGTTAGCAGAATATGGAATCGGTGGGTTCAGGAGGGTAATACGGAACGCCGTTCTGGATCCCAACGGCCTCGTATCACTAGCAGTCGATGTGACAGGCATCTTATCCGCATGGCTGTAACGGATCGTGCAGCCACGTCTCGATCCCTGAGTCAACAGATTGGGACGTTTGCAAGACAACAACCATCGGCACTAGCAGTTAAACGACGTTTGCAGCAGCATGGACAATCAGCTTGGAAACCAAGGCTGCGGTTACCCTTGACGCTGCATCACAGATCGCCTGTGACGGAATACTCAACGACAAACCTGGATGCACGAACGGCAAAAGGTTTGGCGACATAGCGGTGAACGCACATTGGAAGCGTGTATTCGTCATCGCCATACTTGCGTATCACCCGGCGTGATGGTATGGGGTGCCATTGGTTACACGTCTCGGTCACCTCTTGTTCGCATTGATGGCACTTTGAACAGTGGACGTTACATTTCAGATGTGTTACGGCCCGTGGCTCTACGCTTCATTCGATCCGTGCGAAACCCTACATTTCAGCAGGATAATGCACGACCGCATGTTGCAGGTCCTGTACGGGCCTTTCTGGATACAGAAAATGTTCGACTGCTGCCCTGGCCAGCACATTCTCCAGATCTCTCACCAGTTGAAAAGTCTTGTCAATGGTGACCGAGCAACTGGCTCGTCACAATACGCCAGTCACTTCTCTGGGTGAACTGTGGTATCGTGTTGAAGCTGCATGGGTAGCTGTACCTGTACACGCCATCCAAGCTCTGTTTGACTCAACGCCCAGGTGTATCAAGGCCGTTATTACGGTCAGAGGTGGTTGCTCTATGTCTGATTTCTCAGCATGTATGCACCCAAACTGCGTGAAAATGTAATCACATGCCAGTTCTAGTATAATATATTTGTCCAATGAGTACCCGTTTATCATCTGCATTTCTTCTTGGTGTAGCAATTTTAATGGCCAGTAGTGTAGATGCTATTTAGGAAATATTTCCGCTGTACTAGTCCATTTTAAGTGTTGTGTATTGTTTTTTACTTGTTACGGCACGGAATAGTAAGGGGTAGAAATTAGAAAAATGTTGTAAAAATTCATTGACATCGCCACAGGGAAACTGAAGTCGTGCCAGAATCAGATGTGGGGCGGGAAGCGATCCAGTATATCCCAATTCGGTCCGATCGTCGCCGCATTACGACACTGTCTTCCGAGCGAAATCGGCATTCAGCTGGATGGAGACTACGGCGGAAAACCCAAGGCAGCGAGAAAAGCATATTTGTTATCTTGCAACACATGTTGCAAGAAACTATACCTCTCTACAAGAGCACATAATGAGGAACTGACGGCACTTACGTGCATATGGCAGAATAAGGAGGACACAGCGGTCGTTACGGACCAAGCCTTGTGTCGAGGTCTCACGCTAGCTCCCTTTAAATACTCCAGCTTTCCCGATCTCGTGGTTAACCACTGAGATCGATGGCATTCACGGTAACAGCGCCCGATTCCCTGATTACTTTACCGTAGTGAACCTTTTCCTACATTCGGCTACACAATCTATGAATTAACCGAAGATATACTCAATATGATGACCTTGGCCAGATAAACTTCATGCTGATCGCCGCCTAGCATCTATTAGTGGAGGAACTGACGGTCTTAACGACAAAACCACGTCTCAGAGCGCTGGCAATATCGGAATTTAACACAGAAACCAGCAACAGGGCTTCTTGAAGTCCACGTTCCTGTTCAACAGTCAGGCACCTTTGAGTGCTGAAAACTACCAAACGACTCCCGACACAAAGCACATCACAGATGGGTCATCAAGACTCATTGTAGAAATCGGAGTGGGACCGAGGACTCTCCAGAAGCCAGCCTGAGACCAATACGCGCTAGCAACGGCCATGCCCTACTCGTCACCTGTCCGCTGCGGCGTCAGGGTGGCTGACATCTTTTCCTGGGCGTGCAACCGTTGAGGTGACTCGACGAACGTCAGCTAGAATACAACACGCAGCTGACTGACCGACAGCCGAGGCTGGTATGGAAGAACGACAGCTTGTAAACATTGAGGACGAAAGACTGAACTCTAATAACGTTTTACTAAAGTCATTGACGCTCCACCGGTTCCCAACAGCTATCCTGACTTCAAGCAGAGTTTTCTCCGCTTGGCCCTCTGTACACTGAAGATATATGATGCAACGTGTCGTAGCGGGAAAGACGGAGCGATACTGTGTGCGATGGGGTGAAATTGTGTCACGGTAGCATCTAAAACGCTCGTGACAGGAATGCAGCTTCGAAGACTAAGAATTGAGTAGAAAATTTAATTCGTCTGGTGTAGACATCTTTCATGGGACTATGTCTTGTGCCATACAACGTGGATGGGGAGTGGACGGCGGGGGGGGGGGGGGGGGCTTTCTTGACTGATAGTTGGTTGAGCTGAATGTTACTTTTATTTGAATCTTTAGTGGAAAATAAGTCCGTTCTTGTGTATGGGACGTCTGCCTCTTGGTCGATAGGGCCAGCGACGGCGCAAATACAGAATGGCTGCAGGTGGACTGTAACAAGACAAGGCAAACGGTTTATTCTGAAACAGAGAACTGTATGAACAAATAATACAACGTTTTATAACTGATGCTCCTTGCGACAACATTCCAGATTTAGCAAGATGAAATATTTTAAACATTCAGTAGGAGAAAAAAACAAGAAAGCGTGTACAAAGAGCTACAATTTTAAATCGTTAATTACTTTTTTAAATGTCGTCTAGAACAAGAATATTTCGCTAAAAGACGCAAACGACTCTTTTCAATAATGTAATTCAAGTCACTGATGAACGTCGTCATCAAAGCTGTAATGCCAAATTACTTCCCAAAATTTGCCGAGCTGCATGAACCGACCATCACAGAAGCTTAATACACAAGGCAGCACAAACTGACAATCAACACAAATGACCACTGGTCAAAACCATCAATTAAAATGTTCGTAAAAACCGTCAATTGCTATGTTGATTAACTCGCACTTGTTGATTGCCGTGTCTGCAGTTATTGAAGTTACTGGTTAACGTAGCTCCCCTACTAAAGCCATTTGCTGTGCTATCACACAACAAGTGCATATTCTATAGGGCGCATTAGATTTTTTTTAACTTTGTACTATGCATCGTTAAGAAATTGGCAAAAGCCACTAATACTAAGTTTTCCTTAAGAGATCGGACACTAACGCGTTTATTCTGAGGCGGCGCTACCCGCGATACTAAATGTTAACCATTGGGAGCAGCCCTGGTGACACAGGCATTAGTGTGAGTCATTTGATTCTTAAAGTAGAACCTTAATCTGGAACTTGGCCATGGTCAGCGTACTACCACTATTTACCAATGACAAAAAAAGTTTACTATCAAGCACCTACTCTTTAAAATCCAGTTAGAATTAAACACACAGTATGTATCGCACTGACCCTCACAGGCTGACAAAATCTCGACCAACGACGACATAATTGAAATAGACCGAGAACACAGTTGAAATCTGCTTTCGCAGGATAGAGCGGATCAGGTTGTGGAAAGGGACCCAAATCAGTTGCTGCTAGTTGCACAAACATGCAAACTTTATTTGCTAAAAACGCTTAATCACACATGCCCTTAAAGAATTCAGAAACAATACGGCTGAAGGCCAGAACACAAGTTATTAAAATTGCGTCAAGGAATACACTTGGCTGAAGGCCTTAGTTACAAAACAGAAGAATTGAGGACTTAAGGCCTGGATAACAATAACTCCACTAAGGAGATTTTAAAAGGTTTTAGACAAAGACCTTTCAAATTTTAACTTAAGTAGGTTGAAAGCCTAATCATAAAATAATTCATATAAGGGTCGGCTGAAGGCCGTATACTGAACATAGAACAACTCAAGGCTTAAGACCTGGATAACAAATTAAGATAGCGAGGAAAATTTAGAAATTTCTATTTATTTATTTTATTTATTTATTTATTTATTTATTATTATTTTTTTTTTTTGACGGCTGAGGGCCATATCTTAAAATACTTCACATAATGTTTGGCTGAAGGTCATACACTGAACACTGAAACAACCTAAATTAATACACATCTGAAGGCCTCACATAGTACTTGAGACTACATAAAATCACAATCACAAACAACAAACCAATGGTGCTCAGAAGTGTTCCAAGGGTCGGCCTGGGGAGGAAACTCTAACAACAGTTTAGGTGAGACAGGCAACCAAGCATAACACTAAATATCGGGTGGCAGTACGATCTAGGGACAGCTGACGAACCAGCCAACAACCTAAATCTTGATAATTGAAATCTAATCACAGTCGAGGCACAATAACCACAAAAAGGGAGAACCACATCAAGCTATCGAACTACACGCCGTGCCAGACAGCATCAACATGGCGAGGAAAACACAGTGCCAGAAAACTACGCTAACGACCAGGGCAGGTAACCAGAACGTTAACGGCCACAAGGCAGAAGATACAGCTGGTGCTAATAAGATACAATCATTTCAATAGTTAAACACCATACAGGAAGATGGCTGCAAAATTTGCCGACTACAGAACACCATACGTTGCTGCTTGCGGGAACGGCCCACGAAACAACAATCGGCAGTGAACGAAGAGATGTCACGGCAGTTGAGGTTTCATAACAGGTTAACTGATTACTCAACTCTAGCATCTAGGTTCAGTGGGCGACGAACCTTGCAGCTCTCGCAGCTAGTGCCTCGCAACTCCGACCGCGCATGCACGCCGCCAGCTGCCCTGGCTTGACCATACGCCACCGAGACTTCCTCGCTGCTCTCTCGCAACCGAGCGACTGGCTACTCCAGTACGGAGACAGCATTCATCTGCCCAGCGGAAATCGCAGAAGCTAGACACAGTTCCACATAAACACTTGCACCAAGAACTCCGACAATCCTAAAACCAATCACCGTGGAACAACAAGGAGAAATGACAAGTCATACACACAGCGAGTTTCCATAAGTGGTCGGACACCAAATACACGTCGTCCGATGAGACAACAGATCGAATGACCAACCAAGGTCGTCCCCACTCAAGTTATGAGTCGGCAACTGTCGGGCGAGCTTTGGCTGTCCGGAGCTCACTGCAGCTCCACCCTGACTCAACCCGATGTCCGTTCGGAACACGGAGACACGGTGACCCAGGCACACTGGCTCGGACCCACCCATGCAGAGGTAACTCTTGCCCATCAGCGACGACATCTCTGCACGATGAAGGAACCGACCCACGTCCGGCAAGATGACCAACTGAAGAGGCCCAGAAACGATCGAAAGGCCATATACACGTCGCCCAATGAGACTACCAACCGAACGAGCAACCGAAGGTCGTTCCCACTCCGATCTCCTTCCGGCGGACAGTTCATGTGTGTCGCCAGCGGACGGCGAGCACTGGCTGTCCGCGGCTCACTGGCGCTCCGTCCCCGGCTGCACACCCGACAGACGACCTTCCGGTAACACTAGCGGTCGCTCCAGAGATAGTACGACAGTGCAGTTGTCGATAAGCGCTGCTGCTGCCACTCTTGGACAAGCAAATCAACAACTCAGTGACGCCAAAAAAATTGAATAAGAAAGAGGCGACAGAACCATAAAAACAAGATGACGAGCAATAAACGGCATGAGCGCGAGCCGTGGATGGCTCAACAGTCACACAAACGACAAAAAAATTTCCATCCATAGATGTGTAAACAGTTTCGTAAGTCTCAACTCTCACAAAATTAGATAAGGCAAATCGAGCTAACAAACAAGCATACTGAAAACATACTCCAACCAACTTCCTAAGAGGCAGGTTTCACGATGGGCCTCTCCCAGGCAGCATACGGAGGTACACTTGATAGAACAACTGTCTAGCCAGCGTTGGTGAAATACAGTGTATCACAAAAGTACTCAATCACCCTCATTGTTCTTGAAATGTGAAGTTCTCTTCGAACAGTTGAGGCCCACGAGAAGCAATTGCCGGTCCATCCTGTACTGTGAATGTTGTCTGACAATGTACCACAAGCAGGTCGCTGTATAATATAAATAACTACGTGTAATGTATATAAGACACCATGCAGTCATTTTATTATTGGACACTTGTCGTATAGGCGGCGGTGGTTCTAGCTGTACACCGAGCAGGCTCATTCTGTGCTTCGTTTCCGTGTTGTTAACATGCACAGTACACAGTACGATGGGGTAGAGAAGAAACAATACGTTATTTGAAAAGAGACAACTTATTATTTTCCGTCACACTAAAGGATTTTCCGAAAGACAGATTGCAGCATTGTTACAATTGAGTTAGAGTACTGTAGGTGACATTATACGAAGATTCAACCGAGAAGATAGAATTGAACGTAAACCAAAAACAGGGTGACCAAAGAAGCTGAGTAGAAGAGAGAAAACCGGAGTACCGGAGTAATAAGAAAAATGAAAACAAATCTAAGATTGTCGCAACGAAAATCGCTGCCTCAGTGCAGCAGGAATACGGGAAGAACGTGCACCCTGAAACAGTCCGACAAATTATCAGACGGGAGGGGTATAATGGTCGAGTAAGCAGGCAGAAGCCTATGACACATGAGGAGAATAGAAAGAAACTACTGGACTTCGCGAAGCAGCACGCAAATAAAAGTGTCAGTTGGTGGGACGAAGCAATTTTTGTCGATGAATTTCAAGTGCAGATGTTCTCCTCAAACGGAAGACCTATGACTTGGAGAAAACCACGTGAAGAATTTCAATCGAAGCATCTGCAACCCATAGCTTAACACGGTGGTGGAGGTGTCATGATTTGGGGTTCCATGTCGTCGTCTGGGGTAAGCGAAATAGCCTTCATTGAAGGTACAATGGACAAGTATAAGTATCTGAACATCATAAAAGCGAACATACCGCAAACTGCTACAAGTTTCGGGCTTCGAGGACGTTCAAATTCTATCAAGACAATGATCCGAAGTATTAAGCGGATATTGTGAGACTACGGAAGCTGAATAATTGCCCTAAGGTTTTGGATACCCCTCCTCGGAGTCTAGACTTGAACCCAATAGAAAATCTTTGGAGTGAATTGAAGCGAAAAGTACGACAAACGCCAGTGGTATAAAAACAAGCTTTAAAGGAACGAATACTGGAAGAATGGCGACAAATAAGCCCCGATTATACGCGAAAGCTCGTTCACAGCATACCTAAGCGCTTGGAACAAGTGATTAAGCGAAAAGGACGGCACACAAGGTATTAAAATGTACGAGGTTGTGATTGTTGTACTGGTCAACTGAAAACTTTTGTGGCTATTATACTGGACACATTTCTTTACGTATTATTGTTCATGTTGTTTGAGTTTGCAAATAAGAAAATGCTGTTCTGTTATTTATTACACAGTCCCACACCATTTTGGGCCGATGCTTCTCCTACAATATGTGATGCCTGTACATAATGAAGTAAATATAAAACAGATCACTGGTGGCCGAATACTTTTGTGACTCACTGTGTACTCAACGCAATGTTAGTTTTTGGATAACCAGCCAACGCAATGATGACGTTCCCGTGTATGATGTGCGGAATTTCTCTTCGTCGGTCCACAGGCAGCACCGAACTCAACATCGACCTTACCAGAGGAGTAATATGATAATACAGCGCCAGTGCGCTTAATTCAGTGGCACCAATAAACAGCAAAAAGAGCACAATAAGTGACAAATGCAATTAGCAACTGCGCTTCCAAGCAATCTGCATGCAACAATAAAAGTGCAAATCACGTAATTGTGGAAATATCAGTACCAAGCAAGGCTCGATTTCCCAATACGCGATGTCTATGAGCTGCGGAAACCGCATTCAGGCACTGAAGTCAACTAGTCCGTAACAAACGTAAACACATGCTCTAAAGAAGATGATCGACGTCATGGAAGCGAACGACTCAGGGAAGTCTGCAACCGCCAACAGACCACTGGGTACACAAGGACCGCTGACGCAGCGTCGTACTGTCTTCCAATGCATTCTTCCACTTAACAACTACGCCAAGAAACCAGTCAGTCGACATGCAAAATCATACGTTTCCTCTGCTTTACGTCTATGGTCAGACTACCGGTTTCGGTCTACAGGGTGTTACAAAAAGGTACGGCCAAACTTTCAGGAAACATTCCTCACACACAAAGAAAGAAAATATGTTATGTGGACGTGTGTCCGGAAACGCTTACTTTCCATGTTAGAGCTCATTTTATTACTTCTCTTCAAATCACATTAATCATGGAATGGAAACACATAGCAACAGAACGTACCAGCGTGACTTCAAACACTTTGTTACAGGAAATGTTCAAAATGTCCTCCGTTAGCGAGGATACATGCATCCACCCTCCGTCGCATGGAATCCCTGATGCGCTGATGCAGCCGTGGAGAATGTATCACAGCCGTCCACAATACGAGCACGAAGAGTCTCTACATTTGCGTAGACAAGAGCTTTCAAATGCCCCCATGAATGAAAGTCAAGAGGGTTGAGGTCAGGAGAGCGTGGAGGCCATGGAATTGGTCCGCCTCTACCAATCCATCGGTCACCGAATCTGTTGTTGAGAAGCGTACGAACACTTCGACTGAAATGTGCAGGAGCTCCATCGTGCATGAACCAAATGTTGTGTAGTAAAGGCACATGTTCTAGCAGCACAGGTAGAGTATCCAGTATGAAATCATGATAACGTGCGCCATTGAGCGTAGGTGGAAGAACATGGGGCCCAATCAAGACATCACCAACAATGCCTGCCCAAACTTTCACTGAAAATCTGTGTTGATGACGTGATTGCACAATTGCGTGCGGATTCTCGTCAGCCCACACATGTTACAATTTGATCACGTTGGAATGAAGCCTCATCCGTAAAGAGAACATTTGCACTGAAATGAGGATTGACACATTGTTGGATGAACCATTCGCAGAAGTGTACCCGTGGAGGCCAATCAGCTGCTGATAGTGCCTGCACACGCTGTACATGGTACGGAAACAACTGGTTCTCCCGTAGCACTCTCCATACAGTGACGTGGTCAACGTTACCTTGTACAGCAGCAACATCTCTGACCCTGACATTAGGGTTATCGTCAACTGCACGAAGAATTGCCTCGTCCATTGCAGGCGTCCTCGTCGTTCTAGGTCTTCCCCAGTAGCGGGTCATAGGCTGGAATGTTCCGTGCTCCCTAAGACGCCGATCAATTGCTTCGAACGTCTTCCTGTCGGGACACCTTCGTTCTCGAAATTTGTCTCGATACGAACGTACCGCGCCGCGGCCATTGCCCTGTGCTAATCCATACATCAAATGGGCATCTGCCAACTCCGCATTTGTAAACATTGCACTGACCGCAAAACCACGTTCGTGATGAACACTAACCTGTTGATGTTCTTGATGCTAGTACTGTAAACCAATGAGTCGCATGTCAACACAAGCACCGAAGTCAACATTACCTTCCTTCAATTGGGCCAACTGGCGGTGAATCGAGGAAGTACAGTGCATACTGACGAAACTAAAATGAGCTCTAACATGGAAATTAAGGGTTCCCTGACACATGTCCACATAACATCTTTTCTTTATTTGTGTGTGAGGAATGTTTCCTGAAAGTTTGACCGTACCTTTTTTAACACCCTGTATAATGACTATCTTGAGATCTGTTTTACAAAAACATGTTTTTATAAAACAGATCTGAAGATGGTCATTATACCGAAACCGGTAGTCCGACGACAAAAAATTTGTCACTATAGACGTAAAGTAAAGGAAATTTATTATATATTCGGGTCACCGTTTTACTCACGATTATGTCGCAGCTTGTAACACATAATCATATTCCCTGCGTCACATGAGCAATAAACGCGGAAACTCCTTCATTACGCGAACGTCAGAGGTGACACCGACTTTCAGCCTCTTCTACCCTCTTGGGCGGAGTCCACCGACAGTTCCGGGGACATGGTCGACAGAACGCAGCGACACTGCACGCGATTAACGGCTGTTGTTCAAATTGACGTGGGACACGAGCAATTGGTTCAGCTACAAAGAAGCTACATTCCATTTTCCGTCTGATAGAGGAGCTTTAGCTTTGGTTAAGAAACATAAAGGCATGTCGTACGCCAGTCGCTTAAACAGTGAATTCAGCCAGCCAGTCGTATTACTTGGCAAGGAGAGCCAGTCAGCAAGCCCTGCATGACTTACGGACAAAGGGACGACACACTGCGCTTTCCTGTCTACTGCTATACGGATGGGCCTACTTGTTCAGTACAAACCCTGTTACTCGTGACAAAAGAAATGGGCACATCGAAGCGACATCGTTCGGGACTGTAGTGAGATGGCTGCTTGATTGAGCTGTCCTTACATAGTTATATGTTACGTGGAATGTAGGGTTTATTTACGCGGATTACTTGGGAGTTGTGCGCAGCTCTTGGTCTCACAGTCGCGTTCTCGCTTCCCGAGCACGGGGTCCCGAGTTCGATTCCCGGCGGGGTCAGGGATTTTCACCTGCCTCGAGATGACTGGTTGTTTGTGTTGTCCTTATCATTTCATCATCATTCATGGAAGTGGCGAGACTGGATTGAGCAAAGGTTGGGAATTTGTACGGGCGCTGATAACAGCGCAGGTGAACGCCCCACAAACCAAACATCATTATCATACTTTGCAGTCGTATTTCATGTGGGCAATTCTAGGTCTTTGTTCGAGTTCACACATTCGTTAGAATCTGTGACAATTAACTCATATCCTGTCATCTTGGTCTGCAAGTTCCTTATCTCATCGATTAACCACACAATAAATAATTTTATGCTCGTTCGCATGAATAAAGGGATATTTTTCGGAGTAATTTGTAAATGTATGATCATGTATGGTCACATACTTGGCTGAAGAGCATTTTATGTTAGACATGAGAATTTTTTTTTCCGCGCAGTGTATTCATGCATATTTAGTAATCTGGTATTCTTATGAAGTCATTTGTAAGTTCTGTGATATTTGTTCAAATCCTAACTTGTGTTCTCTTAGAGTTTCGTTCACGAATGAACTGTTTACGGTTTCATCGTATTTAAGGACGAGGTAGAATAAACCGTCGTCAACAGCAATGTTAGTTTCTTACTTTTTGAATTAAATTTTGACCTAGCAAGGCAAGCGCGTGTTTCCATGGAGCTACCAGACACGTGGTTGCAACAATGATGCCTTGGATATTCTGCCGGCCGGAGTGGCCGAGCGGTTCTAGGCGCTACAGTCTGAAACCGCGTGACCACTACGGTCGCAGGTTCGAATCCTGCCTCGGGTATGGATGTGTGTGACGTCCTTAGATTACTTAGGTTTAAGTAGTTCTAAGTTCTAGGGGACTGATGACCACAGCAGTTAAGTGCCATAGTGCTCAGAGCCATTTGAACCATTTGAACTTGGATATTCTGCCAGCCAAAGAGCACCTTTGAGTTTATTAGATGTTGTGCAGGACCACTTGCATTGAACGAATACACATCTATAAGGAGTGATTCATTAACACAGATAGGGATTAACAACATGATATCCGTTGTTAACATTATTGTTTTAGCTTATGTTAATTCCCCTCCCCCGCACCCCCCCCCCCCTGAACTATTCCGTTGCACTACAACAAAGTTCCTCGTAACTACACCATATAAAATATAGTTAGTCAGATCGCGTGTTTGCCCACTTACGCATCACTACTTCTAACGTTTTCGTGTGATTCCTGTTTTGTTCTACATAATATCCTTATCCCACTAATCAGCCACCCAGGCTGCCTTTTACTGCTAGTACCCTGTACAGAACGTTCTAATGGAAAGAAACTCTTAAAGAGCATGAGGAATGTTGTAAGAGGTCCATGATTAAGGAATTTGTTGCTAGCGCACACGAGCAGATGTAATTTCGATGGATTGCTCACGCGCTGCCTGCGAGATGTAAGTTATAAGAGAATCTCAGACCAGAGAGCAGTGTTGTCAGCAGTAGGAACTGTGTAGTAGTAGCGAGCAGTCGTGTGTGTGGAGTTGGCTGGGCCGGTCGTGGGAGCGATGGCGGTGCCTGAGCGTTGTAGTACAAGGTAAAAGCAGCGTCGCGCATATGTATTACTGTTATATCATGTCCCATCTCTTAATAATAATCTTTCTTATAAAAATTTACTTTTGACAATTATTCATCTCAGTTTAAAAAATTTACTAATTTCTCCAATCCATGGTCATCCCGATTATTGCAAAGAAAAATCATTTGTTCTTCTTATACATGACAAATCTATCGGCCAGCATTGCACTGGGCTGTGCCAGAAAAAATTTCTTATACGAGCAGATATATATGCGTTATCCGGCGACTTAATTGAGGTAAGAATTTTCATTTTTTTAAATTCAGAATGATCTTTCAGGGCCATGACGCAGCGCTGCCGACGTCCAAAATTTACCAGTTTAAATTCACAGTCAGTTATTGAAAAGTTATAAGTGAGTCACATTTTTATTATTCCTAGGTTACGGAATAATAAACCGTTGGAAGGTTACGCTGAGTGTCAATGAAATAAATAATTATATTGTTTTTACTGTTGGGAGGTTACGGAATTTTTTTGTGGGGAGGTTACACTTGTCGACAACCGGCCAGGATCGTATTTTCTTTGTGAATTTCTGAGAGGTAGTCATATATCCGCTCTTATTTACACTATTGTTAAATGTAGTTTGCATCTGGCGCAACGCATCTACTGATTTGTCACTCTTTCTTTCACAGATCATCGGCAATTTATTGCTCTGTGTTGTCACTGTATTTGTTCTATTTTTTCTTTGTCTTTGTTTGATTTTTTGCTTATCGTTGACTTGTGAAAATGTCGCGAAAAAATGCTAACAGTACATCGCGATCCGTAAGGAGCGAAAAAGCAGACTTGAATAATTTGACTGATAATGTTAGCGACACTCAGTGTCTTAATGATAATCCTCCAGTTACAGACAATCAGTGCGTACCGACCACCAGTAATGATTCTAATCTAAATGGTGAGCAAACAAATTCAATTGTGTCCACTGTAAATTTAACGACAATTGATGACGCGGCAATTTCCGTTACAATGAACGGTGCCCAGTTTAACATACCTGATTTGCAAAATTTACACAGTGAACAGATAAATGTTTCTAACGAAGGTGAACAATATACACAAAACACATCAAATTTATTTGATTCCGATGTAGTGACCAACCGTGCACATCCGATTGGCAAACCTTTTTGTGAATCAGACAATGACCAAATGGTTACATAAAACGTGACACATGCAGATACACCATCACACAGCACAGAGAATACAGCAGCTAATTTTGGCATGGATCGAGTTATGGCATTATTGCTACAACTTAATGAGAATCTCAAACAACAAATTAATGAAAATAATGAAAAACTCAAACAACAACTTAATGAAAATCTCAAACAGTCGAATGAAAAACACGACAACAATTTCAAACAACTTAATGAAAGTTTCAAACAGTCGAAAGAAATCCACGACAGGTCGTTCAAACAAATTAAAGAAAAACTAGACACCTCTATTGAACAGCTTACTGAACAGATTACAGCCGTTGCGGAGCAATGTAATGAAACTAAAAAACAATTACATGAGGAAATTAAGGCTTGCGCCAGGAATAATAGTGAAGAGATACGCAATACACATGCTGCCACAACTAAATTACTTAGAGATGAAATTAGTGCAGTCGCTAAACAATGTTCTGAAAACGCAACACAGTTACGCGACGAGTTTAAATTAATGTCATCACTGGATGCGAAAGTAGACACGAAATTTGACCAACAGACCAGCCAAATTGATGAACGTTTTAATCACCACCTACAGAACAGTGAAACGCGTTACCCTAAATTTATACAGGAACATAATAAAGTAAAGAAACAAGTCATGGAAACAATTACTGTACAGAGACAGGAAGATAAGCGTAAGTTATTTGCGAAAGCAAAAACATACGTAGTCAACATTGCTACTGTATCAGACGAAATCAATACTATCAAACAGTTGAACACTGAATTGCATGGTGAAATATCCGATCTAAAAACAAAAACAGATACTAATATTTGAATAATAAATATACAGTAGACTTTCAGACAATGACCAACAGACCTGAACAATTAGAATTAATACAGGATCCCGATGCCATTAAATCAGACGTTAAGAAATTAAACAAAACCACACGTAAAATGCAGAAACAAATTAATGCTTGTGACACTAAAAACGACGATCAGGTAAAAGCACTGACCGAAAAATTTGATGAATTGGCCAGTGGTATTGACGTAATCGAAAATAACAATGACACCAAATCAGACGATACGTCACCAGTTTCGTTTAATCAAACATCCGAATTCCAAAACATACAGCAGACAATCAGTGAGATAGGTTCGTCCAATAATATATTACGTAGAAAATTGTCATCTGTACAGCAAGAAGTGACAGAGATGAAAAATGTCTCAGCCTCTAACACGACACAGCGTACGCCACTCTCCGATCATTTCTCACACTCACACAGCCAGTATAATTTAGGTAATTTACAGAGAGTACGTGAATTAGATTCAGAACTGTCACAGACAAACAGACTATCATACATTCCTGAACCTGTTCATACATACAGAGACGATAATTTTGATTATAAGCACTTTCTATCCGTGAGAAAATTTAAGGTTTTTAATAATGGCACAACACGCATTCATCCTTTGGATTGGATACAACGATTTGCTTTTGCATTTTCACCGGCATTACCTGTAACGCAGAAACTAAAATTTATTTGCAGCGCGTAAATGAACTCACGGGATTCATTACCCTTCGATGAATACGTGCCGTAGCGTGCACAGGGCCCCGTGCCGTAGTAGTGCTATTTCGTCTTTAGTTTTCTGCACTGCTGCCTTCTCTTCTACTATCCTTCATATCTATCAAAACAACTCTTCAACTATCGAGCTATCTAGGATTAGGAATGAGTAAAGAAAACCGGATATGACAAGATTTACTGAAAGTGACAATTTTCATTAGACACTTCCGAACTACCAGTATTATTTTAATAAGTGACAAAATTTTAATCATCAATATTTACAAAATTATCAGCAACAGCAAACACATTTTGACAACATTAGAGGCTTTTCCCCACAACAGCAACAAAACCAGCCGGTTAGCATACCTAACCAACAATGTATTCTGCAAGGTCAACCAAGCTTTAATGTTTCGCTGCCTACACGTATAGCGTCGGCCCCACCAAATAGTAACCCACAGCAAGAAGGAAATCACTAAGTACAAAAATCGCATCATTAAAACTCCTATCGCAACGCGCCATATAGTAACACGTAAAAACAATGAGCACAGTTTTCAGCGTACGTTTAATAACAGTCGGTCTTACCAGCAACATAATCAACTACAGCAACAGATTATCATGAATGAACCAGACAGTCGGTATCATCCCGAATCTAATATTTCAGGAAGAAATAACGGAACAGTACAAATAGTCGAAATGCCACAGCATCCTCCCGCAAATAACAGCAGGTCAGAAAGAATTTGACTAGATACAGTACAGGTTGCATCTTCCAGCAACGCAAGCAATACTTTTGACACACAGAATTATGTTCACGAAAATGTTATTACTTTTGACGACATCCGAGACACACTTTTACATGAAAAACCAGTTATGCAAAAAACCGTTTCCCACCCTGTCATTGAAGTAAAGATTGGATCATACACATTTTCAGCAGTAATCGATGCTGGATCACCTATGTCAGTTATAAATGCAGAAACCTTTAACGAATGTAACAAGGAGAATATTTATCCTACGTTGTTGTTGTAGTTGTTGTGGTCTTCAGTCCTGAGACTGGTTTGATGCAGCTCTCCATGCTACTCTAGCCTGTGCAAGCTTCTTCATCTCCCAGTACCTACTGCTACCTACATCCTTTTGAATCTGCTTAGTGTATTCATCTCTTGGTCTCCCTCCACGCTGCCATCCAAAACTAAATTGGTGATCCCTTGATGCCTCAGATCATGTCCTACCAACCGATCCCTTCTTCTGGTCAAGTTGTGCCACAAACTTCTCTTCTCCCCAATTCTATTCAATACCTCCTCATTAGTTACGTGGTCTACCCATCTAATCTTCAGCATTTATCCTAAGTTACCATTAGGCAAAACTAAAGTAAAAGGAGCAGGTCTAGTAAAGGAGTAGATGTAAAATTACAGACACACTTATCATTTTGTATTGCAGGTCATACGTTCCACTAAAATTTTTGGATTGTTCCCTTATTGACAACAGGCGTTATTTTAGGTACGATTTTTCTGGTACAACATGACGCAATTATCGACTTTCAAAATTCCTATTTAATGTTAAAGGATGAGAATGTACAACTGGCATTAGAATTTCAGCACGCTTTATCTGCAGATGAACAGGCAATTAATCGAACAGAGGTCTTTTCTACATCGCGTAACACGGACTGTCATTCCACATTGTTCACAGATCCGTACGCACACAACTATAATACACCAGACGAAGCCGACTATGACGTTATGAAAATGATTTCTGATAAAATAAAACAAAGCAGTGCAAATACAGACGACGAACGTACGCAGCTACGCAAAATTCTTTTGCAGCAAGCTCCAATTTTCTGACAACATCCCTGGTAGTATGTCCGGTTTCATGTATGAATTTCAAGTTAAACAGCACGACACATTTAAAGCAAAGCATTATCCCATTCCATATATTCACAGAGAACAAGTTAAGAAAGAATTGCAATCTATGCTTGACCAAGGAATTATTGAACTGGCAGTTAGTCCGACATAAACGCGCTCCATATTGTTAAGAAAAAGGATGGTTCACTTCGACTCGTACTTGATTCGCGTCATGTCAACTACATTATTATTAATGAAACAGATCGCCCACAGACACTAGAAGAACTTTTACAGAAATTTCATGGTACTGCTATTTATTCCAGATTAGATTTGAAATCGGGATTTTGGCAAATTCAGCTCCATTCGAACTGCAGAAAGCACACAGCATTTCTCTGTTTTGGTGATTGTTATCAATTTTGCAAATTACCGTTCGGTTTAACAATTTCTTCAGCAGCATTTATTCGCGGTTTAAATACTATGCTTCCGGCAGAACTTAAAGAGAGGATCACAACATACGTAGACGACATCCTTATCGCAGAATCTAACTGGTCTGCACACAATTTGATTCTGGAACAACCGTTGCAAACTTTTCGTGCACAAGGACTAACAGTTAATCTTAGCAAATCGCACTTCGGCAAAACTTCCATAAAATTTCTTGGACATGTAATTTCAGCAGAAGGCATTGCGCCAGAACCGGAAAAACTTCAAGATTTACATGACATTACTGTTCCAACGACGAAGAAACAACTACGCAGGTTTTTGGGATTAATTAACTTTTTCCGTAAACTTATTCATTACTCTGCTTTAGACACCCCTAGATTATGCCAGTTGACGAGTAAAAATGCTATTTGGTCCTGTGATAGCCAAGCACAGTCTGAATTTGTCAATCTGAAACAAGCTTTGCTAAATGCTCCACTTATATCGCACCCCGATCCTACCAGAAATTTTTCCATTGCCACCGACAGTTCTAACACAGCTTTAGGCGTACACATTTTTCAGGAAATTGAAGAAGACGGTACTATAGTAATTAAAAACATCGCATTGCAAGTCGCATTCTGTCACCTGCTGAACGTAATTATTCTGTTACAGAAGTTGAAACATTATGTGTTGTATGGGCATTTACCAGATTTAGGCATTTTCTTTATGGAAGACATACTACCGTTTACACACATCATAGAGCTATACCGTTTTTACTTTCCGCTAAATTTACACATGACAAATTAAGTAGTTGGAAACTTTATTTACAGGAATTTAATTTTACAATTGTTCACATTCCCGGTACACAAAATATTGTAACAGACGCACTATCCCGTTCTCTCAGCAACAATCAGCAAGACATCGCAACCAACTTCTGCCAAGCAAATTCTAGCGTCATGTATATTCAATAAGTTGCATTTGAAAATTTCATTTCGTCGTCATTACGAGACATAGCACAGGAACAGAGCAAAGA